>NC_090927.1:1167579723-1168179723 GCF_040938575.1 Ambystoma mexicanum
ATCTTGATTCTAATTTCTGCCATCTCTTCAGTAATGACTAACTATGTTTTCAGCTGCCAGAACAGAAACAACCTTTGAGCCTATGTCAACACTAGGGCTGGCAGAGCAGACTATTTGTCTTGTGCAAACAGACCTTGTAGTCAGAATGAACTCTAATTCAAAGTGGTATCTATGCCTTCAAAACTCATCCTCCCACAAACAGTGATATACAATGCATGTAAACTAATGCTGTGTGTTTTTGAAGGAATCCTTTGTACATTTCCTGAAACATAATTTACTCTAAAAAGCTAAAGATCCACACAGCTGACAACAACAATGTTTGTCAGTATGTTTATGGAACCTTGGAGCCAAAGTGAACTTCAATTTAAAGTGTTTTCTGCATCAATAGCCTCAGCCATATTCAAACATACGAACTGAATGTTAGATAAACTAGAACTGTGTACCTTAGCAATAAGCTATTGAAATTGTTTCTTGAAACTAGGATCAACCTAAGCTGGATAACCAACAACACCATTGAATCTACAAGGATGGGACAACATGTCAAAAGTACAAACCAATATTGTATGTTTGTTATGTGAACTAGGCACAAACTCTAGACCGCAGATTATTAACATGTAGAGGAGCTGGACAATTTCTTAAAATTTTATAAAAGCACAAATGTTTAGATGTCCAGCACTCTCTCTCCTCTCTTTGATGGGCTGGTACTCATTGCGGGGTGTTGAGAGCCAGATAGCTATCTGTATTTCTTTGTAACTGTACAGAATAAAGATATGTGAATCTTTCTAGCCCGTGATTGGTGTATTTCCTTTTGTGGTACTCAGCCTCGATATTTCCTTGTTTTTACATATGGCGCTTGAATAGGGACGACATTGATTCATCCCCTGTTTTTTTATTTTTTGCTGTACTTTTTTCCAAAATATTTTTGCTGAACAAAACATAGAAAAATATGGGGGTGGGGAGGGTGGGATGGCATGTAAGGGGAAGGAGGGGTTATCTATAGCGATACATAAAATAGGGGAGAGAGGTTTGGGAGGACACCCCAAATTTCTAAAAACAATGATATTTTGCGGCAAACGTTTTTCAGAAAAAAGTGCAGAAAAAAAAACAGGTGAAGATTGTACATAGAACCGTATGATTAGGTTCCTGAATTAACAACAACACTCCAAAATAATATTTTGTTGTAGATGAGTACATTCTTTAATAAATTCAGTACTTCATGATAGGTCTCCTGATTACACCTGACATCTTGTTACCAACATTGTAAACACAATCACATCTCAAATTAACTCTAATGAAAAGTCGGTAGAAGGGGTTGTGTGTACAATGATGGTAGCAACATATCACGGATAATCGGGGGACCACTCATGAACTTCTTAATGTATTAAAAATGTACTCATTTAAACAAAATGTTATATTGGAGTGTTCTTGTTAGTAAAACAACCCAATAATGAATACATATAGGAAATGGGTGCAGCATGCACCACAGAAATACAGTACTTCTAATCTGGTAATATTAGTCAGTCAGATAATGAAGAGACACAATGCATTGCAATCTGAGGCATATACAGTAAAACTCCAGTAAGTAGGAAAGAAACAACATCAACAGATAATGACAATAACATTAGAGTTCATCATCATGTACACAAATGAATTGTGTGTTTGAGGCCTGCTTATTGCCCCGTGTATGTGCACCATGAGCTGAAGCCAAACCCTACGGAAAGTACTTTAAGAACATAACACATGCTTAATGTCTAGATATATAGCACCTTTTGAATTTTTGAAATTCTCACTGTCAGTGAACGAAAACAACTGGCGTACATAATTTGGTGAACAAAAACAAGTGGCCAAGATATTTGATGTCATCAGTGATGTCATCAATGACATTTGTGATGTCATCTTTCATGTCCTGGGTGTTAGTCTTAACAGTGCATTGTGGTGGTGCGAGTTATGGTTGCTCAGCTTACCATAACTTGTGATTTTCAAAGGTTTTCCGGTATTACTTGTAAGCACAACGTCCTTTTAACAAAGTGTTTTCACTGGATTTCTTGGGTTTTATTAGTGCAATTTAAGCAGAACGTCCCTTTAACAAAGTGTTTTCACTGAATTTCATGTGTTTTTACCAGTGCAACCTAATTTGCTACAACTTCCTAATATAATACTTAACCCAAATATAGCTGCATTCTCAACCGATGTACAAAGTTTCAACTTAGAACTAGCATTCCCCACCTCCAAACAACATTTATAGCACTTTTATACACTTTTTGCAACTTTTTCCACAGCTTTTGTGTTCGCTGATGTTAGCAAATGTCTGACATCACTGCACGGCATAATGACGTGTTGGCAAATGTGTCTGCCCTTCAAACAGTTTGAAACTGCATTTCGATCTGATCTAGGAAGTTCTAAACTGAAAATGTATCCTTGAACAGCTCCTACACCTATTTTTACTTATTATCCATTTGCATTCTAGGACACAGCACGTGTTTGCAAGAATATTAGCAGAACTTCTATTTATCTTCAAAAATGGCATCAGCTATAACCATCCCTCATCCCCAGGAGCCAACACCACCACCACTACCACCAGCTAGATGGCTTAGACAATGGAAAAAGAGCAGTAATTCAGAAAAAAATCAAGAGGACCAGGAAGATGAGGTAGAGGAAATTCCTACCTCTAGCACCGAGAGAGAATCATGGGTGTGACAGTTCATTTCCACCATTGGTGGTGTACCAAAGGCTAAAGCTACCAAGGTAAAATGCACTGAGTACAACGTTGTACTCAGTCACAGACAAACTGGGCAGTACTCCTACAGAACTACCTCCATGCGCTGCCACACCTAATCCAACTACCGTGATGCTCTGAGAAAGGCTGTTCCTTTCTCAGGAACTAGTAGGCTGTCTTTCTGTACCTCGTCTTCGTCAACCAATACTGACACTGGACAGGTTACTCCTTTGGGGCACACGATTCCACCAGCTACCTTGCAAGCAATGAAAGAGGTTGTTGATCCATATATTTAGAAGACAACTGTACTTTGTATATACTGCAACATACCACTCTGCAGGGGGAGCAGTTTTGATGTGATTTCAAGGCTGCAATCAAAGGGCATGAGAGACGCTGCCCTCTACCTTAGATTTAATGCATGCCCAACATCTTCCCCCGTTCACCTGTCCCTCCATAGCTGTGCTTGATGCTCCTTCCCTAACTTCCCTCCCCACTTCACTTTCTGGCTTCTCCTGCAAAAAAAACAGTATTCAAATAAAAAAAAAAACCAAAAAAAGGTTCCTTTAGGAACCACTTGCCACAGTTAAAAAATATAAGTAAAGAAATATAAGCTTGTGGACCCCATCTACTTAACATTTTTCAGAAAAATAGTTAGACTCAATAAGATTCTGCAACATTCGCATTTGCATTTTCTACTATGCTAATGGAAATAATGGACACTTGTATACTAGAGAAAAAGAGCACAACACAGACAAATGTTCTCTCCCAAATACTCGCTCTAGCATACAATAAGGACCATATTCCATGGCTGTTCATGACTATCCGCGGTCTCAGCAGTCCCCTCTCTAGGCCATGCTTTATTAAAAACCTCGGATTGCACATGCACCCCATCGCACAAGATAGCCCTTCTACCTTTTTTACTGTTATGTTTGTAGCACTCCCTCATTGCCTGCTTTGAAACAAAGATATATTCACCAAGTAGTTACAAAAACTCTACAGATAAACCTATCAGCATATTAAGCTTCCACACACCAACGGCCACTTAATAATGTTGTAGAAATCTTTTTCATATGCATTTCCCTTGCTTATCGAAGACAATTGTACACACTGCTACTATAAATGCACATATGCATTGTGCAGTAAAAGAAGTGCATTAATGAAATGAGGAGTAGAGATTACTAAGTGCTCATAAAAGCTCATAAGAAAAGTATCAAGACATGTCAAAGTGGGAGGCCACTACCTACCTGCTGAGGTAAAGGACTCCCAAAGGTGTGTTGACAGCCGCCAGGTGGTACACCTGCAACGGCAGTACTGAAGTGTAGAGGGGTGTACTGCTGTCGACTACATATAGGGCCTGGAACCTGTGAGGTTAATGAGGGACCAAACCACCAGTGTCACTGGTATGAGTTAGCAGGAAAGGGATTAAGTAAAACAGGAACACAAAAGCACAGTTTTCAGAAATTTCTGGAACTTAAGGATATTCAGATCAAGTATAAAAGGAGCAGCAAGGCTGTTTCAAATACAGGCACTAGCCGAAGGCTGAGACATGCCTCACGCTCTCTTTTTCAAAAGGAATTAAGCTCGACATATTATAGTCCTTGCAATTACATAGATTGAGCTTCTGTCGGAAGGTAAGGAATGGTGCAATGCCTCTAAAGAGGTCAAGCTCAAACCGTGGGCTTTCTTTACAAGCTACAAAATGTAAGGCGAAAAAGAGAGAAAAGACTTAATGATGACCCCAATGTTTTTGGCCTCACAGAATGGTAAGAGTAGGTGGCCCAAAGACAGCACACGCAGGGCAGGAGAAAAACAGGGTACACGGGTCATAATAAGAAAGATATCCGTCTCGCTGCATTGAAACAGAGATTGTTAGCTGCACACAATGCCTCAATGGCGGTCAGACAATCAGGGGTAAAACACGAGGAGAACAAATCAGTTCAGGGAAGTTTAACGAAAGCTTGGTGTCTTTAAAACAGGCATAAAACGAGGGGGGTCCTGGGAGTCCCTCTCCTGGACATGAGTCCCGGTTACGAGAGACTTACCCAGAGTCTTTAGTTCACTACCTTTCACAGAGGAGAAATATCCAAAACATATCAGTTTTTTTCCTGCCCTAGGGCACTCCAGCACCGAAATGCTAGGCAATTCTCCTCTGAACAAGAGCACCAACAGCAACCACAGACAAGTGTTTCGGTTTGGTTGGACCTCATCAGTAGGGTAATAACACTGGAAATGCGAAAAGAAGAAAGGCATCAGGTGAGCCAGAGGAAGAAAATAGATATGTAATTACCACAATGATAGGATAAAACCCTGGGGTAATCTAAAGGTACACAGTAAGGTGGTGGAGTATACACAGACCAGTTGCAGCTGGGAAGGGCAGTTAGTGAGGAAAACAGATGTGCCAGTCCCAGCATCGGGCCACTGGCCACAACCACCACAGTAGATTTAAACCATATAGCAAGTACATAAAATACACCTTAAAATAAGAAAACTTATCCAGAACCCCCTGTCATCCATATAAAGTTCACAGACAAAGAGAAGTGATCGCAGACTCGGTGGTACCTGCACAACTCTTTTTCACTTTCAGAAACAGCTTCTTATTATCTTCATTCCATTCCTCTTACCCTTTCCACGCCCTCTTTCAACCATCAAAAAACCCCAAATGTGTTTCCCAAACTGTTTGTTCATAGTGTTGTCTTTAGACTACCACGTTGTCCGCGGACTGGGCGCCCACTTTTTTCACCTATAAAAACAGCTCCATTTCATCCTTATTCTACCCCTTGCCATCTCCAGCCCCTCTTTTGACTGCCAAATAACCCCAAATGTGTTTTCCAGATGTTTTACACACCACACTATCTGCGGACACCGGCGGCTGTCCCAGGAGCCAACATGGCCATTGTTTAAAAAAATATGACGCACCTCACGCTTTTCAACGTCCAATCAGCGGGCACGTCCGATGTCCGCAGACATCACGCTGGGCCCTGATTGGTCCTGAGGGGTGTCTGCGGACCGAATAGGGAAGTGAGTTTGTGGACTAGACCCAGATATCACAAAAAAATGTACCTACTTTTTTGCAGTTTTTAAGAATTCTACTGGACAGATTTACAACAAATTTACAAAAGCACACCTTCAGGACCAGGCTGCCACTGCTGGCCCAAATGTGGTGAAAATCCATCCAGCGGTTTGGGATGTAGGCATGAGCAAAATATTGTTTCCATTGCGCCTCTGAGGATTTCCACACATTCTGGTACCCCCAATAACTTTGCCCTCCCCTGGACGAAACCGCACCAAAGTTTGCAGGATCATTCCGAGGGGGGCATATACCTATTTTGCAAAGTTTGGTGAGGATTTGTCAGGGGTGGGGGGCGAAGTTATGAGCCTTCCAAAATGTGCTCTTTCTATGAGATGAGAAACTTTACCATAACTACAGAGCCGCTACCACAGGCCTGTAATACATATCTCAAATGTGCCTGTCTGCCTTAACCTTTTCCTTGAATAGTGGCAGTGGGGCAACACTGTGTAGACACTTAGCCTCTCAATAAACCATTACCGCACACACAGGAACATTCTAAGCTGTGTACTAGTTATAATTCAGATATCCTCTTTTACCAACGTACTAAAAAAGAAAGGTTCACAAGTAGTCACATGATACATGTGGATCTGCTTACTGTTATAAACAATGTAGTCATTGTTATAAACTATTCTAAAATGCTACTATCACATTTGTAGAAATGTAAGGGTGGTCTAAATACAGGCAAATACGTAGAGTGATCTTATGTCTGATGGCATTAGTTAAATAATCATTGGTGTAATTTATGATGCTATTAGCAATGTCACCAGTGATGTCATCAGTGATGCCCTCCGTGATGCCATTGGTTACGTCATAGATGGTGGTATTAGTGATGTCACCAGTGATGTCACCTGGGATGTCATCAATGTGGTCACAGGCTGCGCAACAGGGGGTGCGAAGTTAAGGTGGCTTTAGCAGAATTTCAGAAGTTTTGTTGTATTAAGTGCTCACCTTATCGTCCCTGCAACTACATTTTTTGTTTGAATTTTATGGGTGGGGGTTGTTATTCCATAGTTTTTTGGAACACTACCAAACCACAGGATATGACCACTCTACAATTAAAAACATTTGCAACCCATACCCTCAAAGACGTTCATCAATCACAAACTGATTTTGAACGGTTTTGACATTAGTATTGTTATGTTAAAATATTGCAGGCTTTGAGAACTCACAATGTTTTGAGCCAATGTGCAGTGAGATTAAATTATTTGCCATGGACCACGCACTTTGGTTAAGCAGTGTGCTACAAGCCCTTATTTTATAGCAAATCTCTTGGTGACTGTTGAGATATATTGCACAACCCCAACTAACCGCATTTAAGCAGCAAGAAGAAGGGAAAAAAATAACAGGCTGCAAGAATAACATATGCCCAAGTACTTTTGCCCCCATAGCGAAAATAAAAAGCTGGGCCCCATGAATATAGGCTCAGTAAGTGAACATATATCTCAAATGGAAAAAAAAAACCAATATACAAATGTAGTTCAATTGACCTTCCCCTTATTAGAAAGTGCGCAAAACAAAATAGCATTGGACTTTAAAAAAAAGTATGGAACACCAGAAAAGTAACTTGAGAGAGAGGAAATGTTCCAATAAATATGCCTGCAAAGTATTAAAGGTGCTCACCTTTTAAACCCCATCAATCTGTTGTGAAATTTTCCCTGGAAAACAATATCCCAATATGAAAAGTGTTTGTGCTCTTGTGAGTAAGCACCTGCACTGGGAACATGACAAACTGAGGTAAATCCTGGTAGCCAAATGTTTGAGCAAGCTTGCCAACCTCAAAATAACCCAAGGGGTTGCATCCGTCCTCTGAATAAAAGTTACACTGTCCACCCAAATCTGTCCTTTGTTTGTGCCCTGAAAAGCAGCCACAATCAGGGGAGAATAACTGCACCAGTGTTCAGAATTACAAACTCTCTTGCCACATCATTGGCAAATACTCAGGACTTACTTGCCCTCTCATCATTTGCCCTTCTCACCCTCATGCCTCGCTTTCAACAATACTCTTCTTTGTAAAGATAACTTGAAAAGTACACAATACATAGTGTCACTCAAATATATAAATCCTTCTTGAACTATATTAGGCAAAAAGTGTACAATTGTGGCATTATTCTCCCCATCTTGATTGGTAGACTACAAATACCAGAATGCAATTCAGCAAAGGCAAACAAATTATCTCTGAGTCCAATACTTTCAAGGACTGACATGGTTTAAAAAAATAATGTGGATGCCTTATGTTTTCTTAGTGTGTTATGAGTTACTTAAAATGAAGAAAACACACAGCACTGGACTCCCATCCATGCTGTAACCGGACCAACCCTTTTTAGCTTCAAAGTGAGGAAGGGGCATGCCCCATCCGGCCACATTGCTCTAAGTGGTCTTTTAACTTGTGCTAATTTATTAGGCAACATGGTCTGAGAGTGCCAGCCACCACCTTGCTTTGAAGCTAAGCAGGGTCAGTCCCGATTATTGCCTTGATGGGACTCCTGGATGCCTATGGCCAGTGATTTTTCACCCGGCTACAGAACTACAGATAACCTCGGCTATTTATAGTCATTCAATGTATGAATTACAGATAGCTGCGGTAATCTGTAGTTTTCTATAGCCACGAATATCGGAAACACATCTCTCTTGCCCCCATGCCATCACGAAGGCCCCACATCATCTGTGCCAGCTCCCCCCACCCCTCAAATGGCCTTCTCACCTCCCCTGACCTCTCCCTTTCCCCCCACAACACACGCTGTTTCTGTGATGCAGTTTGCGATGCCGGCTATTTGCGGATATAGCCAATGGTTACAGAAAAACATTGTGTTACAAACTCATTCCCTAAACCCCTTCCAACTCCCAAATTTCCATTGGTGCCCTTTGGCCACCCCCAACTCTTGCCTAATGACAATTGGAAGTATTTTGACCAACAAATGGCATTTTTCCTGCTTTTCATTTTCGGATATCCTCGACAATAGCCGGGGTTATCTCTTGCACTGAGGGAAAAAAAGATGGTGGCCGTTTCATTTCTAAAAACCCCTGGTTTTGAAAATTTACCCGAGATATAGTTATCTATTTTTGAGCAGGGGTACCCCCATCTCTGTCAAAAATGTAAAAACCTACTGCATGGGATTACTCGAAACTACAAAAAGGCTTCTTTTAAACACTTTGTGCCCGAGTTGTTTCGGACCTGGTCCAAATCCATTCAGCAGTTTGGGCTGTACAATCCAGAAAAATTGACCTTTTATGTCTATGGGAAAATTAATTGGAAGTAGGCTGTAACTTTTTTATTTTTTATTTTGTTTATTCTTAAAACATTCTGTTTTCTTAATGAATCCTTACCAAACTTTGCAGTCTGGAGGAGCATGCACATCCCTAATTAAATTTCGGCCAAATACATCACATGAATAAAAAGTTATTAACAATAGAATTATTTGTGATTCCTATGGGAGTCTGACTTAACTATAGGCGACCGCCGCCTTATCATACATTATAGGTCACCACCTATAGTTAAGGTGAGTCGGATTTACATAGAAAATTGAAAAAATGAATCGCTAATAACTTTGACTCGTGTGACAGATTGGGTTTGGGATTTGGGAAAGATTCTTTAAAAAATAAAAAAGTTATTAAGAAAAAAAACAGCACTTTTGGCCTGGCCCCAATTCATTTTCGCATTGACAAAATAGGTCCTTTTTTGCTTGACTGCACAGCCAAAACCGCTGAGCAGATTTGGACCAGGTTTGAAACAACTGGGCACAAAGCATTGACTTGCGTTCCTTTTGTGGTTTGGGGTTTTCCAGCCAGTATTTTTATTATTATTTGACAGAGAAGGAGATGCCCCCTTCTAAAAAATAAATAGCTATATCTGTTGGGATACAATGAGTATCTGGGTGTCTAGGGTGTTTATAAATGAAACAGCCACCATCTTCTTTTGGTATCAGGTATTAATATCCCTAACAAAAATATCGCCGTAAATATGGCCGTTTGGTTCACCATAGGCGATATTTTTATTGGGGATATTATGTGGGAGCGGAGGTTGCGGGGGGGTCCCGCACACATTAAAAAATGAAGTGGGGGTTGCGGGGGTGTCCCCCGCATGGTCAATTGTGAATTTCGCCGCAAAAATATAGCGATATTTTTGTATCGCAATATTTTTGCGGCGGAATTATCACATGGAACCCTTTTTTTTCTCAATGCGAGTGATAACCGCAGTTATACCCCATGTTATACCCCAAGGTATTGGACAATAAAAAGCAGGAAAAAGACATTTGCATGACATCTATTAAGTGTTGATGCATAATATGAAATCATCTAATTGTACCTAAGTTTGAGTAAGGTAAGGGAGGCATGGTATCACAAGTATGACAATGACACAAATGGTACAATTTGTAAAACCTTTATTGAAGTTTCAACAGGGTTGAAGAAACTCCTATTTTGCTTTATAGCTAAGATGGGCATAATCTTGACCATCAAATAGTAAAAAAAACAGTCCTAGTTGAGTCCGTCAAATCAAAATGTCCTAATGCTTGCCCGATATCTTGTACAAAAAGTGTGAAAATTAGCATATGTATGCAAAGGAAAATCAGTGTTCAAATGTAAAGAATAAATGTGGCTGAGTCAGCTCTCCTCCCCACATTGGACAGCATGGAGCAAGGCGGTCCCTGTAAGCAAGATGACACACTCTGGCTCAGGCTCTTAACACAAAGGCAGCTCAATATGTGGATTGAGGAACGCCTGACCTTCCACGTCTCTCTTTCCAACCTTCAAAGACAGTTCACCAAACAATTCACGGCAGTCCCCCTCAGCCGGGCTCAGACCTCTTAGAGCAAAAGTTCCCATCCAAAATTACCATGGCCTCCCTCAGTCAGGCTCGGACCTTTCACAGCAAACCAAAACACTTGCTGGGGTTCCCTTCCCCAAACATCACTCACTTCCTTTAGGGGTTCCCTCCCCCTAACTTATTGCACCTTTGGTCTCCCTCTGTCAGGCTTGGACCGTTTCCTGATGTCAAAGACTTTCGAATATGTGTTGTTTTTCTTCAGACCTCCGCAGGACCACATTGACTTTCCATCTTGTAACTCACACTTTTATATCATTTGCTGCATTGATTCCAGGTCTGGGTAATTCACTGTACTATGGAGTTCAACGTTCACCTTTTTACTCTCCCCTTTTCTCTGGGTCAATTTCAATCATCTCGCTTTTACAGTTCATTCCCTTTATTGCTACAAACTTTTCACCTTTCACTGTGTTTTTTGAGTGAGCTACTTCCTTTCGCCAGACAACTCCGTTACTCAGTATCTCTGACATTCCAACTATTGTTATTTCAAAGTTCACTTGCAGGTCTGCCTTTCTTCGCATCTCATCCACATGCGTGCAGCCTTCTGTTGTGCAATAATATGAAGCTACTTCAATCTTTGTTCAACACGCACAGGTTTCTCACATCGTTTGCCAACTCACTGGATGTGTGCATTTCTTTTCTGTTCTGTTCTGGGCTGCTTTGATTCTCGAGTCAAGGTTAGTACCTCAGGCTTGACCTCACCTTCCCAACTCTGCCATTCACCTGGGAGGGTCGCTGGCATCATTGAAACACAGTACAGCTTTCTTGTTTTGGCACTCAGCCTTCTCCACGTGCCTTTTTTCAGCCTTTTGGAGGCAACAACCTCCAGCAGGCAACTCCTGGGATTCTACACCTGTGGCTCTTGTCCCTCAGTCCATTGCTCTGCTCCAGTAGATTCGCCTTCACCCCAGAGGTTCTGCTCATATCTGTGTTCCACCTTTCTCAGAGTGTGTTTCTACGTTCCGCCTTTTATCTATGTGAGGAGAGCTAATTGGCATCAGATGTATGCACTTAGAGTTAAGTGCCTGACTGTGCCTGATCCAATTAGTGGGACATGTCCAATGCAATGTGTAAGAGTTAGTGTTGTTACTCTCAGTCACTCTCTTCCTCAACCAAGTGTTTGTGTTGAAAGTGGGGGGTTGGGTCATTGGAGAATCCTATGAAATAGGAGGGATCATAGGTATGCGAAAGGGAGGAATACTGCGTCTGGCTACCAGCTGCCTCACCCCCATTGCCAAAGGACCCCTCACTCAGGTGATCCTCACGCAGTGGTCCACCCCCAGGGTCTGGATCCAGAGGCAATGGTTGTGATGTGGCCTCTGGGAGAGAGATCACCGGGGGCTAGCAGTTGAGATACCCTTTGGTTTCTCACAGTACATGGTAGGCATTTGGGACTCTTATTCATTCAGTATGTTTTTAAACAAAGATAGGAAATTGTACTATTTTCACGTTCCAGTCCATATATTTTAAAAGTTAACTTTCAAGGAGTACTGAATACATAAATATAAATATATATATATTTTTTCTTAAGAAACATTGATATATAACTGTGGCTACGGAATCAGACAACCAGAAGAAGATGTTTGAGGTGTGGCTAATAGCAGCAACGAATGGAGTGAGTATCTGCGGCTATGGCAGCACCCATCACTACACAGCACACGTTCCCTCGGCTATATATGGTACCCTGTTTTACCATGGCTAAATACAGGCAAATGGCATTCCGTGTATTTGCTGATATGTCATAGCTGCAGCTACCCGACAGCGTGTAGCTGATGTGAAAGTGTCAGTAAATATTTACATATTTAATAGCTTATTTGCAGTGTTGTGTGTGTCAGTTATATTAACCACTGCTATCAGATGGCATATATTGCCACTATTTTCCAACTACTCAGATTAAGTTGCAGTGAATTATTTGATTTTTTTTAACATTCACCAATATGCTGCTTAAAAATTGATTTTTAAATCCACAGCATTTATATGTAGCTATTTCCCTTTTTGGTTGCAGGTTTCTGAGGGTGAAGGTTTATTTTCTTGTATTTGTCCTAAACTTCCATGCATCTCCACCATGAAGTACCTCCAGCTGTCTCCATTTTTCTGTGAGGTGGGACAATTGATGGTCCCAGGCGTAGTTTCTTGCAAGTCCATCCAATTACATTTTTTATTTGTGTACTTTGGTGGGATCCTCTGCTTTAAATTTCTGATTGGGTCTTTATTGTTTCTATGGTGGGCAGCTACCAATAGGATGTCAAGTACCTCAAGTCAAGTACCTCAGGTGGTCTTTAGCTACTGAACCTGTAAAATAATATCATTTTTTCGAGTGATGCTTATATGTAGTATTTATACTGGAGATTATATTGTCTTGTTATCTTAATTACCTTATTTAGAGCTAATTAGCATAATTTAAATATTACACGAAAGCCCTTTTAATAGTTGCATTCAGCAGGGTTTCTAACCTAATACTTTTTTAAAATTACCTAATACAAGAAGTCATTGAGACTGGATATGAAGAATTGTTTGCAGGAGAACATCTCATTGTATTTAGAGGTGTTCTACAGTTAACACCAGTGAAAGGCCAACCCATATTCAAAATGTAAGAATGCTGTACCATGCACTGTTTCTTCACCCTCTGTACTTCTGTGCACCATACTCTCAGTCTTTATATCCAACCCATCCTATCCCCTCTTTTGAGCCTCAGCTATACTACCCTAGTTTGGGATCCCACACCCACCTTATTTCCAGCCTCTGCACTCTAACCTACCGTACTGCATCATTTGTAGCTGTACCCTTTCAATGTATCCCCACTCACTATACTCCCACCCATTTACCTATTGATGTATTAGTGTTTGGGTTTTTGAATCATTTTTCCCAATGATTACTATGTGTGAAGAAAGCAAGTGTACTAAGTAAACATGTTGTTTCGAATATAGTGCATATGATGCACTACATAGGAGGGTAAAATAAATGTAATGTGTGTACAACTGTAACTAATTGTATTTCATGAAGTATGTATTCTAAATAATTATGCTTTTTTTACAGATAGATATTACTGTGGCTATAGCCATGGCTCGGACAATCCGAACGTGGCAGAAGCTGGATTTGAGGTACCCGTAGGAGAAGGTGTGGCTTTGATATTGGTTGGAAGTGTTTTGATGGTGGAGGTGCAGATACTTGCTGGCATCATGAACGAGGTACATGCCTGGAAGCTGTGCTCAAGCTCTGTGATGGAGTGGTTGAAGCGCCACTTCATTTCACTGCAAATTCAGTCATAATCACTGTGTACTTACTACTGTGGCCATGAGTCGTGTTTCTACCTGTGTGAATCTTTTGTATCCCACCTTCTGTACATTTATTCAAGCTACCCCATCCTCTATACTGTAACCATCTATGATACTGGCCCTGTTTATCATCACTGTACCCTAGTTTCAGTTCTCCCACCCACCGTATTTACAGTCTCTGTACTCTCCACTCTACGGCATCCTGTGTTCCCGTACCCATTCAGTGTGTCCCCACCCACTATATTCCCTCTCATTTACATTATCCATTTCATAGAGTATGTTTTTTTATTCGCCATGGATTGTTTCCCAATGTCCCAAACATTATTATATGTGAAGACAACAACAGTGTGCTATGCACAAATGTTGTATAAAAGATGGCGCAAACAATGTACTACTTATGAGGGTCAATAAAATGTTAGTTCAACTGTAACTAATTGCATTTCATAAAGTATGTTCTGTAATTAATTATTTATATTATTTTTTACAGCGAAGTTCAGATAATTGCATAATGACTGTGGACATATTTTTGTAGTCATTGTTAGTGTCTCTACGTGTGTGCACGTATGTATCCCACTTTTATTACATTCACTGCACCTACCCCACCTGTCTACTGCAACCAACCACCATACTCAGCACTTTATATCCTCACCCATCTTATCTAACTCTGATTACCCCCACCCAGTCATTCTACTGACACTTTTCCTATCCTCCATGTACCGGTATGTCTCTTCCCTTATTTGCATACCATATTCACACCCTTTAGTCATGCTTCTGTACCCTATTCCCACTTTCTCTAAGACTGTATGTATTGCAAAATAGAACTTGCAAGTACTACAGAATACACACACATATATATATAGCTATGTAACGTTTACTGCATCAGCCAATGAGGTGATGAGCTTTGGAGACATGTATAATAGCAGCAACGACTGGAAGTCGTATCCGCGACTACATGACCACCATTCACGCCCAGTATAGCCGTGGTCACAAGGGAACATTTTGAAAAATAAGTGTCAGTAACTCAAACTGCATAAAATAGATTACAAAAGATGTTGTAATGTATTTTTGTAGTCTTTGTTTCATTTCATCTATTTTTATAACTTACACAGTGGCTGTTATAAGGGCCGTTTTGGGGGGATGGAACAGGAAAGGGAAAAACATCAGGAAAAACATGTAACAAAGGGAACTGACACAAAAAGGAACATATATTTTTTAGAGTATTTGTATTTTGATTGTTATTTAGTTTTCAAAAAAGGGGGGGAACAATTACCACTTTAAAAAAAAAATAAGCGGTGCAATGAATCTGATGTTGAGAGGTGCTCTTTTGCCAATCCTGTACTATGGCACCTCCTGTGGCAACCCATTTGTGGCATACAGTGCCCATAATATTCTTGACAGATACATTTGGTGCCGGTAGAATGGCAGCAGGTACATGTGAAGATGTAGATATATGTTATATGGAGATGTTACTGTGACGGATGCAGGTGCTGATGGTGGAAGTGCAGTACTCGCTGAAGTAATGAACGGTATCCATGCATCCGAATATTGTGCTGCTGATGGGCTTCCTGTAGGCATCTTCTACATCATCCCTGTGGACCCGTACTTGATGGTTGATAAGCACTAATGCACCCAAGCTTTGTGATGGCACATTCGACAGGCCCCATCATAGCTTCTTGTGGCACAAAGTGCATTGCACATCCTCAGCCTCTTTTCTGCAACAGTGTTCCTTTACACAAAAGTAACTGCCTGATGTAGTCTTCATTTATGTAGAATATTTTTACATGGTGGGATGGATTCGCAAACCCACACTACATCTTCATCATGGCTGCCAGTTGGGTCAGACATGCTGTTAAAAGTCTGACTGGGGAGGAAAATATAAAACAACAAAAATGACAACTCAAAAAGGACAATTGCACAAAAAAAAGATTTCAAAAAGAAAAAAAAAACTAAAACAAAGAATAGTCTAACAGAACAAAAACAAGACAAGGGAAAAGAGGATTAGGTACAAAGTGTGCAAAAAGAAGGGAGAGGTAAAGTATGAGAAGCCAAAATTTCATGCAGTTACTGAGGAAACCTGTTCACTAGCAAGAACTGAAAGCAATGTCAAATATCACATGGTTTGCTTTGGGTGTCGTAATAGCCGCAGTTAGATAACTCATGCTTTCTGATTTGGTACATTTTGCACATGTGGATTTTGTTATATGGCTCAGGCATAGCTGCGTCTATGCAACCCCCGCTGTAATTGGTTGAATTGTTGATGCAGATATATGGCAGCCACAGCGCGCGTTCTGATTGGTCAATTTCACACGCGTGAATTTTGTCATATGGCATGGCCGTAGGAGTGTTTACGCTTCCTACTCTGTGATCAGCTGAATTGTTGACACAGATATATTTAATGTGTAGCCGCGTACCGGCAGCACATATTTTGATTGGTCTATTTTGCACATGCAGATTTCGTTATGCGGCATAGACATAGATGCATTTATGCTGCTGGCGCTGTCATTGAATTGTTAATGTGGATATATGTAATATATAGCCATGGCTATAAGAAAAGTTTAAAAAAATGTACATATGCAGATATACATGTCATAGGTAGTCCTGTAAAGGTGTATTTTAAGATATACCGAGTGTAGTCTTTCTGCAAAGTTACTGTTACTCTTTAATGACTTTCTCTTTATCAAACTAGAATAATTGGTTGTTATATATTTTTTTTCATTGAAACATATTCAGTTGCTGGGATGTTGAGGTGACATGGACAGAAGGCACGGTTGAAGGCCAGGGCTAGTGGTCTGGTAGTGTTCTAAAATATACAGTGGGCATGGCCGTAAGCAGTAGCCACTAGCCATTTGTGCAAATAATCTATGGAATAACAAAAGACTTGAAATTCAAGGAAAAAACTTTAGTTGCAGGGACATTAAGGTGAGAACTTAATGCAACAAACCCCAGAAATTCATGTAAAGCCACCTTAGCTTTGTGCTCCCTGTTGCGCAGCCTATGACCACAATGATGGCAGCACTGATGACATCACTGTTAACATTACTAATGACATCATCTATTAAATACACACAAGTCAATGTATTCAAAAATGTGACACTATCTAAAGATTACTTTTACTTTGTACAGTATGTGTTTTATTCCAATTTTAAAATGTTAATCATTTACAAAAGACATACAGAAAGAAATATAGATCTATGTACATGTTTTCAAGAAAATGTTGAATTTTAAAACTTCATTTTTTTCTATACATATATACATTTACAGTAATACACACTTTTTTTTCAATACCCATGTACGGAAATCTTAAAATATATCCTAATACTTAGTTGTTCCTTGTTTTAAATCACTTCTCATGTCATTTAGAAAATTATAAGTGTACACATTTTTTTTACAATAAAACAATTGAGTATTTACATACATTGATTTTAAAACGTAGTAAATAATTAGGGTTCAACATGTGTCGCTATCTATTTGTTTGTATTCATTTTCTTTGTAAATGTATACACAGATTATATTATAGTGGACATGTCTTAGATATATTTGGCACAAACAGGAACATTCTAAGTGTACTATTTATAATTCAGACATCATCTTTTAGGAAAGTACTACAAAGGAAAGCTTCACAAGTAGTGATATGATGCATGTGTAGCTGTTTGCTGTTTTATACAATGTTCTCATTGTTATGAACTATTCTAAAATGCTAATTTCACATATGCAGAAACATAAGGGTGGTCAAAATATGGGCAAGTACGTAGAGTTATCTTATGTCTGAGGCCATTAGTTAAATAATCATTGTTATATATTATGCTATTAGCGATACCATCAGTGTTGTTATCAGTGATGTTCTCAGTGATGTCATAGATAATGTCATTAGTGATGTCACCCGTGATGTCACCCCTGCCTCTGACTCTGTCCCTGCTAACCTGCACATCTCCATCTCTAACACCCTCAACATACTTGCCCCAGTCATGAGGATCCCCCTGAAACCTGCCTCCAAGTACAACGGCTGGTATGACTCTGGTCTAGCCTCTCTGCAATGTAAGTGCAGAGTTGCTGAACGGAAGTGGCAGATCTCGAGTTCATCCTTGGACAAACTGGCCTGTCGCCTCTGCCAAAGGCAATATCGTTTTTTTCTATCCACTCCAAGAAGCGGGCCCACATCCAAGCCCGCATCTTTGGAGCCATTAACAACACTGCTGAACTTTTCAAAATCTGCAAGGAACTTGCCAATCCTACTGCATTCTCCACCTCTCTGCTTCCTTCTGAGGCTCTCTGCACCTCTTTGGCCTTCCATTTCACATCTAAATCTCATGACATCCGGTCCTCACTCTCCACCACCCATGTCTCCACTCCCGCTCTCCTGCCACCCTTGGCTCCCCTCTCTCCACCCCTGCACTCTCCTCCCTACTGCCATAGCACCTGATGAGTATTGCCCTATCTCTACCGCCCCTTTCCTGGGTAAACTCCTGGAGAAGTTGGTCCTCCCCCAGCTGATCCTTCATACGGAACTCGTTGGTTGCCTCCAGGACCATCAACCTGGATTCCAGACATCCAGAGACACAGAAACTGCTCTCCTGAACACCTGTGAAGATATGCTTGCAAATCTTGACTCTAACTCCACTGCTGTTCTCATTCCCTTCAATCTTTCCTCTGCCTTTGACACAGTCAACCATTATTTCCTCATAAAATAGCACTGTGATACCCTCGGCATAACAGACCAGGTACTGGATTGGCTGAACTCTTTCCTCACTAACTGCCCCTCCCAGTAGCAGCTGGGCCCTTTCTCCTCCACCACATCACTCTCCGCCTCTGACATCCCCCAGGGCTCTAGCCTATGGCCATGGCTCTTCAAAATTTATCTCACTCCTCTTGCTCACCTGATCTCCTACTTCTCTCCTCATTTTGAGTGTTATGCTGACAACACATAGCTTTCCTTCCCACTTCCCTCTACTACCTCCTCTTCCTCCTCTCTCATCCCTGATTGTCTGACCCCTATCCAGGCATGGTTCCAGTAAGACAGAGATCTTTCTTATTGGGACACCTGTGCCCTGTTTCCCTCCTACCCTCTGGCCGCCTTCCTTTGGCCCTCTACCTTCACCATCCTGTGAGGCCAAAAACCTCAGGGCCATCTTCACCTCCTCTCTCTCCTTCACTCCTCACATTTTGGATCTTGCCAAGAAGGCCCACTTCCAGCTCGAGCTCCTTAGAGGCATTCTCCCTCTCCTCACTTTTCCCCAGTAGCTCAATGTTTGCAGCGCTCTGGTCCTCTCTAGGCTGGACCACTGTAACAGGCTCTTCCTCAATCTCCCCCTCTCCTCCCTACGTCCCCCTCAGCTAATCCAGAAAAGGGCAGCAAGACTTATCCTTGGCCCCAAGCCCAGGGACCATATCGCTCCAGTGCTAAGGTCTCTCCAAAGGCTCCTGATGCCCGTGAGGATCAAATGCAAGACCCACTGCATCATTCACAAGGCTTTCTGGGGCCTGAGACCACGCTATCCCCAACTTTCTCTCCCTAAATACTTCCCTCCTAGAGCTCTCTGCTCCACTGACTCCAACTCTCTGTTATCAAATGCTTCTCCAAGCAGAGAGTGGAGGGCAGGTCTCTCTTTTCAGCTGGTGCCTCTCTTTGGAACAGCCTCCCTGCCCCTCTCTGACTAGAGCCAGACTTCCCTAAATTCTGGAAACTTCCCAAAACTCTGCTGTTCTCTACCTATTTTTCTCTTCCCCTCCCCTGCTAATACACACCACTGCCGCTAAGACTGTTCGCCTGGACCTTCATGAGTCTCACAGGTTACCAGGCCCATGCCGAATAGACACAAGCATCACTCACCCCCCTGCCTAGAAGCTGTGTATCCGATCCTGGGGATTCCTCCGCCCTTGCACTTAGCCAGCTTCTCCTACCCTGGAAGCCCTCAGCACTTCCCTCCCGGGCTCTCACCAACACTTGCCCATGTCTTGCCAACCCCATGTCACCTGCACTTCTGTTCACTGTACTTGCACGTCCGAATATCACAAGGCCTACTAGGACCACAATTGCATATTTACTGTCTTTTTGACATTATTATTTATTCCCCTTGTTTCCTCCCCACTTTGTCTTGTGGTGCCTGGAAACACTATTTTGTTGTATAGGCGCCTAACAAATGCTCAATAAATAAAATGAAATAAGTCATTGTGGTCATAGGTTGCGCAACAAACGGTTGCAAAGTTAAGGTGGCTTTAGCTGAATTTCAGGGGTTTTGTTGCGATGAGTTCTCACCTTAACGTCCCTGAAACTTACGTTTTTTCCTTGAATATATATCTAAATATATATATATATATTCAGTGAAAAAACTTTGTTAAAGGGACGTTATGGTTCAAAGTAAAACCGAAAAACCCCTGAAATTCTTCAGTTATGGTAACATAAGCAACCATAACTCGCGCCACCGTGCACTGCTAACACTAACACCCAGGACATCAAAGATGACATCACAAATGTCATTGATGACATCACTGATGACATCACATGTGCATTTACTTTTCATAAAAACTCTGTACAAGGGATTCTTATAATGCTGACCAAAAACTGTCAAGGATCATTGGGATAAATATCATGAGCTAATTAGTGCATTAAGCAATGCATTGATATAAATAGCATTCTATTATGAAGTTCTATCCAGTATACTAAGCTACTCATGCAGAAACATAGGTAGTGTGTGCAGCATACATGATGAAGGTGCCATATTCATAATCTTGCCATGTTGAATACTGAAATGATAACTGCTTTCTTATTAGAGTTTGGCGTACTGTGAAACATGTAATAAGTAGATAATAAAACCCACTTAATAGATAATTATTACAGACAAAACACAAAGAGACAACAACACATACAAATATGAGTATATACAGGGACAGTGAAGTAAACAAAAAAGCAGAAATAGTAGCAGAAAGAGTTCATAACCTAACTGATTGTCTTTATGCAGAGAAACTATTGCTCTGTTTCAAAGCTGCTACTTACCATATGTATGTGTATCACATGATGTGACTGCACCCAAAGGAAAGGAGAGTGAGTATAATGTATACAAATATGAGCATATACAGGGAAGGTAGAGTAATAAAAATAAAACTATGAGAAAGTGCTGATAACCCTAATGATTATCTTCATGCACAGAAAGGATTGCTCTCTTTCAAACCTGTGTCTTCCGCTATGTATATGTTTCATATGATGTGACTTGACCCTAAGTTTACAAATATAGTACCTTTTCAATTTTTACTTCCTGACTGTTACTGAAGAAAACTATGTGGCTTTGATATGTCAGTAAAGGATAAAAAGGGAGAGCCAGCCATGTGATGTCATCAGTGATGTGATCAATGACATTTGTGATGTCATCTTTGATGTCCTTGGTGTTAGTTTTAGCAGTGCATGGTGGCGCGAGTTATGGTTGCTTATGTTACTATAACTGCCGAATTTCAGGGGTTTTTCGGTTTTACTTTGAACCATAACGTCCCTTTAACAAAGTTTTTTCACTGAATTTCATAGGTTTTTAGTAGCGCAACTTAACCATAACGTTTTTTTAACAAAGTTTTTTTACTGAATTTCATAGGTTTTTAGTAGTGCAACTTAACCATAACGTCCCTTTAACAAAGTTTTTTCACTGAATTTCATAGGTTTTTAGTAGCACAACTTAACCATAATATTCCTGACTTCATATACATGTAACATAGAACATACTAACCCCCGCGTAGTGATTTTCATGTGTTCGGACTACCGGCATGTCCGCGGACATATCGAAAATCTGAGCATGGTGAATGTAAATTTAAATAGTGTGCCCCATTTCCGCTTTGAAGTTGGCTCTGAAAAGAGCAGTTTTTTTTGTTTTTTTTACAGATGCTTGACAGACACCTGTCATTTTGTATTTTTTTTCTTGTTTTTTTTTCTTACTTTACTCCTAAAATCTTCACATAACCTTCTCCAAAGCAACCCTTACATTCCAAAATAGAAAGGCATTTCCCATAAAAGATAAAGAAATGCCATCTTCTTTAAAATTAACAGCATTACTGGCATCAATATTCTCATTATTACAGAAGAACATACCAGCTCTAAGCATGAAGGCACACATGCCTCGGTTGATGACACACCTAGCAATGTTTTGCTGAGGACAAAAAACTGAACTATTGTCCCATAATGCCCTAGGTAGTAATCCAGAAAAAATTACTTTCTCATTTGGAAGGATCTTCATTACGGCTTGAACCAAGCATTCCAAATCAGCCAACAAAGTAGGGGCACTGACGTTGTCCAAATGGAAGTGCAAAACTACCACATGCGGACTGTTCATTGTGGCCATATCCTCACAAACTTGTACAATTCCCTGTACATTGCAATCAGGCACAGTGCTCCACACCACCTCCACTCCTTTCACATCAAAGTTCTTTGCAACATGCCTGCATTCAGCGTACTGCTGTAAACCATGCACAAACATATCTCCGAGCACCAACACCCTGACTTTCTCCCATTCTGCCATCTTCACTACACGCAGTCTCTTTCAACACAAATCCACAACCTCGACATCTGATTGGCTGATCCGTACAGTCTTCTTTGCATGTTGGATTTCCTGGAAAAACCCGGATGTAGCACGCCCTGTCCACGAACAGCCGCGGTGTCCGCGGACGGCGTCCACTTTACTCTCTGTGCTATTCCCTCATTGCATACAGCTAAGCAATCACACAATACGAATAACGTCCTCAGAACACCCCCATTTTGTGAATTTTTGAACATTTCAGGACAATTATCATTTCTTTATTCAACATATTAACATTACAAATATTATACTTTCATCTTGTACTCTGCACACAATGCTATGTTTCTCCATTAGTAGCTCAGTATACTAGATAGAATCCCATAATACAATGTTATTTATATCAATGCATCGTTCAAAGCACTAATAACGGTATGATATTTATTGCAATATCCTTGACACTTTTTTCGCAACATTATAATAAAAATCCCTAGTACACAAATTCCATGAAAAGTACATACACATGTGATGTCATCAGTGATTTCATCAATGACATTTGCGATGTCATCTTGGATGTCCTGGGTGTTAGTTTTAGCAGTGCACGGTGGTGGCGCAAGTTATTTTTCATAGCTCACCATAACTTGCGATTTTCAGGAGTCTTTCGGCTGTACTTAGAACCATAACGTCCCTTAAACAAACTTTTTTTAATATCACGCAAACAATATACAAACATGGCGTGCAAAAACCAACTTCTCACAGATGGCTTTACACAGAATGTTGCAAAGTAAGAATGTATGCTCGTTCACAGTGAAGGTTAGCTGCTTCCATTTTTTTCTCGGGCCCCGGAGAGGCTCACAAAGCGGACTATAAGGTTGTATTGTGTATTGACCTTGACAGACAGAGATTGTGATGAAAGACTTCTCTTGAAGGAGTGTTGCTAAAACGTAAGAGAAGATGAGGATGAAATTTCTGAAACAAAACCACTTTTATATATTATATCACTATGCGAAGGATCGTTCGCACACGCAGAGTCGTATTTTGGGACTGCACTACTCGTAGACAATGGAAATTGCAATTGTACTGTAAGTAACCCTTTAGATTATTTTATACCAAATATAATTACAATAGCGTATCCTTAAAGTCCGCTCAAGTTGAACTTGTTCGTTGAAAGTGGCATAATGTTTTCTACCGCGCACTATCACCGCTGAATTGATCCCCTGTCGTTTAGAGGGCTCTGAAAAAGGCAGACGACACAGGGTGGGTTAATAGAAATAATTTAACCGGTCTATAGGCGGTCAAGTGCTCTACTCGCTGTGCCACTTCACTGTAGCCTGTCAAGTGGCACAGCGAGTACAACGCTCGCTTTGACATCCGTGCACACCTTGCTAACGCAAGTTCGAATCCCGGCAAGGCCAAACTCAGCCTTTCATCCTTCCGTGGTCAATAAATGAGCACCACACAGCGTGGTTAATAATAAGCACCGCTTAGATACCTCACGGTTCTTAGCGCTATATGAATGGGAAAATATTATTATTTTTTTATTAACATACTCTGTTGCACTATCTTCAATAGCAAATAGTTTCACGCCCTAATAAATAAAATGATGATTTTTAATGAAGATCGGCTGGTGAGACTAATTTATGTTTTTTAAAACAGGTATGTGGCCCCATTTTGCCTATGTCACGATTTACAGACTCCAGCGGATGGGGTCTTCAACTGCCAGGTGCAGGTCCAAATATGCAACTTCATGGCCCTCACCATTTTATGGGACAATCGCCAATGACCAATATGCCCTTAGGCAGTACTAGCGGCTACAAACAACATACCAACCAATAGGGTGGTCTAATGGCTCGTTGTTGGAGCAACCTTCCGATTATCATTGACCATTTACTGCTTTTATCATAAACCAACAGCCTATCTACCGCAAAGGAACAACGCGTTGCTCAAAATAAACTTTTGCTGATCGACAGCAGAGACAATAGCAAATCGC
This sequence comes from Ambystoma mexicanum, assembly GCF_040938575.1. Classification (NCBI taxonomy): domain Eukaryota; kingdom Metazoa; phylum Chordata; class Amphibia; order Caudata; family Ambystomatidae; genus Ambystoma; species Ambystoma mexicanum. Next base: position 1,167,604,083 of record NC_090927.1, read on the forward strand.
TGAATATTCACTAAACATTTCATGTGAAATAAATGTACTTTACCAAATGTACAATCCTGCTGTTTACTTTTAAACCACAGTTTCATATTCCGAATTGTGGCGCACTGAGTTGTAAGCTGATCTAACACCCTCTGTACCGCAAAGGAACATCGCGTGCCTCAACATGAACATTTGCGGATCGACAACAAAGACAAATGCAAATTGCTGAATATTCTCTAAACATTTGATGTCAAATAAATGTACTTTGCAAAATTTACAATCTTGCTGTTTGCTTTTAAATCACTGTTTCATATTCAGAATTGTGGCGCGCTGTGTTGTGACATAATATGTGTTGTCTTCCGGGTTCTGTGTAAAGTCACTTAGGACTGCAGAGGACTGGGCGCGTTTGATGACGCACCCTGTAAAGTCACGGAGAGAGACGGGGAATATGAATGCTTTGATAATATCAGGCTTAGGGTCGGGAGATATGATTTAGTGTCGCAAAAGCAAGTCAGTCAGGTCAATAGCGCCAGTCATAGGATTATCACATAATGTCGGCGCACACCAGCCAGATTTATCGTTTCTTTAGTGGACAAAAAGTCGGTTGACGCCCATAGGAAATTGTACTATTAGCGGACAAAAGGAGTGGTCTTAAAACACTTTCACCCTGACAACGAACAATACAAACAACGTTCTCAGAACACCCCCATTTTGTGTAATTGCAACCATTTCGGGACACCGCAAGTGTTCTTAGAACACATTCAACTAGAAAGATTACAATACGGACAGCGTCCTGAGGACACCCCCAGTTTGTGTATTTACGAACAATTAAGTACACCGCAAGTGTTCATAGCTCATTTTACCTTCCTTGTGAACAAAAATGACACATACTCCGTCCTCTAAACACCCCACCATTTAGTTTATTTACAAAATGTCAGAACAGCCGTGTTCTCCGCGGACAAATCGAACGCAACAAAAACGTCTAGCACATAAAAAAACAAAACATTGAACCTATCTCATACTCCCCCACCCTCCCCAAACACTCTTACACACCAACACACGGCACTAAATACAATTTTTTATCCACGTTTCACTGCGCTGTACGCGGTCGACGGCGAATACAAGATGGCGGGCGCCACAGAAAATCTGACGCGCTCCACGCCCCTCGCCGTCCAATCAGCGAACACGTCGCATGTCCGCGGACATGACGCAAGGCCATGGGCCAATCAGGGTGCTGTCCGCGGAGCGAACAGGGAAGTCCGTCCGCGAAGCGAACACAGATATCACTAATTTTTTTGCCTTACGTTTTGGTCATTTTATAAAAAACTACTGGACGGATTTACACCAAATTTGCAAAACCACGTTTTCGGGACCAAGCCCCCGCTCCTGCCGCAAATCTGGTGTAAATCCGTCCAGCGGTTTGGCCTGTGGCCGTGCGCAAGGTTTTTTCCCATTCAGTCTATGGGAAAAAAAAGTTTTGGGACCCCCCTATAACTTTGCCCCCCCTGGACGAATCCTCACCAAACTTTGCGAAAAAATTCAGAGTGACCCATATACTTTTTTTGCAAAGTTTGGTGAGGATCCGTCCAGGGAGAGCAAAGTTATAAGCCGCCCAAAAAGTGCTATATATATATATATATATATATATATATATACATATATATATATATATATATATATATATATATATATATATATATATATATATATATATATATATATATATATATATATATATGTTATGTGTTTGGGGGTAAGGGATTAGGGTGTGGCAGAGTGAGGTGGTGATGGGTGGTCGTTTACTACATGGTTCCTAAAAATTGTAAACCACAAGATAAACTGATACCTTTACCATTATTGATTTTTGACAGATTTTGAATTGTATTGCTCCTGACTTGTCGTGCCATCATTGTGGTCATACGCTGCGCAACAGGGAGCTCAAAGTTAAGGTGGACTTGCTTCAAATGCGAGTGCTTAATTTCAAGGGTTTTGTTCCATGTAATCTGATCACCTTAAATCTCTCTGGACAACGTTTTTTCTTTGGAACTTACCCTCTACCCAGCACCTCTTGATAGCATGGCATTAAAGCAAGTTATACAATTCCTCAAGTCCCCCCACTCACATCATGGGGCACAACTTACATTCTGTATTCTCTAAAGATATAGATGATGCATTAAATAATCTGGAGCCAATACAATATGGCGGGCCAGACCGTTTTACAGCTTCCTTTCAGGTTTCAGGGTTCGATGCTCAAAAATGGAGAGCAACACCTCTCCGAAGTTTGGCTTTCTGGACCTGAAAAGATATGTTGTTAGCACAGATTCAAGATTCCTTACAGCTAATCCCCTGCCAGTGGACAGGAACCCAAAGGGCTTTCCAGTGTTTCAACCTATTAGCTGCGCTTTACTCCTTCTCTGAAAAAAAGGTGCTAAAGGGTTTACAAAAGAGCATTAAGTAGCTAAAATAAGGAAATATTAGAGGAAAAAAGGTAGGCACATTATATAACAACATAAAGTTCAGTTGTGGCATTTCATATTTCTTATAAAAAAATACTACCAGGAGCACAAAAGCCATCAAAATAACCAGAACAAAGTATTGATATAGAATATTCCCAATGACGGGAACTTTGCACACCTGCAGTATTGATCTCCACTGTTTACAGCCCCCTTTAGCTAGGCAATCAATTGTCTGCCTTCTTCCACCTCAAGTCATCATCCAGAGATGTTAACCCAGTGTGCAGCCAAGCCATTGTGATTATCTCGGTTCACTACTAGTAATAGTAGACAATTACAAGCTTTGGTTCAGACTTGTAAACACACAGGCTCCCCCATAGCTGTCTTCTCTCAGAAGCTAGAAAAGAGCAAACAGTTTGTTGGCTTTGGCCAACTCCTTCCTGCAACTCATTAATGCATCTTTCAGATCTAGTCAGGTGCCTAACAGCTCAAAGAGAGACATGTTTAAAGACTCATTGAAGAACCCGAATCCTAAGGTGACGGGCTTGCTGAACTATCATCTCATCTCCAACTTACCTTATTATACCTAGGTTTTTAGAGTGAATGATGACAGCTCAAATCCAAGCCTATATTGAATGTCAGGCGACGCTGGACTCCATCCAAGATGGTTTTCGCCTGGTTAGGGTGACTGGGTCATTACTCTTGGCAGTACGACATGATGTTTGGACGGGAAGGCAATATCAATTTCAGCAATTCAATGGATTACTTCTTTCTTGAAGGAACACACTTTGGCCATCTCCCTTTCCCCACGATTCCAGAGCCAAACCTGCAGAGTATCCCAAGGATCAGAAGTGTCACCTCATATGTAATGTGCACTTGCTTCCTTCAATAATATTGACCAGAGTTTGCAACAGCTCCAGAATGGGACTGTCTGTTGGATTTTCAAATTATGGCACAGGGACCACATCACCCTTGTCCTTTGGCAACTACACAGGCTTTCATTAGCAGCTAGAGTCATATTACTCTGCACTATCCACCATGCATTTCATAGACAGAGACGTGAGTTTATTAAGAAAACTCACTCATTACTGTACTGGGCATACGCTACGGTCATCTTTCAAGTTGCTTTTGGTTCTCCTCAATTTAAAAAAGCTTGGCTGGCTGTAAATCCTTTAGCTACTTGTCCATGAGCCTGAAGGTCTCTTTACCTCTGGCTTTATGAGAGTTTCCAATGCTGGCAGAGTTTTAAAAGAAATTAAAGAATTTGTTGTACATCCTTCTTTGGTTTCCCTTTCTATTTTGTAAGTTACCTTGGGCCTAGTCCCCATCTTTTAGTAGTGCTGTGAAACTACTGAGGCAACTGTGCATTTTATAAACATCCAATCATAACATAGGCAGAATGTTGGAATCCACCCTCAAACCTATGCCACTTTTTAATTTTACTTAGTCTGGGCATGGCTCTATTCACCCACAAGTGGAGACCCATGTTACAAACCTTCACGAAGGAACAGAAGATCAGCCATTTCGAAGCAGGGGAGTCCTGGGTCACAGCTGCTACCAAACCAATTGACAGGGGAGTCTGAGAACTTGAAGGGAGCATGGGCCAGTCGAGAAACTCCATTGGACAAGTCTGAAGACTCCTGGAGGTCAACTGGGTCAAAGGGAACCCTTTCAGAGATTGGAGGACACCGAGAACCAGACAGTTCTGATGGAGGAACCAAAACCATGCAGCAGGAGCAGACTCTAAGCAACCAGAGGCACACCCACCTTTCAGTAGTTGACAGAAACATGTCTCCGTGCCGAGGGGGTGGAAGAGGTCCCAGTTGAGCTAGCCAAGGGGTGCTCCCAGTAGAATAAAACCCACCCAATTGCCATGGAAGTGCTGATGAAGGCCCTGGTTGTTGAACAACTGACAATGATTCCATTCTTAGTCAGCTGATTCTTCAAGAACTTTGAGAGGGTAGCAGAGACAGCCGGCTTGCATAGTATTCATTGAGTGCACTGTATCTCCTTACTACAGAGGCTCAACAGCCCCTGAACCTTTAACGTAACACCCCCTGTGAAGATATCAAGAAAGGGGGTCCTGAAGCACTTGGGGCATGATGATGAACACTACCGGATGCGGCTCAGAGGTCCAATATTACACCAGGAGTCAGCTATCTTACCGGGTGAGGGATCTTCTAAACAGATGTTGGGGGACCAATACATTTGAGGAGGTAAACAAATGATAGTTCTGGAACAGTTTTCAGAGTCTCTACCCCATACCTTGAGAGGATTCTCCACCAACTCCATGAATCCACCCTGGAAAAGGTGTTCTATATGAAAAATGTCTTTCAAAGGGCCAGTCAATCGTGTTATCTCCAGATATGCACCCGCAAACCCAAGAACAGGAAGATCATTCTACTTTCCCATGAAGTGAATGGTTCTCTCTGATTTCTGGCCACCAGCGAGATACCTACAGAGAGGGGTAAATAGGAGGCAATGCAGTCCTTGCAATATGCCCAGCCCAGGGCTGGCCATTAAATGTTATGCCTGTGGAAGATATGGCCACATTGCAGGTTCTGCCAGACCAAAGGAAAGAAGAGCCAGTGTAGATCGGTTGGGTTCAGCCCAATTCAAAGGAGGAAGATGAGGGTGGTGGTGACCAGACCCTTTTATAGGAGAAGGCATCACAGAGGTCACTGCATGGGGCATGTATGCACTGTGGGAAGAGTGCAGAGAAAGTCAGGCCCCTGCCCTAGAGAAAGGAGTTTTGTTGGGGGTGGGAGGACTATTAGAAAGGTCAGAGGTATGTGGAAAAAGTAATCGGTTTGACCCTGTCAAGGGGGCCTAAGCACCCATCTTAACCTGCCCTGGGGTTGGTGGCCTACCAGGCTAACACCAGAACAAGGCCAACAGCAGAGGTGGTGTGGGGAAGGTAAGAGACTGTACCTCCCTTCCTTGGCTCCTCGGTATGTGTGGAGCTAAGCATGTATACTGAAAAAAAGAAAAAAGAAAAGGTTAGGCGCATACTCTAGTTCCCAGTCTTTTTAATCCTTAGTTGAAGAGCCATAATCATGGTTTTTCCCCCTCCTCCAATTTTGGGTAAGATGTGTGTATTTGGAGGGGAGTTAGTTCCTTGTCTCCTGAACAAAACATTGTGTCATCACTACAAAGACGAGAATTCCTTGAGACTGTAATTAAAAAAGCAATTGGCAACAGCTGAAAAGCAACACAGCCTCCCTGAAGAGAGTTGGAGACTTGAAAGTACTTGGAGAAGCAGAACTACTGTGCATTTGAAATGGCAGTTGGGATTTAACCCTGGTATATTTCTTGAACATTTTGTGGCAGTTGGGATTTAACCCTGATATATTTTGAACATTGCTGGGATCAAACCCTGCTATTACTAATTTAAGGATTAAAAAGACTGGGAACTAGAGTGCGCGTCTGACCTTTTCTTTTTGAAAGCATGTATACTGGTTCCCTTTCTCTGATCAAATCCCTGGCAGCTTCTGACCTGGCCAAGTGTCTTTATCTCCTCTTTCAGGTGGTTCCTAAGAGAGTACAATTACCAGCATACATCCGAATCTTCAGGTCCCGGGATGAATCATTCCTGGAAAGCAGCACCACCCAGGGGACTACAACTACCACAGCGTACCTGGGCCCAACAGATAAGACCCATCCTGGAAAAGGAGGAATTACATGGTTGTCCTCATGGAAATGGACCCCCCGCCCCCTGAGAGACCCAAAACCACAGACTCGCTATATGGGAGTAGCGGGGCAGTGGTGGCGAAGCGGGAAATAGCAAGAGGCAGCCCAGGAATAGCATCCACTTAGGAATACTCCTCAAACCCTGTTGGAACAGTGAATGAAGGAGTGAAGGGCAAACAGAGAGAACAAACAGCCACAGTTACCGCATGGACAGCATGGCAAAGATAGAGGCAGAAAAGGGGATGGGATAAAGGCTTTTATTAACACTTCCAGGAGAAGTCCCAGCTCAGAAAAAGGGGAGATGGTAGGAGTTGGGTTTAAAGAGGTCAGGAATTGGCCCATTGTGCAGCTCACCCAGGAAGACAGAGGGACTAGAGGATTATTAAAGATCAGCAGAGTCAGTTGGTGGTGAGAGGTGTTTGGGTGAGGTTGGAAGACCAAAATAGCAGAGAAGAGGATACAATAGATAGAGGAGGACTTGGAGGAGACTTTTGGTTTCTATGTTTTAAACCTGCCTGAAGTCTGCTCCAATATAAAATAGCCTTTCTTAGGCTGCCTTAGAGTGGCCTTCAGTGGGTGGGAATGTGCAGCCATCATCCCCCAAACATCCAAGCAACTCTGCCTTCCCCAGGCATGATTTGGATCCATCGGGGGGGCTTGAACCCCAAATGCCCCTAAGACTTTCCAGCAACCAACACCTTTAACTGAATCCCTACTGCATAAGTGGAATACTGCACCGGCTGAAATAACCCCCCATCCCACTTACCCCTTGATCTGACCCAGTCCCCTCAGACACCGACCTGTTCCCATGGAAACAGACTTTTGTTTGACACACAAAGTTTCTCTCCTGGCTCAACCTCAAAAGGTAAGATCTTTGCATCTTCACTACTGCCTGTAGGTAGTAACAGAGATTCTCTTCATCATTGAGGTACAGCCTTGCAGGTTTACTTCCCAAGTACCCACAGGAGGGTTTAAGAGTTTTCAGTCACATCTCACTCCTAGGCCCCCTGCCACCATCTTTACTAACACTTCACTCTAAACCTGCTCCTCCTTTATGCCACGATACTTGCTAATTCCTCCTTCCCACTATGGTTTTGACACTTCAGATCAGGGTCGCAAACTTAGCCACTGCCTTGGGCTAAGAGTGCCCCCTCATGCCTTCCTCACCTTAGTAGCTAGGGCTTTGCTAGCTTCTGCCTTTTCATCTCTTACAATCGCTAATCTCTTCGTGATCTTTTCAACCAACCTTCCCTTAAGTCACCCTCCTCAAGTCATCTCCCACCAGTCTCCTCCAGCTGTTTCCACCAGCCTCCTCCTGATATCTCCAACCAATGTCTTTCTTTAACCCACCCTTCTACAGATAATTTATCTGCTCTTCTTGTCTCCATCCTCCTCCAAACTCATTCCTTGATCCCCAAAGAGGTCCATAAATCTCTAAGTAGATTGCTAGGGGAAAGAACCCCTCCCTATCCTTGGCTATGCATATGTTGTCAACAGATGTGGAAGAGAAAGACTATGGGGGTCATTCCGACCCTGGCGGTAGGGGGTTAACAGCATGTTAAAAGAGGTTTCACGGGATCGCTGGTTACCTTTTCTTCCCAGGGTTCGTGGAGTCGAGGCAGCCAGTCTGTCGGAGCGACAATGCCGATGTAGCAGTAACGCGAGAAATTAACCCAACACCCTCCTGACAATAAATGACAGGATAGCACTGGACCAACTCCCAACGCCATGGGTGGCACTTCTCTGCATTAACGTGACGTCGGGACAGTGTTTCCACTGGCAGAGAAGGCGAGTGAGTCCTTATAACACCAGTAGATGGATGAGCTGATCTTCGGGACTTCCAGGAAGGCAGGAAGGCACGGGTACCGGCAGGGCACAAGTCAGGAGAAGGGAAAAGGTCAGGCAGCAAGGACAGGGAGGACTGACCAGGGAATCCCACGCGACAGGAGCCAAGGAAGGGAGAAGGCTAGACAGGCAACCCATACAAGACCCCTCCAACCCCAAAACCAGAAAGTAGGTAAGGTCAAGACAGAGCTGGGAAACCAGGAACTGAAGTACCAGGGAGCAGGGAGGGAGAGGAAGGTTGGAAGGCAGGACAAGGCAGGGCAAGACTAAGCAAGGGAAACTGGAGAGACTGTAGCACAGGAAAACAGGCTCCAGCAGCGCATACACGGCAACAACCGCATTGAGACGCGTTGTCTCCGTGCATGCGAAGCCCTTTTAAGGTCCAGGGCCAAAGCGAGGCCTGGGACGCAAGTCCGTGTTACTGCGCATGCGCGAATGTCGAATACTGATGATCCGTGCATGCGCAGAACATGCAAGATGGCTGCGCCCATGGACCGCGGAACGGCGTGGGGAAAGACGCCACCGCGGATAGAGTCTCCATGAAGGAGGAGACTGCCGAGGCCGAGGACCCGGATCCCCGTAGCAGGTAAGTGGCGCACGCGGGCGAGCGTGCGGCGTGACACAGCACCAGTAAGGATGCCGGTGCCGTTAACCCCCTACCGCCCTATTACGAGGTCCCTTAGCGGGTCCCACCAGGACCGGCTGGTTTTACCAGCCTGTTTTAGCGGGACCCGTTAAGGGACCATGGAGCTAATAACGGGCCCACAATATGCGGGCACATTATTAGCTCCATCCCCATTCCCATTGAGCCCTAGGGGGCTCAAATGGGAATGGGGATTGGTTTTTTGAGTGGGGACTTACCGGGTACTCCAAGGTTGGAATGCCCCGGTAAGTCCCGATCAAAGGAACCTGGACCCGGACTGATTTTGGAAGCAGCCATGGTGCTAATAGCACCATGGCTACCTCCAAACTTGGAATGACCCCAAATGTCTGCCACAATTCCCCTTTCATTTTTAAGGTCAACCTGGAATGGATCAGTAGGACTGGCATTGTCCCAGGAAAACTGAATTACACCACAGGAATACAGCTTGACCCCACAGAGGTAATTCATTGAGAATTTGCAAACATCCTCCAATTCTTAGAAGGACATAAAGAAGTTCAACCCTTCCCCAGAATTCAACCAAAAGGACAACCTCCACAACAAGCCAAAAGGAGAAGAGATTCGTCCTCCTACCCATCCCTTAAGGGGAAGCATCTGCACTCCCCGCAGGGGCTTAAACAAATCTGCTACTTTGAAGTCCCAAGTGAGCATATGGCCCTTTTAGTAACGTCGATGCAATGAATGGGGATGCAGAATAACTCTGACACCAAATAATCAAACCTACTCAGGAAGATGGAAAAGGTGCTGTTTTATTAACAATTATCTAAAACAGGGAGTTACAACCGACATCAACGGATGTTCGCTCGAGCTCTCAGTGCATTTCTCATAGAAACATCCTTATATGCAAAAAATATGTCAGAGGTGACATCATACTACGTGGCAAATAATAGAAAACTTATCAAGGATTGGGATTGGATAAGGCAAACATCTAAGTATACATTGCATAGAAAATAGGTTTGTGATTGGCTGCCCACTGTCAGGTGGACAATGTATGCCTACCTGTAAAAACATGTCATTTTCAACACTATTAAGTACACAGTTTATCATTGCTCTTCAAACTATAAGGCCCTTAGTTATATGACCCTCTGTAATTGGTTGGCATGATCGAGCCATGTCTGGAACATTCGTTTCTCTTAACAGCACGTAAGATCAGACCTACGTGCCCAGGAGGTGGACTAGACTTTACCTCCCCACCCAATTAGCCCAACATCTCTCATCACCCATGCCTTCTGCCATGAAGATTGTCTTTGAGCTTGGCCTTGCAAAGTATTCTTGTCTCTGGGAATATATGGGAGTGTGACCACTCACTATCGCTGTTCTAGAACTCCACGCTCAACTCTATTTCCATCTTTGTTTCACGTGACAGTAGACCACGGTTTGATCCATTTTGCAGCATTTAAATGTCTGAAATGAATAAAAGTTGGCACGCTTGGTGTTCTTTCTTTGCACCTTAAGAAGGGATGATTCAGCTTTGCACGTTCACTTCCTTCAAGAATAGATAACTCACCTTGGCTGCTTCAGCTTTGATACCAGGCCAGACAGCCTCGCCATTCGTTTCCACCATCTCAGCTTTTTCTTGCTGCAACACAGTTCTCGCCTTTTCTCTCCATGGGTCCTGGCTTACTAAATTCATGACACTGATGTCCAGTTTCTATACAATGGCGGCTTTGCCTGCAGTCTATTCACTACATATGGCCAGCTTCTAAGATTACTTGATATGCTTGTGTTACAGCATCTGTACAGTTATTGAACAGATTGCATTTTTTGCAGTGCTTCGCACACGTGCAATCTTCCTTTTGCCTATTAAAGTTTACTCTATTCTAACTTCGTCATCAGTTTTTGTACGGTCCATGCATTCTCTTCAGTCAGTATTCTCAGGGCATCATGTTCATCTTTCGTGACTTCATCAGCTCCTTTTTTTTGCCCCTTTTCATATTCCTTCAAGGAGTTCCTCCCTCAGATTATCGTCTCTTCGGGGATACATTCGATAGGGCTGTCTCAGTGGGTACCTTCTTTCGAATACTCGCTGTAATATGGTCACAACTGCTGTTATTAAGCATGGCACAATCACAGGCTTCCAACATATAGGAGGTAGGGGGGCAGGATCTCCTGCAGAGGCATGCAACTGCTCTTCTACACAAGCAAAATAAGCTTTCAGAAGCAGAACATGAGCAAGAGCAGGAGCAGCAGCTGCTACCCATCAAGGGTAGGAAATATTCCAATCTTCAAGCCAAGAAGATGGCTGCACTTTTTAAAGACTTCCTCTGGCGTGACTAATCTAAACAGCCCCTATAGGACTGAACATGCTTAGACTTTTCACATAACCACTCTATCCAATTATTCAGCAGCCATTTAAGCTAAGCTTGACATAAAGGCAAGCTCCCTGCACATAAGTGTAAGGGAGCTTTGGAGCTACAAATTGAGAGTTGTGATGCAAAGAAGGAATTGAAGGAGGCAAAAGCATGAGGAGCTGCAACAGTATGAATGACTCTTGAGAGAGGTAATGGAGAGAGGCTGCACGGGTGTAGAAGAGGAGCCTGGAGGAGCTTGAGAGTAAGGAGTGTTGGAAAGTAGGGGATGATGTGAAGGAGTAGTAGAAGGTTTGAGTATGGGGAGAGAAAGCCCACAGAGATTGGGGATAGAGAGATCTCAGAGATTGGAGGGAGAGTGGCCGCAGAGGTTCGAAAAAGAGATAGAGCCCAGATGTTCAGGAAAGTGAGACTGAAGAGTTTGGGGAGTGAGAGACCCCTGGCACTGAAGACAAACAGACCCCAGATTTTGGAGTCAGAGGGACCACAGAGGTTGGAGATAGAGATCCTAGAGAACTAATATATACCAATACAACCAATAAGAGCAGATGACTGTAGGATAATCACAACATTTATTGCAGGACACAAATAGTAAGATGATGCATCTTAAAAGGTCCCCAGAAATGCACATCCACCCTCCAGCTGCGTAATTTAACAACAGTCACTTTTGGAATCTTGTCAGCCGCAGGACATTCCAATAAGGCTCCACGTCAGAATGAACATATGTTTCTCCTCTACTACCGAGTGCACACAGGGATAAAACACACACACAGGAAGAAATGGCAAGGAGTTATAAGACAAACCCATAGGTCGGACAAGGAGAGACCCCAGAGGTTGGAGACATGATGACCCCAGAGGATGGGGAGAGAGAATGAGAGGGAGACTCAAGAGGTTGGAAAATGAGGGAACCCGGGTTTAGGGGAAGAACGAACCCAGAGACTGGGAAGAGAAAAGATCCAGGTGACTGGGAAAGAAATAAGGAAAAGGAGAGCCACCAGAGGTTGGGGAAACAGTACCCTCGAAGGCTTGAAAAACAGAAAGAGAGAAAGTGGACTGTGTCAAGAAGGAGGTTCAAATGAGGAATAGGAGACTAAGGGAGGGAAGGTGCGTGATTAAGGAGCATCAAGAATAAAGAAAAAGGGGCAATTGCTCCTTGAGCCTTGGCGTGTGACGGAAGAGTGGAGGCACACGTACATGGCAGTGTATCGACGTGATAAGGAGAAAGAAGTGAGACAGACAAAATCCCCATAGATACAAGACTCAGGAGACTCAACAAGGAGGTAGATGAGGACAGAATGTTGAGGATTAGAGCCAAGAGCCCAAGGCAGGGAGGGGCTGAAGAGAAACAACTCTGAAGGCCAACCCACTGGTGAAAGATGCTGCTACCCTTTCCGCTTCCGCTATTGCTAAGGCCCAGCATGAAAGCGCACATATGGCCCTAGTCTAGACCTAGGTGAGCATGTCTCCTAAAGGATAAGAATGCACTGTCGATGATCTGGATAAGGAGCCAATCAAAAAGAGCTGAGAATGAATAATGAAGATGAAAGGAGACCCAAGAGAAGGGATCCCTGGACTGAGGAATATAAACTCAATATACATTTATTTTGTTTGCCTAGAGAAACCTTTTCTTGGAGCTCCAAAGACTTTTATGTGTACCCTGGGTCTTTCTGGTTGCCCTAGAAACTTTGAACCAAGTAGAAAACATTATGTGCAATGCCGGGGAGGATAATTAGAAAATCCTCCCACCATACTGACATCTTGGATAAAGCATTTGGAAAGTATTTGGAGTGTCATATGCAGAGTTTGTTACAGTACTCTGATGAATTCCCTTGTGGGAGTGCAGGAAGCTGGGTGGTGTCGGGGGTAAAAGGCAAAAGAGGAGCAGAGAAGGGAGAAAAGAGAAGTATAGGAGTGAGCAAGAAGAGCAGAACTGGTTAGAAAAGTGGAGGTGGGAGTGAGGAAGGAATAAGAATAGCAGAACTAAAAGGATGTGTGGTGGAGGGCTTAATGAAAGCAAAGGTGAGATGAGGAGTGAAAGGGAGAGCAGGGGATTGGAGGAAGTGACAGTATTAAGAGGGAAGGGAGTAGTAGACGGGAAATGTAAGGAGCAGGGATGAGCTGCATGGTGGAGTCACAAAATGGCTTCAGAGAAGGAACGAGGAAGAATCAGAATAAAGAGAGATGAGGGAATGGATTGAAAAAGGACAAACGTGAAGTTGAACCTAACCCCCTACTTTTCTGTTTTAATAAAACCTGCAAACCCGATATGCTGGCTTCAGAAACCCAAGCTACTGCTCACTGTTGACACCCAATGATGCCGAAACATTTCTGGGGATGCTTGTGGTCTCATGCAGAAGGCATATTACCAAGCAGTGGTGGTGGGACCAAGCCCCAATTTGCATATGGTCTTTCCGCTTTTGTAATGGCTTGGCAGGTGAAGAATGATGGTCTGGAGAGTTGCCCAGAGCAATGCCGAAGGTTAGGATTAATTCTGAATCTTCCAGCCATTACCTCTTTTGCAGCAATTGGGTAAGAAGCAGCCAAGACCAGAAACTCAAATTGAAGATAATTTTATTTAAAAGGGTCTTACACAGGATAGGACAAAGGTATTAAAATAGGGATGCATACCAACCTAACCACAGGGGCCTCTTCCACCCACTTTTCTCTATTTTGGAGACAGGCTCTAGGAGCCAGTTTCTCAGTTCTTTCTCTCTCCCTCTCTCATGAGGGAGTAGCACTTCTTCACACATTGGAGGTTTTCCAGGGGCCCTGTCAAAAACAGTGCACCAAGCGGAAATGTCAAAAAAACAAACCACATGTTTTTGTCTAGGGTCTGAGGGCTGGTCGCACACTTTTAGAATCTCCATTTAGGTATGTTCGACCAGGCCTGTAAGCACTGCTGCGAAGAGGGAAACATGAGGGTGTACCTTCTCCAATAGCAAGGTCAAAATCTCAGTCTTTGTCATGACAGCCGCAGGTTGGTCGAACCACGGAGGAGGGTCCCCTCATACGTCATGACCTGGACTAAGGCCTTTCCTTTCTCATTGCCCCTTCTCTTCTTTAAACCTATAATAGACTCTTTGCTCCCGATTGTTCCTCCTCGTGCTGATTATTCTGACTGTGATGGCAGGGCTGAGAGCTTTGTGAGGGAGATGCAGCCTTCTTGCTTTTCCAGTGTGATGCTCATTGGGACCAATGGGGGGGCTCCAGTGGACTTTCCCAACCTGGTAAATGTTTGGAAGATGAGGGGTTGTTTGGTTCACAGGCCACGAGTGAGACGCAAGTACAATGGGGTTCTCAAATCGTGGGAGATTTGTGGACCAAGGAGAGCTTGCAAGTCTGTAGCACAAACCTCACGAACCTGCCAGCAAACTTGGGGTTTTTAGTTTTGGCATCAGGCTGGGTGACTGTGTGCCACCTTGATGATTTTGGGTTTTGCCCGAGAGAGATTGAAGCTCTCTCGCTTGGGTAGGGCTCCCATAAGGCTGTAGCATGTGGCTGTCCTCTTCCGTATCACTGAAAACAAGGGAGAGTGCTTATGGAATTCTCTCCCTTCCAACCATTGTGGGGCACCACAATTGAAACAGCCATTTGTGGTGCCCCTTATCATACAATCCCTGCTTTATACAACCATAGAACCTAGAGGTGAGTGCTAATATCCTTGTGATAATGAACTAGCACTTTAAATCGTTTCCTAGATTTGACCCTATTAAGGAGCAGGCATGGTCTCAGGGTGGCAACTGGACTCATGGTGTGGTTGTGCCAATCGGTGGTAATTGGTCACATAATAGGGGTGAAGTTTGGGCAGGGATGGACCTTGAAGTATGATGGGCTTTAGAGCATGGATGGGCCTCAGCGTAGGAATAAGCATCAAGTAGGAAGGGGCCTCAAAGCACGGATGGGCCTCTGGGATGGGACCTTGTTAGTGGATGGGCTTTGGCTGAGGAGCTATGCTGATATTTGAGTGCATTGATCTCGAAGGCCTAAGAAGGATGGGTGTTAATGTCAACATCGGCTGGTCTCTGACTTACAAATCTCTCTCCTTCCACACCCCTCCAGACTATTAAACATGCAGGATTTAACCAAATTACTAGCCACCTTGGAAGACTAATGGGTTGTGAGACACCCTCCAATCTGGGCTCTGGACCAGGCACTCTACAGAAATGGCACCACTGACTGATGTCTCCAACCTTCTCACCACTGCTCACTACCCCAAACTTTCTTCAGTCCTTTATGATTTATCGACTGGTCCATCACTCGTCTCTCCTCATTACCCTCACCAACCTCAGCATCCAGTACTCTTTCACCCAGTAGATTGCCTCCTGTGTATTTGACCATTCTTTGTCCATCTAATGGTACTATATGATCCCCAACCCCATCCCGCTCCCAGTAAGAGCCTAGGCTCTGTGCTTGGCCTGCCTCTATTCACCCGTTGCATTTCTTCTCTTAGTAGATCATCTCCTCATCTGGTTTCTCCTGAAGCTATTTACCAGGCCACCTAAAATGTATTCTTCCTCTCCTCCTGTTCTCCACCCCGCTATACTTCCTCACAAGGTGACCCAATGATTGTCATTTGGCGTACCCTTTGACAATTACCTCAAATTTGCATAATATATCACACTAAATGCTACAACAGCTAAACATTAGGAACATAAAATGTTTGAATGGAGCCCCAAGATCGATCCCTTGAGCCCCAGCTGTCATGCTGGTACAACCAACATGCAAGATGTGGATGAAGCAACCAACTAATCACTCTTCAGGAACAGCAGAGAATGACTTGCCTCGAAAAAGCACCTATCAGTAAGTACATGTGTTAGCCTGTACATAGAAGGTCATAATTCAAGAAATAAAGGCTATATATGGTTGGAATTATTACCAGTGACAGTGGAGTCGGAAAGGGTTTGGATGCACACGCTATAAAAAAGGAAAATCCACCCTCAGATACCCCTTTGCCAAAACCCTGCTTTCAATTCTGTCCCTCAGCCATCTTACCTACTACTAAAACTTTCTCGTTGGCCTCCCTCTTTAATCCTTTGCAGATGCCTTTCTCTATAAACTTGCACTCGGTTCCCCCACCTCCACCCACTGCCTTCATGCGGAAAGTACCACTGCCGACTTTTAAAATGTCTTCTTTTTGTCTTCAAGTACATCCGAGGACCTGCTGCCCCCATCGTACTTCCTTTTGTTTGTTTGTTTGTTTGTTTATTTATAGTGTGCACCGAACCCAGAGGTACCTGGACACATTACAAGGTTATATAGTTACTTGTTACACATAGTAAAAATATACAGTGGGCAGTGCATAGATATGCAATGCATAGAAACACAAATTGCAATATTTACAGACACTGGATTATACAACTAGACAGGCAATGTCAGAAATATGCACTTAAATAATGCAGGTAGTTTACATTATACATATATATTATACAGAGGTTCAAGTTTAGGCGGTCTCACAAGGACTAGAATGGTGCATCGTTAGAGATTATCCATCTTTTCATATCTTTTCTGAATGTAAGGAAGGACTGGTTGGATCTTAATGTTGTCGGTAGGGAATTTCAAAGTTGGGCAGCCATAACTGGGAACCTGCTGCCACCAGCTTTTTTGAGTTTATACCTGTGCACTTGTAGGTGGCCACAGTTGGATGACCTAGTAAGTTGTACCAGGTTATTTTTGGTAAATATTTCAACAAGGTAATGAGGGGATAGATTGTTGTATGTCAGGGATGCTGTTTTAAGTTGTATTATCTTTTTGATAGAGAGCCAATTGAGGTCACGTTTAGTGGCAGAGATGTGTTGTCTGCGAGGTAGGCTTAAGGCGGTTCTGAGTGCATTATTTTGCAAGATCTGGAGTCTTTTAATGATATATTTGCTGGCACCTAGGTACACAGCATTGCAGTAGTCGATTTCGGATAATACTAGAGCTCTGATCAGGGAGGTACAGCTGTTTATAGAGAGAAAGGGCTTGCAAGCATGGATAAGCTTATAGGTGTATGCAGTTGCCGAGGCTAAGGCATTGGTCTGTTTGTGCATATTCAAGGGGGAATTTAGATAGAAACCCAATGTTTTTGTCTCTTTGGTGACTTTAATGTTATTTGCATTAATGTTGAATGCCTGGCATTGATCGCTCCATTTTTTAAGTGTTGCTAGGATTGGCTAAGAGGAGTAGCTTGGTCTTCTCATCATTCAAGCATAGACCATGTGTGGTCATCCAGGCCTGAATGATGAGGTACATTTTGTTTAAAAGAGCTGAGTCTTCATCGTAGTTGCCTGTTAGAGGAATAAGCATATGGGTGTCATCTGCGTAATTCGTGTAAGTGGCACACAGATGGTCCAGATCATCAAACAATGGTTTGGTGAACACACTATACATGGTAGGTGATACACACTATCCTTGGGGAACTCTACAAGAGATGGGGATAGGGTTGGCTGCAGCCGACGCAGAAAAGACTCTCATGGACCTATTGTTTAAGAAGGATTGTATCCATGCTGTTGCTTCTGTTGAAAAATGTGCCGCTGTGGAGAGGTGTTTGCACAGAACCTTGTGATCAACCAAATCAAAGGCGTTGGACAAATCCAACAAAAGCAACAGGGCTGATTTCCCTTTATCTTTCAAGTCGTCAATTTGGATCTTTAGGTCAATCAGGGCTGTTTCTGTGCCGTGTTAGGGTCTGAAGCCAGACTGACGAAGTCCAGGTAGTTTGTTGGTCTCCAAGTATTTTTGTATCTGGTTATAAGCTACTTTGTCGATAATCTTTAATAAGAAAGGGACTGTCGTGATAGGCCTAAAATGAGTGAGTATATTAGGGTCCAGTGATGGTTTTTTTAGAAGTGAGAGTACCCATGAGTTCTTCAAGTTAGTAGGGACGGAACATGTGTTGAAGGAGGTATTGATTAGTGAACTAATAAAGGCAAGCACACCTGCCGCTTCCTTTATGACAGTTGCTGGGCAGGAGTCACGTTGGCAATTGGAGGGTTTAAGAGAGGCTATGATTTTTTGTACTTCAAAGGGAGAAACTGAGCTAAATTTGAAGTGTTGAGGTGGTTTAGGGAGTGTGAGTTTTTTTCCAGGTAAATCCTTGTGGAGGCAGGGTATTCCCTTGTGAAGTCAGGTTGAGTTTTTTTGGCAGCTATTTTCTTTTGGAGCAGGGTGATTTTATTGTCTAGAGCATCTTGAATTTTGGTACACCAATTTTGGTCCTTGATGCAGCTCTCTGTAGTGGGGGCGGGATATTCAAGTTCTCTTAGAATGATAAAGAGTTCTCTGGTACTAGAGCTGGCTTTATCAATCCTGTCGTTATAGGTATCTCGTTTGGCAGATAAAATGTAATTTTTATAGTTAGCTGAGACTTTAAGAAGGGCATGTTTGTTAGCTATCGAGGGGTTCTTTTTCCAGGTAGTTTCACATTTCCTTTTTTCATTCCTTAGGTTTTTTAATTGAGGAGTGAACCAAGTATTCAAGTGTGCTATTGGTTTACTTTTACGTATTTTTAGCGGTGCAATAGCGTCTACTGCTGAGGTGATGGTTTTCTTGTAGAGGTCCACTAATTCTGATGGATCGGAAGAGGCAAGTAGAGGTTTGAGCAGGGGTAGGAGGGAAGGTTTAAGTTTAACTACTGTTTTTTTTCATACCTTGTTGGAATAGGTGGAGCAATAGAATTCTCTCTGGTGGGGAGTATGCATCTCACTACTCACTTCTTCATACTCTCCACCCACAAATCATATCCGATCTCTGTCACATACGCCCTGATTGACCTCACTTTCGATTAATTGCTCCTCCTTGTTCCTCTCCATGGTAATTCCATCCCTGTGCCATAAAGAACCCATGGAACATCATTTAGTTCAAAACCATGTTCTCTTCTTTATAGTGGGATACCTGGCCCTATCCAGCCATATCATCATCTCCATAGTGACCCTTGTGAGCACCCTCTCTCACCTGTTCATGCATTTTAAATAACTGCATCTAATTCAGGAAGGTATCATGTGATTCATAATGTACCCATGCTGTGCTGTTTGTTGGCCATGTCCCCATTTTATGTCCATTGTCCACACCCCTCACAATCCACAATTTTACTGGTTCCATGTCATTTCGCCGACCCCCTTTTTTCCAACGATTGTTTTGCTGCGGGAGTTTTACCGATAAAGTTAATCAAATTATTTTAACATTATTTTTGATGGGAGTTCCCACCCAAGCCCAACTTTATTTAATTATTTTTTTAATTTTCCTTCCCCACAACTATTTATTTACCCTTTCCCACCCTCCCAAAAAATGTTGATGGAAATTTTCCGCAAACCACCTGTCGGAAAAATGAGTGACGGCAAAAGGACGCAAACCCAATTGTACTCTCGGTAAGTAAAGAACCCATTTGTGAGACTACTCTGATCTCTGGAGTAATCCTATCGTCAGCAGCAGCCAACTCCCCCGATGGCTTATTTCTGACAGGCCGCTTTGTTTGAACCCCAGCCTTTTGGCAATCAGTACATGCACTTTTCATGCATAACCGGCGACGGGGATGTAGACGAGCCCCATACTGGAATGAGGTATTTTGTATTTGTGTGTTATTTGTAATTTACATAAGGCTTTACAACAAAGATAAGGAGTGGGATGGGTTGGGGGGACCTGGGTGTTTGTGTGGGCAGGAGGGCACAGGGGGGACAGGTTTTGCAGGAGTGATCCAGGTGCCTAACATGGGAATCAGGGCTACAGGGTTGTCAGTTGTCTCGCGCACAAGAGCAGGCTGGGGAGGGGAGGGAATCCCAAGAAAATTCGCTGCAGCGCCCAACCGGACTCTATTCTCTGCAAAAGGGGCCTGCAGGGACTATTCACACAACCACAGTAAGAGGCCCCTGAAAGAAGCGCAATGCTGCCTACAAAATAAGTGAACAAAGTAATGAAAATACAATGCAATGATATACTAAGTAGCTCGTTAGATTATAATCAGCGAATTCTGATGTCAGTGCCATCACGTTTCCCTAACTGCACGTTACAAGGGTTTTAACGTTCATCCCGGATGGACACACAAAGCACAAGGCCTCAGACTCAGTGCTTTCAGACAAATTCAGTGTATCGTAGATAATGATACACTTCGCGTAACTCACACCATCAGTTCAGAGATGGCATGGTACATCTGTTAGCAGAAGTACATACGCCCCTTCTTCCGGTGCTACAGCGTGCACATGGATTCCATGGCACTCTTTGAGGTAAAACCTAAACATTACAGAATATCATTTGTTTTTTTGTTATATTGAATAGCAAGAGATTAGAGGTGGGTCAGTTTCCCTATCAAACAGTAACACCCAGTCATGTGTTCAGGACAAACAACAAATATGCAGATAATGGCCACTGAAATTAATGAAACATGGCATTTTTCATACACACGCATTGTGGAAAGCCCCCACACGCTCCGGATTTTAGTATTCGTACGATGTCGAGCAACACTCTAAAAGGTATCACGTGACAATACACATTTTACACAAAACAATATAAACACACACAGCATAAGTTAGGACCAAGTTAGCATGGGGCCTGTGCAAACACTTTTGCAAAGTTAGCTTTGTTCAATGAAATGTTTTGTCAGGTGCAATTTGGGCCTCCAACAGGCCCTTTGGCTGTCCAATGAAACCCCCATCTTCGCACTGTGTCCCCTTTTCTCCCACAAAGATTTGCAAAGTCATTGCAGGGAAATCACTTTCGCTTTCATGTAAACCATCTGCTCTAGAAACATATGTCAAAAAGAAAACAAAAACGTAAAGTCATAAAATTAGAGTCCAAAAAAAACAACTTGCTAAAAAAAAATATAAGTTCGAAAAAACATAGTCTTGGAAAGTCCGTTGCTTACATGGGACTCATCAACAAATTCCTGTTGTGTGAGGTTTGGCATATCATTTCTAAAAATATAAGCATCTGGGGGAAGCCAGACAAAGCCCAGGTTCTTGGACTGAAAACCAAGCACGCAGTGCAAATCTGCCAGTGATTATATCCTTAATGAAATATGTGCCCAAATATAGGAGTGTGCATCCTCAAGGGATATGAAAAGACGATACGCATCCCTTACCAAAGTATGTAGCCAATGGAGAATGTGCACACCGCAGCCAGTCCAAAACTCCGGCTAGGATACTGGTGATGTGTCGTCCTCATCTCGATCAATATGAACGGCAACACTGTTGTATGCTGGAAAAAAAGAAAAAAACAGAGAGAAGCTAGAAAAACAGTTCAACAAAAACAGTGTTCTTTCTATTCTTTTCATAGCGGAATGGTGCACCAAATGCGAAGATCAATGTTTAGTTTTCTTTTCTGGGTGGTGCTTTTTCACCCCCGAAAGAGTCAAAGATTAACCGTGAAGGATTATGACAGGCTTGTCCAACCTTTTTGAATGTGGGGCCGAAGCAATGACTTTTTGTCACCCAGTGGGCCGCCAAGCCAAAAGTCAACAACCTCACCCAAAGCATTATCAGTTTTGAAAGCAATATTGTGTAGGGTGACTAGACGTCCCGGTTTTCCCGGGACAGTTCGGGGAAATCGCCCTCCGTCCCAGGGTCCCGATAGTTTTTATGGTGGGTGCCCACGGTCACTGTTTGTGCCGGGACCCGATTTCGAAATCTCGAAATCGGGTCCCGGCGTAACTCTAATTGCGCGAATGAGAGCGTGAAAACCATTTCACGCCTCCATTTCCTCCCCCTTGTCGTCCCCGGCCACTTTCCTCCAATGAGAGGGGAGTGCTTGTGAGCACACCCCCTCCGAGCTTCCACTACAGGCCATAGACATAGAAGTAGGACTGTATTTTTTCAAATGTATTTATGTTAGTCCTACTTTTATGTCTATGGCCTGTCCGGGTTTTTTGTGTGAAAAATCTGGTCACCCTAATATTGTGTGACCTTTGATAGGCAGTGAGGTGCCATGAAGTCCCAAAGATAGCTTTTGGTGTCAGGGGCAGTGAGGATTTAAGTGAGCCCCACCATCATAAATGATCAAAGGTCAGTTGCTTGGGATTTCTTTCAGTGTGTAGGTATTAATATTTTCCTGAAATAGTGGGGGCGACCGAACGTAGAGAAGGAGCTATAGGGATCTAGGGACGGTTTGGGGGGTCCCCCCCAAGACATCTTGGGAGGATAGTGGGATGCACTGGCCAAAGTACAGTGTGTTATTTATAATGTGCCTCCAAGGCATAATAAAGACCTCGATACTACTGGAGAAGCATTACACCACACATTGGCCTTCAGAGATGCTTTATTTCAAGAGAGGCTTAAAGTCTACACAATGTAAAGGAAAGAGAGGACACAATACAAACCCCTCTTTATGCAGGCTTTGCACGCAAAGGGACTCTATGCCCATAACACACACAGACCTGAGCAGCTCACAAAAATGGGGCTCCTTGAGTGTACTGTCAAAATGAGAGCTAGGCGCAGGGTTTCTGTCTTATGTGCCTTGCTGTCCAGACAGGCACCAACGTTGGCACCTACAAACCCTTGCCACGAGGCATGAGCAAACACTTTGCTCGTCTTCTTCTGCCTGACGAAAGGAGCAAGGCATAATCACACGTTCTCCACTCTCGTCCCGCCATCGTCGATTCTAGGCGAGGGCGTCATTACCTCCGTAAAAGATGGCAATAGCTGGTAAAGGGCATATGATGACAATACCCGGTATATGATGCAATTACATAGGCATATGATGTGTATGCATGGTACATGTTAGCAACACACGCAGCATGATGCGTCAGTATCTGGGCATATGATGGGAATGTCTGGTATATGCTTGCAATGCCCGGCACGTAAAGTGAGCACTTGCCATATCATGACATTGCTGTAGCTATTAAACAACCGAAGTATTTGGGTGCAGGAATGCAATGTAAGCCATATGTTCGTAAAGCCTGGGAAATGATGTAGATCCAAGGTATTTGATCACAACACCTGGATCATGTTTGGACTACCTGGACATATGATGGCTCTACAAGGAGAATTGCATTCATACATGTCATAAGATGGCAAAACCTATATTTGGAGGACTGTATCTGCCATATGATCCAAGTATCTTAATGTGTAATAGCAATGCACACACTAAAGATGATAGGACATGGGCAAAGTATTAGATGAAAATCTGTGTGATCACCGAGCCAGTCTGCTTGATGGCAATTGACTTACATTTCAAATAACAACAGAAACTAGAAAAGACCACAGCAACCCCAGTAGCCACCAAGCAACCATGTTATAAATCGTGCCACAGGTGGCATTTCTTAATTATTGTATTGTAGTGTATTGTTTGAGGAAGTAGGCACTACAATCAAAGGGTATCTAAGTGCGTGTCCTGAGCCACATAAAGAAGCCTTCAAGTGTAGAACAATATTAGAATAAACGTGTCTTACGTGTTATTCTGAGGCCATAAGGTTGTGAGAGCAGCATAGATCTTCTGGGCGGGCATTCTAGAGTTTGGCCGCAATGACCGCTCCAGAATGGCCCAGGCCCCTTGGAGAGCCTAAACCGATCGATGGCCTTGGTTTGGCGAAAAGCTGCTCTAAATGGCCTAGAAGGGCCATACCATTTCCATCGATCTTTAGTATACGCAGAAGCCTCTCCGAAAAGGTGCTTAATGTGCAATGTTTAAGGGTTTAAACCATATCCTGTTCTTTATCAGAAGCCAGTGCAATTTCTTCAGAGCTAGGGCAATGTGGCCGGCCGAGGTGTGCTATAACAATCCATGCAGCAGTATCCTGTAGTACTTGTGATCGATGCATGTCGGATTTAGGCATACTAGCAAAACATGCATTACAACAATCTAGCCGTGAGCCAACAACAGCCGAGCAATGATGGAGTAATGATTTTTCGATAAGATCGCTCTGATTTGTTTTAGTAACATAAGATGGGAATGAGATGAGCTGATTACTTTGTTTATTTGTAGGTTTAATGACAATGTACAGTACAGGGTAAGCCCCCGAGTTTCTTTCTTAGTTTGTGTTTGTGTAGTGCCCAGAAAGCATAACATTTGGATATAAATCACAAACTTTCATAATACAATTGAGAAATGCAACTAGCGTGATATCTGTATTTTCTTGATTAAAACCCAGCCAATTATCTGTCTTCCATTTTTCTATTAGATTAAAAGTAGATCGAATATAAGCAATGTTGGTATCATCATCTTTAGGTGAAAAATGATCTGGGTATCGTCTGTCTAATTTCTGAACACTGTCCCAAAATTTGTCAAAAGATCATGGAGTGGCTTCATATAAATATTAAACAGAGTAGGAGACATGCATGAGCCCTGGGGAACACCACACTCAGCCCGTTCTGCTTAAGAGACAATTGTTTTTATATTTGACTCAGGATGTTCTATGCCTGAGAAATGAGTCCATTAAGCTAGCAGCACTTTCCCATACCTGGGCAACATCTCTAACTCACTGCAGAAGTATGGAGTGATCAATAGTATTGAACGCTGCCGATAAAGTAGGCAGTCGCAACACTCCTATATGACCATGATCCATAATCTGTCAATGGGAATCTTTTAGACCCAGCATGGCTAGCTAATTCCGTGCCTCTGCTTACACGAAAACCTGATTGACGATCCCCTACTATGTACATGGGCAAATTGGTTCTTCCACAAAAGTGATAACGCTGAACGTTTGGTAATTAGCATCATAGACAGATTCCCTAAATACACATTGGTCTATACTCACATCACCCCAAACAAAATATATACCACCACTCAACACCATGAACATTTTTAGCTGCGTCCTTCAAATCCCAGTTTATCATCGGATACTAAAACTTTAATACACATGACTCAAAAAGAGGCACAAAAGCTGAGCCATTTATGGAGCCAAAGGGCGCACTATGACAATTATGACTACGTAAGAATGGAAAAAAAACATAACATTCAAAATAAAATGGGACACAAACACACACAAACCCACAAGGGCACACAATGTTACCTTAAATTGCTGCAGGCCAGAAAGGCACCCAATAGAGGAATCATTGACAAAAAACATTGATAATGCTATCACTTACAATACCAAAGCACCTGAGCCCCTTTCGGTTTAAATACGCGGATAGAATGCATATGTTATGATACTGCAAAAAACAAGTCGGAAGATATAGCAAATAAAATCAGTCCAGGGCTATTGACAATAAATTAGAGAGAGAGCAGATGTTCCTGGGCAGCAAAGTATTATTTATGCTATTTACGTCCTGACTTGAATTCGAAATACCTTAATCTGTGCCAGAGCACAAAGTGAACCCAGAGTCGATTATTAATATTAGGATCCGGAATTGAGTCAAAGAAATCTCACCCCGACACCCTTTCACTGTGCATGTTACCTTCTTAGTTTTCCCAACTGTGAAGCAGGCCAGTGACACCCAATGAGTTGTATACAGAGCTATAGGTAACACAGGTGAGGAGGTACAGTGAAAGGGTATCATTGAGTAGCAACAGTTTAAAGTAGACACAAGCATGGGTATGCCCTCATTAACACTGTTAACTCGCTCTTTAGGTATAGATTGTTGCACAATAGTTAGTTGTTCATCATTAAACTATTATTTCAATGTGTTACATATTAAATATTAATGAATTCATATGAATCAGTCATAAAACATTATTTTAGTACTAGACCGTAAAAATAATAAAGCATTTCAGTATACAATCTTAAATAAACTATAATAATACTGCATCGGAGCAGTGGTTTTCTGCTCGTGAACAGGCGTTTGTTTTTGTGTACGCCAGCACCAGCGCTGTGAGCAAGGAGAGGGCACTTGCTGGTTCCCGTGTGCCTGTGTGCTGCCTGGAGGAGGCGGGTCGTGCTAATCACGTGACGTATCACGTGACTTTGAACACCTTGAAGAGGCAGACCCATCCGCCCGAGGGGCGTTGGCTGCTGCATCGGAGCAGTGGTTTTCTGCTCGTGAACAGGCGTTTGTTTTTGTGTACGCCAGCACCAGCGCTGTGAGCAAGGAGAGGGCACTTGCTGGTTCCCGTGTGCCTGTGTGCTGCCTGGAGGAGGCGGGTCGTGCTAATCACGTGACGTATCACGTGACTTTGAACACCTTGAAGAGGCAGACCCATCCGCCCGAGGGGCGTTGGCTGCTGCATCGGAGCAGTGGTTTTCTGCTCGTGAACAGGCGTTTGTTTTTGTGTACGCCAGCACCAGCGCTGTGAGCAAGGAGAGGGCACTTGCTGGTTCCCGTGTGCCTGTGTGCTGCCTGGAGGAGGCGGGTCGTGCTAATCACGTGACGTATCACGTGACTTTGAACACCGTGAAGAGGCAGACCCATCCGCCCGAGGGGCGTTGGCTGCTGCATCGGAGCAGTGGTTTTCTGCTCGTGAACAGGCGTTTGTTTTTGTGTACGCCAGCACCAGCGCTGTGAGCAAGGAGAGGGCACTTGCTGGTACCTGTGTGCCTGTGTGCTGCCTGGAGGAGGCGGGGCTGTGCTAATCGCATGACGTATCACGTGACTTTGAACACCTTGAAGAGGCAGACCCATCCACCCTCGCGGCGGTAAGCCCTGTGGAGTAAAGTCCATCGGCTGTTGTGCGGCTGTTTGGTGGATGGTAAGGAAGCAGTTTACGGAAGCAAAGAGGTAAGGAGACATGGATTTGCAAGCGGACCCCCTACATCCTAGACCTGGAAGTGCTACAGATAACTCAGAACTTTCCACCCTCTACTCCCAAGTAAAAAGTCCATCTGGTAGGGTACTGAGGAGCAAATTTCAATGCCCTGAGAAGCCCAAAGAATCCCGAAAAATGTATACGGCAAAGAAAAAACGTGAAATTAACGCTAACTCTGGCATTATGCCAGTGAAAAACGCGCTACCTTCAGGACCCTCAGTGCCCCCCAACCAAACAAACTTTAGCCACCTTGAGAACCCTCTTGAGAAAGCGTCCTGTAAGGTCGTAAGCCCTTGGACTGCTCAGAAAACATCAAATGACATTTCCTACGGTACTTTGGACAACGCAATGAGTGAAAGCTCGGAGGAGGATTCTACTAACGTTTCCTGTGAAACATCGTATCTGGCACTGCTACCTCCCCAATCCGACGCTGTGCTCGCTGAAACAGACCCAAGGTTGGACGCTGGGAGGCCGATGCTCAGTACGAGCCCGCCCCCATCGCCCGTTGGCACCCCGCAGGCCTCCGCTGCTGCGAGTGAGAGTGAGCCAAGCGGAGTCGTAGGACCCCGCACGGCTGATCTCAGCTTGCGGGTCTCCGCGCCGGTAGCGGCTTTTGCTTGTTGCTCCCATGTCCCTCTTGCCCCATCGGTGAGGGTGAGGGGGCCACCTGCTACTTTTTCCGAGAAATTAGATATCCAAGACCATCAAGGTCTTTTACAGGCAGAAGCTGTCGCGGCCAAACATCAGCCTGTGTCAAATTCAGGCGACGCGACTACGGAGCTTCTCTCCGCCGCCACCTCGTGGCAAAGCCAAGACTTGCAGCAACAGGCTTCCTTACCTGTTATTGAGAACGGGTTCACGGATGCAACCCCAGATCGCCAAACCCATGGAAATAGACAAAATTCTGTAACTGGCGAGCTCATTGCCCAGAAAAGAGAAATTGCAATGGCGCTATTAAAAAAAGAGCATCATTAAGAAAGAGTGGAAAGGAACTGGGGGAACATTTAGAGCATAGCTCCCAACAACTAAAAAGGGCTCCAATTCAGAAACAAAAAAAATGTGACTCAGTCAAATCCACCTTTCAAAACCTTCCGACACCACACGCGCTCAAAGAATTCTTTTTTAAACAAACAAAGAGAATACCCCAAACAGACACTGAACTTTCTGATACAGAAATGCTCGATGTTCCGCTGGAATTACCTCCAGTGGCGCAACAAAGAGAAAGAATAGCAGATCTCACTCATAGTGCAGCTGAGGCCCAGTGTGGCAACCCCACCACCCACCATTCAACAGTCGAGGTGACAGGGAGCTGCAAGGAAACAGGATCAACCATTGTCGAACGAGAGTTCAAACAGAGACAATAAATCTGCTCGATGAAGACGTCCACCCACATCACTCAGAGAGAGCCGGACAGGAGGAACATTTGCTAATACCATCAACTATTTCCCCACCAATGAAAGTAAATAAGTCAGTCAGTCAAACAAGTTTATTTGGTTGTATAAAGCAACCATTAAACGACAGATAAACACAATTATTACACTGATTCATATTACAAAATCTTAAAATTATACTTCCATAAAAATAGTATCATAGAACATTACCAACAACAGCATACAAATACATTTAGCACCTGGACGGTTGCCTCGTCATGAACTACGTTAAAAGATATTTTAGTGATGATTCATACAAAAACAGTACATAATACTTTAACCCATTACCTGTACTCTAAGATTTTTCTTACAGACCCTCACCACCTTGCAGTTTCAGAATACGGTTTCTAAAATACATCGCTCTTTTCAGGAACGTCAAAAGAGCCCATGCGGTGTGAACTGTTTCGGCGCTCAAGAGGAACACAAGAGCAGCCCAATGTGTGCGGATCATCGATTTCTTAAGAACAGGAATAAGGGACACTTTACGTATACCTGCATAGCCTATACAGAAGAATAACAAATGAGAGAGATCCTCTCTACCGTGTCCACAAACCGGGCAACCCGCTGAGTCGGGAAAACCCTTCCATTTATAAGTGTTGCCTTGCAGCCGAAGGCAATCGAACCGTGCCCTGGTAATCAGCCATCTGTCCTTTTTTAACGTACTCCAAAGCAAGTAAGGTTGGATTCCAGTTAGACAGCTAATGCTTGAGTGAAATTCACCATTAATATGGCCACGTTCTAGCAAAATTCTTTTACTTGCTATGAATTCACCCAGCATGGATTTGTAGACGGACCCCTCACTTTTGGACAAAATAGTATCAGGCGGAAAAAGGGCGCCTAAATTTACTTCACCCAGAATTGAAAAGACATATGCTAGCCAGGGAATTTTTTTCCAGCCACATTTACCTAGCACAGTACGAATAATAGTATGGCACAAGGAAGCATGCTCATTAGCCCACAGCCTGACCCAAAAGAAAAGAGGGGCCAATGTCCACTGGTCTTCCCAAAACTCCACACCCAACTCCCTATGGACAGCTATTCCAGATACACTGGACGGGAGCCCAAGCAGATTTTTAAAGAATTTGCTCTCCTTACGCTGGATTTCCGCTGCATTCTGGAAACCCCAGATGGCTGCACCGTACAAAGTGGAAGCCGCAGTTTGGGTGCCATAAATCTTAAGGATCACATCCAAAGGCCGGCCCCTACACTTCGACATAAATCTAAAGATTCCACCAATCGTTGGCACCCCGCAGGCCTCCGCTGCTGCGAGTGAGAGTGAGCCAAGCGGAGTCGTAGGACCCCGCACGGCTGATCTCAGCTTGCGGGTCACCGCGCCGGTAGCGGCTTTTGCTTGTGGCTCCCATGTCCCTCTTGCCCCATCGGTGAGGGTGAGGGGGCCACCTGCTACTTTTTCCGAGAAATTAGATATCCAAGACCATCAAGGTCTTTTACAGGCAGAAGCTGTCGCGGCCAAACATCAGCCTGTGTTAAATTCAGGCGACGCGACTACGGAGCTTCTCTCCGCCGCCACCTCGTGGCAAAGCCAAGACTTGCAGCAACAGGCTTCCTTACCTGTTATTGAGAACGGGTTCACGGATGCAACCCCAGATCGCCAAACCCAGGGAAATAGACAAAATTCTGTAACTGGCGAGCTCATTGCCCAGAAAAGAGAAATTGCAATGGCGCTATTAAAAAAAAGAGCATCATTAAGAAAGAGTGGAAAGGAACTGGGGGAACATTTAGAGCATAGCTCCCAACAACTAAAAAGGGCTCCAATTCAGAAACAAAAAAAATGTGACTCAGTCAAATCCACCTTTCAAAACCTTCCGACACCACACGCGCTCAAAGAATTCTTTTTTAAACAAACAAAGAGAATACCCCAAACAGACACCGAACTTTCCGATACAGAAATGCTCGATGTACCACTGGAATTACCTCCAGTGGCGCAACAAAGAGAAAGAATAGCAGATCTCACTCATAGTGCAGCTGAGGCCCAGTGTGGCAACCCCACCGCCCACCATTCAACAGTCGAGGTAACAGGGAGCTGCAAGGAAACAGGATCAACCATTGTCGAACGAGAGTTCAAACAGAGACAATAAATCTGCTCGATGAAGACGTCCACCCACATCACTCAGAGAGAGCCGGACAGGAGGAACATTTTCTAATACCATCAACTATTTCCCCACCAATGAAAGTAAATAACCAAAGAAAGACTTTGTCACCAATACCAGCCCAACCGGATTTGGAGAATAAGTCCCTTCCTAGGATTGTTCCACCAGTGCTGGTTACGCATGGACAAAAGATATTTCCACATGACCCTCCACCCGGAAGGCAGTCTTCATATAATGACTTTCTAAAAGACACCTCAACACCAGTCAGAAACAGAAGATCAAGTGACATGGTGGGCCACCTTCCACAAGAAATGCCAACAAAAAAGCCAGACTTACTCACAATCATGTCCGCCATAACAGTTGGGCTGGCACCCTTTGTAAAATTGTATGAATCAATTAACAATTCAATGAAGGACTCTTTAACTCTTGCTTCGGCCCTGAATACAAAAGTAACATTTTTGGAAGGTTTCATTACTGCCCAAAACCAACAAAACGTGGAGAAAGAGAAACAATGGGATGCAAAGCTTGCCCGGCTTGAATCTTTAATTACCACACTAAACACTGTAAGAAATCTTGGGGAAAACAGGCAAAACCCCCAGTTAGAACATCCTCTGTCCTTAAACATAAAGGATCCACAAACACAAGGTGCAAAGGCAAATCAAGCCGTGAGAAGCCAAAGCACAAATTCTACACTTCAAAACGGGAAGAAAAGCAAAGAACATCTAAAAATGCCAGCAATGTTTAAAACTCCAAAAGTAATTGCTTCGACACAGGAAAAGATTGTAATTACCCACGCGCCACCTCAAGCCCCAGGTGGCAGTATCTCAGAAATGGAACAAACTATAATCGAACTTCACAATTCAAAACTAGATGAGCAAGGCTCAATGGGGAATTCGTCACTTCTTGACCTGACGGTCCATCTAAACGAAGAGGAAACAAACTTGGAGTTAAACATAAATGACGGAGAAGAACCACAAATCGGGAGTAAATCCCTGCCTTCAAACACAAATAAAACAAAATCTACAACGTGTAAAGAGAGTGAAAAACTACTAGCGGATCCATCGATCAAAAAAAAAGGGAGGTACGGCAAAAGCAACATGAAAAAACACCTGAAAAGACAAAAAATGTAAATATTACAAAGATATCAGGGGAGACAAGGCGTCAGTGCGATTCCAAAATAACATCTACCAGAGTCTTTAAAATGCAACAACTCGCAGCCGGGAAAAATTTCCTAGTCTTGAACAGAAAGACGGTCCTGAAAATTTTAACCAGCATACCGGCATTGAAATCTTTAAAAACATCAGATCTTGTATTGGTGGAGCCTTACCACAGAGACAGGAAGGCAAAAACTTACCTTCACGGGAACAATCTCGTGGACTTGGATGGTGACGAAGACGTGAGCGCCGCCTTAATCCAATTAGGCTTCTCGATAGAGGAAGTCACGATGTCTGAAGGTGCGGAAAAGGCTGTTCCTCTGCAAAGCAATGGAACGGTGGACTCTTCGGAACGCCACCTAAACACTACAAATCTGCCGGTGGGCAGTAGAAGAGTCGCTTTCAGGGAGAAACCTGAACAAAGCAGAGGGAGATTCAGATCGAGATTATACTCGTCGAAGACCAACACAAACCATCGAAAATTTCAACATGAAGGTAACTGGAGTTCAAATCCCAGACGGGGGAAAATCCATAAGCACCCAGAGTCCACTGACGAAACTGCTGAGTGGGCCCATAATAAAAAGCGTGAACCGTCGGGGCCTTGGAGATGGTTAAAAAAGGTTCTGAACCCAAACCAGCAAGAATAACAACTAAAATATTCAGTGACACCCACGGGACCTCTAACATCGGAATGTCTACAACGGAACAGGAGTATCATGTGTTCTTGGAACACGAGGGGTCACGATCACCTCACTAAGCCAGACGCTTTTGACCTGAGTGACTTTGATATTATCTGCTTCCAGGAGACGTGGCTTATGGAACCACCAGTGCTAGATGGATATGATATACACATTTCTTCGGCAGTCAAAGGTCTGTTTGGAAGACCATCATCGGGCCTCCTAACGGCAATTAAAATTGGATCGGGCATCTCTAGTAAAAAGAAAGTGGCCGAATCATATGGCATGTTAGCTCTACTAGTTGAGTGGCTTCATATAGAATCTATATCAAGAAGCAATATGAAATCCAACCTCGGAATCATCAATGTCTATTGGAACCCGCAAAGAACAAGTAACATGGAATTTCTTGATACCATCGCGGAAACCATAGATACATTTCTTCTTGAAGAGAAAACTGACTACATCATAATCTGTGGTGATCTTAACGCAAGAGTTCACCAAACTGCTGCAGCACTAAATCTCTGCCCCTCGGCTCTGAGAGGTGTGCTTTGGACCGACTTTATGGACTCGAGAAAATGTTACAATGTTGCACCAGCTAGAGGCCATTTACCCCGAATTCCAACTTGGGAACGTGCCGAAACATCAGCAACACAGGATCATATTTACGTCTCTTATCCGTTCCTCCCCTTTGTTGACTATTTCGAGGTATACAGAACAAAATTCAGCGACCATAATCCTCTGATAATGACTCTCGAGACCGAACCAACTCCAAAGCAAATATATCCTTTCGAGGTAAAGCGAAAGTCGTCGCAAATTCAACTTACAGCAACTAATATCAAGGAAATATCCGAGAAATTTGATGTACTGAGTAAAACAAAGATAGACGCAACAAGTAGACCAATTTACATCCCCTTGCTGCTGCCGTATAGGAAGGAAAAGGGTCTATGTTACCGACCCAATGGAAAAGGGGTCCATGAGTACGACAAAGAACTTGCCGTGAAAAAAAAGCAGATGCGTAAATTAAACCGTCTGGCCAAAGTCTCCAACAATCAGGTAGAAAAGGACTACGCTAAAGCGGCCACAAGATCCTACAAATCTTGGGTGAGGCACCATAAAGCAGCAATGTACCAGAATGACTCAGAGCAAATGCTAAAAACTCTAACAACAAAAAACCCAAGAGAATTCTGGTCCCTGATCAAAGACAAAAACGATGTGACAAACAACAAACTCTCGAACGCCGTCTCAGAACAGGCGTGGATAACCTTTTTCTCAACACAGTTTGCTTCTATCTCGCAAACCTCAAACAAATCTCTATGCTGCACAACATCACCTTGGGAAGATCTGGCAGATCGCGACGAAATTCTGGCAACAATCCTGAAATTAAAAACCTCTAGGGCGCCTGGCCCCGATGGCTTAACGAACGTCGATCTAAAGCAGCATCCAGAGGAATGGGCCGCCCTAATCACAAAAATCTTTAAGCAATGTACGATCACTAGGCTAATACCTAAAACTTGGACTGAGGCGGTAATAGTTCCCATTTTTAAAAAAGGGAAATAGAGAAATTCCAGCAAACTACCGCCCGATTGCCCTTCTTGACATCATGGGGAAGATCTTTGCCACCCTTCTATTAACTAGATTTCAAAACTGGGCAAGATCGGCGCCCTCTCTAGATAAATTTCAAACAGGCTTTGTTAAAAACGCAAGTACCAGTATAAACATCCTTATTTTGAACATCGTAAAGGACAATGTTAAGAACGGTGCGCCTTCAGTACACATCGCGTTTATCGATTTAACACAAGCCTTTGACAAGATCAGCCATCCAAGGCTATGGGCGAAATTAAAAACATGGAATTGCCCTGAAAAGATCCTATGCCCGGTGATCGCATTACACACAGATACTAAACTAAGAGTACGCTTAAATCGGCAAGGGATGTTATCGGACCAAGTTTCATCAGAGCGTGGTGTTAAACAGGGCTGCCCGCTCGCTCCGGCCCTATTCATCGCCTTCATGGGAGACTTCCAGCATACACAACCAGAAGTCAGAGCCTTTCCACCTAAATTGGGCAATGCTGAAATTTCAAGATTGTTATATGCTGACGACTTGATCCTGATGGACCAAACCCAAATAGGTCTCCAATGCCAACTTACGAACCTGGCAAGTTACATCAGCGACAATGACTTAGAGATAAACATCTATAAGTCCAAAATTTTGACGATGGGGAAAAGTCGTTCAGCAACGATCCATCAAGACCACTGGTATTTAATCAACACAAAACTTGAATCCGTGTCTACTATAAAATACTTGGGAATCATGATAGATTCAAAAAGGTCAGAAAGTGCGACCATTTCAGCGCTATGGACAAAGACCAAAACTCTGACAATCCAAATGAAATTAGTAGATCGGAAATTTGGTAAATTCTCGCTTCTTACAGTGATCCAATACTACAAACAAAAGGTAGTTCCGTCTATAATCTACGGCATGGACGCTGCGTTGAACATCGATAACACCATATGGACCAAACTGGAAGGCTACCTATGGAAAGCCGTGTTAGGGCTGCCTAAATCCTCCGCAATTGATGCTGTTAGACGTGAACTGGGCTTACTATCATTACAAGCATCAGTAGACCAAAGCAAGATGCGTCTTTTTCGGAAAATTATTCTTCCAGATACCATTCCAATTTACAAGTTGGTTCAGATAGAGCTTAACCAAGGACGTTGCAGAGCACTAAACAACTGGGTTCAAAAACTTACAAAACAACTAGCAGATTTGGCCTGTTCGACAGATGATCTAATCACAAACCCCAACAGAATCAAGACAAAAATAGCGCAAGCAGATTGGATCCAAACCGGCGAAAAAACAACAGGAAACAAACTCCTGGCTCATTTACCAGCAACAACAAATAAACTCAACCAACCTATGAGCTACTGCATAAAATTCCCCGACAAAAAAATGCAGAAAACTTTTATGAAAATAAGATTCAATCAATTACCAACACAGGAAATTATAGCAATCCGTACGAAAACGGACGCTCGTACCTGCAGATTCTGTCTGGACCCAGGAAAAGTGGAAACTCTGAGACACTTACTCACGACTTGCACTAGAACCCAATTTTTGTGGGAAGCCTATCTGCTCCCTTTGATGTATGACGTACCACTCCGAGAGGAAAACACATGGTGGTGTCGTCTGATTGCTGGAGACAGAACTAAGTGGTCGACAGCGACAGTAAAGATTTTAGAGGCAGCATTGAGTCTAAACCAGAACCTACAAACTAGTCAAGTGCAATTTAAAGAACAGTGACTTTCTTTTATGTTGAGACACAAAGTTTCTGCAGTGAAGCGCCTAGTTTCCTGGTTCCAATTATTCCTCTGATTCCCCTGTTTCTTGTCATCCACTTATTGTTCTGTCTTTATCTCTTTTTTTATCTGCATCTATGATATCTATTTTCTACAAAACATGCGTTTTTTTTTCTGTTCTGCATTTCATATCAACATCTTGTAAAAATCAATCGTTTTTGATTATAAACAAGTAAATAAAAAAAAATAATAAATAATAATACAGAAGAAATAAATATAATGTAGAGTCCATTCGGACAACACCGCTCAAGATATACAGGAGTCTCAAATCATAAACTAATAATTGAGGGAATAGATATGATCAAATGTATATTAATAACATTTCTCAGAATCAAATAATCTATATACAGTTCTTTTACAGCATCCTCAATGAGGATTTCATAGGATTTTCATCACCTCTCTTTCTTAATGCCATAATAAAATAGGTCTCCAGTGCCAAAGCTACAGCAAGATTTGAAACAAGCTGTAAGCGGGATGGCTCATCCTTAATGGGTGAGGGGGCGCGGACCCACCAATACCCTCACCCATTATGGAGGAGCCGTGGCTTAAACTGTCAAAGTGGAAAATGGTTTGCCTTTGACAGTTTCAAATGGAAATGTGGTTTCCCTTTGACAATTTATATTCCCCAGCAAGCATGTCCAATGGACCATGAAAGGATGGGGGTGCTTTGCTTTCCCAGCATCACATGGTCCATTGGGGATGCAGGCCGCAGAACTGCACATCTGACTGAGTAAGAGGGCGCACCTGCGTTTCTGCGCATATTCATACTGAATAAGGTACTGACAATGTGGCACTCTGGATCCTGTGCACATGTGCAGGGACAAGGAAGCGATCTGTGCTTCCTGATTCCTGTTCTTATTTGCAGGAGCGGGACTGGAGGGATATAATTTCTTTCTGGGGATCTATAATAATAGGAGCATTATAAGCATTATTACATGGCTGGACTGGCAATTTGGACACTCTCCATTTCTTACTGTAGAATGGCATTATTTGCTAAGCACCTGTTATAAAGCCAGCATCAACAGTGTTATTATGTGGCTAGACTGGCATTTTGGTGTAGCCAGTGTAGCCCGTTCTTACTGTGGCAGGACATTTTCTACTGGGCAACTACGATAAAGCAAGTATGATAAGTGGTATTATGTGTCTAGACTCACACTTTGGTGTAATAAGTCTAGCCATATCTTACTCTGGCATGCCATTTTTTACTGGACATCTATGATAACGCAAGCATTATAATTGTTATTACATGGATAGGCTGTTATTTTGGTCCAGCCATTCCAGCCATTTCATAGTGTGGTATATCAATTTTTACAGGGCAACTATGATGAAGCAAGCATGATAAGTGTTCCTACATGACTAGACTGGCATTTTGGTGCAGCCGGTCTAGCTATAGTATCTTACTGTGTCATAACATTTTTACTGGGCTTCTATGATAAAGCAGACATGGTAAGTGTTATGTGTTATTTTGTATCTAGACTGGCCTACATTGGTGCAGTCAATTTGGACACATTTTCTTATTGCAGCATTTTTAATGGCAACAGGAGTACATTCTTACATAAATTGGCTGAGGCAGCGGCAACATGTTTTCTTATGGTATCCTTACTGGCATTATGGGCAAAGCAAATAAGAGTATGTTCTTACATGGGGAAACTGGCATATGTAGGTGCAATCACCATGGAAATGTATGGGCACATCCTGCAATAAAATGTTTTTTATACTGGCATATAATGTGTGAAAGTTATCATCAAATTGAGTTGGGATGTTCTCCTGTGCCCTGTTGGCAACTTGCATCTACTGGATTGTTACATGAGTAACCCTACAAAACTGATTGCAAACTGACTCTCTTTTTACCCAATTGTGCTTTATAATGCACAATTTTAACCCATTATTCAAAAGATGTATTAATGAGGACATCCCCCTGAACATTATTTGGTTGGTCCAGACTCCCTTGATATGCTTGGTCACTGCAGCATGTTTGTGGCAAACATTTATGCCCCTCTAATTAAGGCAGCAAAATTTGACAATCATCTCAAATGTAGAGCAACAAGCTCTAGCATATCTGGCAAAGAAACATTACATGAACGCGGATGTACTCGTATTGAGGACCGAATGGACATAGAATGGTGGCATTTCTCCAAGTAACCAGATGGCTGAATTATTTATGTGGAAAAGGGGAGTGGGGCTCGGAGGAAGGGGCACGGGACGCAGGGAGTGCACTTACATTTGGTCCTGATGAGGGATGATGGCAGCCTCCTGCTCCGAGGAGGCTTAGAGCGGGGTCTTTCCCTGTGTGGTATAGACCACGTTCCAAGCCTTCTCATTGGCTGGGAGGCTCCCACACCCCCCTTGCCAGGTACTAATGAAGCAATGGAACCCGAGGAGGGTGTCATTACTGGTCTGGTAATGCCCCTGAGGTGATAGTTACAAACCCTGTGAAGCGAGGGCTTTAACGTAGCCCCGGGGGAATTACCAGACAGGTAATTGTCCCCTCTGAGGGTTGTATTGCAATTAGTACCCCAGCACATCATACCAGGGTACTAATATCATTTTCTTTTTGAGCTGAGAAACAGTGCTGAAACCATTTCTCAACTCGAGAAAAAAAAGCAAAAGAAATGGCCACCAGGGATCGGCGAGACGGTACTACATGTAGTCCCTTCTCCCTTTGCATGGCAGCCATTGAAATTAATGGGCACAAAATAAACAAACAAAAAGGCCACCATGAAAAGGGGAGTCAGGAATACATGTAGTCCCTTCTCCCTTTCCATGGCAGCTAACCCCGCAACGAGATGCGCTGGGAACAGTCCTGTTACCGGCACCAGCGAGGCATAGAAGAGCACAGGTAAGTGGGATTTGGGTAGTGAGGGGGCTGGGTATTTGGAAAAGGGGGCTGGGGTTAGGGGGAAGGGGCACAGCATGCAGGGAGTGCACTTACCTTTGGTCCTGGTGAGGGATGATGACAGCCACCTGCTCTGAAGAGGCTTGGTGCGGGGTCTTTCCCTGTGTGGTAAAGACCCCGTTCCAAGCCTTCTCATTAGCTGGGAGGCTGCCACACCCCCTTCACCAGGTACTAATGAAGCAATGGAACCCGAGGAGGGTGTCAATACTGGTCTGGTAATGCCCCCGAGGTGATAGTTACAAGCCCTGTGACACAAGGGATTTAACGAAGCCCCGGGGGCATTACCAGACTGGTAATTGTCCCCTCTGAGGGTTGTATTGCTATTAGTACCCCAGCACATCATACCAGGGTACTAATATCATTTTCTTTTTGAGCTGAGAAACGGTGTTGAAACCATTTCTCAACTAAAAAAAAAAAGCAAAAAAAATGGCCACCCGGGATCGAGGAGAAGGTACTACATGTTGTCCCTTCTCCCTTTCCAGCTCAGCTAATGAAATTAATGGGCACAAAATAAACACACAAAAAGGCCACCATGAAAAGGGGAGTAAGGAATACATGTAGTCCTTTCTCCCTTTTCATGGCAGCTAATCACGCGACAGAGCTGCGCTGGGAACAGTCCTGTTCCCGGCACCAGCGAGGCACAGAGCAGCACAGGTAAGTGGGGTTTTGGTAGTGAGGGGACTGGGTATGTGGAAAAGGTGTTTGGGGTTAAGGGGAAGGGGCAAGGGATGCCAGGAGCTCACTTAGGTCCTGTCAAGGGAAGATGGCAGCCTCCCCCTCCGAGTGGGGTCTTTCCCTGTGTGGTAAGGACCCCGTTACAAGCTTCCTCATTGGCTGGGAGGCTGCCACAACCCCCTCACCTGGTACTCATGACAGTAAATCCCAGCATTCTGTGCTTCTCCTTTGTTCTTCTCACAGCTTCCAGGTCTCTAGCCAATCAGCAGCTAGGAATGGAGTCTCTGTCCACCTGTACAAACTGCATTGCAAGCTTTCCTTTGTGATGTGCACACACTGGGCACTCATCAAGAGAAATGGACAAGCCGAGTCACAGTAATTCTCAAATGAGGCTGTCCCTTTCCCCCTGTGCAAGCTCTAACAGCTTTAAAACACTAACCATTGTGTATTAGCTGACCTTCGTCCCTGGGTTGGGGCCACTAACTTGGGTTGCAATCACCTACTTAAGCAATGGTAAGGAAATGCTCCCAGGGCTATATTTCGGAGCCTGAGCAAAGTGAGAATTTAATGTAGCCCTTGGGGCATTACCCGACCGGTAATGCCCCCCCTCCGAGGTTTATATTGCTATTAATACCCCGGCACGTCGTACCGGCGTACTTATAAAAATTGTTCTCAACTTGAGAAACAGCGTTGAAACTGGTTCTCAACTCGAGAAAAAAAAGAAAAAGACTGTCCGCCTGGTATCGAGCAGAGGGGACAACATTTAGTCCCTTCTCCCTTTCCATGGTAGCCATTCAAAATATAGAAAAAAAGTAAACACACAAAATGGCCGTCATGGAAGGGGGCGAAGGGACTACATGTAGTCCTTTCTCCCTTTTCATGGTGGCCATTGAAAAAAGAATTACAAAGTAAACAAAAAAGATGGCCACTATGGAAGGGGGATAATGAACTACTAGTAGTCCCGTCTCCCCCTTCGATGGAATGGAAACTAAAAAGATGGGCGTCATGGAAGGGCAGGAGGGACTACACATAGTCCCTTTTCCCTTTCCATGGCTGCTAGGACACAGACACAACCTGCCCGACAAAGGCTTTGTCGGGCTGGTCACGACCCAGCGAGGGCCAATGAGCTTGTTTGTTACAAGCTCATTGACCCTTGCCGGGTACTAACACACAATAGCATAGCTCTCAACTTGCACACTTTTGGTGGGTGCCACCCACCTAGCAATCAGCTGACTCACCCGCCAAGCTCACTACACCTGCCCATAAACTTCAATGGGTTCTCACCCACTCAAACAAAAATCTGTTGTTTTCATCTGCCCTGGCGACACAAAAGAGCTACATAATATAGCCCTCTGGTATCAAAGAAACAGAGGAATGCATTCAAATCAAAACACATCTGCTTTGGGAGTTCACCTGGGCTGTTTGCCTGCAGATGAGTTGGTGAATATTTGTCATTTGTATATCAAAAAATGATTTATTTAGATGTCTAATGGACAGATATGAGGATCCCCTTATCATATTTGTTTCCTCATTTCCTTTATTTCCACATGGGGACACTGAGGAACCTAAAAACATTGTGGGTGCCTCTGGGTCGAAGGTTATGATATAAATGTGTCCCACAACAAACCTTTTCTGTTAGACTTAGGCTTCGGGGGGGGGGCATAATGAAGGGTTGCTTTTTTGATCACCACAAAATATCTACAAGACAGGTACAAATTATCTTGTTGTTATTTTCAGAAAACCAAACCAAAATGCCAACCATCCGTGTTCAGCTGCTCTCTCTCTGAGACTCATACAGGGAGGCCCCACAAAGCTCTTCCCTTTGCCCAATTTCCCAAATATCCTTAGTCTCTTCAGATTTTCGCCTCTTGCATTCCTCAATTTTTTATCACTATTCGGCAAGCAGACTAAGCTCTGGAGTGCCCCAGGCGGGGGCACAATATGCCATGAACAAGGATTGGGTGCTCCGAAACTACTACGGTGATTTGGCACAGTATTAAAGCAGAGTAACATAACATAACATGGATCCCTTCTGACTCCACGTAAGGGTATCTCTAGTGCAGGGCTCTGCAACCTTTGGCTCTCCAGATGTTTTGGGATACAACTCCTTTCAGCCCTGCCCAGCATAGTCAATGGTAAGGGATTATGGAAGAAGTAGTCCAAAACATCTGGAGAGCCACAGGTTGCAGACCCCTGCCCTAGTGATATCTAAATAATGTCTTGCATCTGCTACTCTTCGATACTGTGAACAACCGAAGATGGGCAAAGCACTCTAGCATAGATTCATCCCAGTGCCAGCGAACTGAGCCATCCTGCTGTAAGGTGTGTCTTTCTTTTTTTTAATTAAACTTAGTTTTATTGTTTTTAGAAAGGTACAACAGATATATTTTCTGAAAAATTCCAGGGTGTACATGTCACATTGTAATCATTGTATTGTGCTTCAACTCTCAATAACAAGTGAGTAGTATATGTATCATAACTGTTTTCCATAACCCCAACTCCCTCCTCCCCCCTTTCAAACTATCCAACACTATCAAACCACTTCATAGCTTGTTAGCCGTGAAATCATTCAGAAAAGTCTAAAAAGCAATGGCCACAGTGGGGTACAAGACAATGGTATGGTCAGGCACATCGGAATATGACGCAACTGCAACAGGTCTATTGGTGAAGTCTAAGGGACAATATGATCCATATTAATCAAGGTGAGTCTACATACTTGAGGTGGAAATCAGTCCAAGCCAAGTCTATCGATGAGCGGTCTCCATGAAGGGCAGATGTTAGGCTCTTCATACGGGATATATTCTTGGCTACAGCAATCCATTCAGATTTTGTCGGGAGAGTAGCTCTTTTCCAGGAGGAAGCGATGCAGGCACGTGCGGCCAGGAGTAGGCCATTGATCATTTTGGGCAGTTGGAAGATTTCGCCCCCACATTCTTCCAGACCGAAATGAGTCAGCATGGGTGCCTTCTCCCAAATTTATGGCATCCAACTCCTTGATCCAACTAAGTACTTCTCCCCAGAATGTTTGAGTGGCTGGACAGTCCCACCACATGTGCCAATAGTCGGCTTTAGCTCCACATCTGCGCCAACAGTGGGGGTCTGCGCCCTGATACATTTTTGCAA
The DNA here is from genome assembly GCF_040938575.1 of Ambystoma mexicanum. Classification (NCBI taxonomy): domain Eukaryota; kingdom Metazoa; phylum Chordata; class Amphibia; order Caudata; family Ambystomatidae; genus Ambystoma; species Ambystoma mexicanum. Next base: position 1,167,646,025 of record NC_090927.1, read on the forward strand.
GCCTGACGGGATCGTATTGCCATCTGTTGAGTAGTTTAATGCCGTGAAGATTGCATTGGCAAGCAAGCTATGGACACCTTCACAGTTCTGCGGCACATCCAAGACCAAGTCTTGGGGGGCAGGTCCCGTTGCATGTCAGTTTCCCACCTGGTTTTCAGTGTGTCGATGGAAGGGTTATTTACTTCTAGTAGGGCAGTGTACATAGCACCTATCATGCCTCTGGAGCCCGTACCCGTGTCCAAAATTCTTTTGAAAGGTGTGAGTTCTCTTTGTATTTTATCTTTCATCTTTCTAGCCCTTATCCGTCATGATTCCTTTAAGCTGCAAGTACAGGAGGACAGGAAGTGGATCTATGCCTAGCGCTTCCCCGAGTATGGTCAAAAAGCCTCCTTTTTTCCACAATTGGGATGGTCTTTCCAGTCACGATTCATACCATGATTGGAATCGTTCTGGTTCCAGGAACGCATCTTGTATGCCTGGGACCCATATGTGTCCCAACAGTGAGGGCCATGCCGTGATACCTTTCATTTCTCTGCTATCTTTCCATATGTTCCATAGCGTACCGAGGATGGGGTGCTCCCAGATTCTTTGTGGTAGTCTGGGTCTGGGCACCCATAGCCACTCTTCCACCGTTGCGGGCTGGAGGTGATGGTTTTCCAGGTCCATCCAGTGTAGGTCAGTTCTTCGTCTTAGGTGTGGGATTAGGACACGTAGTTGAGTGGCCTTGTAATATAAATGGATGTCTGGGAGTGCGACTCCTCCAAAATATTTGCAGAGCCTAAGATGGGCATAGGTGATTCTGGGCTTCTTGTTCTGCCATAGGAACATCAGCATAAGTCTCTTGATCCTTGCAAAGAACGAGTTTGGGATGTCAATTGGGAGCATCTGAAAGAAATACTGGGTAGGACAACCATTTTGAACACGTTGAGTCTCCCCAGCCATGAAATTGTTAATTTCTCCCATCTTTTAAGGTCGAGATTGATTGTGGTGAGTAATGGGGGGAAGTTTACTTCATACAGATCCTCGAGTTTGCGGGGGACGTTAATTCCAAGATATCGTAGTGTGGTTAGGCTAACCTTCATGACTAGGGGCGTTAATCTGGACACTGTAGTGTTGTAACCCACGTCCAGGGGAAGCATGATCGATTTCTCCATGTTGATTTTCAGGCATGCCAGATGCCCGTATGCCTTTATCGTTTCCATTGCTGCTGGAATTGATGTTAAAGGGTTCGTAGCATGTAAAAGTATGTCGTCTGCATACAGGCCTAGTTTGTTTGTTTTTTCACGGACCATTATCCCCTGCACAAGATCATTTAGTCACAATTTTTGAGCAAGTGGTTCCAGCGAGAGGACAAACAGTATCGAGGACAATGGGCAGACTTGTCTGGTTCCTCTCTTCAGTTCAAACCATCTTGAATAACCTCTGTTGACCGCCACGCAGGTTTTGGGAGAAGTATAGATCGCTCTGATACCTTGGCATATTTTCAGGCCAAGGCCTATCTTTGCCAGGACTCTGCCCAGAAAGTCCCATGCCACTCTGTCAAATGCTTTCTCAACATCTAGTGAGAGGAGTGTCGGGTCTCCATCCATCGTTCGTGCTCGGTGTATCAAATGAAGCATCTTCCTCATTGTGTCAGCCCCTTGTCTGTTCGTGATGAAACCCACTTGGTCGGGGTGTATTATTTTGGGTAGATATTTCTCTATTCTTGCAGCAATTACTCTAGCATATATTTTGGCGTCGATGATGAGGAGTGGGATCGGGCGATATAAACCACAGTCCTTAGGATCCCTACCTTCTTTCGGAATTATGGATAACAAGGCTTGGGCGAATGAGGGGGGTGCTACTCCTGTCTTGAGAATATTGTTAAACAACGATGCTAGGAAAGGTATGAGGAGTGTGAAGAAGGTCTTGTAGAACCCTGGAGTGTATCCGTCATCTCGAGGTGCTTTACCCAATTTGAGACGTTGGATTGCGTGCTTCACTTCATCTGTAGTGACCGGGCCCTCAAGGGCTTCCGTATCAGCGGTGGAGAGCGACAGGAGATGTGATTCAGTGAAGTACGTGTCTATATCTCGACTGGGAGATTTTGGTGCATTTGTATAGAGGTCTTCGTAGAAGTTGGCAAATGCCTCTTGTATGTCCTGGGGGGTGGTGACCAGATCGATGTTCTAGTCTGGTCCCAGTGTCTTTATCTCTTTTATCCATCTGTCAGATCTTTGTTTGCAGAGTCTTGCTGCAAGGATGGTGTCCGCTTTGTCTCCCTTTTCGTAGAATTTCTGTTTCAAAAATGGTAGGTTCCGGATTATTTTCTCCTGTTCGAGTGCCTTCAGTTCATCTCTTAGGTTTCTAGCGTCTGACGGATGGCACTGTCTTTGGGTAGGTGACAATAGGGTGAGCTCTTCAGCTTTCTTTATCTTTTGTCTGAGATGATCTCTCTATTTTTTTCTGGGCTTCTTTTCTAATAAAGATGCCTCTCCAGGTGGCTTTAGCTGCTTCCCAGATCGTCTCCAGGGGGTCCTCCTGCATGGTGTTGGTCACAAAAAATTGTTCGATCTTGGTCTCCAATTCTTGTTTGAAGATCGGGTCCTTCCATAAGTGTTCATTGCACCTCCATTTTGAGTTGCGATGAGGAAGTTTCGCCCAATGCAGGTCGAGTGTCACCATGTCATGGTCGGACCAGGCGATCGTATGAATGTCAGACTCTGACTCTACGTCCATCAGTTCCTCAGAGACGTAGATGTAATCAATTTTCATGAGGTTACCGTGAGGGGTAGAGTAAAAAGTGAAGGCCCTCTCTTCTGGGTGTAGGTGTTTCCAGTCGTCTCTCAAACCATACAACTCCAGGGTTTTGTGTATCAATGTGGGTTTATCACATTGTAATCCGTCTTGTGTAGGAGTTTTCTCGTAACGGTCTATATTTGCATTCATCCAAGTGTTGAAGTCGCCTCCCAGTATGAGGTATCCCTGTGTGTTACTGAATATCTTTTCCATGATTCTTTGTAGGAATCTGTTCTGACCTTGGTTCGGGGCATAGATGGTTGCGAGTGTGACTTGTGTATTGCCAATAAGACCGGAGACCAGGAGCGCCCTCCCATCCACGTCAGACCAGGAGCTCAGGATGTTCATGCGTATGCCTATGCGCAAAATGATCCCAACACCAGCTTTTTTGACTATATTCGAGCTCCAGTGAGTGCTGTCAATTAGGGAGCTTAGCATGCTGCGTTCCTCTGCTTTTTGGTATCTGGTTTCTTGTAGAAACATGATGTCGCATTTCGAGCACTTGCATTCTCTAGACACTAGGGTTCTTTTCATTGCTGAGTTTAATCCCTTGACATTTATCGTAGAGATTTGCAGGATGTCACAGCCGCGTGTGTCAGCCATTCTTGCCATGTGTATTGCTTCGGCGGTGTGCCTGCCGTCGTGTATTTCCTGCACCCATCATTGGTGTGGATCCCATTTGGGATATCAAATGTCTTCCTGACTTTGCTATTTGTGTAAGTGTCGGTCGAATGCTTCTTTATTTAATTCCTCCCTCCCTTCCCTCCCCCTGCCCTTCCCTCTTCATATATCCCCCTCCCTGAAGGTGCTCGGTCTCCGTCGGGTGTGAAGTGTCGATGTGTTCCGAACCACTAGTGAGGTCTTCACATCTGACCCCATGTTTCATTTCACTTTATATGGTGCCCCCAATTAGTATCATTTCAATGTTGACTGGTTTCATCTAGGAGATTCATTTTGAGATGCAGTGGGCGGTGAAGAATTGAGCATCCTGAATTTACTCGATCCTGGGATTTTCTTTCTGCTGGGACCTTTTGAGAAGCCATTTGGAGTTCTCGCTGAGATCCGATGGGGGTTCAAATCCGTCTACCAGCTCTTTTATGGTGTTGTTTATCTTTGTGTCCGTGTTTGTGCTTTTGTCCTCCATGCTCAAACATAATGGAGAAGGGGTATCCCCATCTATACCGGATTCCCTTTTCGTTAAGCCATTTGGTCAGCGGGGAGCAGAGTCTTCTCTTAGCAAGGGTGAGCGACGAGAGGTCCTGGAAAATTGTAACTCTGGCATTGTCCAACATTATGATGCCCTTGGATCTGGCTCCGTCCAAGATCCTAGATTTGTCTGGGTAGTTATGAAAGCAGACCAATATGGAGCACGGGCCAACGTTGGGACCACCCGCTCTATGTAGTCTCTCTATTTTTGTGGCATCAATGGACTCATCATCGAATAGGAGTGTGAGGATTCAGTGGATGCCATATTTTGTGTCTTTCTCTGTTTTCAAATTCGTCCAATTTAGAGCCATGTTCACTTCTCGGCGTTCTATCTCAGTCATGCGGACGTCAATCTGCAACTTGACTGTGTCAAGGGATGACTGGTTATGTTCAACTTCTTTGAGTCTATCTTCAATTTGGTTAATTCTGCTATTGATTTTATCAACCTTATTGCCAATGTCTGTGCGCATTCCTCTTATTTCATCTAAGAGTGCGGCAATATCACTCTTAGTTGCTGTTGAGTCCTTGCTGCTGGAGGCCATGCCCGCTGGAGGGCTGGGGGCTTCTCCTGGGTTTTCTGAGAGAACACAAATTCAGCAAGGCGGGTTTTATAGTTCATGTGTTGTGCTTCTCCGATGTAGATATTCTGCAGTAGTGCTTGTAGTGTCAGAAGTAAGCTCCTAATATGGTTGTTCAGGGTCAGCAGCGATACTCCGCACGCTGGCGGTACGGTCTGAAGATAAGGCAATGCTGTCGTTTGTGTTGACCTACTTGCATTGTCTCTGTGCGGGAGAGGAAGGTAGATATTTCCCTTTTCTTGGGGGCCAGCCACTGCAGATTGGTCCCTGGAGGTCTGTGCGGTGTGGTCGATGCCTTTAACTTTGAATGATCAAAGCGAGTAACACCACAGGTGGGTGCTGATCAGTAGATTTTGCCGATGAGTGTATCCCTGTCTCACTTCGCTGGACAGTAGTGGGTTAAGGCCTTGAGGTGTACTTCAGTTGTTTTGCTGAGGACGGGCATACGCCCCTTCTCGGGGGCCACACACCTCAATTCTGGCTTTGGTTCCGGAATGGTGGCCATTCCACTCGTTCGGGGTCGTGGTGCACCACTTTCACTGTGTGTACAGCGGACGCCTCACGTAAGTAGATCGTACTATGGAGCGTGATTGTTTGCGGGTTGGAGAAGGGGGCTGGGGTAAGATGGGCAAAGTGAGTATCTGCCTCTAGTCAAGGGTCCCGTACCTCAGGGCTATTCGGCAGCGATATAGTCTGTCATTACGTGACTCATGCGGTAAGACCTCACTTTGGATAAACCATGGGGTAGTAGGTTATGACGTGATGTACACAAGATTACTTTGGCCGTTATAGCCCTCTTCTGTTGGTTGCACTCATAGTAAGGAGCAAGGTATGTGGTTTGCTTCAAGAGATTGGAATCCCTTCTTCCTTGAACACGTATGTCGTGCTGATGCTTTTCAGTGCAGTGCGCATGATGTGCGATTCGGGTGGTGTTGGTCTCCAGCCGTGGCTCAGGTGCATATCACTTCCCGTGTTCTGTTCATGAACGATGTCAGGTTGGTGCAGGGTCGGGGATGCTAACTTTAGAGTCGCAGGTATTGTGGGGTGATATCGGGCGCTCCGACGGCTACTGATATTTGCGTTCCTTTTGGTGGGGCCTCGTTGAGCTAGTCAGTTCTTCGGGTGCCAGTGTGCTCAGTTTGCAAGACTGCTACACTCGGCAAGTAATCGGGGAGCCGGCCCAGGGGCTCAGCATGTGATCCGGGTCCTCTACTTATTTAGGTGTGGTGGGATGCAGTCGCGCCACCTACCTTGTGTGAGGAAGTGTCCCGTTGTGGTCACAGTCACCCCGAGATCGGTGAAGTCGCTCAGGATCTCCAGAGTATGGGTGGCGTATGCTCCGGGCCTGCCTCTTTTCATTGTCTTCCATGGTCTGCCTTGGGAGTGATCTGCCGTGTGTGTAGTGCAGGTCGGTGCTTCACCTCTTCCGATTGCAACGGTTGGGAATGGGAACGTGCCGGTGTGCTATCTGTATCTGCCAGCTCTGCTGTCAGGTTCCACTACACCCTGCGCGGGATTCAGTGAGGAAAGCCACTATAGTCTCCGTTATGGCTTTGAGCAGGCATCAAACGCACAGCGACAGGGTCTCCACACGGGCGCTCTTCATGCTTCGCGCCGTTCCGACAACTCGGCCTAGTCAGTATGCATTGCCGGCGTTTCTGGGGAAATACATCTCCGAATTTGTCGGGTTTTTTGCCAGCATGAGCTCCAGAAGTTCTTCCACATGTAGGGCGACAGGTGACACCTAATAAACGAACAAATTGGGGCACATTTGCAGTCAAAAGGGGACAGGGGCATAGAGAGGCTCTAGGCAGCTTCCTCCATCCGTGCACCCCCTCGTTGTGTCTTTCTTTTAAGCACTTTCTTTTGAGAAAGGAACCAAAAGGGTACGGTGGATATTTTTTCTATGTTTTGAAAGTTACATTCCCTAGCCTTACCATAGCGATGCCAGGAGAAAACATCCACAAAGGTTGCCTTAGAAGTACGTCATTTCGATCTTTTCGAAAGGTGTAGATTATTTTCCTTGTATGTTTATCACGTAATTTATCTAAAGCTTGAAACATGTTTCATTTGGTGCCTCGGTTTGAGTGAGTTCAACTTGTATTCAAATCATTTCTTGAAACGAGTTTTGAGTTAATTAGTCCTCCAACTGTATCACTGAGCAGCAGTGGTCTTTTCACGCCTTTTGGTTGGCAGACCAGTGAGATGATCAGTATCCAATGATTTTGCACAATGTTACATTAGCCCAAAACTGTGAAACACGGGGCGTAACACTGACGCTGGGCTTCCGTTACACAAAATATACTGCAAAGCATACATTATTTATCTACTCAGATTAATGGTTTGCCATGTGGTGATCTCAGTGGTAATCAAATTATGCAATACCACATGCAGCATGGAATTATACTTAGCAATAAATATTACCTGGAGTCATTATGAGCCTCATTACAAGTTTGGCGGTGTGGGAAAAAAAGTGGCCTTTTACTGCACCGGCAAATTATAATTTTTGGCTGATTTACCACTGGTGGAATTACTGTGCAGTAAATCTGCCGATTTTCAGAGGAAAAGTGGCAGATTCCACTCCAGCTTGTGCTGGAGGTAAATCCTCCACTTACCTAAAAAAAAAAAAAAAGAAATCGATGGATTTACCATGTAGTAATTTCATCAGCAGTAAATCTGACAAAAATCCTCTGTGGAATCATATGGACTCCAAAAATGGGTGATTACCACCACCTGTATTATTACCGTGGTAACTCCACAGGACCAAGTGACGATAACTGTAATTGAGTTTGGCGATATTTTGGCAGCTTTACTGCTAGAATACTGCCAAACTCGTAATAAGGCCCAATTATAATTGGTGGTACAATTATGACTGCCAGCACACATATTTTTCTTCCAATTAAGTAAATATTGCCACCCATAGCATACTTAATTAACTGTGCATATATGTCACTTCCTTCTCAAAGCAACAGGTGGTTATGGGTTTCCATTTTTTTTCGTTTATAAAGTTTTATTTTATTTAAGAAAACTGATTATATATCAACAATCTCAGTGACAATACAAGATTAATGAATATTATAGCTACAAACGCCATATCACATCACGAGTTGGGCGGTAACGCCGGTGCTATTAGCTCCGGCGCTAATAGCCCTACCGCCAAACCCCCCGGCGCTATTAGCACTGGATCACAGGTTTGGTGGAAGGGTTATTGCCCATTCCCCATTGGGCCCATTCGGGAATTCCTCATTCCCCATTGGGCCCAGTGGGGAAAATTCGTGCTATTACCGCCGGCAGATTTCCCGCCTGCAGTTATGGTGCCGAAAATCTGCAAATTTGCTGCGGATTTCCCCCCAGCTTAGAGCTGGGGGAAATCCACCAAAGCCATGATCTGGCGGATCCTTAAATGCGGCGGTAATAGCGCTAACGCTGCATTTAAGGGTTACCGCCAGACTCGTGATGAGGCCCAAAATATGATGATTCATAGATATTAAATGATCCGAGAATAAATCATTTGAGATTGATAATGTAAGAAAAAAAGAACATGAGCAAAAGAGAGAAATTTAAAAAAAAACGGATTACTCAAGGAGTGAGGCAACAACAAAGGTCTCACTGCTATGAATATAAACAATGTTATCAATAAAAGGCATAACTGGGTTAAACATTTACATCATTTAAATAATGTACAAAATATTGCCATTTCTTGGCATGTTTATAAGAGAAGTAGGGTCAGTTGGCAATGCATTTCTCCATTCTATGTACGGTACATATATTACTCCACCAGCCATTGACAGACATTTTTGTAAAATCTTTCCAGTTAGATGTAATTAAGTGGATAGCAACGAGTATGAATAGGTCAAAGATAATAAAAGATGTTTTAATTTTCCCAGCATTAAATGCTAAACATCCTAGCAGGATATTAGTTAAGCTTAGAGGAAAAGATATTTAATAAATGCATTGAAGGACAATTCAAACTTGGTTGCAAAAGGAACCAATCAAAGTACATTAAAAAAAACATATGACTGAAGGATCCAGTAGCTGAAGGACAGGACCAGCATACATCGTCATTAGACATTTTAGACATAAAGAGTTTCTTAGGAGCAATAAATGCTCTATGAATGAAGCAAAACAGCGTTTGGGTTAAGCCTGCAGAGAAAGATGCAATCTTAGTCCTAGTCCAAATCATAGACCACAGTTCATCATCCAAGTGTGTTCCACAGTCCTCTTCCCATTGCACTTTATATCTTTCTCCTTGCACTATCTCTCTACCTCTCTCTTGTTGCACTGTCACACCCTACTACTCTCTCTCCTTGCACTGTCAGACTCCCCTACACTCTCACCATATGCTGACACATTCCCCAACACTCTCTCTCTTTGCACTGTCACATTTTACCACACTTTCACCTTATGCTGCCACTCTCTCTCTCCATGTGCGGTCACATTCTTCCATACTCTCGCTCCATGCACTGTCACACTCTCTCTCTCCATGTGCTGTTACACTCTCTTTTTGTATGCTGTCACACTCTCACGCCGTATGCTGTTATATTCTCTGTGCCCTGTCACACTCTCTGTGCACTGTCACTCTCTCTCTCTGCGCACTGTCAGTCTCTCTCTCTGTGCTGTCTCTCTCCCACCTTATGCTGCTGCTCTCTCTCTCTGTTTGCATCCTTCCTCTGTGCACCCGTACTCTCCCTCTCCTCTGGACACCCAGGAAGATATCCCATCTTTCAGCCTCCCTGCATCTTCTCCAACTCTCACCTTTTCACACAGCCCTTACTTTTTCCTCTCATCCTTCCACTCACAGCCTGGTTTTCTGGCCTCCCACTCACTCCTTTTTTCTTAAATCTCCTCTTGTTTACCATCGATGGCACCCTCTCTTAATGGCTTACTCCCTTTACCTGTGCATCCCTACCTTGAAACTTTGCACTCTTCTCCTCGCACACTGGTGCCTATGAATGCAAAATGCAAAGAACAGTAGTAAGCTTAAAAACGATTGGTTTTGTAAATGTTTGTTTGGTGTTGCACCGGTCACACATCTTTATGCAATCCTGCACGTATTGTTTACACAAGTGTTAATCTTCTGAAGTTGAGTTAATCAAGGACACATCATGTAGGTTGTTTTATGAAGAAAAGGCGTAAAATGCAAAAAAGTTAAGGCACTGCCCCAATGATTGGTAGGGTGGATGGGTTTATGGTGGAACATGCATGTGTCATAAAGATAACATGTATAATGGTACCTTGAGAGCGATATACATATAGGGGTGGACTGGATACCAAAAGAGGCCCTGGAAATAATGTTCAAAGTGGCCCCATACCAGCAAGACCAACCCTTTTCCTATGACAAAATGTGCAAATAAATTAGGTTACCACACAAAATAGGCCCAGGGTGCAGAGGCCTACTCGGGAAATCTCCAGAGCTGCCTATAGGCCAGTCCACCCCAGGATATACATACATGTTTGAAGGGAAGCCCGCGTGGGTTAGCTAGCATAGGACTTCGGTTCATTGGTTAAGGTAGGTAGCCCTGATACCAATCATACATGCGTGCTGACATGTTTTGACCTTGTACAAAGTGTGAGTTTCTGGGGCTTCATCGTGGAAACAGAAGTGTATGTGTCAAACTTCTAAAAAGAGATATTTATTACTGCTCTGTCGAATATTAAAAGGACCAAGTATAATCTGGTGAGAGTGTCTGCATATCTATGGTCTTCTCCTGCATTAGTTATGAAATATAGAGCACATTTCCCACATGACCTTAGTAGTGTGGCGGGGTATCTGTGGGGTCGCCTATTGTTAGTATCTCTAAATATCAAATTCTCCAAGTAAATGGGACACACCAGTGAAAGGATAATTCTGCGTGCCCTAAAACTAACTGACCGTGGCTACTTGTCTCCGTTAGCGGAGTGCAGCAAAACTGCACATGTAACCCCTTGAGCCATAACAACAGCACTAAGTTCCACACATTGTTATATCTCATGCTAGATTGCACATGCAGGCGCGGAGCAAGCGCCTAGAGATAGAATCCAAATATCTGAATTGACTGCACCTTCATTGGGCATTATGGAATTCCATCCGCGCTGGCTCAAAATTATCTGATTTCTTTGCAAATAATTATCCCAGAGAACATGTAAACGCTGCTGTCAATCGTCTTATCATATATCTACATACGTGTTCGAGTGATGAGTGGCAGGTTTCGAAGGAAGCATAATCACTGGCATTGTTCTGGGAAATCCTTAAAAAAACAGTTTTTCAGGCCGCCATGCAAGGGAGCACAATTTGCAGGTCAGGGTTGGTCCCACGCGCAAAGGGTTGCATCCCATCTGGCCAAGATCACACATAAGCATGATGGTTTGGGAGGTTGCCAGATCAATGGCAATGAATAGCATTCATTCAAAGCCTTTTGTTGACTCAAAGAGGTGTACGGGCTGCCTAAGTATTTCCATCACATTCCTCACTATTGAGGTCAGACAAGACGTTGGCAGGCTCCTGTCTACTCCATCTTGTTGTGTTGATTTTTGTTGTCTATGCTTAAAAATGCACTTGATCTCTTGTTCAGCTCTTTGTAGTCCTCCAATGGGATTTTTTTCCGTTCAGTTTTCATTCCTTTCCTAAGTAATCTTAACACTTTTGCCTACATTTTGTTAAGTTTTATTCTTTTCCTATTCTTTCCCCTAACTCAAATCATCTCATCCTTACGTTCTTCCAAATATACGTACTATGAGACAGCCCCCCTGCCTAACTCTGGGGACATCTAGGGGGATGACAAAGAGGGCCAGGTACCATCTCAAGATAGTTGTTTGCAAGTGCTGCGAAAAATACACCCCAAATATGAGGTGCTGAAGTACCTTCAAAAGATCTTCAAACCAGACTAGCTTTTTGAATATGCTTGATCCACGGCAACTGAGTTTTCCATTCCTCATATATACCTGCCAACATGAATGGTGCAAAATCATCCTTTTGCCTTGAAAACCATCAAACATCCGTTACACAATATTAGTTTAGGAATTCTAAACAAGCCAATATACACTGAAATCTTGTCAGACTTACTGTATTGTGTTTAAACAGTCGTATGATTATTCTGATCTGTGTGGACCCCCATCTCGCCAAGTAATTTGGTAGTGTACATCAGTGCCTATGTAAATGCTAATTCCCCGAAAGGTACTTCTGCACTTCATATTTGGGCTGTATTTTGCACAGCACTTGCAGAAAATGTAGTGAAACTAATTAGCCCCACATTTTGTTTTTTTGCAGACTCACCTACACGGGTCCAATGATTGAGTTTGTTCCTTCTGATTTATTAGGAAGGAAGAATACTATGTAACATACCCCGATGTCTGAATGGAGGTCCAAGTATGACCCTCATGACCCCCACACGACTCTCTGCGCGAAGACGGAGACACAACAGATGCTCCTCACTCTTAGGCAACGTATCGCAGATGTGAGAAACATCACTCTCTAAAACAGCCATTCAGGCCATGCCCAATCGATGATCTGGAGGCGATGGAGATGCCATCCATCGAATAAGTCGACTGACTGCAAATCGAAAAATCAATTACGTCATTGCTGATATCATGACATAGCCACATTTAGACATGAAGTACGTAGCCATCCATTTACGAAGTTACACGGACATGCATTAATTTGTTGCATAGAAACAGGAAGAACATGCTTATGATTCATGTAGCCCTGGTGATGGACACACATACATATCTCTCTCTCTATATATATATGGTTACCAGTCAATTGGTCGAAAACATTTGGTCGACAGGACAACTGGTCGACACCATTTGGTCGAATGCCAAATGGTCGAATTTTTTTTTTTTTTTTTTTTAACCCTTTTTTTGGTTTTTTTTGGGGGGGTCCCTCCCCCAACCCCCTTTTTTCTTTTTTTTTTTTTCCCCACACGAAAACCCACAAAACACATATATAAAAAAAAAAAAAAAATTCGACCATTTGGCATTCGACCAAATGGTGTCGACCAAATTGCAGTCGACCAGTTTGCTGTGGACCAATTGACTGGACACCTATATATATATATATATATATATTTCTATATTCTTCGCCAAATCTGAACCGCAAGATGCCAAAGTATACGTATACCTAGCTTGCACATGCTTGACTGCCACTAACAAAGAAAAGCCATAAGGACAAATATGGAAGCCTTAGTCCCACTGAAGTGAATAAGGAATGGGAGACAGACTTCAAGTACATGGAGGGGAAAACACGATCACTGCAGCCGGAGGCAAGCAGAAACGAGGCACCCAGCCAAGGATGAGTGCAGATGGAAAGTTCCAGTGACTTAGATTACAAGTGACCTGCAAGAAATTCAGGCTGAAATCCACATAAATACAGGCAGCAGAGCTCAATTTCGTGGTCCCAGCACCTATGACATAGCAGAGCAAGACAATGCCCTTCCAATCAAGGGAGATGGAGAGAAGCTGTTCCCATAGAACCAGTGGTGGAAAGATTGTGGGCCTCATTACACGGATGGCGGTAGGGATTTACCGGTACCGGTAAATCCTTACCGCCTTACTACGAGGTCCCTTTGCGGGTTGGGGGATTTAACGCCTGCTTTTTGCAGGCGTTAAAATCCAACCCGCTAAGGGACCTCGGAGCTAATTACGGCAGAATGGGGCAGAAATGGGAATGGGGAAGGGCAATGGTGGAAGGGGGATTTACCGCCCCTCCAACCTTGGAATGGGGCGGTAAATCCCCTTTCCGCCAAGGCGGTGCCGGTATTTTACCGGCATGAGCCATGGCGCTAACAGCGCCATGGCTCACCGCCTACCGTGTAATGAGGCCCAAAGTCTTGCTCACGAACTACCAACTAAATACACTTGCCCAGGCTTAGGTGATCAGAGATGGCAACATTAGGGAACACATAGCACCTTCATGTTAATTCGCATCACCCTGAAAAGGTACACTCAGCCTGGTAACCATCTAGGGTCCTAGGACTGCAAAGGCACATTCTGTCCAATCCAGATTCACCTTCATGCAAAGACATAGAATTTTACGGGAGCCAATAGACTTCCTAAGAACCTGCAACAGTGTATTCGTAAAATGTAGAGGTGGCCACAGGAGGAGCCACCAGATATGGCTACCCAATAGTAGAATTAACCCTTATAGGATACATATGCGGGTCTCCATATCTGATCAATGTGAGCACCCGATATGTTTTGGGGACTGAACTTGGTTTTGTGACATCATGCCTGGATAAAACCGGGTGACAAACGTTCAGGAGACAGGACGAGAACCCTGGAGAATTAATGTTTTTCTAGTGTGATCCATGTCATTTAGTTATATAATAAAGACAGTAAACTTTGCCCTATGGCTGAGTCTTCTGTTCTTGCAGTGGGGAGTTTTTGATGGGCCCAAGTGTTTGTCTGCTGGTAATTTGGGTGACTGCTATAGAGCCCCTGCCGCTCCTCCACAATCTCATCCTTACATTTTTCAAGTATACTTACTATGACAAAGTTCCCATACCTAACCTGGCGACATCTAGGGGGATGGGCGAGGGGGCCAGGTACCATCTCAAGAAAGTTTGCTGCAAGTTCTGTGAAAAATACACCCCAGATATGAAGTTCTGAAGTACCTTCAAAAGATAGAAACGTTTGATAGAAGAAAAGGTATGTGAACAGTGTCACATGTACAGAAAAGATTTAAATATTAGTTTGTTTCGTTTAGTTTTAGGATTAATACACTATTGTTCTTATTGCTGTTTAAAAAAATGCACATATTGGTTTAGGGCGCTGCTTTCTTTTGATGTCTGTTGTTTTCTCACATAGTATTAAAGGTATTGTGCAATAGGACATGAGAGAAATGTTGCAATCAGACTGAGCAGGATGCATATATATGAAACGTAGGGCTATTGAACAGTTATAGAGTCGTGCAGATGATTTAAATGAATTGATGTTGAATAAAATCAAATTGATGTTAAATGAATTGATGTTGACCAAAATGTTTTGTGAAGAAGGGGTGCTTTGGTATCCTACTCATGCAAACAGAGCATTTTGGGTGCAGGGCCTTACTTAGAAGAGAGGTTGTATTTGTCTGTCCTGTATTTGATGCCCTCGGGCTGTTGTGCGCTTTAAAAATACGAATAGATAAATAAATACATAAATGTAGGCTGCAATAAGACCCATTGTGCAGTGATGCGGATGTAATGTGCTGTTTGGGAGCCAGTCAAGATACCGTTTGTTAAAAAGAGAGTATGGATTTCACTGGGCCTCATGACAGAATGTACTATTATTTGCACGTTTTCGTACTATCGCAGAATTGAACAGTTGATAGAAAATTGAAGCTTGGCATGTTGTCGCATAATGCAAAGTAATTAATAAGGGCTTTGAAGCCACTGTTTTCAACAACTCTGAATATAATCTCTGCAAACAAATGCTTGATTTCCAGAGTTACTCTGTGGTTATTGGCATAGGCTGATCTCTTTTCTATCATGCCACTTATAGTTTGGGAGTGAAGTGATGTTCTATACATTCCTTTCTGAATGTACTGTTATCACTCTTTTCCTTTTCAGCCACCATTGATGTCTGTCCACAACCCATTATGCTGTCTTTTTGATGGTTAGAAAGAGCTGTTGTAAGTCATTGTTCAAGATGGCACTTAAGTAAAGTTGTACTGAATTGCCCTGCCTGTGGTCCACGGCTCACTTTCCGACTACACATAGTAGAGATAGCATTAGTAATATCTTCGGGGTTGATTTGAATGTGGCTGCAAACAATTGATGATGAAGGTTTAGTGCTTGAATCTGGAGATCTGTTCTCGGTGTGGCAAATCACCAGGTGTTTTTCTGTGTTTTTTGTCAAGCTACTTTTGATTTCCTTTGCATGTCACCACATTAAAACTATTGAAACATTTTCTTACTACCGTTTTCTCTCTCTTGTAGGTTGGCATGCTGGTTTTCACTTGCTGCCAAACTTTCCACAGGATCAACATCTACAGGGTCTACCTCTGAGTCCAGTCCATCTATATTGACACTAAGAACACCTGTTGTTCCTCATTCAAGTGACCGAGGGAAGAATGCTGCCGAGAGCTGTGGACATCGAAATTGACGGGTCAGTCACAGCGGGTGGTGAGGTGGTCAAGGATTGTCGAATTAACCAAGAAAGTAGAGCTCTACCAGACCATTGAAAGGCATGTAACCGAGATATCTAGCCCTCAGATTGACACCGATTCTATAATAGACGAGTTTATAGCTCTAAAGCAAAGCTTGTTCCCTCTGTTTACTAAAACTAATCAAGCTATAAAACAAAAACAGAAATGAAGGAAGAGCTGGTTCGAAGAGGACTTCATAAAGTGCACCATAGCCCTAATTTCCCGCCTGAGAGAGAATTCAGTGGCAGATACAAGCCGGCTGCCAGCCTTGAGCGACCCCCAAATCAACCATTAGGGAAAAGAAAAAATCATACCTCAAGGGAAGGTGGGAAACTCTAACACGAGCCTGGAATAACGGAATAACGGCTTTAAAACCTTCTGGAAGCCGGTGGACGGTGATGTCTCGAACCACTCACATGAACTCCAGTGCAGTATTGCTCCTGACATCTGGCGTAGCAATTTCATCACCTCAGATAGTGTTTAAGAGAGAAATAATGATACATGCCAGGAGACTGGGAGTGCACATGCATTGGACACAGGCTTCAGAGTATGTAAAGAGGAAGGGAAAAAGGGAATTGAGACATGAAAAGTGGGAAAACCCCTGTAACAGATTGCATCAGCATAGATTTATATAAAGAAGAGCCAAGAGTTTGGGATCCAGTACTATATAGGGTGTTTAATGCCATCATTGAATTGGGTACATTTACAGCGATTTGGCAGGAGGGTATCATAGTACCCATATATGTGACGGGGTGGCCCGCCACAAATAACCACATCGACTCTTTGAATAAAATCCAAGGATGTTTATTAAAATAAATTGTCAGAATAGCTGTTTCTTGATTCTTTTCGGGGTTTAAGGGTCTGAGGATGGTTGGCTCTAGGGCTGTCTCTTTCCTCTCTCGACTTCCCTGGGCTTGGAATCCACATCCCAGCCCCAGGCATCCCTACCGGGCTGTTAGTAACTATGGATCGGTAACCCCTAGCTGTCTCTCTTATAATGGTGTTCTCCCTAAGTCATTGGCTGTCTGACTCCCTTGGTAACTTCTAACTCTCCTTCTCCTATCGTTGGTTATTTGCTGAGAAAATAGGAAATAGTGCATTTGTCCCTCTCACACCTTTTACAGCCTCTCACTCCTGACCCTTTACTATATTGAGCCTTTTTTGCTGTTCTCCTCCCACCACATCACTGACCCCCCAAACTCTCCCTCCACCTTCCTGCCTCCACCCTTCCATCTTACTTCCTTTCCCACTTCTACTCTTTTTAACGTTCTACTCCCAACAATCCTTCCACTTCTGTTATTCATTTTCCCTCTTTCCTCACACTCTACTTCTCAGCCTCCTACTATTCCTCTAATCCTAACTGCGGTTCAATTCTATACCAATAGCTGCTCCCATTCTCCCACTCACTATCACTTTTCCCTCTACTACCATGACTACTTTTCCCACTCCGCTACTATCACTACCTCTCTCTATTACCTTCCAGGTCACTCAGGGATATGGTGCCCTGCACATCTCTCTCATTATTACAAACCCCTGGGCATATGGTGCCCTGCTCACTCTCTACTGGCCCCTGTTCGACCCTCAGGGACTACTAGGGATATGGTGCCCTGCTCACCTAGGGACATGGTGCCCTTCTCACCCAGTGATATGGTGCCCTGCTCACCCTTTTACTACTAACTCCCACTCTATTCCTATGCTAGTTACTACCAACACCTACTCCCTATACTACCCCACTCTACTACTCCTCCTCCTTCACCTATACTGCTCACACTCCTCTCTCTCTCTCTCTCTCTCTCTCTCTCTCTCTCACACACACTCACTCTACAGACCCCTTGCTTAACAATATCCTCTGCACTCCAATATGCTCTCGCCTTGACTGGTCTCTTGGACATCCTCCACCTCATCCTGTCCTCACCCAACTAACCCACACTTAAACACCGAAACATACTTCCTTATATACCCCGCCCCCTGCCAGAATTGGCCACTTACCTTATCCAATAGCTTACCTGGCTCCAGGGGGTTGTACAGGGGAAGCACATGGGGGGCTTAAAAGGGCTGATAAGCCCTGCCCGCTTTCAACATGGACCCTGCTGGGGTCCCCGGACGCTGGACTCCTTAAGGGCTGGCGGTCCCTTTAAAATAATATCGTCCCTGGTGGCATAGTGGCTTCAAGCCTCATGGAGCCTTTATTCATTAATACAATATAATCCATGGTGGGCTAGAGTTAAAGGCCTCTGTGCGGCCTTTATGTTTTTATAAAAATCCCTGTTGGGTTAGTGGAGGCGTGTCCCTTTCGCAGTCTCCAGCTGATACTGTCAGCTGGAGTCGCGATCCCAGGCTGGTGTTGTGTACATGGGCGTAATTTTAGGGGGGGACCGGGGTGTTTGTCCCCCCCAACTTTCATGGCACAATATTTTGTCCCCATTCATTTGGCTGGGGCACCTTTACTTCAGATGTCATGTCCCCCCCCAACATTTTCAGCAAATTTACTCCACTGGTTGTGGATTAGCACGGCACCCCTTTGGGCCATGCTGCCCTCTTCGGTGTCCTCTGCCGGTGTTGTGTTGCTTGACGTTACCCTTGTTTAAAAGATGTCCCTGTCACATTTACAAAACGGGGAGAGAGGAGCCTGGGAATTATCGACCCATCTCCCTCCCAGATGGGGTAGGGAAAATCTACGCAAAAGTTATACTCAACATTTGCAGAAATAGTCAGCTCTAGAGATCATTTTGAGCCGACTACAAGTTGGCTTTCAATGTAGTATCGGCACAATGGAGCAATGCTTCCAGTTAGACCTCCTTGGGAAAAGGTACACACTGCTCATTATACACAATATTTGTGGATCTCTGCGCCGCCTTTGACTCTGTTTCATGGAACAGACTTTGGTTGGCACTAGATTCCTATAAAATCCCATCGGCTCTCCTTGGCATAATCCAAGCTTTATGTTCGGACAGCAAGGCTGCTGTGCGTTGGGGTGTGGGCGGAGAATAGGTACAGAGTCATTTGAGGTGCAGTGTGGCGTAAGACAGGGGTGTACATTGGCCCCACTCCTCTTTTGTCTTTATAATAATGGACTAATAGAGGAGTTGGTAGCCAACAGCCTGGACTCCCCGAGGATGGGAAGCATGCATTATCCAGAGTTCTTTGCGAACAACGGTGTGCTGCTAGCAACTAGCCCGATGTCATTATTTTTTACAGAAGTGTGGGGAATTGGACATAAAGGTAGCCAAAACTAAAACACTGATTTTCAGGCACAGATCGTGCAGGAGATCCACCATTAATATAGAAGTACACAGGGAAAAGCTGGAGCAGGTCTCTGCTTATGACAATTTGGGGCTAAGGCCTACTGAGAAAGGTATCTCGATGGAGCATGTGCTGAAAGCAAACTTGAAATTAGAAAAGGAGGAAGGTGGCATAAGAAAGTATTCATTGTCACACGGTGGAGGTGTATTATCTCCGGTTCTGCATCTGTACAGGCCGCATGCAGCACAAGCGGTGCTGCACGGGGCAGAAATCTGGGGCTACGCAAATTCCACCTCTTTGGGTGATTCAGAAAATAACCTTCTAAAATCTAATTTGATCCAGCAAAAGGGTGTACCTAATATAATCCTGCACTTAGAATGTGACCTATGGCCCATTGAAGGTATTATATCCCTTAAGTCACTGCTGTTTTGGATACGTCCATGGACTTTTCCAGTTTTATCAAACTACAAAGCAATGCTGACAGACTTTATATCTTTGGAAGGCAGCGACTCCACGCCGTGGCTAAACCACATAAAAGTCTGGTTGCGTAAATTCAACCTGCCTAATCTTTGGGAATGACCATTTGATGTGGTTAAGGGATTTTCACATCTGGTCAAGAAAGTGAGTGTACACGCGTGCAGGAAATCTATGGTGGCATCCTGTCTCAAACTCCTGCGCTCGTCAGTACCTTAGCCGTAAGGAGGAGGACTTCGGCTTTGAACTTTATCTTGACTTTGTTCAACCCGCCAATGCACGGCCACTTTTCTTAAATCTGAGAGCTGTCACTGAAAATAGCTGCTTATACTTTGAACTGGTCCCCGCATAATACCGCAGACTGCCTGACTTTTGGGGCCCCAGCTAAGTCTTTCTCCTACTTCATGCTGTTGTGCCCTGGGTATAACGCATGAATATCTAGATATCTACCACCCATGTTTAATGAAGTGGTATCCGAAGGGTAGTGGCTGACCTACATTTTTGCACAGCAAACAACGAGCCATCTGTGGTCCATTCTGTGGCGAAATATTTGCACAGGGCACGGTTAAGGAGAACTTTTTAATGAAATTGGCAAAGCTAGTTCCTATGATATTTAATTAGTTTTATTCGTGTTCGACATTTATCTGGAATACATTTATCTTCTATATTTTTCTTAAAGAATTCTGGTATGTGCATAATGTATGATATGTGCTTTGATGGTTTCTTATGACTGAATAAAGCTTGTTGGTATTGTATTGTATCATTCAAGTTACCACTGCTCATTTGTGGACTGTTCAGTTCAGATTCTCCCTGCTTTTCTGCTGTGGCCTCAGGCATTGACACTTGAACCATTTGTGAATCCAAGGCACAGACCTTTCACTTACAGATGCCTCAATCATTACAAAGAGGTCCTGTTCCCCGACTGCACCTACTCCAACGTAAGTCTCTGCCCACACATTTTCACAAATGTTCACAGTTGGTTGTATAGCATTCATTTTCATTTGGTGGCCTTTTAGCAATGTTCGAAGGTACCCGCTCTGTTATCTGAAAAGAATGTTGCCTTTCCGCTTGCCAGCGTGTGATGATTTTGTCCGTCCAGACATTCAGTGAACGTATTTTTTTGTAAGGCTGTCTCTCACAGGAAAGTGCCTCCCATAAAAATTAATAAGTAGTTTTGGCTCTACATTGTTGACTCCCAGAAAATCTCCTTTCTGTTACAAAATGTGTTCTGTCTCTTTGTCACAGAAATGTTGCTCCCTGACAAATTGTAATGGCTCTCTTTCATAGAAAAGCACATTACAAAAACATTAAAATGGCTACCCTTTACAGGAAAGCTGCACTCTCAACAACGTAATGGCTCTCCCACACAGGAAGGATGTTCCCAGAAATGTTTAAGTGTCTCTCCATAAGAGAAAAGCACCCCTCTGAAAAATTCAAATGGCCACCGTTACAGGTGAGCTGCACCCTCAAAATCTCAAGTGCTCCAACACACAGGAATTCTGCTCTTTCAAAGATTGCACTGGCTCACTCTCACCTGTCCTTCACAATTTACTAGCCACTCCACCCTTTGGAAAATATAGTTTATGGGGAACTATATGTTTTAATGGCCCAGGCAGTTGTCCCTTAAATAAGAGAAAATTAACAGAACAAGGAAATCAGCTGCCTGCTAAAGAAATTAATTACAATTGAAACTGAAACACGAGGAACTGTTTGTGTAGAAGGCTGCAAAATATTTGTTTCCACAAGAAAACGAAAATGTCAAAATAAATGAAAAAGGTATTAAAAGAAACAATCAGAGCAAACTAAATAGAAAAGGAAATGTATTTGCTGGAAACAGTTAAAGAGCTCACAGCTCGTATGGAGAAATTAAGCAAAATGCTGCTCAATTTTAAATTGAATGAAAAATAAATTAACTAAAAGCAGAAAATAGCCTGCACTGAATAATATTCTGAAATGAAGTGTACTAAGACAGAAGAAAGACATTGGCCCTCATTACGAGGTTGCCGGTAACCCACTGGTGCTACCGGCGGGTTGCCAGCATCCTCGTATTACCGTTACCGCCGCCTGACATCCCGGTGCTACCGGGATATCACAGGCGGCGGTACGGTACGGCAAGTTCCCATTCCCATGGAGTCCCATAAGACTGCATGGGAATCAGAACCCTGAAGCACCTGGTGCCGGTGCTTCAGTGAAAAACCTGCTGGTAGGGGCCTGAACTTCCTGGAGGTCAGGCATGCCGGTTGATCAGTGCCCCTACCGGCAGACTCGAAGTGAGCTGGTCTGGAAAAGGGTGCTGGTAACTTGTTACCGGCACCTGTATTTCCAGACTGGCTCACTTATAATGAGGCCCATTGACTGAGTCAGCAACTTGCTCAATGAACCAGGCCCTGATTTATTTATTTATTTTTTTATATGAAATTAAAGTGAACCAAAATAAAACATTCTTCCAAAAATAAAAGGATCCAACTACAAAAATGAAGTAAAGCTCTGCATCTGCATGGGGATTTTGAGTAAGGATGGTTTTGAGATGAAGCATGGAAGGCCTAGAAGTCTTTCTCTCTGCTCTACCTACAATAGTGTGGCCCCAAGCAGGAAATGATGGCCTTACTGCATAATGCCCTGGCCACCAATATCCCAGTGTTCAAGCCGAATCAAACCATCAAATACTTATATCTCCATGAACAGCTTGAATTCCAGCTCAAAAGTTTCAAACCTTTTTGATGTTCAGATTCAAATGGTTCGAATTGGTCAAGCCAATTGTTGTCTCAAATCTGATTTAAGCCAGTTCACTCAGCTCTAAAGAAAACATATAGAGGGTAATTCATAGAATTTAGCGCACAAGTGGCGCACGCGGCTGGCGCACAGAGTGCACGTTTGGCAGTCTACGGTAGCCGCCTGCGCCAAAACCCATTTTAGCGCACAGCGTATTCATGGATACTAACATGCATAATAAGCCGTGGCGCAGGGTGGCGCAGTGACCCAGCAGCAGCGCCAGTTACGCCCACAACCCCGCCCCGTGCGCCAAAAAAATTGCACAAATCCAGTACATGGCGCAAAGGCCAGTGGACCAGCATACAGCCTCGCAACCACGAAATCGCGTGTAAAACTCCACGCGCACCCCTCTGAATACACGTCCCTGTTTGCGCCAGGCCAATCGCGTGTAAAACTCCATGTGCACCCCTCGGAATACACGTACCCCGCTCGCGCCAGGCCAATTACGTGTAAAACTCCACGCACACCGCTCGAAATACACGTACCCCACTCGCGCCAGCGAAATCGCGTGTAAAACTCCACGCGCTCCCCTTCGGAATACATGTATCTGCGGGGCATGCCCAGGGGTGGATGGACTGCCTGCGTGTATTCCGGGGGTGCGTGTGGATTTCTACACGCGATTGGCCTGGCACGAGCAGGGCACGTGCATTCCGGGGGTGCGCGCAGAGTTTTACACGCGATTTCGCTGGCGCGAGCGGGGTACGTGTATTCTGAGGGGTGCGCGTGGAGTTTTACACGCAATTTCACTGGTGCAAGCATGGTACATGTATTCCGGGGGTACGCGTGGAGTTTTACACGCGATTTCGCTTGCGCGAGCTGGTTATGTGTATTCCGGGGGTGCGCATGGAATTTTACACGAGATTTCGCTGGCGCGAGCGGGGTACATGTATTCCGAGGGGTGCGCGTGGAGTTTTACACGCGATTTGGCAGTGTGGGCCCTCCCGGGTGTGCCCCTCCCTCTCCCCATGCCCTGCAAGCAGCCAACACCACAAGGGACCACCATACACCCCATGGCATGCCCCACAGGCAGCCCATCGCCCCAGATCATGACCCGTAGGCAGGCTAATTGGCACCATGCACTTGGGAGCCCCGAAACATGTCCCCACCGCACCCCCATTGACGCGCACCTGCCAGCAGGCCCCGGCTCATGTCCCCCACTCCACCCCCAGTGATGGGCACCTGCCAGCAGGCCCCGACTCATGTCCCCCACCCAACACGTCATCACAATCCAGACCCATGGACCTTATGGCCTCCAAATCCTACCCCACGCCACCCCTGTCCAAACACCCAAACAAGCATTCCATCCACTCCACATTGAAATCCCCATATCATGACAGATCCCAAACAACCAGTATGGCCATGAATACATGTCCGTCAGACCTACACAATGGCAACACATGACTGAGAAAACCCACATTGTGACATGCACGAAACCAATGAGAGAAGACCACACAAATGAATTAAAAAATAAAAATGTATTCTATACAAAACGGAATAATGAAATGAAATCACATAAGAAAAAATAAAAATAAATAAAAGTCCGGATGTCCAAAATAAAGGCAAAAAAATCCAAAGTAAAAAAAAAAAAGAATTCCTCCATGGTAAAAATAATACAGTAAAATCTGGTTCATAACTATGTACAAATATAAAATCAAGGGTCCATGAGCCCGACAATCCAAAGGAAACCTAACAAAAAAACCTACCTAATAAACAACTATTTACAAAAAGGCGGGGCATAGTCCATGCGCCCCAAAGAAAAATAAGAAAGAAAGGAAACCTACACCTATAAAACTATTTACAAAGGCGGCGGGCCAGTCCCACGGCTCATTTAGTGATGTTTTGGACCATGGCATCATCGAACTCCACGTCGATGTTCCGCCTGGCCTCGAGGTCTCGCAGGGATGCAGCCATGGAATCCCTCAAATCTGTGCAAGTTTCCTCAAGGCCCTCCACCCGCCTCAAAGCCCGGTGCATGGTGTTCTCCGCCCTGACCATCCTGAGCCGTGCCCTCTCCTCCCGCTGCCTCTACGCATCTATTTACCAGCACAACCGCTGCCACACGGAAGACACTCCCAGTCCGGGGTCCTCCTGCCCCTCGGCTGATGCCAGGCCCCGGGTGTTGATGGCCCCGAGCCATGATGCCTCCCACGCTGAGCCTGCTGCTGCCTCCGACGCAACTGCCTCTGCCACCACGACAGCATCTGGGCTGATGGAATCCCCCAGTGCCATCGTGCACGTGACCTGCCCGAAGATGCCGGCGCATCCTCCATCCGCTGGGGTCCCGTTGGTGGGTGGCCACCGCTGCTGGACCTCCGACTCCCGACTGCGGCAGGGATGGGATCTCCACCAGGCTGGCTGCGTTGGTTGGGGAAGGTCCACAGGGGGCCCTGGTGGCATCTGGGCCAGAAGACGGCACAGAGAATGACTGGCATATAGTGTGCACAGAGGAGGAGAGAGCCGCAAGAGTGGCCGACACATGGAGGAAACCCCTGACCACGGTCCCTCCCAACTGGGCCACGTTGGCACACAGCTCTTCGTGATGACGTGCGTGGTCCCCCCAGGAAGCACGCACGTCATCACGAATGCCACGTGTACGCAACGCGACACCAATCAGGACGACTCAATCTGGTCATGGGTCCCCTCGTCCGCAGGTAGAGGAGTGCCAAATGACATGGACTTCCCCTCTACCTGCGGACGGGCCTGGGACGGGGCATCCCTGCTGGTGCATGGTGATGCAGTCATAGTGTCAGGGACAGTGACATGCACAGACCCCTCCGCGGCAACCTGTGCTGCCTCCTGCCCCTGCTCCTGGACTACACCACTTGCACCAGTGGTACCACCCCCATCTGGCCCCATGTCTGGCTCTGTAGCGGTCTCCTCCTCCTCTGAAAACACCACCAACCTGGATGGCTTCGCACCGTCTTCCGCCGTCGCAGGCCCCTGTGGGGGCTCACCCACCCCTTCCGCTGCAGCCATAGTGGCAGACGCGGCACCAGTCCCCTCACTCCCGGATGATGGAATTTCCTGGGAGGGTGACTGGGCCTTGCGTCGCCGGCCGGTGGAGGCATCCCTGCCGCTTTCCTCCACAGCGCTGTCTCCGCCCTCTTCTTCACTCGCCGATGTGTAAAGGGAGACATTGAACACAAGCATCAGGGTACTGTACAATAGTCCCCTAGACAGGAAGCAATAGCACATGAGTGGCACTGTCAAACGTCACTTCCATCATGTCCCTCCACAACACATGGGTCAGTGCAGGCTACACACATGCAGAAACAGGCATGGCACATGCAACGAACATTCACATCCATGTCCAAGGCACCGTAGAAACATCCAGTGGTGGGCTGAAACTCACCTGCATCATGGGACATGGTGATCACATGCACACACATCACCGGAGGGTCATGCATCTGGCCCTGTATACCCCCAGACACAGTGGATACAAGGATGACTAGGCTCTATCAGTAATTCAACACATCGTCACGGACATGTGTTATGCATCCATGGTGCACACACTACTCAGACACATGGACATGTGCACCATGCATGTCCATAAAAGCAGTACACATCTATCACACCACAAACATGTCAAAGTACAGGCACAGGCATGCATACATGTGTGCATTCCACATGCTGCTCCGCATCATGCATTGTAACACATGCACCATCCATGTTGGTCACGCCTGACTGGACTCACATGTAGCACCGTCATGTCCCTGCACACACACACATCCATACATGACCCATGTCACACATGCTGCCGAGTAGCTAACTACCAACCCACTGCAACATGCACTGTTTTAAACGTGTATGCATGGGCACTTACCGCTCGACTCCAGACGGGCCTGCATCCTGAGGATCTGGTGGTGAAGCACTGGGCGGATGTGCTCCAGGACCCTCATCTGCTGGGTGGTAAACTGGACCCGGCGCCCCAATGCATCCGCTGCCTCCAAGAGGCACCGGGCCTTTTGAGGGTTCTGGACTTGTAGTCCTCCCAGCGCTTCTGGACGTGTTTGATGTCGTGGGGTGCCACCCCCTCCGCGTTGATGGCACCCACTATGTCCTACCAGGTCCTCTTCCGTCCTTCCTTGTTGGCGCGCAATGGTGTGAAGAGGGCATCATAATGCCCCAGAACTTGCTCCACCAGGATACCAACTTCCTTTTCACTGAAGCTTGTTGCCCTCTGCCTCTCTGCTGGGGGGTTGCCACTGGTGCCCGATGGTGTTGCGTCGGACATGGCAACCCCCATGGCAGGTGTGGGTGGGCAATTGGGTTCTGGGGCTGGGCTGTGGAGTGATGGAACACCAGTCAGGAGTCCTCTGTTCCAGCAGGGGTGGTCACAGCAACCGGACCCCTGCAGATGGCAGATGTGCAGGCACCAAATGGCAGGGCACAGTGGCAGTAGGCAGGCAGGCAGCAGCAGATGGCTCGTGGGAGGCTGCTTCGGGCTCTGGGGGGCAGTAAATCGGCCTTCTGGGCAGAAGCGTGGTCTTCCGTGTGTAGTCGCATGGCCAGCTTGATACGGAGTGATTTGGCACGTGAAAAAAACAGCACGTCAGCGTGTAATTCGAGGAAAGGCCCTTAGCGCGTAAGCGCGTATGTGACGTAACACGCGCGGACATTTCCCTCGGCACAGGTTAAAGGTCCCACGTGGGTTTCCAGCGCTCTGTATGTTCTTTTCGTGGAGAGGGGTGCGTGTGTTTTCCAGACGTTGGGGTTCACACGCAATTGCTTCACAGCGGCTACAGTGCGTACTTCTTCTTTTGGCGGGGGTGTTGCCTACGCGTTCTTCTTCTACATGCACGGCAGACGGTGAGTCGCGCATGCTATTTTTCCCACTGTGGGTGTCCCTGTTTGTCGCATACCCCTTTTTTTCGGTCATACTAGCCTGCGTGTTGACCACGCATGAATTTTTTGTGTTCCTGTTTGCTACAGCGTGCTGCGTGTGTTTTTGTACACGCATGTGGGCTACAGGGGTCGCATATCTCTTTTTCTTGCTATTTTGGGATGCCTGAGCGTTCTGTGATGCGTCATTTTTCCAAAGGGGCCACAGGCAGCCTTGCAGGAGCACATGGGTTCTGTTTGCATCATGTTCCTTGACCCCCCCACCCAAGTTGCCCATGCCCAGGGCAATTGTTGTGTGCAACTCCCATTGGTACTAGTACATCTGTGCCATGGTTGGGAGGCCACAAAAGGTGAGGGCCGCCTCAGTTGTGCAGCCTCCATGTGCCCTTTCCCCTCACATGCGCAGTGCCTGTATGTGTGGTTGGGGATGTGGGGGCACCACCATGTCCACCGGTACGCCCCGCTGGCTTTCAACATTGTGCAGGACACATGCTGCCACAATGATCCTGCACACTACTGGAGGTGCATACAGCAGCTGCCCGCCAGAGCGGTCAAGGGACCAGAAGCGTGACTAGAGCACTCCAAATGTGCACTCCACTATGGGCCAGGTTGCAATATGGGCTGCCTTGTATCTTAACAGGGGTGGGGTCGTGGTGTTCCGTATTGGCGTCATCATGTGGGTGCTCGGAGGCTAGGCACTGTCCCCTGGGGAGGAGATAATGGTTGTCATTAGTTTGGTTTGTGTATTTGTCTGTGTGTGACATGCATGCATGTATACAGGCATTTGTACTCACCAATGAGCCATGTGTCACCATGCTTCCCAGCTTCCAGGTCCTGGCTCAGAACAGACATTCTGTACATGAAACTGTCATGGGTGGGCCGAGGATAGTTAGCATAGACTGAGGTCATGATCCCCTGTGCATCGCATACAACCTGCATGTTGATGGAATGCCAGTGCTTGCGGTTGCGGTCGTTATTCTCCGTTGCCCTTGGTGGACGTAGGGCCACATGGGTGCAATTTAGGGCACCAAGCACTTTGGGGTAGTGTGGCACCCTGTAAAAGTCCTGGACCATGGCCTGCCTTTCTGCGGGTGTTCTGGGCATGTATATGTACCTGCGGACTGAGGGTCGCCCAGTCATGATTGCCAACACCTGGTGTAGGCAGCGTGACTGTGTGGGCTGTGAAACCACCCCCCCCCCCACTATGGCAGTGGTCCGCTGAAATTACCCAGTTGCCAAGAAATGCAGTATATTGAGCACCCTTTCCAAGGGGCTCAGTGCTTTGGAGCACAAGGTGGGTGATGTGAGGTCATCCTCCCACTCCTGTACCAGGTCTAGGATGATATGAGGTGGAAACCTATACCTGCCATAGACCTGGTCATCAGGCATCCCAATTAGACTGGTTCTGGGCAAAAGAAATGCAGGGCCTGCCTATTCTCCTCCTCCTGCGGTGTCCCATGATCAGTGCTGCGAGAAATGGGACATTCATCGTAGCTGTACATATGTGTTTGTTGTTTGCGCGCACTTTTATAATGCGCAGGGACGCTACCGCCTGCCTTCGTGTGGCGGACGTGTTTAGGCCTGTCCGTGTCTTTTGCTGTGCGCGGGTTTCCCCTATTCGATTGCATGAATACGTGTAGTTTGCGTGCGTGTGGGCGTTCCGTGTACTTCCCAGCAGTACTTCCCCAGTTACGCCCTTATTTTCACGTGTTGTTCCCCATTCCGCGAGTTCCACCCTGTGTTCCGCCCCCTTTTGGTGTGTGCGCTAACGTTGTGCGCTTACGCTGTGCGCGTTGCGCACAGCGTTCGGGATGTTGCTGTGACATGTGCGCCCGTGTGCGCCACACGCGGATTTGCCGCACATCCCGGGAAAAACACATGAAGGGCCTTCCATGCATCGCAAGCGTGCGCTTGCTTTTTCACGCTTGCGCCACAAATTTTGGCGCACATTTGTTCCATGAATCGCCCCCGTAATTCAATGACACAACAGCACCAATCTCATTACAAATACAATCAGAGCTATGTTCTGATATAGCCACTGTGAATACAGCACTGCAATTGCTTCTAGAAAGAAATATAAAAGCAAATTGAGGAAATAACAGGCAAGGTATTTCAAGAACACAATAGGCATCTCGAATAGCAATGAGACAAGAAAAGCCACACTTATTGTGCGGCCCAAGAACCTAAGCCATGGCCTATAAAAGAGAACAGATATCCACACCTGCATTAAACATTCCAAAAACAAGGTCCAGGAACCAAAGGAAAGTGGCTCACATCGTTATTGGTCGAAATGGATACGATCTAAAAACAGTTCTGGAAGGGGGGATTGACCCCCCTACCACCCCCTGAAAGAATTAGTATGAATCAATGTGGCTAATGGAGTATTTAAAATCACTGGAATGATCCTCTAACAAAGGTCAACACAGATCTGGGTTTAACAGCAACTTTACCGGGGGTATAAATAGGTCCCCCCTCCCAGAACCTCCCACCGAGGAATATTTGGAAACATTGAGGCAAATGGTGCTTATTAAATCACAGCAGTTCACAGATTTTGGTCAAAAGTGGATAACGTTTAAAGATCATTTTACAACGGGTTGTAAGTTCTAACCCACAGAATGTTTAGGACACTCTTGGCACATTGTACATTTAAACACACGCTGGTCTATGGACAAGGGACACGTAGGGTTAGTATTTTAAGTCAGTTTACAGGTAGTTTGTTGGTTCTACCACACGGACATTTTAGGAAATGTTGAGGTCGAATGATACATTTTAAAGTAAACTGGGCTGGCGGCATTTGCCAAAATTTGATGAAATCAAAAATATCCATCTACGCAGGGAAGTTTCATTTCCTTTCAGTTATCTTTTTTCCGAAAAATGTAGGGTAAGAGAGGCAGTTAAAATTATATTTTGCTTAAAGATTCAGTGTCAAATGTACGGGGTTTCAAAGCCAATTTGATAGACCATGGGATCTTTTCACATCTCTGCATTCCGGATGGTACTGTAAGGGCCTTATTACGAGTTGGGCGGTATCCCAGCAGTAAATCCACCGGAATACTGCCCAAACGAATTACCGTTACTGCCACTTGGGCCGGTGGAATTTCCACCAGATTGCAAGTGGTGGTGGCTGTGTAATTCCCCCATTTAATTTGAGTCCATTGGACTCAATGGGGCATTTTTGGCGGAATGACTGCAGCAGAATTTCCGCCACGGTAATTCCGCCAGAGTAATTCTGCCAATTCTGCTGATTTTTCATCAGTGAGTTGGAAGATTTACCGCCAGGATTTTCCTGGAGGCCAATCCTCCACTCCATGGCCAAACTCGTAATTTGTCGTAGTGATAAACTTTACCACTTACTGCCAAACTCGGAATGAGGCCGAAGAGTATTTAAAACTAATGCACAGAAAATAAAGTTCACAATTTTCCACTCTTCCTGATCTTGACCCGCCGCCTTCTATCACAGCAAGGGATTAATTTATTTTGTAACACTTTATTTACAAGCTTGGCATCAGTTATACATCACTATTAGTCAACATCTATGTACCATATTATTACATACATACAACCTTCTTTCCGAAATTGCCACCTTTCACATAAGTTTGCTTCAACCATAGCATGTACCCCCACTTTGTCTCACCTATAAACACTAGCATTGTCCTCCCCGTAGACATGGGGTTGATCGCTGACGCTAACTTACTACTCCGGTATGTCTGGAATTCTGACCAGATGTCTTTTGGCCTAGATGTTTCCGGTTGTCGCGTGGTAAACAGTTCTTCACAGTCGTTGACCCTCGTTATTTCCTTTAACCCTTCTTCCCCTGTCGGAGCGGTTTGGTCTCTCCATTTCCTTAGGATTCATCTCTTAGCCAGTAGACATCCTAGGCTTAAAAATCTCTGTCGTTCTGGCAACAAACCCCACAGCCCAAACAGACAGCCCATACTAGTCACCAGAACTTGTGCGGTTACATTATCTGCCAGTATGCCTCTTACTTGTACCCAAAACCCAGCAAGTCTGGGACATCCCCACAGCATATGCGTCTGACCTGCTTCTGCAGCCCCACATTGTGGGCAAAGCTACCTGTCTCGGGGTAGATCAAGCTAAGCTTCGCGGGGGCGTAATATCATCGGTTAAGTATTTTGAATTGTACAAGATTGAATCTAGAATTCAGAGATGACTGGCGTGTGAGGAAACTCATCCTGCTACAATCCTCATCTGTAATCTCTAAAACCAAGTCAGCCACCCATTATCCCTGGTTTTGTGTGAAGTGTCTGGTGTGCGTTCCATGATCAGATTACATTTATTTTTTATGTTATTGATCATTTGTGAGGCGCTTTATACAACAGAATTGTTCAACAAGGCTAAATGGGAAGGGAACAGGGGAGATAATAACAGTGGTAAGAAACAAAAAGCAACAATAATATATATACAGTCGTGGTCCTACTAGTGGGCTTGTGGCATTCGCGTTGTCACTATATTGCGGCACTCATATGAATTTGCAAATTATGCAACACACTTATTTTCTTTCGGTTTTAGTGGGTGGGATTGCCATGTGTTCTAAAACGCCACCCCGAGCCTATAGTATTGAAGTATTTCCATAGGTGTGCCTTTATGTTCCCTTTTCCAGTTCTGCAGTGTTAAGAATTGCCATCTTCGTACACACCTCTGATTGAGCGATATCCCAATATATCCCGGTGTACACGTCACATTTCATCCCCGATTGGGGGGAAGCCTGGGTACTTCCAGAATGGTTGCATTTATAGTAGCGGGTTGTGGTGTTAGTCTTGCAGAATATTTTACTCCAAGCATTAAGTGTTGTCAGGACCGGGTCAAATTGACACTCATTCCTATAATCTAAGCTCAGTAAGGGTGTTTTTAGTTCTACCTTATCAACCAAGGCCCTTTCTAACTTAACATTGGGTGGTACATCTTTACTCCCAAACAAGTAGTTGGCAAACTGAGCCTGTGCCACCATCCAGTATAGCTCAAAGTTCGGGGCCATACAGCAAGGGATTTTTCTTAGGGATATGAGGTGTGGGCTAGATGGCCTTGATGTTTCTGTCCTCTAGGTTTGGAAGGTCTCTGATTTCAACATAAAATAAAGCAAAGTCTGTGGAAATGGTAAAGTATGTTTCAAAGGGACTTTTTCCGTATGCAGTGTTATTAGCACAAAGGAATGGCAAGCATAAATTGACAATAAGGGGACAAATGTAACAGAATCCTAGGATGTCTTCTCCCAAACTCTCTGCAAAGTTAACGCTCTCCCATTCCAGTGTCCCATCCCAGTCTGGAGGTCAACAGGCCCAGAATTCCTTTTCTTGACTAATAGCTTTGGAATTGGTTGCTCAGCTTCTGCTCCTTGTTTCTCCCTTGCTTCTTGTCCTGGATCGCGAGTGACCCTTCCACCTGGGTCTCAGGGGCTGGGTGCAATTGCACACTCAGCCTAGTGTGAGAAACCTGAAGATGTCTCACTCCTTAGTCCCCGGGGATCTGTCATCCAGGTGGCCACGACACGGCCATCACTATTAGATCCAGTTCCTGGGGGTGGACCAGTGCGGGAGGATAAACCGGGTGAGAGGTCTTCAGGGAGTGGAAGTGGGACACACCGCAGGGTGAGACACACTACGCCCTTCCTTATGACACCTTTTCCCCATACTACCCCATAGGATATCTAGAAACTCAACCCCCCCTTTCTTGACACAAATACTTTCTCACATACTGATTACCATGAAAGACAACAGACTAACACCAGAGCCGTGTACCTGATATGACCCAACACAAGGGTCAGGCAGAGTCAGGCAATTGCCGATAATTACACACACCTGACTTGCCTTCCCTTTCCCCATAGGGATAAAAGGCAGCGTACTAAAACACACTCTGAGCAAAGCCAAACGCATGAGGAAGCAGGTATTCCAGGACAGCAATTCAAACGGAGGACAAAGACGGCGAGACCTGAAAGGAGAACGGGGAGGGAATTGCCCTTGCCCTTTTCAACCCAGACCCGTGTGGAAGGGAAACGTAAGACCGGGAATTGCAGACGGTGAATGGTGCAAAGGATGTCAGCGGTACATGGGACCCTCCCGCACTGATAGCCAAGGTGGAGAGAAGCGGTTTCCATAGTCGTACCATCCTTGACTCCAGAGGCAGGAGATGCCACAGAGTTCGGAACAGCTGGTGAGTCGGAAAGACTGAAAATAGATTGGACTGTGTGGTGCTCAAGGTTGTGAAGAGCAACATTGTATGAAGAAAGAAGACTAAAGCACAAAGGTCCATTGTAAGCAAAATAGGTATCAGTTAGAGTGGTCCAGCACCATGTGGGCGCTCAATCGAAGGACTCTGACTGATGCCCCGCTCCCGAACAAGGAGAATGTGTTGAACTGAGAAATGGAAGTGGTCCAGCAGCTGGGTATGTGGAATCATGTGCACAGTCGAAACTCTTCAGTTGTTGTAGAAACTACCAGTACCGGGAGGCGGTTGTTGTAGAAACTAAAAGTACCAAGAGGCCCTCAGGGAGGCTGGTGTGAGGTGTCAAAGTGGTCATACAAGGGTCCAGCCAAACCCCTTGTACAGTCGAAAGTCTTTGGCACGTTGTGGAGGCAAATGTGAACCCGACTGAGGGACACCAAGAGAAAGCTAAACAAAGTGAACTGTGTAAATGGTGCAAGTGTGAACCCGACAGAAGGATGCCTGCAAATTAGGGTAAACAGTAACCCATCCTAGAACATTGTGGTGAAAAAACTGTGTGAAGCCTGACTCAGGGCTTAAGGGAAAGCCTGAGACCCTGACTTGGTTAAGAGAAGAAGCTAAGGGGTCTACAATGACTTTCTTATGAACTGTGTTAAAATGGCAATGTGAACCCAACGGAGGGAGGCCAGGAGAAAGCCAAGGGAAGTGAATCCTGCATTGTGAGAAAACTAAGCGAACTGTGTATTTCGGCAAATGTGAACCCGACTGACGGATGCTTGCGAATTAGGGTGAGCAGTAATACACCTGTGAACATTGTGATGACAAGTGTGAACCTGACTGAGGGAGTTAGTCTGAGCCTGACTGAGAGAGGCTAACATTGAGAGAAGGATCAGAGCCCGGCTGAGGGGGATCCGATGGTCAAGAGTAAACGCCTGATTTGAAGATAAATAGAATGAACTTTTGTTTTGTTGCTTATGATAAATGAGGCAAGAGACTTTACATGAAAGAGACTTGGACACAGAAGGTCCTGATATTGAGAAAAGGAATGGTTACCTTGTGCCGGCAAAGCCCAGGAGTATGCTGTGCTCAAGAGTTCCACCTTGTCCCATGCTAAAAACGTGGGGAAGAGAGACCCCGGCATAACATACTGACTTATCATTTTGTGAACACTTCTTTCTTTTTCTTGTGAACATTATCCCACACTATTTTGTAGCATAGCGGTAAGGATTGGCAAAAGTTATTTTTTTAGTATAGGCCCTTTTTATTTGACTAGACTCCACTTGGACAGTATTATTATTATTTGATGGGCGTAGCTTGTTCCCATCTTGCTCGTTTTGTCTCCTGTGATTCCTGACCCCCTAGATTTTGATCTTGTGGTTTTGTATCCTGGCTCTCCCTCTCTGGATTTTTTCTGCTCTCCTTGTTGGATTTGGCGAACTGGCTCTGTTTTTGGATTACTGGTTACTGGATTGAACTTGGTTTTGCTTTACTGGAACTCTTTTGGATTTGGTACTTTGGTTTACAAGAAAATTGTGACGTTCCTCTTTCCTGGAATTCTGGTGAACTCTTTACGGCATCTTTTGGGACTTTTGTCATCATCCCTAGTTTGCGCCCTCGTGCCATTCATGATAGGTGTGTTCAAGTTGGCGTCCTCGTGTCGTCGGGCTGAATCCCCTCTCTTCATCGCCTGACTCTTCCCGCACCAGATATATCCTTTATTCAAGGGTTCTGATAGTTGTGGTTATCTTGTTCTTCAGCTCATTTTTCACTGCTTCCTTTTCAACTGCCGAGCGCCTCGCGTTGCCTTTCCCGATTCACCTTTTGCCCCTATTTCTGGCCAGGGATTAGTTTGGATCTTCCTTGCTAGCATTTGGGGAAGAAGGCATACATTCACATGGGACCTCAGTTCATGACAAGCATGCACATTGCTGAGCAAGGCCGCAGAGTCTTCACTTTGCCATTACCTTCATGCCCTTTAGGTAAACTCCTCCTCGGTTCCTTGGTATCCTCCACTTTCTTCCTAGCCTCCTTCTCACAGAGATTGGAAGATATTTAGCACCTCCATTTATGAGCTCTGTACCACGATGCTCATTTAACACCCCTCTGTCCTAGAGACAGGCTCTTATATAGGGTGTGGAGTGAAAGGTTAACTTCTGATTGGTTGAAGGGGCCACATGACCAATCTGGGCATGCTCAGCGGCAGGCATGCTTTGTAGTTCCGAGCTCATTAAGTAATTAAATGGTTCAGCTGCCATCTATGATCCAGAATGTGTGTGTCTGTGTGTGCGAGTGCATACGTGCGCGCACGTATGCCCAAGCTGCTAGCTCTTCAGAAGCTGGTGATGTGCCTCCGTGACTAATGCTCGAGTTCGGACCCCCTGCATTTCATTGTGGGTGGCTCCTATGCGAAACAAGTCACGGTGTACACTGGACACTACTAACATTCTCAGCATCCCACCATA
Organism: Ambystoma mexicanum; assembly: GCF_040938575.1. Lineage (NCBI taxonomy): Eukaryota > Metazoa > Chordata > Amphibia > Caudata > Ambystomatidae > Ambystoma > Ambystoma mexicanum. The sequence continues at coordinate 1,167,681,661 of NC_090927.1, forward strand.
ACTGACATCACATCTCACCACACAATTGAACATACCACATCAAATACCATGACCAGACAATCCACTGGGTACAAACCTGATGTTGCATGAATCCTGACTCAGGTCATCACACACACTTCCATGACCAAACCAAACACTAACTCAGTTCACCAAATATGACCAAAATGTCTAAATAGACGATAACAGACATCAACCAGATGACAACTTGGATGACAACTTGGATGACCAAGAAAATAACAGTTTTACAGAATGTTCAAAGTAAGTTCTGCTCGTGCAGATGAGATTCTTTCACGAGTGACCTCAATAAATGGCAAAGTTGTACAGAACAACAGAGACAACACTATAATTCCTTGCGACACCAGCTTCTTCATTATTGCAGTATTAACATATTTTTATTTTGAAATCTGTTATATAAAACATAGACAATGGGCCAGATTCTCAAAAAAGCATAGCAAGTAAAAGGAGCACAGATAATGTGCTCGTTTTATTTGCTCTGCTTTCAGATATTCTCAGGTCACCTTATTCTTAAAGGTGACTTGAGCATTTCAAGAGGGGGTGGACAATAGAGCAAAGATGCGCTGTGCAGCACCCTTTCATACATTAGTGTCAGGAGCATGACTTGCTCCCAGCAACCACTTGTTTGGTGGGAGCAACATTTCACCAAGACGGACCGTTAAGGGGACACTCTTGGTGAAATGCACAGTAAAAAAAAGCATTTCCATCCCTGCTTGGGGGATGTAATCGATTTAAACCGAATCTGCCACAGTTAAAAAACAAATCATGACAGAGTAATTTGCACCCTCATTTTAGGGTGTTAAACTGCACGATGCACTATACATAAGATCGTAAAATCAATTTTGATCAGAAGCCAGTCCAGTTGACGATGCAAGGGCAGGGTATCTGCAATCCTAGGTGCATTAAGAGCCATGCGGTCAGAAGACCTTTGGAGCACCTGAAGGCAATGGATAAGAAAATATGGTTGTCCCAGGTAAATACCATTGCAGTAGTCAAGGGAGCCCATGATTCAAGCAGTGACAACTACGGAATGTAAGTGTGAAGGATAAAAGGGAGACTCATATTTAAAAGTTTGAGTTTAAGAAAACCCGAATTGCAGACTGCAGCGATCTGCTCTTCTCTGGACTCAGTAGATAGCAACTTCACCCTCAGACTATTGGCAGAGCCACTAAGGGCATGGGCCAAAGGAATCAGGCCAAAAATCAGTATTCCAGAATTGATTTAAATATGGCGACCAACAACCAAAATCTCAGTCTTCTCTCCATTAAGTTTCAACCAATTTCCTGACATGCATTCGCCAATGGATGCTAGACAGGCTCTTAGTTTCCCTTGTGGATAAAGAACCAGGTATTTCAAACGCACAGGTGTAAAAATGTACACCATGTGACGTAATAAGTTCTGCTAAAGGATGTAAATAAAGATGAAAAGAAGAAGGGACACAGTAAAAACGGCATGGCTACCTCCAAACTCGTAATGAGGCCCATTGACTATGACTGTGTCATGGCAGAGAATGTGATTTTTCAAGAAGGCTAACTCATATTGACTACATCCATTCCAATCCATCCCATTGCAAAAAACACTGCTGTTATGTTAGGTTTTATTACAAAGATAAACCTCTGTCCCTTCTGTACTATGGAAATATATGCAATAACCAGTTCAAATGTGTTTTTCTACCTGGGGTGATTTATTTATTATTTAACTGCATTTGGTTTAATCAAACCTTTGCAATATAAAACAGCTTACAAAATTAACAATCAATACAACAGTTCATACCAATCCAATTCATCCTTAAAATTCATACAATATTCTCTTAAAAACAATAGTAAAAATATTTATATTTCAATTGTTCAAATGCTAACAGTTAGAAAAAATGGCATATTTAAAAAAACCTAACAACAGCAAGAGGTAGTGGCATCAACATGAAGGCGGCGCTCACCAAGGCAAACTTCCTGTCCTTGCCTGTGCCTGATCACTCACTCACGGACACCGAAGGAATAGGAGCCTCGCCTCCACTGCAGGCGCAGTGTGCTGCTGCGGAGCGAAGCAGGAGCTTCCCTCACACACGAAGGTAGGCCCCTGGGCTTGCTATATCCTTTTCCGAAGCAGGCGTATTTCCGCCGAAACAACGTGGTCGATTGTGCTTTTTATCCTGACCCCCTACTACAACTACGGCTGCAAGTAATTGCCACTTCATGGCAGCTCGCCGCCCGAAACCAGCGCAACCCCTTTGTTTGATTATTGGGGCTGCCTCTCCAAGATGGCCTCACGCCATGCCCAAGTTCTGTCCTCACTGGCTTGGGTCCACCCAGGCTACTAGTGGCCATGTCATTGGTCGCATTGAACTAATAAGCAGCCAATCATCAGCCGGTAGGCGAAGCCGGCATCAACACGAAGGCGGCGTGCACAAAGGCAAACTTCTTGTCCTTGCTTGTCACTGCCTGATCACCTGCCCCCTGCGCGAAACGCTGCTCACGACCCACCCTGCCTATGTCTACAAGGTACTGTACCCGCTGCAATGCTTAACTTTGTCCCCTGCTCACCCACTATACGGCCAGAACTGCTAATTGCCTATTCCCACCTCTATGTGCAAGTATAAATACATTTGCATTGTCCGTAGAAACCGCGATGTGACTCCTGCAACCCACTGCATCCACTACGCACTTTGATCACTACGACCGGTATGCGGGCACGCATACGTTGGGCACCGTAGATTTGCTACACTCTTTATCCAATTTATACAGATATACTCTCCCACGTTAGTCTATGTCTCGGCTCTCTGATGCACACGGCCTCCCGCCTTATATATCCTGCCTATGCGCGTCGTATTGCATCTCGCAAAATGTATGCTAAAGTTCCCCCCTTTGAGAGATTGTTTCATGTAGAGTGCAACGCTCATCTTCCGCTTTATTTGACTCACTGGAATTGCTGATGCTAACTCATTGGCCGATACTATTAGCGAACCCTAGCTCCTGCCATTCCTAGTAATCATCGCAATTCGCATTTTACCATGCCTCTGTAGCCTATAGTATAATTGTACCTGTCAAGTTAGCCTAACGCCCAGTTCATTGCCGATTTGCACATGTCTAGGCCTCTTTGCAGCCCATAGTATAATTGAACATGTCTAGGCCTCTGTAGCCTTTAGTATAATTGTACCTGTCCAGTTAGCCTAACACCCACTTCATTGCCTAATTTCCACATGTCTAGGCCTCTTTGCAGCCCATAGTATAATTGAACATGTCTAGGCCTCTGTAGCCTTTAGTATAATTGTACCTGTCTAGTTAGCCTAACGCCCACTTCATTGCCTAATTTGCACATGTCTAGGCCTCTTTGCAGCCTTTAGTATAATTGCACATGTCTAGGCCGTTGTAGATCACAGTATAATTGCACGCGCCTTGCCCACCTAACCTCCAGCGCAGTGTCTAAATTGTACTTGTCTATGCATGTACAGGTCTTAGTATAATTTGCACTAACAAACCGAGTTACACCTTGCCCACGACCACAATGAAAACCTCCCAAAACTATACATTGCATTTTGCATTAAACCTCCTTACTATCATGGCGCTTGCACCTGCTGCCTCTTGCCCACCTAAATACAGAAACATGAGACTAAGAGCTAGACTATCTTACCTTCATGAACCATCATCCTACCACACTTTAGGGGCTATACCAACCTAACTAACCCAACGAACAAACGCTCACAACACCCCAAACCTACTCCTCTGCCACTAGGCATTTCACCCACCAAGCAGCTACCATCTCAAGTAGCCACCTTAACGAATAAGATGCAACCCCCTACTACTACACCAACCAACACCCTCTTGCTAACTGGGTCCCTCATCAATGCCAGATGCATGGTAGCCCACTCCACAGAGATCTCTGAGACCCTAATTAATGAGAACCTGGACCTGCTGTTCATAACCGAAACCTGGCTCCATGAGGCTGCTGACCCCGCGATTATGCTAGCAGTACCAGATGGCTACCAACTGCTAAGAGTTGACAGACCTAATACCAAAGGAGGTGGCTTAGCCATCATCCACAAAGCTAACCTGCCCATCAGATTGGCCACTACTACACCATTTCAGTCCTGTGAACTCCTCACCGCCAAACTCCAACTCTCATGTAACCATACTCTCACCATCTATGTGATCTACAGACCACCTGGACCACTAGGAACTTTTGAGGACAACCTAACTAGTATCCTGACCAATAATAAAAAAGACCATGCGCAAACTCTATTATTAGGAGACTTCAACCTTGGCTTTAATGACTGCAATGATAAGCATGCCACATCTGTTGCCACATTACTGAATGATTATGGATTGACACGAAAAGTCACTACCCCTACACACTCTAAAGGTAGGACTCTAGACTGGGTTGCTGACTTGAACTGCAACATCAGCATTATCAGTATAACTCCTCAAATATGGACAGACCACCATTTAATCTCATTCTCTGCCTCACTTGACCTCACCCACCCTAAACCTATAATCATGGCCCCGCCACTCCCTACTAGAAGTAAAAAAGACATTACAGTTGAACAACTCTTACCACACCTCCTCCCCACCCTCAGCAATGTAGACAATATCACAGACCCGACCCTTCTTGTGGAAACTTATAACAGCACCATGACCAAGGCACTCGATCTGATCCCCCCTACCAATATCCGCAAAGGTAAACAACTTTCCCACTTGAATAATTGGTTCACACCACAACTGAAAGACCTTAGAATTCAAAAAAGAAAACTGCAATCAATTCGGCGACACTCCCCTACTGAGGAGAACAAATGTCATTAAAGTGATGCCCGCAGTCAAAACCCTAGGGGTCTATCTGGACTCAGTGCTCTCTTTTAAGAAACAAATTAACTCCCTAGCTTCTTCTACAGCCTATACTTGCAAATTGATCCGAGCATGTAGACCATTCCTAACAGAGGCTAGCTGCATTACCTTAGCTAATGCACTTATCATATCCAGACTGGATTATTGTAATGCCCTATATGCGGGATCTGACAAGTATATACTTAACAAACTCCAAACACTCCAAAATAACGCTCTTAGAGTAGCCCTAAACATTCCCAACAGATCCCATGTCTCTACTTCCAGAAGGAATATGCATTGGCTAAAAATTAAGGATAGAATCACCCTCAAAACCCTCTCGCTTACGTCCAAATGCCTTAACAATATAGCTCCTCCCTATCTAGCAAACAGAATCAACAAGAGAACTTCAAACCGTCCCACAAGAATAACTAACGCCTTCACCTTGACAGTGCCCAGATACAAAAAGAATACTGCTGGCGGCTCTAGCTTCCCAGTCATAGCTGCCCAAACCTGGAACAAACTCCCCCTAGAACTCAGAATGGACCAACCCTTCCCAAGTTTCAGGCGTAAGGTCCTTTCATGGATATGTTCTAATGACATCTAATGTGATCTCCCCCTCTTTCTAGAGCTACTCGCCTGTGTGACACATCTGGACCATGCCTGTGGTCAGCCCAACCCCACCCCCCCCGTAGTGATATCCGACCACCACTGCTAGTATATAGGAATTTCTCTGGGCCCCACCTGAACTACAAATTCTGAGTGATTGCTACCCAACACATTTGCGTCCGACACCTGGCATTAACTGTATAAGTATATTCAGATTGTAATAATGCCGTACTATCCTACTGTCTTTTTTTGTGTGTATCACTGTAACCAAGTTCTCAAGTATCCTTGTAATGTCTGCGCCCGGCTACCTGCGGGTTTGGTTTTGCACTATATTAAATAAACAAACAAACAAACAATGATTTCCTCTCTAACATTTTGCCCCACAAGATTTATCAAAACATCCTCGGATGAGTTAAGCAAACATGTTGAGGCGGCCCTTGCATGTTGCCCATTGACGTGTCATTTATTTCAAGGCCATACATAACCCCTGAGCAGTCAAGAATGACACGCATGTTGTACCCCTCTCACCCAACAAAAACATTTCAGTTCACACTGCGTGCATTTCTGACACACTTAATTCCCCCAAACCACCCCACCCAAAACACTGCAACCCACACAATCACAGGACAGCACACATCACAATTGCATTCACATGAAAAAATGCTCTGGCCATTTAAAAGTAATGATTGGTAGATTGTAGATAGGCGTTTTCTGCAACCCACTCAATCACAGGACAGCACACATCACAATTGCATTCACATGAAAAAATGCTCTGGCCATTTAAATGTAATGATTGGTAGGTTGTAGATAGGCGTTTTCTGCAACCCACTCAATCACAAGACAGCACATTGCCACTTGAGCAATACAGGTCAGTTGCATTCATATGAGGAAACTGTTCTGAACATTGAAATACAATGATTGGTAGATTATAGATATGCATATATACACCTACAAATTATAAACCACTGTTAGATATGTTCCTTTCTAAAACGTGACGCAATCTTGCATATCCTTTCATGTTTCTTTTCTTGTAGGAAGGGGCTGTGTGGATGCTGGGGGATGTTGGAGGTGGTGGCTGCTGCCGGCCAGTTGCTCTTGCATCATTTACTCCTCCTCTCCCCCAGTGGGAGTTGCACAGGCCCCGCCTGCTTATCAGATGTGAGCATCTTTGTTCCATTCTGCCCCTGCATAGGTTTACTGCAAGGTGCTCTCATGGGACACGCTGTGGTGCACAATGTGCAGTGATTGTTGTGGTGCTGCATGGGGTGTGGGACGTGAGCTGATGCGAAGCCACCTCTGACACTCAGATACCAGCATAGATGCTTGATAGCATCCCTCAGGTGTTCATGTCGAGAATTACATAGCAGGCCCCAGGGGATAAGAGGACGATCCCCATTGGCTGGTCTTGACTGTGCAAGTCTGAGGGCGTTGCTGATGGTGCAAGGAGAGGTATATTCAGGTTGTACGGAATTGTTCAATTTTCAGCAAACACATGCTTTAAAAATAACCTCTATCTGAGAAAAAAAGCATTCATAACTTACAATATGAAAACAGCGTATGGTTGATCTACATTAAAAATTGCTGTGCAATGTTTCAGGTAATCCACTTAAATTAAAGATCTGACAGAAAAAGGTGTGCTTTGCAAAGTCAAATTATATCTCATCTTTCTAAGTTATGATGAGTTTGTGACAAATATGCAAGGAGGAATGTATCATTTTTTTCTGTGGAGGTGTGGAATTGCAGTGTGGGTGTTGGGCGCCCCTGTACTTGCTATATGGGCGGATGCACCGGCAGCATCTGTCTGCTTGGCGTGCTCTCATCTGGAGCAGGTCGCTCATGCATCAACAGCTGCTTCTGCTCAGTCCCTGCAATGCAGGTAATGATTGCTCTTGCAGGAAGACGGATTAGAAGGCGCTGTGAAGCATTCAGCCTCAATCAGTTACTCCATTCCATTTCCACAGGGGTGGGGCGGATCAGGATAAGGGTGTTGATAGGACTGCTAGTGATTGCAAGCAGGCATACATACATGCAACGGATGGAATGCACGGAACAGACAGCGGGCACGGAGTGGACACAGTACAAAAAAATGATTAGAGCTCATGGAACAATCTGAAGTGTATAAAACGATTCAAGTGCATAGAATGGTTGGAATCCATACAATGGTTGGAGTGCATAAAACAGTGTGAATGGAACGGCTTGGAGTGCATGGAACAGTTTGGAATGCATGGAACGGTTTGGAGTACATGGAACGGTTTGGAATGCATGGAACGGTCAGAGTGCATGATCTCAAGCACCTAAGGTAAAGCACCATATCACATCTCCACGCTTACCCTCTTCTTTACACCATCTCTCAACTAGAACACAGCGATACTATGACACCATTCGGTATAGCTGTTCTCATACCATCACTTGCCTCATACTCCCCATCAACCTAACTAAACACTGCTGGTTACACACCCTCCAGCACTGGCGTTCTCCTCAGGCCTAACGCAGCCAGAATCAGTCTGGATAACAACCTGCCAGAACGAACACATACTCCTGATCTCCCAACCACCACACCTACCGCTAAGAAGCAGCTATCACACGAATGCCATACCTGCTGCACACATATCCGGTGCACGCACGCACCTTATGACTCGTATTTATTTATTTATTTGTATTTTTAAAGCGAGCGCTGTTACAGAATTCTTTTGTTGTTGTTTTGTTGTTGTCTTCGTTGCATATTTATAAAGCGCTTAAATACCCAGAGGATTCTAAGCGCAGACACAGGGATCAAACCTGTGTTGCTTTGTGTCGTCTTGCTTCCAAGGCAAGCACGTTGCCACTGAACTATCCTCCCGGGACTCTCGCTCTCCTTCTCTACTGACTTGGACTTCGGTTCCCGAGGGCGTTCAACCTACCAGCGCCTTGAGATCATACCAATGGTACATAAGGCGCTATATAAATGCAGAGTAACATAACATATCATAACATATATTTGTGGACATTTGGATGGAATTCATTACAGTACTTGCTGTCGATATTTGCAGTATCGGCCAACACGCGATGCACCCTTTGCTCAGGGACGTCATTTCACCAAAATGCCAGGGGTAGCGGAAGTGACATTACATGACCCTTGACCTCTTATGGCATCACAGGAAGTGATGTAATTTGACCCCATCCCGAATTGACATCGCAGGGATAGAACATGACCTTTCACCCCTTTAATGAGTTTAGCAATTATTGTATAGAATTCCAGAAGGACAAATTATTTGTTATTCCTATTCTTTCTTATTTAGGGTCAATGCTCAAAGTGTTACACTTGAGGAACCCCCTATTTTTTTAAGAGGCCTCAACATAAATTCCAGTCACTCCAGAAACAAAGAGCCACATGGCACTGGACAGAGCGCAGGAGCTTCAATGTAAAAACATATTTTTTAGGGGTAGCAAGTGAGACGACAGGGGTAGCAAGGGAAACCTCAGGGGTCGTAGTTATGCTCCTGGCGACCCCCAACTTACATCCCTGCCTTTGCTTCAATACAAGACCCTTTGTCTCAGAGAGTGACCACTCAAGAATGCAATTCTTTTTCCCCTTCTCTTATAGGCCGAAATAGAAATCTGCACCCCTCCACTCTCTTCTAGGTTTGCCGCTTAATGGAAACCACACTGCTCATGCACATGGTTTTGGCTCAGATGAGGGCATGGTGACATGCCCGGCTGTTTTTATTCTTTTTTCAACACTTTTAATTAAGTTTTCTGACCTGCTTATACAAACAGATAAAGTATAATAAAATAGCATGAAAGCACAGGGGGAGGGGCGATGAACAGCATCGGGGGGCCAGCCTGCACCATATCTTCAAAATAAAATACAAATATGATCAATGTCTTAATCAGCAGGTTTAAGTGAAGAACACACAATATACAGTTCACATCTCCCCAAATCCTTTCTTTTCTATGCCCTCATTCCACAGCATAAATTCTTTTCAAAACAAAACAATAGACAAGACGAAAAAAATACCACAAGACAAAACATAGTGCTATCTACCACTTCTCAGAAGAGGAAAACAGGGAAGTATAAGTCTGTCTCAGTTCCTTACTGCAGCCATATCTGCAGAGTTTCATTATTTACCTCATACAATTTCGTAACCAGTGTCCACATGTTCAAGAACAAGCCTTCTTCATCTAGTCGTGCATACATCATTCTCTGCTATTTGGAAAGGAGTTGAACCTTTATTCCCTAGTCTTCCAAACATTTAGTATTTGATTCTCGAGTGCAGCTAGTAGGCTACTAATCCAAAAGAGCTGGTCCTTGACACCATTTGGGGCGTTCCTTCGAGAGTGAAATATAGTCATTACCTATCAAGTGTACCCTGCTCATGACATCTGCGCAGAACCGCTTGACTTTGCCAGCACGTGTCACAGGTCCCCCTTCACACTCTTACACCTTCATAAACAGCCAATGTCAAAACTGCATCCACACAGGGGGGCAATAAAGGCGCACAGTGATTTTATTTTTGTATAAGGCATAGGTTGAGGTCTAGTTTGAACAGAAATAAGTCTCCTGCCCATTCCTCACGCTGCTCCATCAGTATCTCGCTATTTAGGTCCTCCACCCACCTGTACCTCAGACAGTCCCACAAGTCAGCCTGTGCCTTTTTCTCAGGCATATTTGTATTTATTTATTTGCATTTTTAAAGCACTCACACAACCCGGGGACATCGAGACGCTGTTACCGGAATATGTCTTAGTTGCATATTTATAACGTGCTTAATTCCCAGAGGTTTCTAAGTGCGGGCACGGGGATCGAACCTGTGTTGCTTCGTGTCGTCTTGTTTCCAAGGCGAGCACGTTGCCGCTGAGCTATCCTCCCAGGATAATATTTTATAAATGTAGCAACCATCCTAGGTGGGGAGTCGAACAACCCACAAAGATTAGGTTTGTCCTCCAGGAGTCTATTCCTCATACCAAACCTGTGTGTCAGCAGATCTGACAGGGAAGTGTATTAAGCAAACACTTGTCTGCCTAGATGGAACCTTTCTTGCAGCCCTTCGAAGGGGGTAATGCCCCCTCTCACTGCGACATTCCCAGTTCGTATCACCCCATTGGCAATCCAACTCTTCCAGTAGAACATTATGTTGTCAACCTGTGGGAATGGATTGCACCGTGATGATGCCCCCTCATGCAGCCACACATTTTGGTTGTATATCCACACCTGCATGTTGGAGAACGTTAGAAGCATCCTCACAGACTGAATTGCAGAACTCTGAGGTGCAGCTTGACGTGTTTGATGTGCTTTGGCAATGTGGTACGTCACACGTTGAGAGGTCCATTCCTCTCCTTTGTCTTTTGTTAGGTGCTGCGGACTGCCAGAATATCAATCGTGCTCATGAGGCAAGCTTTTCGGGTCTGATCGGGCCGGGGCCTGAGTAGAGAGGGATCCACGCTGTGCCCTCGAGGCAGTCTTTATCTCCTCTGTGCCCTGTGGCTTACGGTAGTGTCTGTTGGGGTAAGCTCTATTTGGAAGAGCATGAGCTAAAATGTTTGTAAGTGAATTTTTAATTTTCTTTTTTAAATGCTCCCAATACCTCTCACCTGTGGCTATCCGCTCTTACATTTCTTTATTTTTTTATTTTGTTTTGTTACTTGTGGCTTGTTGGTTCCTTCTCCTGTGGCCGTTGTCTGGCCTGCAATTTTAATGGACTGAGGAGGGGCTAGGAGTTGCCACATTAATTTGTTACCCACCAAGTCCCTAGAATATAAGCAATTAACTGGAGATTAAATGATAACTCATCTTTGAGCAGTGACTGTTGAGCTTTGTACCCTTTTAGCCACTCTTGGGTGGCTGTTTGCAAGTCCCAGCAAGCTTAAGGGAAAAAAGTTGGCTGTCTGTAGGTGGTCAGATGGAAGTTCCCAGTAAATTATAACTCAACCTTGAGCAGTGACTGTTGGGCTACTCTTGGGGAGCTGTGCGCAAAACACCTGCTCAAGTTTTAGTGGGACCAGTTGACAGTGTGCAGCCTGAAGCCTGTGGCGAGTCTCTTTTCTGTCATCTATAAACCATGCTGGCAGCATCCAAATTTTATCAACTGAGCAGCGGAAATAATTCTAGAAGTAAGCAGACATTAGATTCTAGCAGAACATTTAAAAAGTGCACTCATAGTAAGCTCCATGGTAATGCTACAGTTGTAGGCATTGTAGCTGCAGTAGAAGACACACGTACGCTGTGGCAACCCCCAGTACAACAAAGTAAAATCACATCATTTATGAGGCCTATAGCACAGCCTCTTAATATTGGAGCCCAAGCTGAATCTGGGCCAGAAATGCATGAAACACCAGATCACGAGTCTATAACATCTGATCCAGTGGACATTAATTCCCTCCTTAATTTGTGCCTACATTTACAAAGGGAGTCCATAGGAGAGTCTTTATAAGTGCTGAAGAAGGCTAATTTGATATCTTCTGAAAATATAATTGGCACTGCATTAACTAATACTCCTACTGTTTCCAAATCTCCAGACTTGATGCACATATCAGAAATTGTGTATGCCTCGTCAGCTATCTATGATAGCTCCTCCTCCTCTGATTCCACTGATTCTTGATTTTGGGATGCCATGCTGAAATGGAATCTTTGACTATGCAATAGGTTATATGGTTACCAACACATGTTAAAAGCAGGATTGACAAATTAGTGGATGTGGTATTGGACGCTCATAAGCAAGATTCTAGCCTTAGGTCTGATCATAAAAGACCAGCGGATGGCAACAATTACGACAACTGGTCGTATGAGTCCTTGGAACTGGAAGAAATCATATGAATAGAACTAGCAACTCATACATCAGCATCGGAAATAAATGTTAAAAAAAGACTGATAATAACACTGTTGAACAAGCTGGCCTTGAGTGTAGTAATGAACAACCTCCACCAAATAAATGTGGCTTTGTTAGGAGACAAAATAAGAGGAAGCGAAGGGTCAGAATTAAGATGGCAACGGACCGACATGGATCAGCTAACAACTGAGATTTGAGCCAACTGCTAATACCCTCCCAGAACCTCGATTGGCCCAGGAACCGATAGTTATCAAACAATTAGAGTTGTCTAACCAAATCAGCATCTTGACTACTGATCTACATGACTCTGACATTAAACAGCCAACGCCTCATGGACAAAATCGAACTCTGGACACCTGGCTATCTAAACATGGAACCCGTCCGATGTCTGAATCACAGAACGAGGCCCGTGATCATGGCTGCTCCATGAAGTTTTAGCTACTGGTAAAAGTGCTTTCTTAAATTGAACCCGAATACTAGTGATTTTTCATAGTATTCCTCAACTGCAATTCATTTCAAGCCAAGCTATTGTCCAGGTTCAACTTTGACTCAGTTATAAAGAGGCGAATTGGGGACTGCTTCATTTGGTCTCGCCGGTCCTTGTTGAATTTATTATATTCAACTCACAAGAATTCCTTACTGGAGTGTATGATCTCCAGCGGATCCCAGAACTGGCCCCTAAAACTAAAGTGCCTCGCGTTGAGCAGGAGCAAAGAATCCCAGATTGCCCCCAAAATGGTGAATAAGAGAACATTATGGGTAAATTGATCCTGGCCCTAGAGGGTGTTACTGACTGTTTAGATAAACCCACTACTAAAAAAAAAGGAAATGTGCCAATGAGACCAACAATCCTCTCACAACATACCTTAGAGATCATAATCTGGAATACACAAGGCTTTAATTCATTTGTTACCAATCCTATTGGACAAAGGTAGTTGAGGGAATCAGGTATTTTTCTTTTGCAAGAAACATGGTTGGTAAATACATTTTTCCTAGACGGATACCTTGTTATACAGAGAGCCCCTATAGTTCAATCAGGAGGAAGGGCCTCGGGTGGCCTTATCATCGGAGCCAAAAACCGCTTGGCATTGGAAGAGTATAACCGTAGCTTCAAATTCAAATATGTGCTTGCCAGAATTGTCTCCCCTTAGCTCCTTACCCACTTTGGCCGCACATTGATTGTCAATATTTATAATCCACTGAGTAATGAAAACACTGAAAAGATAATTTTCTATGTTGAATCGATTTTGTAGTGAATGGATCATAACCAACCCAGGAGGCTCCCTTATAATCATGGGAGACCTCAAATTTCAAAGGTATCTCTCTAGGCCGACCAACCATGTTAGGGACGAGGGTTCACTTTATTAAAAATATGCACGAGGTCACAAAAATAGATATGGCTATGGAGCAAGAATATCCTAATTGTGTGGTCCGTAGATGGGAAGGATTTATTTTTAGTTGGAACTTGCTTCAAATGTATATCGACACTGTAAAAACGAATAATAGAGCATGCACATGGTCCCATGGTAAAAATTACTCTTGGATTGATTACATTTTTATTCAGAATGATTTGCTAAAACATATAAAAACTTCGAGCTTACTCCTAACACCCCAAGTGATCACTCTGTAAGTAAATTAAGCATCTCTGCGATTGCGGCCAAGAATGTGATGTGTTTACCAGGCACTTATAGTACAAACAATTCATTTAATCGTATAATTTGGTCCAAAAGAAAATGTCGAAAAATGTAATAGGAAACCAAATGATATAATTGCTTATTTTCAAAAACTGAAATTGTTTATTTCAGATAGTATTATGACCAAATTGAAATAGTAGGGGAAATGTTATGTGAAAACAAAAAAAATATATACCTCTTCCACTACTAGACCTGGCCACATCTATGACCTTGTAATTGCCTAAAAAAATAAAGAATCTAGAAAAAAAGTTTTAAATATAAAGAGGCAATCCCTTCCAAAAAAAGAGTTATGGAATCCAGTTTAACCAAACTTACAAAGGAACATAAGAACTGGATTAGTTCACATAAACAATCAATGGCCACTGTACAGTGGCATTCGATGTATAATGCACCATGACACCATAATTCTCGCATGTTTTGGAACATCTACAACTGCTATATAATGACTACTATTAATAAGAATGAAATAGACCCAATATCTGCAAAAACTTGGAAAAAATATGTTATCGAACTATACTTCCACAGTGTATTGACTGAAGGTAGTATATTAAAATTGAACCTAGGTTATTCTGTGGAGTATTTATAATTTTGTCTGCAGACATTGAGAAGTGCATACATACATTTTAAAGTTCAAGAGCCCCATCACCAGACAAGGTAGCAAATATGGTGTACAAAGCAAACCCTAGTAGATGGTCCACGATCTTGGAAAATATTGTTTCCGTAATAATGAATACCGGCCTCATCCCTAATATTTGGAAAATAAAATACATTCTTATACATATATTTAAAAAGAGGTCAAGATCATTACCTGCTGCTGCTGAGGTTCTGCAGTCTGTGGTACATGTGGCAGTCTATCTACTGTTTCTATGCCTGTAAGAGGAGGAGCGAGTGCTTAAAAGCACATCTGTGCCGTGGAGCGGGTGCAGAACTGCTGCTGAGGTTCTGCAGTCTGTGGCAGTCCACGGCCGTCGCGCGGCAAGACACCCCGCTGATTTATGATGCCAGCACTTCTCCGAGACGAGGAGGGTCACTGGTTGAGAAGCCAGCGCACCAGAAGTGAGGCTAGTGGACACTAACATCGAAGCCCTCTCAAAACTTTATCACGCAGAAAGAAACCAGGGGTGTGGCTTGTCAGCAAAGCCCAGCAGGAGAACTCTCCACCCCCGGCTACCATGAACGAAGAAGTAATTTTCACTGCTACCACCACATCAAATTGTACTCTATGAGAGTCCCTCAATTGAAATACTCAATGCTTCCGGGGTTTCAAAATAAGGGACCCCACATCTCAACAACAGAGTCATATGAGTCCCGCTCTGACGCGCCAAGGTGCGCACACCCGGAGGCTTCATCAACCTTAACACCTCCTTACCTCGACCCTCAGGACGCCGGCCCTCTTCCTGAAGCAACCGAGATGGAGGCTCGCTTAGCTCCACTGCCAGAATTACTCTCGATTGTAGGTGCTTCCGGGGCTTGGCCGTCAGGGGAGGCGTGGACGAGTCCCGTCGTGAGAGACCTGATCACCGTATTACTCCGCTGGGTGAAGAGGCGGAGTGGGGGAAGCTTGCAGATAGTCCATCAAGGCTGTCTAAAAAAATGGCTGGGGTTGTGCCCGCAGTCTCAAACACGACGACAGCCACCATGGACCCCTAGTATGACGTAGGGCTTACTCTAGGTCCTCCAAGATCACGTGACACGGACTCTGACACTGTGAAGAAGGTGGAGCCATGGTTTACAGAGCCGTCAGACCAGGCAGATCAGATTGCCGCAGCCAGACAAGTCCAGGACATGGGCAGCAAAGAGATCTTCACAACGGGTGATCAGAGGAACTTGATTAACATAGCTATCAAAATCCACCCAGTCATGGCTAGGGCAGAACTGATGAGCCCCACAAACTCCTTTGATGAGCCCGATGAACAAGAACAAGAGAGTGACCTATCATACTCAACAACAGAAGACTTGGAGGCGGACACAGAGCCTCCTATGATTAAGCACAAAAAGCAGGTCCTCGCTCAACAGAATTTCAGCAACCTACTAAAATGGAATCGTCCAACCTACAGGAAAACAAAAGAAAAGTCCACCTTGACAGGGTCCCATCGATGGAGAAAAACAAAATGTTTGGCTCAATTTACTCAGGACCTGGGTAAAGCTTGGGGGAAAATAACCACGGTATCAAGCCCTAATCTCCTATTGCTTGATCACCACAAAAAAAAAACATGTTCACTCTTTGCTGGTGCTCAAGCCAATGATAAGAAGACCAATTTTACCAACTTCCTCGCAAAAAAAAAACAAGAACCCTAGGAAACGCAAGAAATTAGATATCCGACGCTGAGATATTGGAAAGCATTCTGGAAGATCTGCCAATTCCCCAGTCAGCTACGGATCAAAATCAATCTACTCCTAAACATGCACAAGTTCACGCTAGTGAGACCACGCTTAAGGTCCCTTTGCTTAAAAGGTGGCATTTCAAGTCAACACCGATTAGAGGCCAACAAAGGCATACACAAATATCGGGCCCAATCAGGCTCGTTAACCCTCCCAACATTATCACGACGTCCAACTTGGATGACATTGAAAGGAAACCAGCTGGTAATGATCACCAAAAACCTGTTAAAAATGTAACAAGTACAAAATTAGGGGACACAGAAGTGAAACTATCTGATAATGAGACCCAGAGAGTGCAAGGGTCCGTCCTACCCTTGGTCATGTGTAAGGGAAAGTCCAACTCAGAACAGAACCAGTGATATTTCCATCTGGAATCCGAATGGGCCCCCTATTGGAGCTCGTCATCAAAGTTCAGACCATGGCAAAAACCCTTTGAATCTATCTAAGGATCCACAGTCTAAGGCCCAAATTAGTCCTTCAATGTCCAACCACGAAACGCAAACTCTAGTTGCAAAGTCTCCTCGAAGACGTCATAGACAAAAGTGACCTCCCAGAAGACAGAGTGCCCAAGACGCCCAATAAAAAGCTTGATTTGTTTTCCATCATGTCTACTCTAACCATTGCCTTGGCGCCTTTTACAAAATTATATGAATCCTTGAATGACACTTTAAAGGATCATTTGACCATGGTTGCCTACATCCAAACCAGACTAACCCTCATTGAAGGATACATTTCCGCAAACGCACCAAAAAGGCTTATGACAAAGGACTCTGAGACTCAAACTCAAGGATTGGGAATAGCTTCTCAAACAGTAGCTTATACTCAAACGGATTTTCCAGCATTCAAACCATTTGTCTTCAAGGCCCTGCCCAACCCAGAACGCTTGGACAAAGCTTTGGGCACTGCACCCATGCAATTATTCTCGCAATCATCCGCAAAGACACCGATTTCCAACCTCAGCTGCAACAACAAATTTCGCTTACCCCTGCTAAGAAGCTGCATAAGAGCAAGTCCCAACTCAATCTTACGTTTCCGGTACCAACTCAAGTGAGGCAAGCTACGTCAAAATCCAAGATGACCCAAAAGGGAACCAGAAAAAAACAGATTTATGGTGCTGGAACGGGACTCGGCCATCCAGACCTTAACAGAGGGAAAAATCGAACCAAAGTTCAAAGACTACCGTGTTTTACATGCAGAAGAGTCCAATCCCAAGTCTCAAAAATCAATCACATCGAAACAATCAGTTCTCCCTTTCAAAAAAAGAACTGTACTAAAAGGACGTAGCCAGATTCCTCGGGGTCACCCCCACACATTAACCACTGTACAGACCCTTCTTCACCTATGGAAAGCGAACTCATGGAAGCAGCCATTGAGCTTTACGATTATTCTTTGGAGAACGGGAAAAACAAACCAGAAAAGAAACAACGAGGTAAAAGAAAAGCGGTGTCTCCTCCACAAAGTCCGTCCACTTGTGAATCTGAACCTGAGAGCTCACCCAGAGCTCCCAAATCTCCAAAGTTCCTCACCCTTGAAGAAAAGAAAAACTCAAGTTGCGAAAGCACGAGAAAACTAATTTGACTAGAAAACAAGTAACCATTCATACCAAACCAACAAAGGGGCCTGGCCTAGATTGCCCGAAAACTCAGGTCCTGCCACAGGAGGGTGAGGACAAAGAGCGTCGATTCACCCCTAGATGAGAGACACATGGGCCCCCCAGATGGAGGTCAAAGGTTTATGAGAGTCAGAAATCAAGAAGCCACTCTAAGTCGCCTAGAAAGAGCTATCACCATAAAACCAGCGAGGAAACTATGGCCTCTGATGCGAAAAGACAGAGGTACATAAGAACAGACAGATCGAGAACGTCAACGAGAAGGAACCAGACCCCAAGATGCCACTCCACAGTCCCCAGAAGAGGTACGGGTGTAAACACTCAATGGACCGGATGTCCAGAGATGAGAAAACAAAAAGGTTGGCAAGAACAGCAAGATCTACCAAAACGCGCTTGTTTGTACTCAAGCGCTTGCTAGATGATGGAGAACATATTATACTAAACAGGAGGACGACAATGGCCCTTTTTCATCATATTCTTGCCTTGAAGGCGCTCACGACTGAAGACATCGATATTATAGAATTTCCACACGATAACGTGATGGACAGAGTGTATTTACACATTGAATCCACAGCGGTCACAAACCTGTTGAGAGAAGCCAGAAGAAAACTGAGAAAACTAGGCTACGGATTGGAGGAATTAGACCATTCGTCCCTAAATGAAAAGAGATTGCCCTCAAGAGGCTCATCAAGTCGAAGCCAGATCCAACAACGTTCAATTCTTCCTATAAACACTATAGCCCCAACCGTCTCTGGCTTTATGACCACAGAGGAGAGAAACCTATCTCGCCCACATACTCGAGACCACTTGGCAAGATCAATGAAACAAGACGTAACCCGGGAAAGCTTGCATGCTACAATATCCATAACCAGCTGTCACAGTTTGACGAGACAAGTGAAACAAGAGGTTATTGGGGCTAGTGCATACCCTCTACCATTTAAGACCACAAATTACAGATCTGCGTGGGCCCTACCAGTGGAGCAGGGGGCCGTTCATCATGTCAGGAAGTCCTCACGTGGCCCTGCCAGCTTAGCGAATGGCCATTTCTCTCCCATGATTTTTGCCAAAATGGATTCAGACACTTCCTTTCAGAAGGAACAAGTACCACATGGTCCGCAAAAAAAATTGGACCATCACAATAATGCAAGACAAATCCAGAAATTCTGGCACATGTTCCGTCTCAGGAAACAACCTCACCAGTTGGGCTTGGCTGCCATAAGTCTCGGCCAAGTCAAAACAACCTTAGCAACTAAATTCCCAGTCACATCAATCTTCAAAAACATCATCAAAGGGATCTCCAAATAAGTCGTTTAACCAAATAAACATTGGATCATGGAACACAAGAGGTTTCGCGCATTTAACAAGCATTTCAGATGTAAACTTGGGGGACTTTGACTTCTTGTGTCTACAAGAAACTTGGATTACAAACTAACCCTCAATTGACGGGTGTTATTTAGCCTTTTCACCGGCTATCAAAGGCCCTCTAGGAAGACCAAGAGCAGGTTTGATTATAGCCATTCGTACAGGCAGGGCTTTTCACCTGGAGAAAATACTCATGTGCAAGCAACGTATACTAGCAACACTAATCTCATGGTCACCTGTGCAGGCCTCTAAAGATTCCACGAACTTAGAAAAGTACTTGCTGATTAACCTATATTGGAATCCCAAAGATCCATCATCCAACCAAATCTTCTAAAAAATTGAAGCCCTACTGGATGATTCCAGAGACGAACTTCCATTTTACCACATCATAATATGTGGGAATTTGAACGCAACCATACATTCAGTGATTGACATTGGACCACCTCACGCAAGTTTGGTGACAAGAGGTAAACTGCATGGATATAGCTTCCTGAAGCCTAGTATCCCTCTAATCACTATATGAGAATGCTTGGGACATAAAGCAATGCTCGATCATATATATGTCTCTTGTGGTCTACTGGCAAGAGTTTCGGCCTTCGAGATAATACGCACAAAGAACAGCGATCACAACCTCCTGAAGGCAAGTTGAGATCAACATAACTCTGAGAAACTACACATGTTGGCCAGTCTGGATACCAGCATGGGGGAACCCGGCTACGATTAAATGCATCGGCAATCAACGACATTACTAAATAATACCTGCAGGCAAAATCAGGGATCTCCGATGCCGTTGGTATGGCCAACATCGACTACTGCCCTCTACTTGTGCCATATACGTTTCCAGCGAGGGGCGAGGGGTGCTAAAAAAAGAACAAAGTTCACCATCACGCAAATAACCAAATTCTGAAAGAGAAAAGAAGTGAACTCCGCAAGTCGATTCGGAAAGCCAAAACCTTGCCCACACAGCTCAACATCAAGGAAGCAAGTATTCCCAAGAAAATATACAAAAATTGTCTGAAGGGTTACAAAATCATCCTGTATCAAGCGGCTGAGAACACTCAGTGGGAAGCAATCAAAAGCATTTTGTCGCTAATAACGGGAGTGGGGCGGGCAACACAAGACACCCTCTTAAGCAGTATGAATGAGAAAACCTGGATTTCACAATTCTTAAGCCTCTTCGCCCAAACTCCAACAACACCAAGGAGAGGGAAACCTGCTTTGGTTAGTTGGGATATCGAGCAAGACAAAACCACTATGGCTCAGAAAATTGGCAAGTTGAAATCCGCCCGAGCTCCAGGTCCGGATGGGCTCTCTAATGTGGAACTCAAGGCTAGCATCGACGCATGGGCTCTTCTGATATCAGAAATTTTCAAATCCTGCACCATCTCAAATACGATACCAGCGTCATGGAAGACATCCAATGTGGTTCCGATTTTTAAAAAGGGGGATAAGGGGGACCCCTGTAACTATCGGACCATAGCCTTGCTGATAGCATTGGGAAAATCTTCCGAGACTGTCACTTTCTTTTATCGATCTCTCCCAAGCTTTTGATATAGTCAACAGGGAAAAACTGTGAGCGAAGCTCAGTACCTGGAACTGCCCTGAATCTATTCTAGTGCTGATCAAAGAACTTTACACTGACACCTCGATGAGAGTTCGTTTCAGTGGAGCTGGAGTTCTCTCTAAGAACATACTCACGTATAGGGGAATCAAACAAGGTTGTCCTTTGGCTCCAGCGCTCTACAACGCATATACTGGTGACATCCAAGATTTGGAAAATTCAATCAGTGTCTTCCCGCCAACAGTGGGCAAGGAAAAAATAAGTAGACTATTATGCGCCGATGAGATCATCCTTATAGATCAAATGGTGGTGGGCTTACAAAGAATACTGAACAACCTACTAGTCTACTTGCAATCAAACGACCTTGAGATCAATACGAATAAAACAAAAGTAATGATCCTGGAAAAAAAACACTTTTAAAAAAGGCCTCTAAATCGGCACTTAGCGGGCGTCCCGCTTGAAAAGGTTCAATCCTTTCGTTATCTGGGTGTCACCTTTAGCAGAAACAACCTTGAAACATGATGCAAGAAACTCTTTACTCGAAAACTAAAAGCCTAGTTAGTCAGACGAAAAAGCTTTACCAGAAATTCAGTCGCTTTTCTCTCCAAGTCACCCTAACCTTTTATAAAGCTAAAGTAGTTCTAGTGATTGTTTATGGAGCAGATGCCATGCCAGGGATTACAATAGACATCTGGAAAAAAATTGAAGGCTCTTTCTGGAGGGTTATTCTTCACCTCCCACTTTCTACACCACATGTACTAATTCTGAGATAACTAGGCCTAACATCCCTGGAAGCCACAGTAGAGCTCAATGGCCTAATGCTCTTCAGGAAAATTCTAACATCAAAAGAAAGAATTTACAAGATCATCCACGAAGAGCTGACCAAAGGCGCTAATAAAATGCTAGCCAAATGGACACTTAAAAAAAAACTTGACCTGCCTAGATGAAATTGGAAGCTCGAAAGAAGAGCTATTGTATAACCCAATGAAAATGACAAAATAATTAAAATAACAAGACTGATGTAACAAATAGGACTCTGCGACAAGATACAAATTGACAAGACACCTTCCAGTCAATGTGCAAAAACTAAACGAACCGGCAAGTTACCTGTTCAAATTTCCAAACAAAAGGCTGCGTTCCATCTTTTTGAGAGCCTGCTTAAACATCTTAATTACAAATGAAATCCTAGGCACCAGAGACAAAACTAGGCCAAACTGTTGTAGATTTTGAAACCAGACAAACGTAATTGAAACTCTGAGACATCTGCTTCTTGGCCTCTCATCAAACAGAAGGACTCACCTAGGCCATCTGTTCACGGACCATTGTAGCATGGATGAGGAATGCTGGTGGACCTATCTCATGAACGGTGCTAACAGGAAACCAGTCATAGCAGTGGGGAACTTTATTGAAAGCTTGGATCTTGATAGCAAAAAATGAAAACATTCTGAAGGATCGTAGCTGCGCTAGCATAAAAAAACACAAAAGAAAAATAACAAAAAACATGAACAAGGCGGGATGATTAATCCTCAAAGGATAGAACTGAACAAACAAAAAAATAAGGAATGAAGATTAATTAAGCAGAGAAAGAAGATGCAATAACGAGATAACGATCACCACCCAACTTATAAAAATGGGTAAAATACAGTTAAATCAAGCGGAAAAAAAAGAAAAAAAGAAAATAATCTGAAAACTGCTGAGTCTTAGCAATGGTCGACTCTGATGGTCTGACACTTCTCCAGGCAAAGAGCATAGACCTCTCTCCTCCCCAGGAGTCTCCTTCTGGAATGGCCTCCCTGCCCCTCTCAAACTCGTGTAGGACCACCACAGGTTCTGTAAGCAGCTCAAGACCTTATGATGTTATCTATTAAATTCCCAAGAAGGTCGTCTCAGGTCTTGCTATGACCAAGTCATTCCCCAAGTCTGTTTCTTTGATGTATTATCTTTTATCATTGGGCTGGTGCAGACACGTGTGAACTGAAGAGTTCTAATGGCCCCTTTCCCTGACAAGTCACAGCTCACTGGGAAGGGGCCATAAGCATTCCAAAGCCCCTCATTCTACCTATCCTCGCAGGAAATGGGAGCTCCACATAAGCCTGAAACAGTGTGAAGCATTGTTAAGCAACTTCAATTCAGTACTCCAACAAAGTCAGTGCCTACTCTGGTATGCCCAAGGGAAGCCCTTATTTATATATTTTTATGACTAGTTCATAAATCTGGATGATAAACCCTTGTATAACGCCCCTCTCTTTGAATCCCCCTGACCTCACTGAGCCAAGAAGTAGGTTTGTTTTGCAAATTAAAAGATTTATTTTACAAATTAAACAATATATATATATATATATCACACTTTTATAAATAAATTAATACTTGATAGCACTCTTATGAATATGACAGTGATTGACAACGAATCATATTATACTAGCACGCTTTTGTAATTACTTAGGAGTTGGTAGAGAAAGGATAAGATAGCTGAGGATGCTTTATGGTTTCAAGGAAATTCAACGATGGAAAAGAATGCAGTACAGAAATAAACTGATATGGTTTCAACAAGAGATAATATAATCACTTTTCCCCTTGTGGCAATTCACTCCCCCCTATGCAATATAAAGAGATGGAAGGAAAGCACACAGTTTTCAGAGATACAATCAACATGCGATACAGATTCAGTTCAAATTCTAGTAATCTTGGAGAAACCGGTATGCTTTTAAAACATGCAGAAATATTTTGAATGTGATTTGTACTGAAGTGAAAATATGCTAAAGATGATTTTAATTCCCTATAGGAGATTCAGGGTAGGTGATAGCTACTTAAGATTGGTTCAGGTCAACACTACCAATTATTCCTGAGGGATTATTAGGCTGAAACGAATCCCAGCAATGCAAGCAAAAGTAGCTATTCTTTCAGCGGGATTCTTTAGTGGCCGCTTTCATCAGGACGAATCTATTCCTGAAGAAAGCGGCCACTAAAGAATCCCGCTGAAACCGGTTGACTGCAAAAAGAGGCCTGGTGGATAACCCAGACCTCTATTTCCTCACTAAGAAAACTGAGGACTTACAGAAAGAAATTATATCTGTTATCCATACGTATTATTTCCACACAAATCCTTAGGTGGCGAGAAATATGTTTTTTTAATAATAAATCCTTCCCATCGACAACTGTCCATATAATCAGTCGCCTTGGTGTCGGCTTTTTTGTTTTTATGATAAGACACACAATATCTTGGGGGCGAAAAATTAAAGACATAAGTATCGACCGCCAGATTTGTGTGCAATTACTAGACACTAGGAAAGTGTTTTAGAGAGTTTAGGGACTTTATCTCGACACCTCTTGTAGCCGGCCCAACAGCACTCTCTACTGCAAGCTCTGAAGTCTGGATTCTAAGTTCTGTTTCTGGAGTCTTCTGGATATTGTCTGGTCCGGAAAAATGCTTTGCAAAAAATCAGTTTGAAGTGGAAAGTGAATGTCCCTTCCTGGGTCTTAATGGCTTTTTTTTATGTCTTTTGAAAGTGGGTGGGGAGGCTGACTTTCTATGCCCAACCCTCTGAGGATCCTGATAGGTGAGAGAATCTACCGTCCTCTGATTGGGGAAGAAAATGAAGTGTCATCGTGATGAGGTAGGTTTATGGGTCAGAGGATCCTCCCCTTGTCAATTTGCACACAAATATATTTTTGATCAAATACATATTTATCTATGTACAATTTTTCTAATATTATATGTCCAGTTAACATATTTTCTGTAACAACAAATCATCCGATCTCTGTCTTTGTAAGATGTCGTGTCCACTTCTGACAGAATTCTGCCCTTTTCATCAAGAACACAACCTCTAAACTTTTCCAGAATTTACACAAACGTGCGCAAGGAGTATGGGCATCAGATGATAAAGCGTCAGATTTTTAACATACAGACATTTGGAGTAATACCCTATTTTCCGCTACTACCCCCCAGAACATACCACAGAGTCCTAACACCTCTTAAAATGTGCAAAGAAAAATCACAGGAATAATTATATCAATTATATAATTTTGACAATTTCGTACTATGAATTATCCATCTTTTTACAATTATGCTCTGGCCCAGATGGGTGTGGTTTAGGTTCCAAAGCACATGGGGGGATTTCTGTCTGTCCCCACCTCCAGCTCAGGTGGCTCCCAGAAGCACTGCTCCTCCCAGTTTCTTCCAAGAGTAAGCCATTTACGACCCCCCTAATTTAACATTTGCCTGAGCCAAGGAAGGTCCATTGTTCTGTTTCCTTTGCAGTGCCAGGTGCCCCTCCTCTGCTTGAATCAGAGAGGTGTGATCTCCTTTTGGTGGTGCAGCAGAAGGGAGGCCAGGCCTGGGAATGCAGTTGATGGGCAAGTTTCCACTCCTGTCGGGGGTAGTTGTCAGGCAGACTTCAATCTCCTTAAGCCAGGCTTCAGCTAAATGTCACTTTTGTTCCCAGTTTTTCTTCATTCAAATCTAATTTACAATTTTTACACATGCAGCTAGAACGCTGATTCTAAGTTCAAAACTATGACATTTAAACAGTTGCAACCTATGTGACACTCAAAAGTAGGTCACTCATTTATTTTAAACAGTTCGATTTTAGTGGTTTTAAATCCAATTTCACTTAAGCTGCTGACATCCACAGCTCAGCCAGTTTTGTTATAAACATCTTTCCAGATTTTGTATGCACACAAGACTACATTCTGCCAAATGTCTGCTGGTGTTCAGTGAGATTTTTGAATATCTTGAAATGTTTAAAATAGGAGAAACAAATGTGATTTCAAAGCGCTTTTTTTTAGCTAACCGGCACTGCTGTTTTTCCTTTGGCACCACATTTCACTCATGGCGCTTCTGGCCCATCACGCTCGCACTGGTGGGTGGCAGGTCAGGCGACCATTTTGGTGTGCGCAAAACTGCGCGGTTTTCCTGGATTCTGGCGCAAATGTGGGCTTTTCGGCCATCTTGGATTTTCTAAGCCCACAGCACCAAATATTGTAGCCTAATAATTCAAATGTGGGTCAAGACACCTGACAGCATGCACACTTTATTCCGAATGTGCTTCTGTAAAAAGATTCTGTGATGTGAAGACAAGTAGGGCAATACACAGATATGTCTGGTTGACTTGTACATTTTCAAGCATCAGGGTGGTGTAAATGTTTAAGGACCCCTTTATTTTTCGAGAATAGGCGGTGTTTAAAATGAATGTTAAAAACGAAGGAAAGGGGGTGTTTTAAAAAATGGAGTTGAGCATGGGTGCAACTTTAAACTGAGAGCGCAACCAACGGGAATCAAACGTAAGTTGGCTTTGAATGATAAGTCTGACTACAAAGGTGCAAAGGTGGTTTGCAAATACGCAAATTGCAATTCACCCTTTTGCACATGCATCTATTCATAATAATTTATTTGTGACTTATATTACATCCATCATGGTAAGATGCTTCATGGTACCATGATTTGAGAGATGGGAAGGAGAAGTTCTTGGGGGAGGAGTGTTAGACCCAAGGTAGGGATAAAAGGGCAGGCGGGGGCAGGGTCTGGAGAAGGGATTGGGAAATCATTTTGTCTTCAGAGTAGATAAAAGAAATTAACATTACAGAGTTCTGTATTTTCTTTTCAAGTTCATACATTTGAAGGCATTACATTTGTTACATTACGTAATAAATGCATTAAAAGGGGTGGGCAGGAGAGAGGCCACCAGGGGGCGTAGGCAAGATGGCCGCCTGAGCCAAGAGCTCCCGCACAAGCCCTGCGAACCCTGGTTAAAAGGGCCCTAGCCCACCGATGATGCCGCAATAAAGCCGTCAGAGTCGATGCCCAACAGAAGGAACGAAGCCCGAAGACTGGAGGTGCCCCTTAGCCAGAGTTATACAGTTGGGAGCTTGGCGGCCCCTCCCCCCCTCGGGACCGCACGCATTGCCACAGAGGAGGACACGCGGGGAAACGTATCACGGGGAGCGCAACAGCTACGACCCAGACAACAGTCCCCCCCTCCCCGCGGATGTGCGCCACCATCAACGAGGGGCACAGAAGCCCCACACCCCGACTGTGAGCATTGCGGCCCTCCTTCCCGGTGGCCACCCACAGTCTGAAACTGTCTCCTGGGCCGATGCGGGAGCGTGGCCGCACCGCTGCCCGTGTGGGGGCGGCTTGGTGAGGAGCCTTCTGAAAAGTTGAGGTGACCAGGTGAGAGCCCCCAATGGAAACCGGCGACCCCCGCGGCCCACACAGGGGGTTCGCCATGCCACAGAGGAAGTTGCAGCCACTAGAGACGAAAGGCACGGCAGGCATACATAACATCTCTGCCGGGGCCTCCCCAGCAAGGGCCGACGCAGGAGCGCGCCCACACTTTGGATGGTGAGGGACCCGGCACCGGGGGGATGCAGGCGACGAGGCGACGAGGTGAGGAGGCAGCTTGGAAGGGGCCCGAGCCGTTACCAATGACCCCTACGACCTACACGTGGGGGACTAATCCACTGCTGAGCTGCGGCTACTATTAGTGGGTCAGAAACTGCCAACCCATGCACCCGGAACCTGATCTCCAGCCACAGGGGCCCACAACACCAACCCCGACCTCAAGAGGGGCACCCACACGAACCCAGCGACACCAGCAAGGGGCCCACTACTCCTAACAGGACCCCCCTCCAGCTTGGGCCATTGCAGGAGCGCGCCCTTTTACACCACTGGCAAGGAAAACACTGGAGGGGTCCCGACATTCGACCGCCAATTAGGTTGCCCCCTCCAAACCTGGGCCACGAATAGAAGCACCACCGGATCGGTAGAGGGCCCCAGCCCCACTGTCGCTCCTCACAGAGCCCAGTCTCACCCCGGATAAGGCCTACACGTGTGGACCCAGTGCTCCTCGGACCTTGGGCGGCCCCCCACCCCTCGCTAGCTGTGGCATCGGACCCAGAAGGATCCAGAGTCACCTGGAGGGAGACCCAGAAACAGGAGACAGACGGGCAACCGGCGGCCCACTCACGGTCCAACCACTCCTCGGACCCACTGGCCAAGGGTAGGACAACCCAACCACCGGAGTCACCGAAACACCAGCTGGGGGAGAAACAGGAGTAGGCTGGTGGTACAGCTACCACCACACACGTGACATAGGTCTACCACACGCCCAGCCTCGACACAACCTCTATGAGTTGGAAAGAAGCTCTCTCCAAATTCCAATTCCGAGCCGGAAATAACGAGATGGCATCTGGAGGCCTACCCACCCCGGCCCCAGACCTGGGCGCAATCCAGAGCAACATCCATATGATCCTAGAGGAAATTAGGGGGATAAGAACAGACATGGGAGCCAAGCTGGCAGACCTCACAACGAAAGTAACGACTCTGGAGGACCGCATGGAAGGGGTCGAAAACAACCAACACTCCACAGCACTCCTAGAGACCGAAATGGAAGCAAGGTTCATGGAGGTCCAATGACGCGAAGAGGAACTACGATTCAAGGTCGATGATATGGAAAATAGGGAAAGAAGAAACAACTTACGCATTTTCGGACTGGCGGAATCGGAGGGAGAGAGCCTGCTTGGCCTAGAGGGCAAGGTACACAACATAATATAGATTATTCTGGCGACAGAAGCCACGGAAGAGATCAAAATGGACAGAGTTCACTGTGCTGGAGGAGGAGGCAAGGGCCCTCGCTCGGTGTTAGCAAGATTACACTATTACAGAGACAAGGCTAAGATCTTGGAGAAGGCCAGAATCCTAGGGAACATACAATACAGAGACTCTAAGGGGGCCGTTTTCCAGGACCTCTCAGCCCTCACCTTGCTGATGAGGAAGAAATGTGGTAACCTCACCAAATGGCTCCAGGAGAGGGGGGTTAGGTACCGCTGGGGCCACCCCTTCTACCTAGCATTTGAATGGAAGGGAGAGAAGCATCATCTCGTATCTGAAGAAGATATCCAGAAGGTCACGGAAGACTTATTGAGCGACCAAGCCGGCCCCTCAGCTGCACGTGACAGAGACGTGCGGGATCCAAATCGCAGCCCTAGTGGCCCAGACATTTTCAGAAGCAAGGCAAAGGTCAAAGGGACCCGCAAGTTCCAAAAAACTAGACACCCCTCCTCGGCCGCCGAGGGACACTCAAAATGACTCTGATGCTGTGATACAGATCCTGAACTAAATTGCCTTTGGCTGGGTGGCCACGCACGAAGGCACTGGCCCCTAGATACTATGTTTAAATGCCACGTTGGAGCCAGGTTGGCTCCTGAGTTAATGGAGCCAGTTGATGTTCGATGCCGGGGGCCAAGGCGTGGTTGGACCCACGGTCCTGTTAAAGAAACACTAGTAAGTTTGGTAGAGGAAAGGGGGCCGAACTCAGAAGACTTGAGTGGGAGGTCCACTGACAAACCTAAATGGGCAATGGCTCCGACATTAAGTCGAAGCTGGGGAATCCCGATAAACATTGACACCCGGGGCAAGGGAAGAAGCCCTGGTGGTTCGTTGATCAGTCCTGACGATCGTCGAGGGATGAAGACGAATTACTCGAAAAGTGGGAATGGGGGGAGGCGATGGGGAAGGGGGGTGAGGGTGAAGGGGTGGGATATGACAAAAGAACGGGGGGAAGGGGAGACGCCCGCAAGGGTCATGGGGAAGGGGGTCAGTCAAATCGAGCCAAGGCTCTTTGCTTCACAATGGGTCCTACATCGGAAACGAACAAACAGCACAAAGAAAACAAGACCAAGGACGACAATGGTTGAAAACAGGATAGGCACACTCAATGTCAAGGGCTTAAACTCTCAAAACAAAAGATCATTGACTAGCAACATGTTCCGCAAACAACAGCTGATGGTACTCTTCCTACAGGAAACCCACTACAAACAGGGGAAAGAGTCGCCGATTAAAGGAAAGGAAATTGGGAGCAGTTTCTGGGCCTCCCATAGAAGTTCAAAGAAGGAAGGGGTAGGCATCCTTTTGAATAAGATACTCCACCTCACAAGCACAGAAACCAAGAGGGGCTTTGGGGGGCGATTCTTGGGGGTCAAGGGCACCTGCAAGGATGAACGCATTACTCTGGCCACCCTATATGCGCCCAACTCAGGCCACAAACGGTTCTTGACCCAGATTTTCAGGGTAATGGACGAATGGGCAGTGGGGGCCATGATACTAGGAGGTGACTTCAACCTCATAATGGACCCCAAACTGGACTGGTGGACTGCAAGAGGAACGGGGTCAAGGGGAATCACCAAAGATAATCTAGCCCTAGAGACTCTCCTAAAGGAACACTACTGGGCAGAAGTGTGGCGCAAGGCGTGGCCGGGCCCGGGATGCACTTTCTTCTCTCCCCCACACTACACCTACACGAGAATTGATCTGCTCTTAACATCAGAGTAAGGGGCAGGGGTGGCTACGCTCCCTAGAGTGGAAGCAATAACATGGTCTGACCACGAGTTATTGATGGCAAACTGGTCGTTGCCCTTGATCCCGAGATCCTCTCGATGGCACTGCAATGACACACTCCTGAGAGACCCAGTCTTCAGGGACTTCCTAAGGGAAAAGATGGTAGCCTATTCTGAGACAAACGATAATGGGGAATCCGACATGGTGATGGTGTGGGAAGCCGTAAAGGCCACCTTCCGGGGTCTCCAGATATCCGAGAGCTCTAGGAGCAAGCGAGAGAGAAGCCTTATAGAAAATAAGATCCGAGAAGAATTGAAGGTCCTGCGCACAAGGCTCAGCCTCAACGGGGAAGACAGGGAGACCCTCCTGGCAGAGATGCAAGAGAAGAGACAGGCATTGCACACGGTCCTCATAGGGGAAGTTGTTAAGAAATTGAGATATACGCAACAAAGATACTACGAAAGGGGGACAGAGTGGGGACTCTCTTGGCACGCAGAGCCAGGGGATG
Organism: Ambystoma mexicanum; assembly: GCF_040938575.1. NCBI lineage: Eukaryota > Metazoa > Chordata > Amphibia > Caudata > Ambystomatidae > Ambystoma > Ambystoma mexicanum. Next base: position 1,167,712,352 of record NC_090927.1, read on the forward strand.
TAGAATGGAAAGGAGGGTGGGACCCACCAGAGACAAAGGGGGCAATGAGTGCAACAAGAAGGAGCAAATAGTAGAAAGCTTTGCCGACTTCTACAGGGAACTCTACACAAAACAAGGGGGGTAATCAGTAGAGGAGATCCGGGCATATTTAGCGGAACACCCACTACCGCGACTGACCGAGCCGGAGCTACAGGGGCTGGAGGGGGATATATCAGTGGAGGAGGTGAAAAGCGCCATTAAGAGGCTAAAGGTGGGAAAAGCTCCAGTGGGGACGGGTATACAGTGGATTTTTACAAACAGTGCCAAACCATTCTAGCAGAGCCCTAGCCAAATTGTTCAATCAAATTAGAAACCGAGACACAATCCCACCCACCTTCCTACAGGCCCTCATCACTATAATACCCAAACTAGGCAGAGACCTGGCAGATTGTGGATCATATAGGCCCATCTCCCTCCTAAGCCTAGACGCTAAGATCTTTGCCAGAATTCTAGCAACTCGACTAGACAGATGCCTTCCCCATCTGGTTCATCCAGATCAGGCGGGATTCATCCTAAATAGACAAGGCTCCAACCGCATGTGCAAAACCCTCCATGTACTAAATTCAAGGATGGTCTGTGATGAAGGGCCCCTACTGCTGGCACTCCACGCAGAGAAGACCTTTGATAGGGTTAGCTGGGGATTCATGGGGGAGGTTTTCTCTGCGGTGGGGATGGGACTGAGATGGTTGGGCTGGATGTTGGCACTATATTCCGCTCCCTCAGCCAAGGTGGTCGCAAATGGGACAGAATGAAGGGCTTTTCCCCTCGGGAGAGGCACGAGACAGGGTTGCCCACTATCCCCCCTAATATATGCGCTAGTTATGGAGCCCTGGGCGATCTTGGTCCGAAAGGATGAGGCAATCAACGGAGTACTAATAGGAGACTCCCACTGCAACATTACCCTATTTGCTGACGGTGCGCTTCTCTACATCACGAAACCGTCCCAGACGGTCCCCCGCGTGCTGCAGGACCTAGCACGCCATGGAGAACTCTCGGGATTCAAGGTTAACCTGGGGAAGTCAGTGGCATTCATAGGGGGAAATCTATCAGACACAGAGACAGAGTATGTTGGAGAGCTCCCCTTTCGACTTCAGAGGGATGGGTTCCGATATTTGGGAGTCCAAGTCTCAAGCAACCCAACAGACCTCTTCGCCAATAACTTCACCCCACTTTGGACAGAGGTCAAGAGGGATGTAGAGAGGTGGCAGGCTCTGGGCTCTCATGGATGGCACACCTTAATCTGATGAAAATGGTGGTCCTCCCTAAATTCCTATTCCTGTTCCAGATGCTCCCCGTCCAGGTTCCCAAGACCTTCCTAACGGAAATAAAACAAACCCTTTTGAGATTCCTCTTGGTGGACAAGAAGCACAGGATTTCATATGAGGTCCTAACGAAGCCCAAGGAAGACAGAGGGGTGGGGTTCCCGGACCTTGAAACATACTACAGGGCTGCCCATTTGAGGCTCCTGACAGATCATTTCAACCCTGGGATGGAAAAGCAGTGGGTGGCAATGGACAATAAGGTACTTGCCCCGGTCACGCTAGTTGAATGGTTATGGGTCCCCAGATCACACATCCCAAAAAGGGTCCTACACCACCCGGTGCTGGGGGTCCTGTGCTCGATTTGGAGGGAGGGAGGCTACTATAGATGGCTCACAACCTGGTCCTCTCCGCTGAGCTGCATATGGGCCCCACCGTTCATAGACAAAATAGCCGAACCTGCCGCATTCCAAAAATGGTACAAGGCCGGTCTCACCAGGGCAGGCCATCTGTGGGTGGAGGGATCCTTCATGCCCCCATGCCCCCTTGAGGAGGCCCTGGGGCTAGGCAAACTATCACCGTTCCGCTACCTCCAGCTCAAGGAAGTCCTCACAGAACCATCATGGGGAGACACGCTTAGGAGAGAACTGACAGATTTCGAGAAACTGCTAATCTCCACCCGGGGCTCCAGGGGGTCATATCTCGCCTATACAAACTCCTCCTCCTCTCGATTCCTGGGGAGCCCCCACCATCCCAGACACAATGGGAAAGGGACCTGGGAGGGGGGCAATTGATGATAAAAGATGGTCTAAAATGTGCATCCGAGCCAACCGATCAACGACCTCGCTTCATTACTGACACCAGGCCCTGAAGGTATTGCATAGGTGGCATTATCCCCCACAGAGGATCGCCAGGATGAGGGTAGGATATGACCCGCACTGTTGGAAATGCTGGAAGGTAAAAGGTGACTACATATGCATGTGGTGGAAATGCCCCATGGTCCAGACATACTGGGGAGAGGTTCTATCCTGGATTAAAGGGGTCGACGGAGTGGGCAGGTCCATGTGCCCCTGGCTTCTCCTCTTTGGGATTGATGTGGGGGACGATCATGAGGAAACCCAGCGGCACATGCTACAGGTCATGCTTGTGACGGCCAGGTGTTGTCTGGTCCAGAAGTGGAAAAGCCCACATATGCAGGAGAAAAAGAATGGGTCACCAAAGTCCGAGCCATTTACGACATGGAGTTTCTGACACACCTCATTGAAGAACTTTGGTTCCCCTTTTTTGAGAAGTATGAGCGTTTGGCCTGAAGTGACAATAGCACGCCCGGGGTCCAGCCCAGACATCATTGGACACCTCGGATTATACCCCACATGTACGAGACGCCACCAAAATAATCATTCTACACGGGCCGCAAAAAGCCGAGCCCAAGACACCAGTGTGCAAGGAACTGATAGCTTGTTGCCTCGAAACGTTTCCCCTGAGCTCGCCGGATGAACTAGATACCAGTGCTCGATCCATGGCCTAGAGTCGGGGTGGGGGAGGGCTGGGGGTAAGGTTTATTGTTGTAATGTTTTCAAGGTGAATATTGTTGAACCATAATGCATGATGTGATAACCAACAAATAGCAATAAAATAAAAACATGTTTTTAAAAAAGGGTTGGCCAGAGCTCAGCTCTTTTCAACTATCTACTTTCATTGCAGAATTAAGCTTTTGTTAGACATGAAGATCAGGGTCGGGCTGTTTGGAGTTTGGGAATGTTTATATTCTTAGTCTTTAAATGCTGACTGTAACTTTTGTAATTTTAGTAATTTCCATAACTGTCCATAATTCGCCTCTGTTCTTAGGGATAGTGGTAGGTTGTACGGTAAGAAGTAGGGTAATCCAGCACTGTGAGACTAATGGTACAATACCTACTGACATTGCCCCCTACTAAGCTTCATAATGTTGTTCCAATATATGCCACAGGCTCCTTCCAGAGTACCTTCACTCTGACCCATGGCATCATCTGGCAAACTCTCAAAGATCCCTTGCCAGGTACTTGACTATAGTTTGTGTAGGGTGATTGACCACATACACTTCCCTAAGGACCAACATATCATCAACATGATAAAGGGGAAATTGCACGCCATAGCAGCATTCCCTAGTGTGGTTGGTGTGTTGCAATGAATCCATGAGATCTTCATTCCACTTTTGCATGGTGTGCGGCTAACAATCTCTGTCGTAATGCCAATAAGAGAGAGATCCTTCTCATTTGGGCAACTGTGCCTTGTTTTCCTCCTACATTGTGCCCGCCATCCTTGGGTCCTCTACTGTCACCATCCTGTGAGGCCAATAACCTTGGGGTCATCTTTGACTCCTCTCTCTCTTCCACCACTCGAATCTTGGACCTTGCCAAGAAAGCCCACTTCGATATTTACCTCCTCAGAGGCATTCTCCCTTTCATCGCCTTCCCTCAGAAGCTCAATGTACCCAAAGCTCTGGTCCTCTTTAGGCTGGACTACTGCAACAGTCTCTTCCTCAATCTCGCCCTCTTGTTCCTACGCACCCCTTCAGCTAATCCAGAATAAGGCTACAAGATTTATCCTTGGCCTCAAGCCCAGAGACTGTAGCTCTCCAGCCCTACAATCTCTTCACTGGCTCCTAGTGGCCGTGGGGATCAAATTCAAGACCCTCTGCATCAGCCAAAAGGCTTTCTGGGGCCTAGGACCATGCTATCTCCAACTTTCCCTCCCTAAATACTCCCCTGCTAGAGCCTTCCACTCCTCTAACTCCAACTCTTTGATTATCGTACACTTCTCCAAGCAGAGAGTGGGGGCAGGTCTCTCTCTTTGGTTGGTGCCTCCCTTTGGAACAAGCTCCTCCCCCTCTCAGACTCGAGTCAGACTTCCGTAACTTCTGGAAACTTCTCAAAACTCTGCTTTTCTCTACATCTTTCGCTCTTTCCCTTCCTTGGTAATCACCCCACTGTCGCTGAGACTGGTGGCCTGGTCCGCATGAATCTCACAGGATACCAGGACCTCTACCCAGTCGACACCAGCACTGCACCCCCAACCCCCACTGCACTTCACCCTGCAGGCGCCTGCCTAGCGGCTGTTCCTCCCACCCATGGGATTTGCATGCCCCAGCACTTAGCCTGAGGCCTCTTTCCTTGGTTCCCTTGGCACTTCCCTCCCGGGCCCCACCAGCACTTGTCCATTCCCTGCCCACCCCCCCACCCGATCTCTATCTCCTGCCCTTCTCTTCACTGCACTTGCAAGGCCACATGCCACAAGGCCTAGTAGGACCATAATTATATTTACTGTACTGCCAATGCTATTCATTCCCCTTTTTCCCACCCCTCTTTGCCTTGTGGTGCCTGGAAACACAATTGTATTGTATAGGCACCTAACAAATGCTCAATAAATAAAATAAATAAATTGAGCCCTGCCAGGAACATGTTTGCAAGAAGTGAATGGTGCCCTACACAGTCCCCCATCTAAAGCAGTGTGTGATGCAGCCCTCTCGCTCCACCTAAGACTCAGCAGTCCTGGGAAACAGCTGCATACTGTCGAGCATTTGCTACGTAAGCAGCACTCGTCTGCAATACACACATGTTCATGAATGGGCGATATCCACATGCATGTCAATGGTCACGCAGCTACTAAACACTGTGTAGCCCGTGAGACACATGCTCACCGGTGCACATCACTGAACTGTATGCAAGTCATATCACCATGGGACCATATGCAAGGAATGAGGTCTTCTCGATGCCCCGGTACCCAGCAACAACATAGCAACATTGCAACATGCAATGTCACACAATGATGAAAACGTGTGAGTGCTGTAGAAATGGAAGTGAGAGTAAAAATAACAACAATATTTCATGCGTGCATAAGGTGCACATAAGTAAAGAAAAACAGAGCGTTAAACACTTTTACAGGGACTATGAATAATCAGACATGAGTGATGACTCAATGCAGTAACCTGCCATGGCCCATAAGAGTGCTACAAAAAAGCACACATCAAAACGCTGAATGCCATCAAGAACGCCCTCGGTGTAGTGAAGAGCAGGTTCACGACCTCCTTGAGACCAGGAAAGCATGCCAGTATAATTCAGACAAGGTGTGCCATATTGCATTATTGTGTTACATGTTGTACAACATTGCAATATAGCCCAATGTGTGCATGCCCTCCTAGGAGGCGGCGAAGGATGGTGAAGGGAATAATGGTACTGAGCCAAACATGGCAACTGAAATAGGTGACGTCACAGACGCCATCATGACGAGAGACAACATAATGATTTTGTATGCTATGCGGCTCATTATAGGTTTGGTGGTATGCTGCCGGTAAATCCGGCGGGATACCAGCAAACAGTAATACCGTCACCCCCATCTGATCTGCCGGTATTAACGCAGAATATAAGTACCAGCAACGATATGTTAATCCTCATTGACTCCATGGGTGGATTGCTGTTATTAACCGGGATCAGTAATGCCAGTGCTGGCAATACCAGCAGTTATTGTTTCGGTGGGGTGCCAGACTTACCTTCAGTTCTTGGCAGGAGGTAAATCAGGCCACCGCACTGGCAAACTTGTAGTTTGGCGGTTTGGAAAAAGTGGCAGTTACACAATTACTGCCACTGCATTCCCACACCACCAAACTTGTAATGAGCCATTATATCTGAAAACAGAATTGTGTATGAAAAGCTCTTTAAACCACTCCCTAATTCCAGTATTCCCACATCATCAGTCACAAGGCTACATCTTATCACTCTCACTTAAACCAATACACCAACATCCCCAGACATAATAGAACTCCCTTCCCCATTCCCTAATTCCATCATTCTGCCTACCCATCATAAGGGCAGTTTCTGTGCATCAAGGTTAAAGCAAACATGATCGGTTTTATTGCGTGGCTTGATTGGCCCACATTCAATGTAGGTCAGTCTAGCCATGTAATACCACTTCACTTATCATTTAAGCTTTACTCTTGCGGTAGGGTGCCATGCCATCAGCAACCCCCAACTCAGAATGTAGGGGCCCCACTGAGCGAGGAAGCTAAACTTAGGGGTGGGGGCTGACACACACACACAAGCACACATACAGCACACTCGCGCTTTCACACATCGTTCCAACAACTCTTGCATGCACGCATTCATTAAAAAAACACACTGTCAATATACATGTTCACATACATACGTACATACATACATAAAAATACATAGACATGACATACAAAACACCTTACCTGAACCCTCCACAAGCACCGCCACCACTGAGGACCGAATAGCCCTCCTCTACGCAATGTGAACACGCTGACTGACAGGAGATAACTGCTTTCGTGTCATTCAGCATGTCTACCTTGTTTGTGCAAAAATCAATGGCTGCGGGCCAGACTTTCACCTCCTGCCGCCTCTCATTATTAAGCACTACGTTTTTTGCAAAGGGCTCTGCATGCAAACCAACAAAAAATTGCATATCTGGGGACACAACCCTGCTCAGAGGCAGGCAGCACAGTCCCCAGGTGGTGGCTGTCACTCAGATGAGGGGGTGGCATCCCCATGCCCATAGTGGTGGCCTGCCACTGGCCTGCCACTGGTCATCTCACCCATTTTTGTCAACAGCTCCTTATTCCTGTATCACCTCATCAGCCCCATCTGCATGTACCCTTTTTCTTCTGGAGATGTCATTTTCGGTGATGTCACGTCCTGTGATGTCATCATGTGCAAACCAATTCCTGTGGCCTCACTTCCTGTGATGTAATTGTATGCATATTAAGGGGCCCACACTTAGTTTGCTGCACTTGGCCCCACAAATACTATTGTCCGCCCAGCCCATCAATCACCCAGGTGCTTGTTCCAGACATCTCACCTGATGGAAGTGTTTTCAGTTGATTTCTGAAAGGTCTGTTCGCCAGAGTGAAAACTATTTTTGTCTTCCATTGTATGTTGGAAAACTTATGTCATTCGTTCGAGTCTTTCTATTTGTCTGTCTCTTTGTGACACTGTGCACTCAAAAAGCTCTAGCTTCATGCCACAGCCAGCACGCTGGAAAAGATGCCAATGGGGCAGTTAGTCCTGTGTGTATGGATATGGGGTCACGTTTATTTGTGTTTACTTTTCCTCTCCGCTCCATTTTGGAGGTGCCGCGTTTGACGTGCTCAGTGCTTGGAACCGTATTGGAATGTTTTTCCCCCTGGTGACTAAGTCCTGCTGACTCCCTGCCCCTTTGCACGGCAACATCTGCGAACACTCATGTGTGACAGCCATGTGTGGCTTGCAAGAAGATAAGGGATGGTGATTATGAGTTGTAATCAGAAGCAGATAGCAACAGGGGTTTCAGAAGGTTGCCATATATGTTACAAACGGCGTCATTAAAAAAAAGAACACTTGGAAATTAAAATGCGTCATTCCCCAGGTTTCAAATGAGAAAATGTCAAAGTGAATCAACAGGCTAATCTGTTGCCTGGTCGAATCATTCCCTTTGCTGAATTTAGGTTTTAAATGTGTGTTCTTTGCATGCTATGTAAATTACCCACTCAAGAACAAAGGACCCACAGAGTCATGTTCCGGATTGATAATGAACAAAGTAGAAATACTTGACTGATGATTAAAATTAACGAGCAACCACCTCTGAGAAAATATTTACAGTATGTTCAAATGTACGCATTGCTTGCAATATACTTTGCTAAATTAAGAAGAAGAATAAACTTTATGGATGAAATACGATTATTTTTTGTTAGTAACACTAAACCCCAGGTGATCCATTTGAAGGGCCCACGAGGTAACACCCGTCAATTCTTGCTGGGCCGCAAGATTTCATTCCACGAATCATGCACTGCCGCATCAGTTGCCAGAACCACACCTGGCCGTGGTCTCTTTTCTATGTTGCTGATAAACGACACAGAAAAGACACAGATATAAACTCAACAGAATCCGTCACACTGCCTTTCCTCCTACTAAATTCTAGGGTTACCTAACTCAGGTAGCATCTAACATTTACTGTTAAATAATCTGCATGGCACATGGTGATTTTGAGTGATAGCAATGTCTTGCGTACATGCTGGAAAAGTAACGTCAGGAACAGTGGATATGAAGCCACCACAATAGTTATCTATCGGGTTTTGTCCAAAAGGCCGAATAGAAATGACCTACCCAAGCACAAGTCCTAAATAAGGTACTACCAAATGTTCTACCTTCTAAAAGTTCGACTTTTGGTTGGGTAGGTCATTTCTTTTCGGTCTCGGGTTGTAGGGGCTGCAGGGGTGTCCCCCGCAACCCATGCTCACTATACTTTATGGTATAGTGAGCGGGTGTTGCGGCGGACAACCATGCAGCTGTCCCGAATAAAGAAGAAAAAAAAGGAAAAGACCCTGCAGCGCTGGATCCTGATCACTGAAGTCAAAGGGAACAGGCGTTGCAGGGACACAGTGAGCCGGAATGCAAGGTAAGTAGAGGGGTCGGGAGTGGGGTTGTGTTTGGTGTGTGGAATAGCGGTTTGGGCACATCAGTAATGTTCGGGGGAGAAAAGACCAAAGATTATTTCGAAAAAATAATCTTCGGTCTTTTCTCCCTCGAACATTTCTAATTAGGTAATTGAACCCAAAACCCTCCATAGCACTAGCGGGAACCAAACTTTATAAATCAGAATCCCCAGAATCCATTGTGATCAATCCAGGAGGGCGACACAGTAGTGCTTGATACCCAACAGGCAAATCATAACCGTGGCTGTACCATTTCTTTACTTCTCGGCTTCATTATTACGTTTTTTAGATTAATTTAGGCACCACTCGCAAATAATCTATTCACTTAAGGGCGCGTAATGAATGACAATAGGAGAACTACATGGGGAAGTGATTAAAGGAATCCTGGTCAGAGAAGAACCAATGGGAATAAGGATCGAGGGGGAAAAGTATTACATTGTCAAAAGTTAGAAGTATTTAGCTGCGATTTGTAAAGTGCTGAATGTCTCAGGATGGGTTATGGCCTTTGGTTGTCTTTGCCATGTTAATTCCTCCATGTTGGATTCTTTCAGGAGTTCTTGTGTTGCATAGTTCAGTTCCTTGTGAGGCTAGATGCCCACGGCTGGTTCTCTTGTTCGCCCTGTGTCAGATTTACAGTGTCTTGGCAGTGGATGATCTCAGTGCTCTCATAGGGACATAGGGATGGAAACATCATATAAGGTTCAAGAGTCATGGTACAGAGCATTCCCTGGTTATTTTTTTTTTTAAACTGGAACTTGTACCCGTTACTTGGGTAAAACAATGCATGGGTGTATGGCTTTTAGGAGGTTCATTTCTTGCAGTTGGCTCCCATAAGAGAATTATCTTTTTGAGAGAGAGGAGCATGAGTGCTTTAATTGAGATAAATATTTGTTGCTCAAAGAAGAGGTCTAAGTCAAACATGATTCCAAGTTGTTTTTGCCGTGACTGAAGGTAATGAATCAGGCAATTTTTTTTTATTTTTCATTACTTGTAGAATCAACGTCTTCTCAAGACCCCTAAATGAAGAGAATTGTTCTCGAAACGCGTTGGATCACATTATTACATTTATTTGTTGAACAGAAGTGTATTATGTACTGTTATTGGAATACCCCGTGTGATTATTACAGCTATAGATTGAATTAACTTAGCTGATCTCAAACTATTTTAAGACTTATCTTTAAACAAACTCTTGGCTGATTTATTGTCCTGTGAAAGTGTGCAGGGTTCGAGAGTGCCTTACTTACGGAAACATTTTCTGCTTTACATTATTGTTCAGCACATGTGCCAGGACTTATCTGTCTCCTCCGCACCTTAAATTGTGTCAAAATGTATCCCATTTTTCTTAAATTCTCCTTTGGGATATAATTTGAATAATAAGGTGTGCCTTGGGTCACACTTTGGAGTATTGTGTCAAGCAAGGGGCTACAGTTATTAGTGAAGAAGGTTATCCTGAATAGGTCTAATGCATGTTCCACTATTAAATTAGTGATATTGATGCAATATATATTGTGTTAAATGGCATGACATGTTCCGTTGTAGCTACTTTTATTTGTTATGCCCTTCTCACCTTTCTTTACATAAGGTTTGTTGTTCTTGTACTTAATTGGTCTATCTTGTGTCCCAGGTTGTTTTTCACTAAGTTCATGTTGTTGGACTTCAGGTGGTAGAGGGCGTTGTTCCCCTCTTGGCTGGTTGCTTTTTTTGCCGGCATCTGTTTTAGGGTTGTCTTGGTTATTGTTCTTCATGGTCTCATTTCTTCGTAAACACTGGTATTTAGGTTTTGACGTTTTATGCTCAGTTGGGGCCAAATTAATTTAGCAATTGAACTGTAAGGTTTCTCTCAGTGTTTACTCACATCTGCCTCAGTTGGGACACTCCGGCAGCCATTCTCTTGTGGTATCTTCTCTTGTTGTGTAGGGATGCGGGGGGGAAGGAGGGGATGCCTAGCAAAGAAGCAAAGCGGCTTCACCCTTGTCCAATCACCCTTTATCAAATCTCCAAGATGACACAACCCTTCTTCTCATAAATGTGCAGGAGGAGAGGTGTGGTCACACCAGCAGGCAGCTCACCAGACTTGGTCCTGGTCCTATGTACAGAACGAGGACTGCAGGTGATCATAGGCACTTGGATTGCGTCTTGGTCAGTGAGCTGCCATCTTGGCATAAGGCTCAGTCTTGTGGAGCATAGGTGAAATGAGGCGCGCAGGTCCTTTCCACTCTGGTGTTCGTTTTTTTGATGAGCTGGTTGGTGTGGAGGTCTCCACATTCTAAAGAGACGGTCGCCATGGGGGCACATGTGATAGTGTTTGTCACTTTTCACCAAATTATGATGTTGAGAAAATAATGGCTTTCAAGTTGAAGATAGAGCCTTCAGTTTTATACAGAGCTGAATCATCAGCTGCCGGGGACCTGGCCTGGTTAGATGGTTGCACATGTTTTGAACGCGGTCACTTTCCCTGTTTGCCATCACTCATGCCTTTTTCCCTATGGTCGTTCTCATCCCCCCAATCTCCCATCTAACCAACCACCCACCTCACCACCGTGCTACCCACCACCCCCCAAACCCCTACTCCCAAACAAACAACATATATATATATAAATGCATGAGTAATGTGCAAACGAGGAAAGAGACCTCGTTAAAAACATGGCATACCGGTTAGTTAGATTGCAGGGAGCTTTCCAGAAACCCATGTTGGGCCGTTCCACATTGCATGTCCCAATCCATTACATGAGGGAGGAGCTAGGTATCCTCTCGATTACTAATTTGGAAAGAACAAAATTATTCACACATTTCTTAAACATTCAAAGGCTAGGCACAGCCATGGGGTCGCTATTGTTGAACATGAAGGAATCCTTACTCATTGGATTCTAGCCTGCTCGCATCTGGTATGCAACAATTACTCAAATATTGAAAGGGTATGGCATTTATGAGCCACTTATGACTTTCAGCAGATTAAAAGAGGAGCTACGTAAAATATAAAATGAGCGATTCGGATAAAATGTAAAATGTATTATATTAGACTACCACGTGACGTCGCTATCACGGGAGTACATGAAAATGTTCCCATCTGATTTCACTCCCCAGCCTTATATGGATTCTTCAGCTTGCTGTGTGAAACATCGAGAGTATGAAAGGTTTGAGATTTGATCAAATACACAACTGCGAAGGGATATGCGCCACACAATGTACTCCAGGTGTCCTTGTAGAAACTGTCGACTAAGCCATTTACCACCTGATGTTAAGGGCCAGCAACTCTCTTTGTGCCTAGTGAATTGTGATAGTGGAATTTTAGAAACACACCCAGACTAAATTATTAGACAAATCAATGGGGCCTCATTACAAATGTGGTGGAAAGGCAACAACGGCGTCGCTAGTGCTACCGGCGCCGTTGTTACCTCTCCGCCACATTACGAGTTCTGCTTGCCGGTGCCGGACTGCATGCATGGTCTGACCAGGTGTGCAGACCGGCACCCGCAAGCAGAACTCGTGATTGCACCGGCACCGTTATGAACGGTGCCGGTGCAACCATGCTCCCGACCCCCATTCTGCCCTATGGGGAGAATGGGGATTGGGAGGCCGGCCATACAGGCACCCGCGAATGCGCAATTACCGGCCCATTCACTTCGTACTGGGCTGGTAATGGGCCATTTGCGGGTGCTGGAGCCGTTAGCGAGTTTGGCGGTAGCCGCTACCGCCAAACCCGTAATGAGGCCCAATGTCTTGGAAATAGTGATGAAATAGTGGTGATTGTAACAGACTAAACAATCCTATCTAGGAAACAGCAATGATTGTAACACACACTTTGATGAAGTTGGCCCGTTCTTTTTTGCAATTGACTGTAAATGGGAACTTTTAAATGGCATTAAATGTACATTGTTATGTGATTTTTTTTATATCATTTCTATGAATAAATGTTTTCTTTTGTAAACCATGGTATGTTATTAAAAAATGGTGCGATTTAAGACGAGTGTGTAGATTGTGCTTCTAGATGGACCCACTTTACACATGCAAAATGGGTGTGTCTGGAAATGTGCCTATGATTGGGCAATTTTAACAAAGGAGACACACACTTGCTCCTGGCAACTCATCTGGAACAAACTTTACTTTTAAAATAAAAAAAAGAAGAAAATCTCCGGAATTGGCTCGCTTTCCCCAAGTTTTTCCACTTTTAAAGAAATATTTGTAAACATGTTTCGAACTTTTTAGTTCTAGGGGCGTGTATCTGGTTTCCATTTTATTGTTTGAATCAGGGGCATTTCTGGGTCTGAAGTGCTGTGGGCACAAATCATGTGTGTTCCACGCGCAATCCAAGTTGTGGGTTTGCCAAACGGAAATCTTTGCAAAGGGGCCCTACCCATTTCATCACAATTGAGAAAGCACGAATCCAGCAAAAATGGTTGGATTTTACATGTAGCATTGGTATTTACACTGCAGTAATCGGTAATTTACAGAGCAGCCATGAAATCAAAGTTCACTAAATGGCTGTTAGCCCCACTTTCTAATAAATGTAAACTGCATGCAGGAGACCGCCACCGTTGCACCTCCGTGCTGTTTGGACCCTGCAACATTCACAAGGAAAGCCTACACAGTGGCAAACTCGCATTTACTCTTTCGTTTTACTCTCCATCTTGTGAAAAAATACACACTGTCTGCAAATTATGCTTTGCATGTAGTATTTGTTAATGGGTGCCCAAAGAATCTGCCTGGTCTTGAGCAGGTGCAAAACCTGTGCAGGATTCCATAGGAATCCATTTGTTTTATTTTTGCGTGAAAATATCATTCGGTGTCAAACGAACCACACTCATGAGAGGTCGGAGGTCAGCACGGTGGACATGATATCTCTGCTCGTGCCCCTCCTATGCCTTGCCAGCAGTGGAAAGTGTGGAGCAGAGGTAAATCAAGGCGTAAAAGAAATGCACCTTGCTTTTATGCCCAGATCTACCACTCTAGCCCATTTTAAATGACCCTGACAGGGTAATTCATAGAATTTCGCAGAAAAGTGTCGCAAGCGGCTGGCGCAGAGTGTCCGCGTGCGATTGACTGCGCCAGGCACGTGCGCTAAAACCGATTTCCGCGCACAGCGTATTCATGGATTTTAGGCTCCCAAACCAGCCGTGGCGCAGAGTATCGCAGCGACCCTGCAGCAGCGCCAGTAACGCCCCCAAGAACGCCCTCGCGCAAGGAAAAGCCATCAAAATCGCTAAATCATCGCAAAGGGCTGCGCTAACCCTGGACCAGTTTACAGGGCTGCCAAACAAGGAACGCAAAGCGGGTAACGTGCATATCAGGGGTACGCGTGAAGTTATACACGCGATTAGCCAGGGTACGTGTATTACAGGGGTACGCGGGAAGTATAACACGCGATTGGCCAGGGTACGTGTATCACAGGGGTATGCGGGAAGTTTAACATGCGATTAGCCAGGGTACGTGTATTACAGGGGTACGCGGGAAGTTTAACACGCGATTAGCCAGGGTACGTGTATTACAGGGGTACGCGGGAAGTTTAACACGCGATTGGCCAGGGTACGTGTATTACAGGGGTATGCGGGAAGTTTTACATGCGATCAGCCAGGGTACGTGTATTACAGGGGTACGCGGGAAGTTTAACACGAGATTGCCCAGGGTACATGTATTACAGGGGTAGGCGGGAAGTTTCACACGCGATTAGCCAGGGCATTTGTATCACAGGGGTACGCGGGAATTATCACATGCGATTTGGCTGTGTACGTGTATTACAGGGGTACACGGGAAGTTTTACACGCGATTCGGCTGGGTACGTGTATTACAGGGATGCGATTTGGCCAGGTACGTGTATTACAGGGGTGCGCAGGAATTATCACACGCGATTTGGCTGGGTACGTGTATTACAGGGGTGCGTGGGAATCATCACACGCGATTTGGCTGGGTACGTGTATTACAGGGGTGCGTGGGAAGTCACACGCGATTAGGCTGGGTGGGTCCTCACAGGTGTTCCCTGTACACCCTCCACGGCCCCTGCAGGCAGCCTACAAAACAGGGGACTACCCTGCACACCTGCTCATGTCCCCCTGCACCCCCACCCCCCAGCAGTGCAGGGGCAGCCTCCACCAGGCCCCCACTCATGTCTCCCACCACCCCCACCCTCCCGCCACCAGGGGCAGCCTCCACCAGGCCCCCACCCATGTCTCCCACCACCCCCACCCTCCCGCCACCAGGGGCAGCCTCCACCAGGCCCCCACCCATGCCTTCCACCACCCCCAACCCCCAGCAGTGCAGGGGCAGCCTCCACCAGGCCCCCACCCATGCCTCCCACCACCCCCAACCCCCAGCAGTGCAGGGGCAGCCTCCACCAGGCCCCCACCCATGCCTCCCACCACCCCCAACCCCCAGCAGTGCAGGGGCAGCCTCCACCAGGCCCCCACCCATGTCTCCCACCACCCCCACCCCCCCGCCACCAGGGGCACCCTCCACCAGGCCCCCACCCATGTCTCCCACCACCCCCACCCCCCCCGCCACCAGGGGCAGCCTCCACCAGGCCCCCACTCATGTCTCCCACCACCCCCAGCCCCCACCATCCAGGGGCACCCTCCACCAGGCCCCCACTCATGTCTCCCACCACCCCCACCCTCCCGCCACCAGGGGCAGCCTCCACCAGGCCCCCACCCATGCCTCCCACCACCCCCACCCCCCCGCCACCAGGGGCAGCCTCCACCAGGCCCCCACTCATGTCTCCCACCACCCCCACCCTCCCGCCACCAGGGGCAGCCTCCACCAGGCCCCCACCCATGCCTCCCACCACCCCCAACCCCCAGCAGTGCAGGGGCAGCCTCCACCAGGCCCCCACCCATGTCTCCCACCACCCCCACCCCCCCGCCACCAGGGGCACCCTCCACCAGGCCCCCACCCATGTCTCCCACCACCCCCACCAACCCCCCGCCACCAGGGGCAGCCTCCACCAGGCCCCCACTCATGTCTCCCACCACCCCCAGCCCCCACCATCCAGGGGCACCCTCCACCAGGCCCCCACTCATGTCTCCCACCACCCCCACCCTCCCGCCACCAGGGGCAGCCTCCACCAGGCCCCCACCCATGCCTCCCACCACCCCCAACCCCCAGCAGTGCAGGGGCAGCCTCCACCAGGCCCCCACCCATGCCTCCCACCACCCCCAACCCCCAGCAGTGCAGGGGCAGCCTCCACCAGGCCCCCACCCATGTCTCCCACCACCCCCACCCCCCCGCCACCAGGGGCAGCCTCCACCAGGCCCCCACCCATGCCTCCCACCACCCCCAACCCCCAGCAGTGCAGGGGCAGCCTCCACCAGGCCCCCACCCATGTCTCCCACCACCCCCACCCCCCCGCCACCAGGGGCACCCTCCACCAGGCCCCCACCCATGTCTCCCACCACCCCCACCACCCCCCCGCCACCAGGGGCAGCCTCCACCAGGCCCCCACTCATGTCTCCCACCACCCCCAGCCCCCACCATCCAGGGGCACCCTCCACCAGGCCCCCACTCATGTCTCCCACCACCCCCACCCTCCCGCCACCAGGGGCAGCCTCCACCAGGCCCCCACCCATGCCTCCCACCACCCCCAACCCCCAGCAGTGCAGGGGCAGCCTCCACCAGGCCCCCACCCATGCCTCCCACCACCCCCAACCCCCAGCAGTGCAGGGGCAGCCTCCACCAGGCCCCCACCCATGTCTCCCACCACCCCCACCCCCCCGCCACCAGGGGCAGCCTCCACCAGGCCCCCACCCATGCCTCCCACCACCCCCAACCCCCAGCAGTGCACGGGCAGCCTCCACCAGGCCCCCACCCATGTCTCCCACCACCCCCACCCCCCGCCACCAGGGGCAGCCTCCACCAGGCCCCCACCCATGCCTCCCACCACCCCCAACCCCCAGCAGTGCAGGGGCAGCCTCCACCAGGCCCCCACCCATGCCCCCCACCACCCCCACCCCCCCGCCACCAGGGGCAGCCTCCACCAGGCCCCCACTCATGTCTCCCACCACCCCCACCCTCCCGCCACCAGGGGCAGCCTCCACCAGGCCCCCACCCATGCCTCCCACCACCCCCAACCCCCAGCAGTGCACGGGCAGCCTCCACCAGGCCCCCACCCATGCCTCCCACCACCCCCAACCCCCAGCAGTGCAGGGGCAGCCTCCACCAGGCCCCCACCCATGTCTCCCACCACCCCCACCCCCCCGCCACCAGGGGCAGCCTCCACCAGGCCCCCACCCATGCCTCCCACCACCCCCAACCCCCAGCAGTGCAGGGGCAGCCTCCACCAGGCCCCCACCCATGTCTCCCACCACCCCCACCCCCCCGCCACCAGGGGCAGCCTCCACCAGGCCCCCACCCATGCCTCCCAACACCCCCACCCACCAGCACTGTGGGGCACGTGGCCAGCAGGCAGTCAGGCAGCAGCAGATGGCAGGTGGGAGCGTGCTCAGGGCTCTGGGGGGCAGTAATTTGGCCTCCTGGCCAGGAGCGTGGTCTCTCGTGTGTGAACGCGTGGACAGCCTGATAGGGAGTGAAATCCCACACGTCAGCAAAGGCCCTTAGCGCGTAAACCCGTCAACAGCATATGCGCGCCTATAGTCACCTGCACGTGCAGGAAATTGTTGCGTGACACGTCCCAGTGTCAAAGCGTGTGATTGGTGAAAATGGATCTACACGCAGAAGTGACAAAGCGTGTGATTGGTGAAAATGGATCTACACGCAGAAGTGACAAAGCGTGTGATTGGTGAAAATGGATCTACACGCAGAAGTGACAAAGCGTGTGATTGGTGAAAATGGATCTACACGCAGGAGTGACAAAGCGTGTGATTGGTGAACGTACACGCCGCGTAAGTGACGCTGTACGTGTGGGCCTGTATATAAGGTACATGTAGAACACCATTTCCTTGTACGTGCTTTTCGTGGAGAGCGAGTGGGTGAATTCTGTACTTCTTGTCGTTTCACACGCGATTTACTTCACGGCGTTTCCAGTTCGTATTCCCTGTTACCTCTGACAGCTTTTTCTCTTTTTTCTCTTTTACTGGTTTACCTGGGCCTGTTCCCTCAAACAGTGTCCCCTTCTACTGTTGTCCTGTCTTCTCAGACAGCGTACACATCTTCTTTTGGCGGGGGTTTAGCCAGCCAAACGCGCTCATTTTTCACGCTCTTTTACCTGGCAGACGGTGAGTCACGCACGTATCCAACTTCTGTGCTTGCCCCGTGTGTAGCCTACCCCTTCAGAGGTCATTCTAGGCTGCGTGTGACACGCATACGTTCATTCTTGTGTTACTGGGTGCCACAGCGTAGTGCAGGTTTTTCTTTCTGCACACGTGGTCTAGGAGGGGTTGAGTGCACGTCATCTCCCTTTTTTGGGCCTCCTGTGCGTTGCGTGACCCGTCATCTTTCCCCAGGGGTTACAATCAGCCGTGCTAGAGCACTAGGGTACAATTACCATCTGGTACCCAACCCCTTTGACCCCCAATTGCCCAGGACAATTGTCTACAGCCACTCCCATACGCACATTAATATCAGTGCCATGGCTGGGAGGCGAGGATTCCGTAAGGGTGGCAAAGGTGGAAGAGCCACAAGTGGTGGCCGTGGTGGATCCGGTAGGGGACGTGGTCGTAACTTGCAGGGTGAGCCTGTCCCCCCATGTGTGGAGGACCAGTCAAGGGCACCCATCATCCCCCCCCTCCCCCCCCCTCCCCCCCTCCCGTTGAGGCTGAAGTGGCTGACACCATCCATGCTCAGCCCTTGTTGGACCAGCCCATTGTGGCACCAGACCTGGCTGACTCCATGGCTGACTTCCAGGTCAGCAGGGCTACGACACGTGCGCTGGTGCACGTTGATGCCATCATGCCACGTGGATCTGGGGCAGCAAGGTCATCTGCTGCACCAAGGAGGCAGGGCGGAGAGGCTGCAGGGGCAGCTGCGTCTCCATCCACCCCAGCCCTCACACACCCAGCCAGGACAGTGTCGGTCCTAGTCCATGCTGCTGACATTCCCCCTGACACCATCACACTAGAGCCAATGCCTGCACCAACTCCCATGCTGAGTGTGCAATCCCACACTCCTGATACAGAGTCCACCAGGGCTCCTGCCCCTAGTGTCCAGAGCGGCGCAGGACACTCAGGATCACCACCACCTTCCAAGCGGAAGAGGAAGAGTGCTCGTCCGGCACAGGCTGATGCCCCAGACACGGCTACACAGTCCGGCCCGTCCAGGAAGCCCAGCTTCACGGATGACGAACTGAATGCACTTGTCGAGTATGTGTCCGGACATGACAACGAGATGGTCATTGTTGCAGGATCCAAGACCACACCTGCACAACGCCAGGCACACTGGCAGACCGTTGCGGACATCGTAAGTGCCCTTGGAATCGTGAGGCGCACAGCCAATGATTGCTATAAGCGCTGGAATGACCTAAAGCGCAGGGCAAAGAGTAAGCTGGCCTCAAGTCATGCCGCAACTCTAGTGACTGGAGGTGGGTCTCCAGTAGTAGACATGGAACTCACTCCACATGAGTCAGTCGCTGGGACCTACGTCACGGAGGAACAGATCCAAGGCGTGGGAGATCTGGCTGATTACGAGGCATTGTCCGGTGAGTGCACATGCATGTGTATGTCATCCATGTGCATGGTGTGTGTGTGAGGGCTTCTGTTCGGGTGCCAGGTGAGAGTGTGTGCGCCTGAGTCGTATGGGTCAGCCATGTGCTTCATGCAATCCTTCCTGCGCAGCTGCATTTGGCCATAGCAGTATCCCTTCTGCCAACAGTAGACATCTAGCACAACTGCACGCCAGTTGTCCTTGAAGTGTCACCTTGACACAACATATTTGCTTCTTTTTCACTGTTCATTCAGTCAGTTTGTTTGCATTCCACCACTTTCACTAGGCATGTCGCTGTCCACTAGTCACATGTCTGACATGGGTATGGTAAAGTGGAGTGACTTTGTTACCTGGATATCATTTGTACACACATGTCCCTGTGCAATTTGACCATTTCAGACTGGCAGCTCCAGGTGAAAAATCTGACCTGTTAGAATTAGAAAAGCTATTACATGCGGGAACTGGACTGAATGAATAGGTGCTGCCCTCCTCTCCATCTTCACTCAATAGCAATGGTACATGCCATCTGTGTGATGGCATGTGTGTTTCACCTGCCAATCACAGGCCAATGTGTGATGCCACTGCCAGGCAGCATGCAGAAAATGTGTTCACCTTCCATCTTGGTGTCATCAGTGTGTGCCATTTGCCTGCACTTCATACGCAGTGAGGGTGCATGCATGGGAGGGTTTTAGTCATGTGGGACATGTGTCAATCAAGTACTGGTTCTCTTGCTTCTCAGCCCTCAATGTGTGCCATGGTGCTAATGCCTGTTTCCATTTCTTTGTTTTCATGTCTTTGCAGGGGAAGACGCACCTGATACTGCTGGGGTTGTGGAGATGGTGCAGACCCAGGAGGTGTCCCAGGGCCGACCAACCACCAGTGAGGGACGTGGTGTGGTGGTGGGGGAGAACCCACAAGTGCTGCAGGTCGTGCTCTCAAGGGGTGTCTCTGGCTGCACCTCCCCCGAGCTGTACTCAGGTGTTGATTCGGATGAGACCTACGTGCCGTCGCAGGTGAGTGTTCCAGGGAGGGATTCTGTTCTGTCTCACCCACCTGCACCAGGGTCAGTACCCTCCATGGGGATGTCAGTGTTGGCAGCTACGCCTTCGGTGGTTACGGATGCAGGGTCACACTCCGCGACATCTGATCCTGTTCCTGGGCCAGCAGATCAGAGGGGGAATGCAGTCCTGCAGCCTCAGGCAGTGCCGGCACAGCAAGGCGCAGTTCGCCTTGCCCCAGACAGGTGTGGTGCCCACCGACGTGGTGGCCGTACGCCACCCGGCAATACCGCATGGGAGCAATCCATTTACGGTATGGCTACCCAACAGGCTGCATCATCCGAGATGATGGCTCAGGCCATGGATAGGGTGGCCACTTCCATTGTCCCCCCAGAAAGGCTGATGGAGCGACTAGAGCAGGCAACCGACTCCATCTGCCAGTCACACAGGGAGGACATGTTGGGGTCCAACAGGGACAGGCGGGCGGCACTGGCGACTCTGCAGGAGGCCATCTCCATTGAGTCCCAGGGCCACAGGGAAGCCCTGAGGCAGGAGCTCCTTCACCTCAGGACGACTCTTGTTGAGCTTGAGGCTTCAACACACCAAAGGACAGAACAGCAGCTGGAGCGTCTCACCCGTACGCTCTCAGCTGAGATGCAGGCAACGAGGGCGGAGGTCCGGGCATCCCGTGAGTTGTTGCATGGGGACCTCCGCACACTCATCCTCCAGAACCAGACCTACCACACCCGCATGCTTGCAGCCATGGAGGAGCAGACTAGGGCCTTGCGTGGGCTGCCTCCCATAGTGCAACCACCTCCGGATGCAGCTGCACAGGGTGATATTAGCGACAGCAGTGATACTCCCACAATAGGGTAGCCGTGTGGGCCATGAGCCCATGGAGGTGTTTTATCTTCCCAGGATCCACGCAGGTGGGTTCTGGTGTGCATCCTGTCCTCGGACCTCCTGGGTGGCCTCCCCAACCCCCCCGGGCCCATCAATGGCCATTTTTGATTGTTTCTTATTTTTATTTTTATTTTGATTTCTTTTATTCCCAATTTTTTTGGGACGATCTGTTGGCTTCGATCTGTTGGCTTCCGTGGTTCCTGTGGGCATACGCTGCATTGTGGCTGGGCACATGCAGGCTTGTAATGTATTTGGTTCAGATGCTTGGGTTTGAGTCACACACACCCCTCCTGCTTCCCGTTTCCATGGGCTTGCAAAGGGTGTGCCCAAGTGACAGTGAATTACACAGTGACGTTGGACTCCCATGAGCTGTGTGGCCAGTCTGTAGTCAATACTGTGTATACATTCATAGTGCATATTGCTGTTGTGTTGTACACTGCATGTTGCATTGATGTGTAACTCTTCTTCTGTGTCTACCTCCCAATTTGCAGGTCCCTTCCTCATGTCCACACAAGGACCTCTAGTCTGGAGATGGGGACCATGTTGGCAGCAGTGCACCTACAACTCTACATGGCGACAACACTGCACAGTTGGTAGTGGTGGGAGTGCAGGCATTTCCAGGTGGTGAGACTACTAATATGTAACATTTGTGATGTCATGTTAATGGTACTACGTGCTCAAGTATGTTGTTGGTCCGGCATTGCTGTGAGCATTTCAGGTGTTGCAGGTTTCTAATAGTGCCACTGTACATAGTGAGACTGATGTCATGTTGTGGGGATTACTTTGTTTACCTGCAATTAGCATGACATGGCACGGTGTGTCGTGTGGCGGTGCTGGGGTTGGGTTGGCTGACATGGCACTGTCCTCTTGTTGCATTTTGCAAGTGGGTATTCATTTTAGCTGCTTCAATGTGTAACTTCACAAAACTGCATTGGTGGTGTCTGTGTGGGTAGGGATGCACACATTGTGACACTTCCAGGTGAACAATCTCAGGCTGACATGGTATTCCCGGTTCATTCTCCAGACATTCAGGATCAGTGTCAGGTTGAGTCATCATTGATTGTCAGATGGAATGTGCCAGGGCAGTGTGCACTCCACAGGGGTGTGATTTCTATGTGAAGTAATTAGCCACTAGCTGTGTACGGGCTGCCTCCCCCCGTGCCCTTTCCCCTCCCATGCGCAGCGGCTGTGCATGTGGTTGGGGATGTGGGGCCACCACCATGTCCACGGCCAGGCCCCGGCGTGTTGCAACGTTGTGCAGGACACATGCTGCCACTATGATCCTGCACACTACTGGGGGAGCGTATAACAGCTGCCCGCCAGAACGGTCAAGGGAGCGAAAGCGTGACTTTAGCACTCCGAATGTGCGCTCCACTATGCCCCTGGTTGTAATGTGGGCTGTGTTATATCTTACCTGGGGTGGCGTGGTGGGGTTCCGAATTGGCGTCATCATGTGGGGGCTGAGAGGGTAGGCACTGTCCCCTGTGGAGGTGGTGATTGGTATCATTGGTGGGGTTGTGACCTTGCTCAGTATCCAACATGCATGCATGTGCAGTGGCATACATACTCACCAAGCAGCCATGTATAGCCATGCCGCCCAGCATCTATGTCCCGGCATAGGGTGGACATTCGGTAAATGAAGCTGTCGTGGGTGGACCCGGGATAGTTGGCATATACTGAGGTGATGATTCCCTTGGCATTACATACTACCTGCACGTTGATGGAATGCCAGTGCTTGCGGTTCCTATAGATGTGCTCTGATGCCCTGGGGGGACGTAGAGCCACATGGGTGCAGTCGATGGCACCTAGCACTTTGGGGAATCGTGCCACTCCGTAAAAATCCAGGGCGGCAGCATGCCTTTCTGCAGGTGTTCTGGGCAGGTATATGTGCCTGCGGACTGATGGGCGTGCAGTGATGATGTTCAAGACCTGGTGTAGGCAGCGTGACTGGGTGGCCTGTGACACCCCACCCACTATGGCACTTGTCCGCTGAAATGATCCAGTGGCTAAGAAGTGCAGTACATTGAGGACCTTCTCCAGGGGGCTGAGTGCTTGGGAGCACAGGGTGGGTGATGTGAGGTCATCCTCCCACTCAGTCACCAGGTCCAGTATGATGTGTGGTGGAAACCTGTACCTCCCATACACCTGGTCATCAGGCATCCCGAAAAGGCTGGTTCTGGGTGTGAATATTCTGGCCCTGACTATCCTCCTCCTCCTCCTTTGGTAGCCCACTGCCACTGCTGCTAGGAACGGTATGTTCATCCTGGCGTCTGAGCTTGTTATTGTTAAAGTCCGCAATTTTATGCTTTGCGCGTGTTCTAGGCGAGCGTGTGACCCGCGCACCCCTCGAATCCAGTTCCCAGTCCAATTGCGTGTGGAAATTCACACGCACCACGGGATACAGCGTGTGACCCGCGCACCCCTGGAATCCAGTTCCCAGTCCAATAGCGTGTGGAAATTCACACGCACCACGGGATAAAGCGTGTGACCCGCGCACCCCTGGAATCTAGTTCCCACTCCAATAGCGTGTGGAAATTCCCACGCAGCAGCCATACAGGTGCGCTGACGTACTTGCGTGTGTAAGTGCCCGCGCACCCCTGAAATACACGTACATAGGCCAATCGCGTGTACGCGCACTTTTGTCCAATTACACGCAATGAAATACACGTACATAGGCCAATCACGCGATGACACTCTGACGTGCAGTATTTCCACGTGTGTTCCGTCATCACGTGCTGAGTGGGGAACGCCCGTGCGGGTCACGTCAGACGCGCTGAGGGACTCTGGTCCAATAGAATCGCGTATGCGTGCTGACGCGCTTACGCGCTAAGGGCCTTTCCTCGGATTTCACGCTGACGTGCAGGATTTTCACGTGCCAAATCACTCCATATCAAGCTGGCCACCCGAAAACACACGGAACACCACGCTCCTGCCCAGAAGGCCGAGTTACTGCCCCCCAGTGCCCCGAGCAGCCTCCCACGTGCTATCTGCTGCTGCCTGCCTGCCTGCCTGCTGCCACCGTGCCCTGCCATTTGGTGCCTGCACATCAGCCATCTGCAGGGGTCCAGTTGCTGTGTCCACCCCTGCTGGAACTGAAGACTCCCAACTGGGATTACATCGCTCCACAGCCCAGCCCCAGGACCCAATTGCCCACCCACACCTGCCTCTGGGGTTGCCATGTCGGGCACTTCCACATCTGGCACCAGTGGCAACCCCAGGCCAGAGGGGCAGAGGGGCACCAGCTTCACTGCCACCGAAGTTGGTGTCCTGGTGGAGCATGTCCTGGGGCAGTATGATGCCCTCTTTGGATCGTCCCGCGCCAGCAAGGAAGGACGGGAGAGGATCTGGGCCGACTGTGTGGTTGCCATCAACGCGGAGGGGGTGGCAACCCGCAACGTCCAGAAGATCAAGAAGCGCTGGGAGGACTTGAGGTCCAGGACCCTTGTGAAGGCCCGGCTCCTCGTGGAGGGGTGCCGGGGCCGCATGAGTTCCATCCAGAAGAGGGTCCTGGAACGCGTACGCCCAGCGCTCCACGCCCAGGTCCTTGAGAGGGAGGCCCGTCTGGAGTTGAGCGGTATGTGTCCAAGCATTACTGTGTGAGACAGGGCATGTTGCGTGTGCTGGTTCTATGATACTTGCCTGTATGTGTGCCATGGGCCATGTATGCATGTATGTGTGCAGGGACATCATGGTAATGCATGTGCGACCAGTGATGTGTGACCCACATGGTTGTTGCATGTGTTGAAATGCGGCATGGGGAGCCCTATGCAGATTTTGGACATGAGAGCATGCCAGTCTCTGTACCTGGACATGGATGGGGGTGAAGGATGGGTGCTGATGCCAGGTACATATATGGTAGCCATGTCTGTGTGCCTGACCTGCGTGTCTGTGACTTGTGCAGGCCATGGATGCATGACACATGTGTGTGACAATGCACAGATTCAGTGACGCACCCAACTTACCCTTGTTTCGCCTGTGTTCGGTGTGTTTGGGGCCAGATGGATGTGACTGAGGTGAAGTGTGTGCATGTGATATGCATGAGCCATGATGCATGTGAGTTACATATCATTGAATGTTTCTAGAGTCCATTGGACATGCATGGAAATGTCCATGGCATGCACCATGCCTGTTACTGTGTGTGTTTTGCCTGGACTGACCCATGTGTTGTGGAGGGACATGATGGAAGTGTACTTTGACAGTGGTGCTCATCTGCTATTGCTTCCTGTCTAGGGGACCATTGTACAGTAGCCTGATGCTTGTGTCCTTTGTCTCCCTCTACGCAGCGGCTAGTGAAGAAGAGGGCGGAGACGGCGCTGTGGAGCAAGGCGGCGGGGATGCCCCCACGGCTGCAGCGGAAGGGGTGGGTGAGCCCCCACAGGGGCCTGCTACGGCGGGAGACGGTGAGGAGCCATCCAGGTTGGTGGTTTGCACAGAGGAGGAGGAGGCCGACACTGGTGCACACATGGGGCCTGGTGGGAGCATCCCTGCTGGTGCAAGTGGTGCAGTCCAGGGCCAGGGGCAGGAGGCAGCACAGGTCACAGTGGAGGGGCCTGTGCATGTCACTGTCCCTGACCCTGTGAGTGCACCACCATGCACCAGCAGGGATGCCCCGTCCAAGGCCCGTCCGCAGGTAGAGGGGATGTCCATGTCACCTGACTCCCCTCCACCTGCGGACGTGGTAACCCCTGGCCGCGTGGAGAAGGTCCTGATTGGGGTCGCGATGCGCACGGCTGTGATTCATGATGACGTGCGTGCTTCCCGGGAGGAGCACGCACGTCATCACGAAGTGCACCGTGCCGACGTGGCCCAATTGGGATCGGCCATGTTCGGGGGTTTCCTGCATGTGTTGGCCAATCTGATGGCCCTCTCCTCCTCTGTGCAGGCTATCCACCGGTCGTTCTCCTTGCCGTCTTCCGGCCCAGATGCCACCAGGGCCCCCTGTGGACCTGCCCCGACCAATGCAGCCAGCTCGGTGGGGATCCCATCCCTGCCACAGTTGGGAGTCGGAGGTCCAGCAGGGGTGGACAACACAGCAAGTGGACCCCAGCAGATGGAAGATGTGACGGCATCATCGGGCAGGGCACGTGCACGACGGCGTCGGTGGTTTCCATCAGCCTGGATGCCGTCGTGCTGGCAGAGGCAGTGGCGTCGGAGGCAGCAGCGGGCTCGACGTGGGAGGCATCATGGCTCGGGGCCATCAAGATCAGAGGGGCAGGCATCGGCCGGAGGGCAGGGCAACCCTGGGATGGTGGTGTGTTCCGTGTGGGAGGAGTTTGGCCAGCGGATAGGTGCGGAGCGGCAGCGGGCGGAAGAGGAGCGGCTCGCCATGGTCAGGGCGGAGTTCTCCGTGCGTCGGGCATTGAGGCGGGCTGAGTGCCTCGAGGAAGCTCGCAGGGAGTTTGAGGTGGACATGGGGTTGTCCCTGCGAGACCTCGGGGCCAGGACAGAGTCCCGCCTCCAGGACATCGACATGGAGTTCGATGATGCCCTGGCCAGCAACATCACCAAGTGAGCCGCAGGACTTGCCCGCTGCCTTTGTATATAGTTATTTAGTTAGTTAGTGCTAGGTTTCCTTTATTTATTTTTATTATTTTGGACCGCTCGGACAATGGCCACTTTTTTGTACATATATTTTTCATTAGTTAGTGGTAGGTTTCATTTTTGGTGTTGGGCTCATGGACCCTGGAACATTCCTGTATATAGTTTGTTTTTTTGGGAGATACATTTTTTTAATTTCTTATTGTTTTCACCATGACGTAATGGTTTTTCATTAATTTCCTATTACATGATATTGCTTTGGACAAATTCATTTTAATTTTTTTTTCCTTTGTTTTTTTGTTTATCACTTTTGTTCTCGGACATGGACCATTTATTTACTTAGCCACATCGTTGTATGTTTGAAAAGTTCTCTTATTTTTGGTATTTAATACATTTTTTATATTTTCTTACACTTGTGTTATTTTCTCATTGGTTTGTTACATGTCATGATATGGGTTTTGACATTCACTTGCACCCATTGTGTATGTGTGTGTGACGGACATGTGTTCTTTTGCATACTTGGCATTGGGGTTGTGTCATGTGATTGCATTCACTATGTGGGTGGATGCAATCCTTGCCTGGGTGTTTGTGCTGGGTATGCTGGCCATTACTGCCATGATTGTGTATCGTCAGGACCTGGGGCCAGGGGGACATGTGTGGGGGCCTGCTGGCAGGTTCCCCACAGTGCTGGGGGGTGGGGGTGGTGGGAGGCATGGGTGGGGGCCTGGTGGAGGCTGCCCCTGCACTGCTGGGGGGTGGGGGTGGTGGGAGACATGAGTGGGGGCCTGGTGGAGGGTGCCCCTGGATGGTGGGGGGTGGGGGTGGTGGGAGGCATGGGTGGGGGCCTGGTGGAGCCTGCCCCTGCACTGCTGGGGGGGTGGGGGTGGTGGGTGACATGAGTGGGGGCCTGGTGGAGGGTGCCCCTGGTGGCGGGGGGGTGGGGGTGGTGGGAGGCATGGGTGGGGGCCTGGTGGAGGGTGCCCCTGGTGACTGGGGGGGTGGGGGTGGTGGGTGACATGAGTGGGGGCCTGGTGGAGGGTGCCCCTGGTGGCGGGGGGGTGGGGGTGGTGGGTGACATGAGTGGGGGCCTGGTGGAGGGTGCCCCTGGTGGCGGGGGGGTGGGGGTGGTGGGAGGCATGGGTGGGGGCCTGGTGGAGCCTGCCCCTGCACTGCTGGGGGGTGGGGGTGGTGGGAGACATGAGTGGGGGCCTGGTGGAGGGTGCCCCTGGTGGCGGGGGGGTGGGGGTGGTGGGTGACATGAGTGGGGGCCTGGTGGAGGGTGCCCCTGGTGGCGGGGGGGGTGGGGGTGGTGGGAGACATGAGTGTGGGCCTGGTGGAGGCTGCCCCTGCACTGCTGGGGGGTGGGGGTGGTGGGAGACATGAGTGGGGGCCTGGTGGAGGGTGCCCCTGGATGGTGGGGGGTGGGGGTGGTGGGAGGCATGGGTGGGGGCCTGGTGGAGGCTGCCCCTGCACTGCTGGGGGGTGGGGGTGGTGGGAGACATGAGTGGGGGCCTGGTGGAGGGTGCCCCTGGATGGTGGGGGGTGGGGGTGGTGGGAGGCATGGGTGTGGGCCTGGTGGAGCCTGCCCCTGCACTGCTGGGGGGGTGGGGGTGGTGGGTGACATGAGTGGGGGCCTGGTGGAGGGTGCCCCTGGTGACTGGGGGGGGGTGGGGGTGGTGGGTGACATGAGTGGGGGCCTGGTGGAGGGTGCCCCTGGTGGCGGGGGGGTGGGGGTGGTGGGAGACATGAGTGGGGGCCTGGTGGAGGGTGCCCCTGGTGGCGGGGGGGTGGGGGTGGTGGGAGGCATGGGTGGGGGCCTGGTGGAGCCTGCCCCTGCACTGCTGGGGGGTGGGGGGGGTGGGAGACATGAGTGGGGGCCTGGTGGAGGGTGCCCCTGGATGGTGGGGGGTGGGGGTGGTGGGAGACATGGTTGGGGGCCTGGTGGAGGGTGCCCCTGGTGACTGGGGGGTGGGGGTGGTGGGTGACATGAGTGGGGGCCTGGTGGAGGGTGCCCCTGGTGACTGGGGGGGTGGGGGTGGTGGGTGACATGAGTGGGGGCCTGGTGGAGGGTGCCCCTGGTGACTGGGGGGGTGGGGGTGGTGGGTGACATGAGTGGGGGCCTGGTGGAGGGTGCCCCTGGTGGCGGGGGGGTGGGGGTGGTGGGTGACATGAGTGGGGGCCTGGTGGAGGGTGCCCCTGGTGGCGGGGGGATGGGGGTGGTGGGAGGCATGGGTGGGGGCCTGGTGGAGGGTGCCCCTGGTGACTGGGGGGGTGGGGGTGGTGGGTGACATGAGTGGGGGCCTGGTGGAGGGTGCCCCTGGTGGCGGGGGGGTGGGGGTGGTGGGTGACATGAGTGGGGGCCTGGTGGAGGGTGCCCCTGGATGGTGGGGGGTGGGGGTGGTGGGAGGCATGGGTGGGGGCCTGGTGGAGCCTGCCCCTGCACTGCTGGGGGGGTGGGGGTGGTGGGTGACATGAGTGGGGGCCTGGTGGAGGGTGCCCCTGGTGGCGGGGGGGTGGGGGTGGTGGGAGGCATGGGTGGGGGCCTGGTGGAGGGTGCCCCTGGTGACTGGGGGGGTGGGGGTGGTGGGTGACATGAGTGGGGGCCTGGTGGAGGGTGCCCCTGGTGGCGGGGGGGTGGGGGTGGTGGGTGACATGAGTGGGGGCCTGGTGGAGGGTGCCCCTGGTGGCGGGGGGGTGGGGGTGGTGGGAGGCATGGGTGGGGGCCTGGTGGAGCCTGCCCCTGCACTGCTGGGGGGTGGGGGTGGTGGGAGACATGAGTGGGGGCCTGGTGGAGGGTGCCCCTGGTGGCGGGGGGGTGGGGGTGGTGGGTGACATGAGTGGGGGCCTGGTGGAGGGTGCCCCTGGTGGCGGGGGGGGTGGGGGTGGTGGGAGACATGAGTGTGGGCCTGGTGGAGGCTGCCCCTGCACTGCTGGGGGGTGGGGGTGGTGGGAGACATGAGTGGGGGCCTGGTGGAGGGTGCCCCTGGATGGTGGGGGGTGGGGGTGGTGGGAGGCATGGGTGGGGGCCTGGTGGAGGCTGCCCCTGCACTGCTGAGGGGTGGGGGTGGTGGGAGACATGAGTGGGGGCCTGGTGGAGGGTGCCCCTGGATGGTGGGGGGTGGGGGTGGTGGGAGGCATGGGTGTGGGCCTGGTGGAGCCTGCCCCTGCACTGCTGGGGGGGTGGGGGTGGTGGGTGACATGAGTGGGGGCCTGGTGGAGGGTGCCCCTGGTGACTGGGGGGGGTGGGGGTGGTGGGTGACATGAGTGGGGGCCTGGTGGAGGGTGCCCCTGGTGGCGGGGGGGTGGGGGTGGTGGGAGACATGAGTGGGGGCCTGGTGGAGGGTGCCCCTGGTGGCGGGGGGGTGGGGGTGGTGGGAGGCATGGGTGGGGGCCTGGTGGAGCCTGCCCCTGCACTGCTGGGGGGTGGGGGTGGTGGGAGACATGAGTGGGGGCCTGGTGGAGGGTGCCCCTGGATGGTGGGGGGTGGGGGTGGTGGGAGACATGGTTGGGGGCCTGGTGGAGGGTGCCCCTGGTGACTGGGGGGTGGGGGTGGTGGGTGACATGAGTGGGGGCCTGGTGGAGGGTGCCCCTGGTGACTGGGGGGGTGGGGGTGGTGGGTGACATGAGTGGGGGCCTGGTGGAGGGTGCCCCTGGTGACTGGGGGGGTGGGGGTGGTGGGTGACATGAGTGGGGGCCTGGTGGAGGGTGCCCCTGGTGGCGGGGGGGTGGGGGTGGTGGGTGACATGAGTGGGGGCCTGGTGGAGGGTGCCCCTGGTGGCGGGGGGATGGGGGTGGTGGGAGGCATGGGTGGGGGCCTGGTGGAGGGTGCCCCTGGTGACTGGGGGGGTGGGGGTGGTGGGTGACATGAGTGGGGGCCTGGTGGAGGGTGCCCCTGGTGGCGGGGGGGTGGGGGTGGTGGGTGACATGAGTGGGGGCCTGGTGGAGGGTGCCCCTGGTGGCGGGGGGTGGGGGTGGTGGGAGGCATGGGTGGGGGCCTGGTGGAGCCTGCCCCTGCACTGCTGGGGGGTGGGGGTTGTGGGAGACATGAGTGGGGGCCTGGTGGAGGGTGCCCCTGGTGGCGGGGGGGTGGGGGTGGTGGGAGACATGAGTGGGGGCCTGGTGGAGGGTGCCCCTGGTGGCGGGGGGGTGGGGGTGGTGGGTGACATGAGTGGGGGCCTGGTGGAGGGTGCCCCTGGTGGCGGGGGGGGGTGGGGGTGGTGGGAGACATGAGTGTGGGCCTGGTGGAGGCTGCCCCTGCACTGCTGGGGGGTGGGGGTGGTGGGAGACATGAGTGGGGGCCTGGTGGAGGGTGCCCCTGGATGGTGGGGGGTGGGGGTGGTGGGAGGCATGGGTGGGGGCCTGGTGGAGGGTGCCCCTGGTGACTGGGGGGGTGGGGGTGGTGGGAGACATGAGTGAGGGCCTGGTGGAGGGTGCCCCTGGTGGCGGGGGGGTGGGGGTGGTGGGAGGCATGGGTGGGGGCCTGGTGGAGCCTGCCCCTGCACTGCTGGGGGGTGGGGGTGGTGGGAGACATGAGTGGGGGCCTGGTGGAGGGTGCCCCTGGATGGTGGGGGTGGTGGGAGACATGGTTGGGGGCCTGGTGGAGGGTGCCCCTGGTGACTGGGGGGGTGGGGGTGGTGGGTGACATGAGTGGGGGCCTGGTGGAGGGTGCCCCTGGTGACTGGGGGGGTGGGGGTGGTGGGTGACATGAGTGGGGGCCTGGTGGAGGGTGCCCCTGGTGGCGGGGGGGTGGGGGTGGTGGGTGACATGAGTGGGGGCCTGGTGGAGGGTGCCCCTGGTGGCGGGGGGGTGGGGGTGGTGGGAGGCATGGGTGGGGGCCTGGTGGAGGGTGCCCCTGGTGACTGGGGGGGTGGGGGTGGTGGGTGACATGAGTGGGGGCCTGGTGGAGGGTGCCCCTGGTGGCGGGGGGGTGGGGGTGGTGGGTGACATGAGTGGGGGCCTGGTGGAGGGTGCCCCTGGTGGCGGGGGGGTGGGGGTGGTGGGAGGCATGGGTGGGGGCCTGGTGGAGCCTGCCCCTGCACTGCTGGGGGGTGGGGGTGGTGGGAGACATGAGTGGGGGCCTGGTGGAGGGTGCCCCTGGATGGTGGGGGGTGGGGGTGGTGGGAGACATGGTTGGGGGCCTGGTGGAGGGTGCCCCTGGTGACTGGGGGGGTGGGGGTGGTGGGAGACATGAGTGTGGGCCTGGTGGAGGCTGCCCCTGCACTGCTGGGGGGTGGGGGTGGTGGGAGACATGAGTGGGGGCCTGGTGGAGGGTGCCCTTGGATGGTGGGGGGTGGGGGTGGTGGGAGACATGGTTGGGGGCCTGGTGGAGGGTGCCCCTGGTGACTGGGGGGGTGGGGGTGGTGGGTGACATGAGTGGGGGCCTGGTGGAGGGTGCCCCTGGTGACTGGGGGGGTGGGGGTGGTGGGTGACATGAGTGGGGGCCTGGTGGAGGGTGCCCCTAGATGGTGGGGGGTGGGGGTGGTGGGAGACATGGTTGGGGGCCTGGTGGAGGGTGCCCCTGGTGACTGGGGGGGTGGGGGTGGTGGGAGACATGAGTGGGGGCCTGGTGGAGGGTGCCCCTAGATGGTGGGGGGTGGGGGTGGTGGGAGACATGGTTGGGGGCCTGGTGGAGGGTGCCCCTGGTGACTGGGGGGGTGGGGGTGGTGGGAGACATGAGTGTGGGCCTGGTGGAGGCTGCCCCTGCACTGCTGGGGGGTGGGGGTGGTGGGAGACATGAGTGGGGGCCTGGTGGAGGGTGCCCCTGGATGGTGGGGGTGGGGGTGGTGGGAGACATGGTTGGGGGCCTGGTGGAGGGTGCCCCTGGTGACTGGGGGGGTGGGGGTGGTGGGTGACATGAGTGGGGGCCTGGTGGAGGGTGCCCCTGGTGACTGGGGGGGTGGGGGTGGTGGGTGACATGAGTGGGGGCCTGGTGGAGGGTGCCCCTGGATGGTGGGGGGTGGGGGTGGTGGGAGACATGGTTGGGGGCCTGGTGGAGGGTGCCCCTGGTGACTGGGGGGGTGGGGGTGGTGGGAGACATGAGTGGGGGCCTGGTGGAGGGTACCCCTGGTGACTGGGGGGGTGGGGGTGGTGGGAGACATGAGCAGGTGTGCAGGGTAGTCCCCTGTTTTGTGGGCTGCCTGCAGGGGCCGTCGAGGGTGACAGGACCCACCCAGCCTAATCGCGTGTGTAACTTCGCACGCACCCCTGTAATACACGTACCAAGCCAAATCGCGTGTGATAATTCCTGCGCACCCCTGAAATACACGCGCCCAGGCTATTCGCGTGTGGAAATTCCCGCGCACCCCTGAAATACACGTACCCTGCTGTAATCGCGTGTGGGACTTCCCGCGCACCCCTGTAATACACGCGCCCAGCCTATTCGTGTGTGGAAATTCCCGCGCACCCCTGAAATACACGCGCCCAGGCTATTCGCGTGTGGAACTTCGCGCGCACCCCTGTAATACACGTACCAAGCCAAATCGCGTGTGATAATTCCCGCGCACCCCTGAAATACACGCGCCCAGGCTATTCGCGTGTGGAAATTCCCGCGCACCCCTGAAATACACGTACCCTGCTGTAATCGCGTGTGTGACTTCCCGCGCACCCCTGTAATACACGCGCCCAGCCTATTCGCGTGTGGAAATTCCCGCGCACCCCTGAAATACACGCGCCCAGGCTATTCGCGTGTGGAACTTCCCGCGCACCCCTGAAATACATGCGGCCAGGCTATTCGCGTGTGGAACTTCCCGCGCACCCCTGAAATACACGTACCCTGCTGTAATCACGTGTGGGACTTCCCGCGCACCCCTGAAATACACGCGGCCAGGCTATTCGCGTGTGGAACTTCCCGCGCACCCCTGAAATACACGTACCCTGCTGTAATCGCGTGTGGGACTTCCCGCGCACCCCTGAAATACACGCGGCCAGGCTATTCGCGTGTGGAAATTCCCGCGCACCCCTGAAATGCACGTACCCTGCTGTAATCGCGTGTGGACCTTCCCGCGCACCCCTGAAATCCACGTACCCGGCCAAATCGCGTGTGAGACTTCCCGCGCACACGTATTTTTTGTCAGCCTGTCCGTGTTTGTGGGTACCCCTTTGCACGTCATTTGTCCTGGAGGGCCACAGTATAGGACATTCATCATGGCAGTATATGGGTGCTATTTGTTGACGCACCTTTTGGCGCACATTTCTTACAGCCGCTGAGACGCTACCGCCTGCTTTCTTGTGGCGGTCGTGTTTGTGCCTGTGCGCTGGTTTGAGCGTGCGCTTTTTTGACCTATTCTATTCCATGAATACGTGTTGTAGGCGAGCGTGTGGGCGTTCTGCGCACTTTTACCCTGTGCTTCCCCCGTGACGCCCACATTTTGGCAAGTTGTTCCCCATTCCGAGTGTTACGCCCCGTGTTCCGCCTACTTTTGTTGCGTGCGCCGCGCTATGTGCGATTTTCGCTGTGGACTGTGCGATTTTCGCTGTGACCTGGCGCATGCCGTTAGATGGCCTGTGCGCCAATGTGCGCCGCGCACTTTCTTATCGCACGTCCGATGGTTTTCTCGCGCACGGACTTCCATGAATCGATGTGCGCTGCTTTTCGTGCGATTTTCGCTATTCCACTGCGATTTTCGTTATTCCACTGCGATTTTCGCTATTCCACTGCGAATCGCACGTTTTTGGCCACTTGCGCCGCGCTAATTATTCCATGAATCGGCCTGCAAGTGTTTAAAAGATGTGCCATGACAAACAGTAAAAAGATAAGATGTCACTCTGTTTGAATGGAAAATCACGAGAGGACTATACATGTACCACTCCAGGGGGAAGGGAACAGGAAAATAAGGACAATAGTTTTGTCTGGTTACAAAGAAACGTGCTGGACCCTCGTAGCTTTTGGGAGTTGCCCAATGAAGTAATCTCAGAGAACAAGCAGCATTGCAACTGGAGAAACAAGCATTGGCAAAACTAACAGGTTGAGCTTTTGTCTAGGTATGGGATAGGCTTTTATTAGTCACTGATATAATGGTACTGCCCGACCATAACCTGGCAAATGATTATCTAATAACTCAAGCCAAAACTGTTGGTGTGGCAATGCTTGTTTTTAACAGAACTTCAGTGCATGGTAGAGTTATAAATTATGTGGCTAAAAGCAAACTCGGTTAAGACATTAGTATTACACTCTTAGATCATTTAGAGCTGCAATTTAGCCATTTACTCTCATCCAACTGCTTAGAAATAACTCTGTCAGTCCAAGGTTTGATGTTACAGTTTGATAGAGGGAGCTCTAAGAGATACCAGGTGGATGTACTTTGGGAGGGGCAGGTAGTGGGTGGATATGGCCATAGGGATTAGCATGGCCATGGCCTTTCAAAGGTTGGTGAAATAACCAAACAACACCCACAAGCTGTGTGTCCCTCCTCACATGTCCTCTCTCTCCTACCTGTACTCCAGTGCAATAGTTTAAGCTAACAGGTGGTGCTTATGCAGCACCCGATAGCCCAAACTAAAAGCATAGGTAAAAGCCAACAGTTTGAGCTTTCTTTGTGTAGCTATGTAATAGGCATTTACTAGTCAGTGATGTAATGGTACTACCTGACAAGAAAATCGCAACAGCTGGAAAATGCAGTGATTGCCTGAGAACAGAATGGCAGAACCTGGCAAATGACTAATATCTCAATCCAAAACTGTTCTCTTTGTTGTTGTTATTTTAACATGACTTCTGTACATGAAAGAAATATAAATCAAGTGGCTGAAGGTACACTTGGTTAAGGCATTTCTATTACACCAGTAGCCATTACAGCTGCAATTAAGCCACTTGCTCTCAGCAGACTGCTTAGAAATGTTACAGCTCCAATGAAGCCATTTACTCTGAGCATACAGCTTAGAAATAACATTGGCAGGTCAATGTTGGATGTTACTGTTTAATAGAGGGAGCGCAAACATATCCCAGGATGATGTGCTTTGGGCAGATGCCGGCAGGTAGTGGGGTGATATGGCCATAGGGATTTGCATAGCCATGCCCCATCAATGGGTGGATAAATGACCAAACAACACCTGCAAGTCCATCCTCACATGTCCTCTCCCTCCTACCGGACTCCAATGCAATAGTTTGGGCTTAGAGGTGGCACCCCCTAATAGTCCAAACTAAACACCTTTCCTTGGGTAGCCATCTTCTTTTTGAATGTGTCCTTTAATGTCATAAAAATGACAGAATTGTCCATATGCAGGAACTGCAAGGATTCACTCACCCTAACCAAAGTCTGCACAATGTGCATTCACTTCCTCAGCTGTATTCGCAGGTTTGAATCTCAGTGGTACCAAATCAGCCCTTCTTCCTTCTAAAGTGCATGAGTCCGCTACCACATATCTAGGTGATAGTGATACCTATTATTACAGTGAGTAGAAGCAATAGGGATCCACTATAAACATGTGCACGTGTTGTTGAAGCATACATACAGAAGTATAAACTAGTCATAACCTATGAAACAGAATCTGCCAAAAAATGAAGTGAAGCTTTGGAAAAGAGCATTAAGACCCAGGAGGTGAACAAGGAACCTGTGTTAGCCCTTTATTTCCAGGCAGTCAAGGGCCATGAAAGGGCATGTGTGGAAATGTATCCAGTTCTGTGAATAAAAGCATCAAAACCATTTTGAATAATGCGCTATTTCCCTTTCAAACTGCTGCAGCAAATTTTGGGAATTGATGTAGCAGTTCAGTACAGGTCTCAATTCCATCCAAAGTATGAACTCCTCAGGGCTGCATCATGAATATGGATGTAATGGCAACACAATCATCTGCTATTTAAAATACCACTTTTTGAAAGACCACCTACCTATGAGTGGGGGTGAGGTGGAATATTTCCTGCATGGGTAAATACTAACATTTACCCCATTCAGTACTTTTTTTTTAACCTCATGCAGTAAATGTCTTTTTTTAGCCTAAACCATAATTATGCGACCATTAAAAATAATAAGTGGTATTTGAAATAGCAGAGGCCTAATAATGAGTTTTGTGATAGCTGTAGTGCTCCTGTTGCCAAATCTAATTACTTTTACTGTCAGCGGTAAAACTGGCCTCTCAAGCTAATAGAGACATTGGCCCTCATTACGAGTCTGCCCGTAACTTGCCGGTAATACCAGCGGGTTATTGGCAGATTCGCTTTACCGTTTCCACTGCCTGACATCCCGGTGCTACTGGGATATCACAGGCAATGGAGGAACAGTAAGTTCCCATTCTGGAGAGTACCATAGGCCTCCAGAGGAATGGGAAACCTAAAGCACCGGCACCGTTAGTAACAGTGCCGGTGCTTCAGTGAAATATCTGCTGGTAGGGGTCGGAACGGCTGGCAGGTCAAGCCTGCTGGTAGCTCACAGCCCCTACCGGGGGTGAGGAGGCGCTCAAAGGCACTAGGCTGTGCATTTTAAACTAAACAGCTGTTTGTTTTTAATGACGTGTTTATAAATGTAAAGTGTACTTAGATTGCTCTGTGGTTTTGCATGTCAGCAAGGATAACGCATAGGTGTTGGTAACTGAAAATGTGCAGAGGGTTATGGAAGTGTTTAGTGTTTATAGCGCTGCTACACAATCAATCAGACACTCACACACTCAGACACTCACACAATCAGACACTCACAAACTCAATGAGACACTCACACAATCAATCAGACATGCACACAATCATTTAGACACTTCAATATTAAAGTTTGGAAAGTGTGAGGTTGAGATAGAAAAGTCAGTGAGCCGGTCTGGAAAAGGTAAACTTGTTACCGGCACCTTTATTTCCAGATCGGCTCACTTATAATGAGGCCCATTCTCTTCTTTCTCTTTCAGAAGTCTCCTTGGACTTCATCTGGGATTTGGATATTTCTGTGGGTGGTCATACCGATGGCACCATTCTTGCCCTTTGTGTCTGGAGTTTATACCTGCTGGCAGTAAAAGTATTAGCATCTGCTTTTCACAACCGCCACTAAACTCATTGAATGTTTTTGCTGCCATTACCTTCATGCTCACTATGCAGCTCAAAGAATTTACAAAACACATTTGAGATTAGTACATCATTCTCGAGGGAAGGAAAGGTATTATGTGTACCTTGTTAGTAAGGGCATAATCATATGTTTGGGTATTCTAATGAAGTCAAACTAGCATAGGGGAGGATATTTGGCAGGCACATTGAGCTGCCTTGAGGTTCAGCGTGCTGCAGGAGGTGAGAGCGGCCTGCTTCCAGAAGTAAACAAGTTGCTGATAGAAATGTTGCTGAACTAAAAGTTACAATATAACCTAGCTAACGCGTGTATATTCTCCGCTAATAGTCTGTTACTGTGTAGCTTTCGCTTTCAAGTTTTGCAGATGAAAGGTGGAGCAGGGGGCGGAAGTAGGTGTTGAGTTACTAAGGCTGCATAACATAACATCAAATAGTGAACCCACAGGCAATGAAAAATGCCCTAATTCTGGTGGAGATAGAGTGATGCCATGCTGTTCTGTGGGCTGGTGTCTGAAACCTTTTAGAGCCTTGGGGG
This sequence comes from Ambystoma mexicanum, assembly GCF_040938575.1. NCBI lineage: Eukaryota > Metazoa > Chordata > Amphibia > Caudata > Ambystomatidae > Ambystoma > Ambystoma mexicanum. The sequence continues at coordinate 1,167,750,645 of NC_090927.1, forward strand.
CAGGTGGCAGCGGTTATGGCACTTTTTGGGGTCTTTCTTGGTTGACACTGGCCCCCTCAATTGAATGCAAGTGGGAGGTGAGTGAGAGCTAAGTGGAGCCCATTCATGCCTGGGGTCCACTGCAACCAGTGGGCCATGAACCCGTAATGATGAAAAATCCCATGGTGCATAGACTAAAACATAATGATAATATTGAATATGACATATGTGATGATATAAAAAGAAAAAAATGTTAGTACTACAGGTAGCGTGAAATATAGCAGAACAAAACCCCTGAAATTCAGAGACAAACTTAACTTATGAGAGAGGTGGAATTAATTAATTGCAACAAAACCCCCAAAATTAATTTAAAAGACTTAAGGTGAAAAGACATTAAGCTGATGGTTTGCACAACACAAATCTTGCAATTCATCAAATGTTTGAAGCTACGCCAACTTAACTCCGAGACCCCCTGCTCCCCAGGCAATGAGCACACTGATGGTATCACAGATGACATCAGTAGTAGAAGGGGTCCAATTTTACACAATGTTACATTTTGACAGGTGGTCATGCCCCCTGATTCTGGTCTTATTCCCTCCCCCTTTTGATGTGCTTTGATATAAACGTAATATATATTTGACATAAAAATGATATAAAAAATGTTTGATGTCGATTTTATATCAAATGTATATTTTATATAAAGTGTTTTCTGATTTATATCAGTTTTGATATAAACTGAATATAACATTTATATAAAATCTGTATAAAGATGGGAGCAGCACTCGACGATGTTGCTCGGTCGAGCACCGAGAGCAAAGTGAGATCTGAAGGCAGGGACTGTGAATCTAGGGTTTTGCAGAGTGATGCATTGATGACGCCAAAGAGGGGTTCCGCCCAGTGTGATAAGAAGCGGATATACATTTTATATCAAATTGATAAGCCCCCCAAAGTTTTTGATAGTAATTGTATTGAAGCCTAATAATGTTTACATAAACTTTATAGGACGCAGAAAATGATAAACAATTGTGATATCTTTCTGATATAAAAATGTCTATAAAAAATAATAGAACAAATATGTTTTGATATAAAAATGTATATACAAATCCATATAAAAGATCATATTTTTGGATATAAAAGTTTACATAAAAATAATATGAAAAACAATATTTTTTGCTATAGAAACTTATATAAAAATCATATTTTTATATAGAATGTATATACAAATTAATATTTTTTTACTATAAAATATTAATGTACATTTTTTATATAAACATCCAAGAAAATGTTCATATCAAAACTTTTTTTTATATAAATTGCGATATAAAAATGTATACCAATGTTATATGAACTAGCTTTGATACAGAGTGTAAATAAAGAAAAGCAGTTCACTTTATAATTAAAGTGTGCTTCCCACAGCCCGTACAAAAGTCAAACAATTGTTTTTATGGGGTCTACAGCATCTCGTGCGTGACTTACATGTTTCCCTCTGCCACCCTGTGACCCAAGGCCTGTGGAATCCCAGGAATGTGCTGAAACACAGAGCAGAATTCTATCCACATCAGCAGAAAGCTCAGGGATCTTTATATTTTGCGTACCAGAATACAGGATGTTTTGTACCAGCTGTATAAAAAAAAACACCTACGAAAATATGCACAGACATTGTTTATCAACTAAAACCAATGGTGGTTAACAAGGCTATTTTTAACGTATGACTGAAGGATGGCACACACAGCATCTGCAGGCGGAACTTAATTTTAGATGTTGCTAGAAGGATACAGGAAGCTAACTATTCACAATCCATGGTGCCATTCTCTAATTCTTGTCAAATATGCAGGAAATAGAATGCTGTACTTCTGTTGATAAGAAAAATGGTACTGGACCCAGGAAACATCTGCATGCTGATCTTAATTTTAGATGTGGCTATAAGAATATAGGATACAGGATACAGGAAGTGAACTATTCACAATCTACGGTACCACTCTCTAATTATTGCAAAGTAAGCAGAAATACACAAATCTGTGCAATGTTGATAATGAAACAACATTGTGCTTTAAACTCTTAAATGGGGGTCTCTGACTTGAGCAGGGGGATTGTGAACCCCATTTGCAGATCACCAGCATGATGATCCCCTGAAGTATCAACTAATTGACTTGAAAGAGCTGATTGAATTTTGATGGGCAACCCTTGCTTTTTGGCTGGATTTGATTGTGGGTCTGTGGACACACCTGCTCGTTATTCAGAGTTTATTTCAACAACAGAAAAAGGGTGAGTTTGGTGGTATTTTAATATTTTAATGTATTGTTCTGTGTATTTTTCTAAAAATGTACGATTTATGTGGTTTTATTCAAGCTTAATACAGCTCTTTTTAACTGTATTTATTGATAGACTGGCCCTTTCTGAGTCAGGCCCTTTTTGAGACAGGCCGGTGGTGAGGAGGTGCTCAAAGGCACTAGGCTGTGCATTTTAAACTAAACAGCTGTTTGTTTTTAATGACATGTTTATAAATGTAAAGTTTACTTAGATTGCTCTGTGGTGTTGCATGTCAGCCAGGATAACGCATAGGTGTTGGTAGCTGAAAATGTGCAGAGGGTTTTGGAAGTGTTTAGTGTTTATAGCGCTGCTACACAATCAATCTGACACTCACACAATCAATCAGACACTCACACAATCAGACACTCACAAACTCAATGAGACACTCACACAATCAATCAGACATGCACACAATCATTTAGACACTTCAGTATTAAAGTTTGGAAAGTGTGAGGTTGAGATAGCAAAGTCAGCGACCCAGTATTCAGAATCTGGAATTTCACAGAGTCTCTGACCGTGCAAATATTTCCACATTCTGCAAATAATGTTTTTCTACTTTATATATTTCCTTTTTATGGGCTCACACCCACCATTATACCTGTTCCAAACATTAAATTAAACATTAAATAAATCCTGACTGCACTTTTGGTGCACATATCTTTTTGTGATGCAGCATATTTGCATGTGCACAATGTCTTGTTTTAGTTTCATAGAGCCGATAAAGTTGATGAAATATTTAAAATGTGTGCAATGTGACGCTAGTATTTCAGTTTTTGCCAAAGATCACACATGTTGCGCACACGGAATAGCTGTGATTTGTTGGTAAAAAGTACTAGAGTTTATGACATTTTTAAGGGTGGAGAGTGTTAGGGTGCTACATCTTACTTGAGATGTGTGTGTGTGCCTGTGTTTTAAAGCCTAATTGCACTTTTGGGGCACATGTCATTTTGTGATACAACATATTTGCACACACACAATGCCTTGTTTTAGTTTCACAGCACCAATAACATATTTGCAGTGTGTAAAATATTCAGCATAGAGGGATCAGTATTTGCCAGAAATCACACATGTTGCGCAAATGGTATAGCCGTGATTTATTTGACAAATTACTAAAGTTGATGACAGTTTTTTAAGGGGACATGTGTCAGTTAGTGTGTATATATAGAGGCCCTTCCTTTGAGTCACTCCGTCTATGATAAAGATCTTGCTGCTGTAGTTCTGCACTTAGCCCCTTGTAAAGACAGCCTTGTGTTTTGAGATCCACACATGATCCCCCTTTTTAAGGGGCATACATGTCATCTTTTTAAAAAGTCTTTTGCTGTACAGTTTTTTCCAGACCTCAACACAATTCTGTGGGGTTACACCAGCAGGGGTGGCTTTAATAGATCTATGATACGTTTTGTTATCCACATTTATAAATCGGGTAACACATCCACATTTTATGGGTGTATTTACCTGTGAAAATCGCCAGAGCTGTGCTTAAAAAGTTTGTATAAAAAGTTCTACAACAGAGGCTTTATCATCAGAGTGTGATACGAAGTGATGCACCCCATGTTGCTTTAAAAGACTCTGTAGCAGCTTATTTAAAAACTCCTTACCAGTGTCCATCTGTAATTTAGCGGGGGCTCAGCCTTTGTTATATATGAGCTTAAAGACTTTTGCCACGTTCTGACCCATCTTGCTCTTTAAAGCCTCAACATAGTTGGATTTTGATAGAACGTCGATGACAGCTAGAATATAGTTAAAACCATTGTTGTCATTGCAGAACTAGCTCAAATCCATAATATCGCCCTCCATTGTTGATTGATTTCAGCTGCCATGGTCATTTGCTGTTTAAAATGCTTTTGGGCCGGCTTGTGTAATGTGTAGGCCTCCTCCCCTGAAAGCCACATCTTGACCACTCGCTGTGACACCTTCTCACCATCGGTTCACAGTTTACTGCACAGGCTGACAAACACGGCATAACTAGCAACACCTCCTTCATCATAATGTATTTTGGACAGCTTCAGGCCAGGCATGTTCAACCATAACCGCTCAACATAAAGATGCAACCAGGTTTTATTAACATTTAAGCATGTATTTGTATTCAAAATGTATTTGCATTAAAATACTAGAACAATCAGGCCTGCTATAGGCTTCGTAGTAGATGCGATTACTGCACAACCACAATGCACGCCACCGCCTAGATGGACAAACATGTCAACATTCTATTAGGCGTTCAATTAGATATCCTTTATCCCTCCCCACTTGGGAACTGTTTTCTCAATTATGTTACTAACAGCCATCGGACACACATGCCTAAATTGCTTCATTTTCAAAAGGGGGCTATTTGCCGATACTATACCCCATATTGTTTTGGACACACCTTGTTCAGTCCCTACGCAATCCTTATCAGTGTCAGCAGATGCTTCAAGCACATCAAATCTACTAGAGGTTCAAGGCTCAACACATAACATATTTTACGTAGCAAATTATCCGTGTAAGATATTTCCAAACCTTTGTGAGCATCCTGCTCGGGATCATCAATTGTATGGCCGTAGCACTATCTATAAAAGTGTTGCTTTAAACACGTCCCATCCACTATGGATGTAAACTCCTGGATAGGCCAAATATCAATGTAGGAGAGAGCCGTTGTGTCCGTATCGGTCTCCATTAGCAAGATACATTCCTTATACAGACGGTTGTCACCCAGGCTTCCAATTTGTTTTGAATAGCAAGCCCAATGAATAATCACAGTGTATTTGACGCTGCCAGTCTCTATTAGCGAAACACAATCCTTACGTAGTTGGTTGTCAGGATCCAACAGGTTTTCAAGTTGGTTTGAGCAGCAAACACAATAACTATTGATAGTCTCTGGTACAGTGTGGTGCTCATCACCCCTGCACACAGGACCCTGTTTTTCATCAAGTCCCTGGGGAGCTAGATCAGTCTCTGGCATTATCACCGCCTGCAAATCCCTAGTTTCACAGTCCCTGTCTTCGGATCCCACATTGGCCACAGCTGGTTGCTCCAAAACCACCTCGTCAATGTCCTAAAACTATTTCGGTTCATAGTTGCCCATTAAATCCTGGGCATCTTCCATTCCATCATACACCATAAAACTAACAGAAATATGAGTATCGTCATAAACCCGGGGCTTCCAGTGGGGGGTTCCCTCGGCGTAACTGAAGCTGTTCATAATCGTCGTTTCCTGATTAGCCCATGGAAAGCTGAAAGTGTGCTTGTGTTTCCCAGTCATACTACAAAGACCATATACGCGGGTAGTAAGCCCATCCTCCATGCCATAATAGCTTTAGGGCTGTCCCTTTAGCTCAAAATGTATATATAACATTCTTGGGATTGTTAAAATATATACAATGTATATATAAATATTGGGGTTCTTATCAAATGTACACCAACTTTATATAAAAATAATATAAATGTATATTAGGTTTATACAAACATTATTTGGGGGGCTTATCAAGTTGATATAACATGTATATCCGCTTCCTATCACCCTGGGGTAGAAACCCTCTGTGACTTCATCAATGCGCCTCTTTGCAAAACTTTGCAAAACCCTATATTCACGGTCCTTGTCTTCAGAGCTCACTTTGATCTCAGTGCTGGACCAAGCAATATTGTTGAGCGCTGCTCCCATCTTTATAGGGATTTTATATCAAATTTATATTCACTTTATATCAAAACTGATAATATTAGAAAACACTTTATATCCAATATACATTTGATATAACATCGATATCGAATGTTTATATCAAAGCACATCAAAAGGGGGAGGGACTAAGACCGGAAGCAGGGGGCGTGGCCACCAATCACAATTTTACATTGTGTAAAAAGGGACCCCTTCTACTACTGACGTCACTGGTGACATCACATACGGCATCACTTATGGCATCACTTCTTTTTTGTTTGAAAAATGTTATTAGAATAAAGACAAATACAAGGCATACAATACATACAAGGTTGTTTTAAAACGTATTGTGATAGTAATATTCTTACAATCTGAAACACTATAATTAGGTATCATTAAGGCCTCATATATTAATGGATTTGATCTAGGAAAAACACAAACAATTTTAAGGATAAGACAATGACGAACAAACAGGGAGGGATAAACAAACACACACACAGAAGGTGGGTAAGAGAGGGGGGAAAAGCAGGAGAAATATAGATAAACATGTGCATAACTATTAATTAGAGGTTACATTAGATAAAAATGCAAAAAACAGATGTTTAAGCAACTTATAAGGGCAGGAGGCATTACATTTTTCCAACCTATGAATATTACATATGGAGTTCCACCATTGTTTATAATGAATGCAATTAAGATTCTTCAAATTGGATGTTATGGTTTGAATGGCTACTAGGATAAGACGATCAAATACATAGCATGCATTCTTTTCCAATACATTGTGCAGTGGTGAACTGCCTAGTAAAAGAAATTTAAAAGCAAAGTCTTGTTGGATATTAATAATGGAATTAATAGAATTCCACACACTTTCCCAAAACGGTTTGACATGTGCACAGTCTATAAACATATGCCTGCATGACCCTTGAGCATGTAGACAACTCCAGCATCTATCATTTTGTGCAACGTTATATTTAAAGAGTTTTATGGGAGTGAGAAAAACTCTGCGATGGAAAAAATATATGGTTTGAAGTAAGCTGGCAGACGCAGTAACCTTGGAGATATTGTTCCATACCAGAGTCCAAACAAATTAATCATCCAATAGAGAGCATTCCTGCTGCAACAGAATTTGTGACTTCCATCTGGATTTTGAAGAGGATACGTTCCGAAAGGACTTTATAAAACATAGAAGCACTGAAATTGAAATTATGCATATGTTGCAGTCTCTCCATATTGTCAGAATTAAACATGTGGATTAATGAATCATAGTTTTCCATTACTGCATTGATAGTAGTGATATATTGGTCAACAAAGGAAGTCAGGATATCAAATGTCCTAGCAAATTGATTAAAAGTCACTGGAACTCCCTGTAACTAGTTAACATATTTAATGCCCTTAGAAAGCCATGGTTTCCAGAAAATAGATCTTCTATTCACTTGTATTAGTGTTTTAAATCAAAGATATTGTGGAATTAATTGAGCTGGTCTTACAATGGAAGGGAATAAGCAAGTTCTAAGATACCGGACAGATAATGTAATGCTTGTATTTTTGATAAATCAATGTTTCCTCTTGATGATATGGCAATCAGCAAGGGTTATAGGAGAAACCATAGCTTTCTCAATCAGCAACCATTTAGGTATACAATTATAATTTTCAGGGGCAAACCACATCTGCACCTGTCTCAAGACGAAGGCCCAATGGTACATTTTTTTAAATCTGGAAGCCCAACTCCACCATGAGCACAGGGCTTTTTGAGTTTGCCTAGAGATATCCTATGCTGTTTTTCCCCCATAGGAATTTGAACAAACATGATTATATGGCTTTTAAAAAAGAAGAAGGTTGGGTAATTGGTAACATGTAAAGAAGATATACAATTATTGGGGAGATCATCATTTTAATACATTCTATGTGACCCCACCAGGATAAGTAAAGAGGGGACCATGAATTTGTAAGCTCCTTAACTCTTGATAGCAGGACAGTAGCATTGTTTAATAACGTTTTTAATAGATGAGGATATATGGATGCCCCGGACACCATCCCATACCAGGAGTTTAGGCATGATGTCTGGTACAATGTATATTTAGGGGTAACATTTCAGATGTGTAAGTGTTTAATTTATAACCAGAAGCTAAGGAGAAACTTGTAATGATGTCTAGCAGATATTGCACGAGAGTGTCAAGTATCCTCACGAGTAATAATACATCATCAGCATGTGCTACTATTTTAACTTGTAAACTGCACGCATTAATACCTTGTATACTGTTATCTCATCTAATTGCCTCTAGAAAGGGTTCCATCACCAGGATAAAAAGAAGTGGGGAAAGTGGGCAGCCTTGACGTTTTTTACCTCTATGTAAGGGGAAGTACAAGGACATTTGTCCATTAATAAAAACAGCTGTTTTAGGATTTGAGTGTAAGACTTTAATCGTGGAGAGAAAAGGAGTTCATATGCAATGCCATTTAAGACACTCAAACACATAAGTCCACTCAACTCTATCAAATGCTTTTTCCGCATCTAGGTTGACAGCTGCAGAGGGATGTCTGATGTTATGAATAATATCCAGTTTGTTCAGAAATAACCATATGTTAGACAAGGAAACTCTACCTTTAACATATCCTACTTGATCATTTTTAAATATGTTGGGTAATAAAGGAAGGAGTCTGCTCGTCAATATCTTTGCAAAGATCTTGCAATCCATATTTATAAGGGAGATTGGTAGTTTTGAGGAAGTTCAGGATCTTTATCAGGCTTTTGGAAAACAACTAACATATCTTCCAAAAAGGTTCCCTGTGCTCTATCAGCTTTGATAAAATAAGAAAAGACTTTGTTAAGTTTAGGAACTAGCAAGTTATTAAAGTAACCATAGAAGTCAATGGGGAAACCATCTGTGCCAGAGACTTTACCCTTTTTGAGGTCTGTTATGGCTTTATGAATTTTACTACGAGTGATAGGGATATTCACTGAATCAAGATTTACATTTAGGAATGCAGAGTGAGGTACTTGCTGAAGAAAGTCATGACTTTGAGAAGTATTGGGTTGTGATCCCAAAGAATATAGATTTTGATAAAATGTAGAGAAAACCTGAAGGATATCTGTATCAGAGAATTTCCTATTGCCTGTCTGATCTTCCTAGCTTTTTTCTATTTTTAAGATATGATGCAAGTGATTTGCGGGTCTAATTTGAGAATTGATATATTTTAGCCTTATATTTTAAAATATTAGCACAGGAATATTGTGAGGTAATTTTATTAGATTAAAATCTTAGTTTAATAATATCATTGAGGGTAGAAGGAGCATTAGTGCGTACATATTGAGATTCAAGAGATTTTAATTGTTTGAGAATATTCTCAGATTCTTGTTTGAACTTTTTCTTTTTGTTGGCTACAAGAGAGATGATATGCCCTCTAAGTACTGCCTTGTAGCAGTCATAATTGTTAACAATAGAGGTATCTTGAGCCTTATTTTCAGAAAAAAGTGACTGTCTGGCTTAGAGCAAGAAGGATTATTCTTTTAACAGGACTGTGTTAAGTCGCCAGCTATTTGACTTTCGATTAATTTCTGTAATTGTGAGTTGTACATGGACAGGAGCATGTTCTGATAATGCTATGCACTTAATATGTGAATTAAGAAGTATATTAGACATGGATTTGGAAAGGAATATATAGTCTATTTTAGAAAAGGAGTTGTGCGTATTAGAATGAAAGTTGTTTGATACGCCATGCGTCAATGAGGCCTAGTTCCGATACACAATTTTGAAATTGTTTATGGGATATAGTGCTTTTGTACACTAGATTTCCTATCAATGAAGGATCTATAATGTCATTGCAATCCCCACATACAATTATATTCTGCGGATTGGAGTTAATGATATAGTTTCTTAATTGTAACCAAAATGAGGGATCAGGAGAAGTTGGGCCATAAACATTGAGAATAGAATATTCATTGGATTCAAAGAGAATCTTAACCAGCTCCCACCTTGCCATATCATCTGATTCAGTGTGCAGAACTGTCAGGATCTGCAATCCCTGGTCAGTGTGGTCAGGTTGACGTCTGTCGTCTGGGTGGTGGTGTTGCCTGACCCCCTCCAAGATGACGCCCTGTAGCCTTGCGCGCAGCTCTGGCGTGTGCTGTTCTAGCGTTTCAGCCTCCAGCTGGCGGTTTGTTTCCACTTCAGGTTTCCGAGCTACATACTCCACGCAGGCTAACCGCTCTTCGCATCGCAACGCTAAGAATTGCTCTTAGCTCAGCGCTCCTTCCTTCTGTTGCCTTGTTACCTCCTCGTTTCCTTGATCTTGCCTTCTTTATCCCCTCCTTGTAATTTCCTCCTTCCTTGACACTAGCTCTTCCTCGTGTGTGTACCTTCTAACTCCTTGATGCCTTCTTGTTCCTCTGGATTCTGCTGTTCACTTATTTCATCCTACGGTCAGGAGTCTGCCCACATTGTCCTTATTGGATTCTATCTTCCATTTAGAGTACCATCTCATATCTCCTTTCCTTGGACTGCAATTACCTGAGAGGTACCTTAACGGAAATCAGGTTTTTTCGCTCATTTGGGGGGTTTTTTCTCCTGAATTACTTGGCGGGCCTCTCCCCGCGTCATCCTGTCAGTGCTCTGATACATGGGCAAGGTGGCTTCAGGAGAGTCTCGTCAGTACCTTCAAGATTCACAAACCAAAAGAAAACCCTGAAAGACTGTTACTTCACCTCTCTCACTTATGGCATCACTTCTTACATCATCAATGACATCACTAGAAACTAGAGCACACTGATGCCCTCACATATTAGTGATGATATCACAATGCATATCTTGGAAAATACCCATCAGAGTACATATTTTCTTTGTCTATTTCAGGACATAGGACAAACCTTTGACCAACATAGTGTATCAGTATATGTGTAGTGCATGCTAACAGAATTGTAATATACATCATCATCAATAACTTTATTAAGGAAAACAATTCTATCAAAGAAAACAGCAAGATTAATACAACATATAATATGCATACATTCCTAATAATAAATAGTTGGAAAATTCACTCAAATATTTTGGAAGCAGTCTGTCTTCACCTGGATGCTGACTGAAGATAAGCGAAGTGTTCAGGCCACACAGGAGAACCAGCGCATAACAAATTAAGTAAAGCAGGCCTGTATTTTGTAAAGGTCAAATTACTGAATAAAGGAATTATTGTTTCACGCCGCCTGGAGGAACAAATAGGACAGAAGAAGATCAAATGCATCAAAGTTTCTCTAAGAGTAGGACAAAACAAACAATTAGGATCACTATTTAAGGAGTTGTCACGATAGATGTTAATGGAACTACATTTTGTCTTGCCCTCATAATTAACACACATTCATTTTTGTATTTCATCCAGGTCATACTTTTGCATTCCATTATTGACCATCATAACATGTGAATGAGAACTTCCTCTTCAAGGAATGGCTCCTCCCTAAACCTAGGTCCACACACTCCCCACCCTACCAAAGACTTAGTGGTCTGCTCCCCACTGTCTCCTCGTTTTGGTTGCTTGTAGATCGCTTTCTGCCAATTGTCCACCCTCGCCCACCCCTCCTATCTCCCTGCTCCCTTTTTCTTGGTTTCTCTCACTGTGTTCTTCCTCCTATAATTGACTTTCTCAAGTAGCGTTTTTATAAACGAAAGCCAAGCAATGTGTAACATATTATTTTCATACAAAGGTTTGGTGGTAACGTTGGCTCTGGGCTTTGGCAGAGGCTATGCTCTGGGAAGAGTCGCCAATATCTGTGGCCGCAAGCCATAGGTTGTCGTCCATGGGCCTATTATCGGGGTAAAGTGGCCACTGGTCCTGGCTGCTAGTCCAGTGGCTACTTTGGGTAGCTTGGCAGGGCTGTGGACTTGACTGTTATCTGTGTGCTCTAGCTTTCGGTGATGTCATCAATTACTTCATCGGTGATGGCAATAGTGATTCCATCTGTGCATCATTGTGCCTATGTGCTGTGTAGCCCTGTGTAGGGCTCAGAGTTAAGGCTTTGTTGCCTCCAACACACCAAATTACAAAGGTTTTGTTGCATTAAACCTTCATCTTAAAGTTAATTCAATTGATGTTTTTATACAAATATAATATTTTTAGAAGATGTGAAAGGTTTTGAGTCGTTTCTTGGAGCTAATATTTTGTGTAGCCAAACAACATAAAAACATCCCACCCCTACCACAATTCCTAAACATAACCCATGAGCACTATAAATATTTCTCAGCACAATAAATGATGATGTTATCTCATTTTCACAGCATGTGCCCTCCTTAATCAGACGCATATAGAAAAAGGGAAACCCCTTAGACACCACTCCTGAAGGGTTGTGGTTTTTTTCTACCTTGTGAAATGAGGGATATCTAAATCAAAATATTTAGACCAACAGGGAAGGTCAGACACCAACAGAAACCACCCACAGATCTCCAAAATGATACAAGTAATATATCAAATTTTATTCATCATCATAAAAAAGTATAACAAGTCAAAACATTACTTAAAAGACAAAGTGTTTGTGACATTAACAGCCTTTACAATCTCAATTTGCAATAATTCAAACCTGATGTCAAGTTGACTTCGTTGTAGTACACCTTTCAATTAGCAATAACTTATAAAGGTGAAACAATGATCCATTACCGGATCTCAATGTATAAAAAAACAACCAAACTAGTACAATTAGTCTCTAGTATATTGCCTCAACATGTTTCAGTTCTTCAGTTTTCATACAGAACTTTCTTCAGGAGGAAAAACTCAATTTGTCACTTCAACCTTGACATTATTTTTGAGAACATTAAACTTGAACTGCGATCTTGATACTGCCCTTCAAGTGTGGTATATCAGAACCATGATTCCCCTCAAACAAATGGCCGATAAGCATCAAAACGCATGTATGTATATCATGTATTGTTTTATAATGTGCAGCAATGCAATCAAATTACTTCAATGAGGGAGGAGAGGGCGAGAGAGAGGGAGAACCTCAAGAACCATTCATAGTTAAAACCAAGCCATTGCAGATCCTGTGTTAGAGAGGGAGGGTGGAGGGGTGGCCAGAAGCTAAGGAAGGGTGGAGCAGGTCAGGGCCATTTACATCCAAGTCCAAAGCTTGACAAGATCCTGACTGGGGGTGGAATTAAGGAGCGGCAGCAAGAATATTGCTAAGAGGAGGGCTGAGAATAGACCTCAGATTCTGACCTTCTCAAAGTGAGGAACACAGAGGATGAAGGATAGAAGGGATAAAGTGATGGTATACATAGAAATAGCTAAGTAGGATAAAAGACAATTCACATAGAAGTGAAGTAGTAAGGTATGAGAAACGACAAAGTGCCACTGGAACAACCTCCAACCATGATTTATAATCAGTGGCAAAAATATTCAATCTAGCCTTGCACTGCCCAAGCAAGAGCAGAGGTTCTCATTGTGGAGGGCATTACACGCATGGTTCCCCTGCTGCTATCATGTGAGTCCCTAAAGATCCTGGGCGAGGTGGAGTGCTGTGCACATAACCACTCTTCACTCCTTCACTGGGCCACCTCATTGAGGCCTCCTTGTTCATACTGTATTTGTGAGATGCATGGTTGGGTCACATGGGAGGCAGGAAGCATGTCAGTCCAGGGATGCAATCCTTGGCCGATGGGGCAGTTGGTTTGTAGATGGTGTGCCTCACAGAATAGAGTTTCTGACTGGTGGGATATTTTTATGTTAGTGGTCTCTGTCGGTTCTGAACAGGAAGGCTCCTGCCAATGGTCTCCTTTTGGGGGGATGGCCCACGTTTTACAGATGTTGCAGGCATTACTTTTTAAATTTAGTAGATGTTCTTGCAACCCTAATAAAAAACGAATGCTGCTGCATACGATATTCATATAAAACAATGAAATTTAAAAAACGAATGGTAGAAATGATCAAATTTCGGCTGAACCAAAATTTGATACAGCCGAAAAAGATGAACATTTTGAACATTCGTGAAAATTATAGCGAACAAGGGAAGTGGGGGTTGCGGGGCGAACCCTGCTTGCAAAAACATTATGTTTAAAGAACAAAAAGGGGACCCTGCGGTTCCGATTCCCATGCACGCAAGTAAGGGGAACCGGTATTGCAGAGGGATGGAGTCGGCGGCACACAGCAAAGTGTGCCACCACAAGGTAAGTAGGGGATGGCGGGAGGCAGGTTACCAGAAATGTCAGAATTTAAATGACTTACGTTTTTTTTCTCCTTCTGACATTTCTGATTCGATTAAATCATGGACAATCATTGCATACACCTCTCAAACTCTGAACTAAACCCAACCTTACTCTACAGCACTATAAACCACAGGCACTTTACTACACCACAACAACAAAACAAACCACACATAGCCTCCCTCAACAGCACATGATGTCTACGGACCAAAAATCACACCTATGCTCAGCGAACGGTGTAAACCGAACTGAAGGTGCCAACAGTACATCACAACTCCATTGCTCTTTTCACCCGCTCAGTCCTACTAGCTTACACCTGCCCCTACACTCTTGCTTTACAGATCCACCAGAGCACCAAGGGGTCACGAAGGTGGTGACAGTACGTGGTATAAGAACCTTTTACATAACATAACATGAGTGGGTGGAGGTGACATTGGGCCTCATTACACGGTAGGCGGAGGACCAAGGTGCCATTAGCACCTTGGTCCATGCTGGTAAAATACCGGCACCGCCTTGGTAGAAAGGGGAATTAGCGCCCTATTCCAGGGTTGGCGGGGCGGTAATTCCTCCTTCCCCCATTGCCCTTCCCCATTCCCATTTTTGCCCCATAGGGCTCTATGGGAATGGGGAAGGCGCTAATTACTGTGCCGCAAATTGCGGTACCGTAATTAGCACCCTGGTCCCTTTGCGGGTTGGTTTTTAACGCCTGCTAAACAGCAGGCGTTAAAGTACCTACCCGCAAAGGGACCTCGTAGTAAGGCGGTAAGGGTTAACGGTCACCGGTACCATTACCGGTGACTGTTAACCCTTACCGCCTTCCATGTAATGAGGCCCATTGTTTGGCTGGTTAGAAAATATTTGCTCTTAGAGGTAAAATGTCTGCAACTCTTCCTTGGCCTTATACAGGAACTCTGGCATTTCCATCATGACCGATCCAAAGAAAATGGGCCATAATATCCTAACATGGCCTTTTTCTGATTTGTGGGGAGATTAAATGATTCATCCAAGTGTTGCAGGTCTCTTTCTTTCACTGTTAGAAACATTCTTTGCATAGTTCGATGGAGTAAAATATGACATGTTGTTTGTCAAAAAATAAATGTTGCAGGGCCCATGCTTTGTATCAATTTGTGCTAGCTTTTGGGTGCCATGGATTTTAGTGGCTCAAAAATAAAAATGGCGCCCAATCTGGCTCTATGTCATTACATCTCCATGGTTTTTTAGAGCTGATTTTTTTGCCGCTGAATTTTGGCCGAAGAAACTCATCTCATTTTTTTTATTTGGGGGGTTCCCCAATCTTCTTTCCCAGTTTGTTAGTACCTATTCCCTACACCCACTACCCCTTATATCCCATTACCCACTCCCCCATTTTTTCGACGTGTTTTTTCGGCCAAAAACCTGCAGCAAAAAAGAGCCCGTGATGAATGAACGTCATACACACACAATCTACCACAAATCCTTAAAAGCTGCGTATCATGCATTTTTTCAAATGGCCTAAAACAGTAACATAGCCTTCACCGCGATGCGCTTTCCCGATATTGTTCGGCTTATCAAGGACATTCAATGCTTCTCTTCAGTGTTGCAGGTCTGGAACTGTCGTAAGTTTGGAGATGTTTTTCGAAACCATAGATTTACGTGTGCTGAGAAATATATTCAGGTCAAAAACCTACAACAATCCCCTAAAATAACTAGATAACTGATTTTCTTTTGCTCAAAAAACCTGGGTGCAACATGCTAAAACGTTCTGACTCACAACGTATACAGTTGCCCCGGCTTCCACGAGATGTCACATCCTATAGCAAAGCCTTCACCGTGATGCACTCACTGCCCATTGTCCTTTTAAGCAATTTGCCACACTTTTACTCCATGTTTTGGGTCTCTCCCTCTGCAACTGCAGCAGATCTTGTAGGGTTAGAGTGAAGGATATGTTTCAGCATTTTCTTTGACCCAAAGACATTGGGCCTCATTATAAGTTTGCCGGGCTGGTAGTAATGGCGCCGGTAAGATACCAGCACAGTTACTACCGGACTGGCAAACTACGATTTCTGCTCGCGGGTGCCTTTTCACCCGCCAGGTCTGAACTGGCGGGGGTACCGCACCCGCAAGAAGAACATGTCGGATGCACCGGCACCATTCACGAATGGTGCTCGTGCATCCAGCTTCCCCATTCCCATTGAGCCCTATGGGGCTTAAAATTATAAAAACAAGCATTGCCAAAGCAAAGAGTTTTGGCTTGTGTATAAGTATTAGGCAGTTGCTAAGCAGTGCTATTAGATGCCCAGGTGCTTGCACCATTTTGCACCTGCTACCATCATTGGCCAGTTAACACCAGTATGGCAGTGCCTACACAAGAGCCCAAACTGCTACCGTTGCCAATGCTTGTTAAGAGATGATCTGACTGCAGGCAGTGCGACTTTATCAAACGTGCCTCCCAGCCCTGACTAAACCTCCACCCTGTTCTCTCCAAGCCTCCTCTGTCCATTTGATTGGGCTACTTATCTCTCTAATAAACATTCCTCTTATGGAGCATAGGCGATTTCCTAAAAAAACAGTGGCCAGTGGGTGGAGTTAGATGCTGTTCCCAGTTTTCCTGACATTCTTTTCCTCCTCGCAGACACTAAGGTTCGATATCCACAGTCACTGGAGTAGTCAATTACCCACTGTACGATACGCCTCCTCATATTGCCATGGCAGTAACCTGTGTGCAGTGCACGCAAAGCATGCAATGAACAGAGACACTGGGAACACAAGGGTAATTGCCCCGGAGGAGGCGGCTGCACCATTCTGCACTGACACAGCGTGGCTTGCTCCGGACATCAAGAGGCAGTCACCATCTTTTACGCTGATGGTAAGTTTAGAAAAGCGTCTTTACGACCCCATCGCGGGCAATGCAAGCTACTTCGTGTGTTTTCAGACTCAATGATGCATCCTCACACTACAGCATGCAGACATGTAAGGCATGACCGATCTTGAAAGTTATGAAGGCATGTGGCATTGAGCACCAGCGCACCTACTTGTAAACAGTCAACCATCTTTCATTTGCAGCTGCCATAAACCCTTTCAAAGACTAAGTGAATGAGTGTGGCGATTTGCTAGTGGCTTAGAGAGCATGCACATCAATGAGTGAGCTCCTCATTGAGTGATGGCAGTGTATCAGTGTGTGAGTGAGCGTATGAGTGATTGTGGCAGTGATGGTATTTGTGAGGGAGTCAGTGAGGGAGGGTGTCAGTGTGTGAGGTAATGTGTGAGGCTGAGTGCTGCTGAGGAAATGCGGGGGAGAGGCCATCAGTGTGTACGCAAATTAGCTGTTTAGTTAGTGATGGAGCTGTCAGTATGTGAGTTGGCACAGCCTTCAGTGTGGCAGCCAGGGTGTCTGTGGAAGTGAGTGGGGGAGGGTGTGAGTCATCGAGGGTGTAAGTGACTGAGAAGGAGATGTGTCACTGAATGAGTGAGGGGCCAGAGCATGGGCGTCTGAGTGGGGTAAGGTGCGGGTAAGGCCTTGGTGACAATAAGGGAGGGTGTGAGTGAATGAGCGGGGAGAGTGTTAGTGAGTGAGGGCCTGCGTGTTTGAGAGGAGTGCAGTGTGTGTGGGCATGATAGACTGGATTATGTCAGCGAGCGGCGTACCATTTTGGATCAGTTGTGAAGAGGATTTGCCAGTCACTTGATCCCATCAGTTCTTGATACTTTTTCAAGTTTCTGCACATTATGTTGAAGCCATCTGTTCTAAACTCGTAAGATGGGACATTTTGATTCCCATGGGAAAGTATCCACTGAATTGTTCAACAAAAAGCTTCTTTTGGCATTTCAGTCTTCTCAACTCAACCCAGTGTTGTTTGCTGATGGGTTAGAAGCACCCTTTCTTAAGATTGCCACTTACACTGCAGATGAGCTGGCCCCCCTCTTTTTCAAACTTCATTCTCTTGCATTCTGAGACACTGAGGACATTAAAAAAACAAGAAGGCAGCTGCAATCTCTCACCTTCTCGGAGTGTGGCCGGGACATTTATCTCTTTACTCTAAGTGTATTTTGCGGATTAATCTCTGTTTCGGTTGCCAATACAAAGGTTTCACCTCCTTGCGACTTTGGAAATGCGAAACTTAATTTGAGCGGGACAACAGCGGGCTCAGGGTGCCAAAACTTCCAGCGGGTCATCAGCGGTTCCTCGACTCGGCTTCTTAGTTTCAAGATGCTTGGATCCTATCCTAGGTTCAGTGAGAACTCAAGAGATTTACCTGGTATGGGTGTTTTTTGCCTACTCTTATCCAGAATCTCCTTTGCGCCTAAACGAAGAGGACCCAATGGGAGATCTGCTCACATACAGGCACACCAGACATGGACCAATCACGGACACACAGTGGTTCCAGTCATTCACAGCACACCAGGCTCTCTGCCACCCAGGATGTGGATTGCAACTAGACAGTCCAGCCCACAAACTGGGGGCACACACACAAGGCATGCAGGAGCCAGCGAAAACATGGTGCTTTGCAGAAAAATGCATGCCCAAATAAGGACTGACCTGGGGAAGGTGAAGGGGCAAGATGGCCAAAGGACAGGACAAAGAACCTCTTGGCTTGGCCATATTGGAGCCTGGCCACCTTTCTGTGCCAACCGCGGTAAACACGGTTTGCATTTTGAGAAAGGGTTAAAAATACATGAAAAGATACGCTGCCACCAGCCCTGTCCAAGGCACATCTGCACTTCTCCTAAAAAATCCTTTGAGGGTGTCTAGCGCCTTTGGAAATGACAGGAAGACCCAAGCGCACTGTACCATAAGGTACTTTTTGCACTTGTAACATGTTGCAAAAATTTTTGCAACATTGGCGAACAGAAACCGCCAATGGACGATGAGACAATGGGTGCATAGTGTGTAAGGTAATGCACATGCCCAGAAGACGAGACAGTGCAGGTTCCATGTGTGAGCGAGTTAAATCTCATGTGTGAGCGAGTGCACATGCTCAGAATACGATGTAGATTCAAGACCCCTGTGTGGGTGAGTGTGCACGTCAGAACACAAAATCCAGTTCTCCTGGACATGCTCAATCAGCGTTTTTGCATTGTGCAGCCGTTTTGGATGTACTGTGTACATTTAAAAACAGGCAGCCATCTTACAGCTGTGAATTCTTCTGCCTTATAAGCAGACCTATGGAAAAAGGACTATTATTTGGGAAGTTTTTAATGATTATAAAATTAATTTTGATAAATATATCCTTTTTATGGATGGAGTCCTCATGTTTTGATGATAAATATATTGATAGGGATTTTTAAAATGTGTGTAATGGATTCCTTTTTTAGATCGAAATGAAAATGATGCTAAAAATGGGTGCAATTGTATTTTACTTTTATCAAAATGTAACATTCTAATGTGATATACCAACATAAAACTGTAAACAACTTAATTTCAAGATGGCAGCTCTGTAGAAAAACAATGGGTGATGAATTCATATAGATTTGACTTAGAGATGGGCTTCAAATGTGTGGGACACATAGCCAAACCACACACATCCATCCTGATATGCCAGCTGCATTGAAAAGCTTGAGAGATCCTAATTTAAAGCCCCTATTTGAAGCTCTTATGTTAAAGCTCTTATTTTAATGACAATAGTTTCGACTTAAAGGTAGCGCTTTCTGCACCACCTAATAGCCAAAGCTAAAAATAAACAATCAGCATTGATATTTTCTAGCTAAAGAAATCATGTTGCTGATAGATGGCCAAATTCTACAACTCTGGTTACTTCTCCGTACTTGCACAGAACAGCCCTGGCTGCTACAAAATGGACCATCCCAACACAGGGCCTTCACCAGGTTGTGCTCTGTTTTGAATCATGGAAAATCCTGCTCCCTTTACAGGCATCATTCTACAGCTTTTCAATCGATGTACAGAGCATCCCTCACTATTCCAAAACAGCTGATCGTCTCAGAGACTATTAATCAGGATGTACTCAGACACGCATCACAGAGCAGCTGATTGCCACCGGGTTCTCTATTAATGCTGCTAGAAGAGTTCTAAAACTCTCTCTAGAAAGACTGAACATGAGCCAACAACACAGGAGTGAAGCTGTCAATGCATGTTCTGGAGATGAAAGGCTCCCACCTGGTGTAGATTACATTCCAATAACATGAACAACAAAAAAGAGAGATTGTCCCAAAACTGAACCTTGATAGGTTTGCTTTTAAACTGAAGTACCTTGTCAAATGTTTGCATGGCATTAAATGCCAGTTGCCATGAGATGGACTGTCACGACCTAAACTCAAGCCGGGGTCTTAAATGTCAACCCAAAACTGGAATTATTAAATGCTGAAGAGAATAACGTGTTGCCTACCCTCTCTTCCAGGGTGGTGGGGCAAAGGGGGCAACCAAAGTGTTAAACTGCAATGAGCGGAAACCTGGCCCCAGATTTGCCTTATGAACACAGAAACTATGGATCCCTTCGGAATTTCTCACAGCTTTTGTGTGTGTTTTCTCAACCTTAACCTTATTTTAACATTAGTTTTCTGCTTATCCCAATCTACATCTTAGACTGCAGTAGACTGCCAAAACACGAGGAGTGGCTCCCAGAGAGCTTCCTTGATAGCAATGAACGGAAAGAAATGCGTGCAATCGGATTATATGTTTTGGATCCAGACACTCCTTTTCCTACACATCATTGCGGTATTTTTACGCCATGTCATAAAGTGAAGTGTTATTACAAGAGGAGAAGTACAGAGATGTGATTTATCTTGAGCAACATAACACAGGGGAAACACTGCTGCAAAGCCTATCAAAACATCGGATTGGAAACCAAAGTCAAACAGTGTTACACACAGTGCACAATGCTGCAGCAAACCGAGGCATGACGAAGGAATAAGCACAAATATTCAATTACACAACACGGCCAACTCAGTATTCTCAGGCAAGTCCGCAGTACATGGCGCAAACGTTGAGGCGTGGTCAAAAAGCCTAAAGTAGTGCTTGGATATCAGGATGTGTTTCGTGCTCGCCTTGGAAGCCAGACCACACGGAGCACCACAGGTTCGATCCCCGGGTCCGCGCTTAGAAACCTATTATCAGATATTGAGCGCATTATAAAAAACCTGTCATATCATATACCAAATGTGTATTTTATACATTTTCTAATCTTTTAATGTTTTTATGTAGTGTGAAAGGTTAATTTAACCATATGCACTTAAATAACAATAAAACATAATAATAGTAAGACTGCACACATTTTGGGCAGGGGGAGCAGGTCGAGGTAAACATTCCAAAGTGTCCCTAAAAATTCCAAAGTGTCCCTAAATATGTAATTTACTGTTTTAACTGTGCATAAGTGAATCAGATTCGCTTCCCTTCCATGCTGTATAAAAAGTTTCAGACTGGGCCATCGTAGTGGGTGAGGGGGTGAGCTTATCTGATGCCCCTTCTCACCACCTTAACCACGTGATGCATGAAAGGGTCAGTAATGACCAAGCTCTGCATTCATAAAAAGGTGTAAAAATAGGTATATGAACTACATTGAAGGCGTGAATGGGTAGGAAAAACATGTCTAAAAAATTCCCTTTTAGGTTACTACTGGTGGAGGTGGTATTTCTGGCATGCCACCAGCGGTATTCCAGAAATAACCCCTTCACCGGTGCGAAAAGTAGGTGTCTTTTGTGAAATAACACTGATGGAGGCAGTAACTACTGGTGTTGCTATTTCACACAAAACATCTGCCCTACACATATTGACCCCCTAAATCAGGAGCAGGTCAAAGTTGCAACTTCTTTCTCTAAGATTAACTCATAGTTGCCCCTGGTCATTTCTTTGCAAATCAGCCCCTGGGTCTATCGAATATATTTTTTATTTTTTTGCATTTTTAAAGCGCTCACACAGCCCGGGGGCATCGAGGCGCTGTTACAGGAATATGTCTTAGTTGCGTATTTATAACACGCTTAATACCCAGAGCTTTCCAAGCACAGACCCAGGGATTGAACCTGTGGTGCTTTCTGTCATCTTGTTTCCAAGGCGAGCACGTTGCCGCTGAGCTATCCTCCCGTGACAAATTACATGAATCTGCAAACATGGGTATAATTTAGGCCTTTGGAAACGACACATGTGATGCGAAGTGTTAAATGGCTTGAGGGACGCTTTTCACAGTCACATTGAAACTCCGGAGAGCAAGAGTTCATCATGCCCCCCTGTAACCCCCCCAGTTGAAATCATGGGGCTGGGATATCATGCCCTCTGCAGTAGGTCTGCTTTAGAAGGTTGATGGAGCGACCCGGCCCTGGGAGGAGAGATTGGTGACAGATGCAAGAGCTCGGACACACTTCAAAAGTAGGCGGCAAGGGCCCATGGGCAGCCTGTGACAAACTCTGTTCATAAGAACGTGTGAGATGGTTATTCAGGTGCTGCGTGGGATTGATTGATCAGCGTTTCTCTGTAAATAGAAGTGCATGAGTCACTGATCGTAGGCTTCCTTCTGTGAGGTTCCCCGTCCACCCTATGGGACAAGTGGATGCACCAGGACCTGATTTAAAGGGCCCGGCGCAGGGTGGACTGTGGCGTACAAAGTGGGCCACAGCTGCAAATGGCAATTCATTCCTTTAGTGAGAGACTGTTGGAGTAGTCCCCAAGGAGAAGTTCTTTAGTAAAATGTGATGCAAATTGTGCATTTTAAAGAATATTTATTCAGCAACATTGGTCAAAACTACCAGCTGCAGAGTGAAGTAAATTATCGAACTGGCCCACATGGGCCAAAAAAGTGGGCAACTTTGACCAATTAAACGGGCCCACGCTAGCATTTTGCCTTTTTGGTTCGGGCATTGCCCTATTGCTTTATACACCAGTCCGACCCTGGCTCTGGGCATGCAAAAAATACTTGGGCGGGCACAATCCTGTAACCCATCGCCTGTACTAACAGCAGACAGCCTGACACTGTATCTACATAACTACAATTTAAATCCCCCAGGGAAACAGCTAGCTTTGTGCATCTGCTGTTTGGTGTTCCTGAAAGATACTTGGTGGAGTGCACCAAGCTCATAACCTATAAAATAGGCCACTTTTGTTGTCAGTCGTGCAACTGAGCACATAGGCCGGGGTACAGTTGCTATTATCTCAAATTCAAAAGAGAAAGGGCCCTGAATGTCCTTCCAACCTTAAAGCAAAGCCATAGTTGGTGGAAGAATTTCAGGGAGAATTATGGATATGTGAAGTACAATCCAAAAGGTTGCACTAGGTTTTTAAAACTTACTTTGAGCACTTCGCAGACATCAGCGCCACGGGAAGAGGGCAGGAGCCTCTCCCCACCCCAGAAGCCCCACCAGCACCTGACGTGCACGCTACCCAAAGAGCCTCGCCACAGCATCAACCGCCGTGCAAGCAGCAGCCAGCTGCAACTTATACCCAACAGTAAGATGTCAATACTGTGATCTCCTCGCCTGCACTCTGCCCCACACGCAAGGCAGCAGCAACGCCGCTATCCGCACCGCCCCATTTGCCAGCACTGCCTGTCTGACCTTGTCCCAGTATTGTGCCTGACCCCCGAATGTCGAGCGCGTCGCGGCACCATAACGAGGCTGAATCTCGTTTCCCCGGCAAATATTTAATTTGAATCATCTGCCGGCAGGCGGATATGCCGGCCATCCACAAAAGCCCCTGTTTGCTCCCTGTTCGTGTCTAGGAGCGTGCCGGAGCGCCCTACTCTGCTCTTCCTTATACTCAAACTATGTTCACTGCACCAGTATCTATCTCCACTGAAGTCTAGAGGAGCAGGAGCTCCCTCCATCCATTGCAGGAGTAGCAGGCTACAGGATCGTTGCCCGCGTGCCCTGCCAGATGCAAGGCAGGCCATATCCCTCCCCCAGCTGTATTCCAGATTTCGGCAGCATGCTTGTTTCTTCTCGTGCCTTATAGTTCTTGGGCTCTCACTAGCAAATGGCATCTAGACTGCTTTTTTCTGCCACATGTAGTAATTGTACCCCAGCATCCTAACCTGCCAGCTTGTACCTTATAGATTTGCGCTCTGACACACTACTGCTGTCTTCGCACATGACACCTTAGATTTACAGTTTAAGGTACGACTCGGAACTCAGTTGCTGCCCCACTGCATTATTAGCTCAAGTGTCCCACCTGAACCCAGGCGTTGCCTAACTCCATCTCAGCTTATGTCCTATTCTGAACTTAGATGCTGCCCCACTGCATTATATGTTATACCTTATGGTCGCTAACAGATCACATTGATTGTGTTGTGCCCTATGGTCGCTAATAGACCACATTGATTGTGTTGTGCCTTATGGTCACTAACAGACCACTTTGATTGTGTTGTGCCTTATGGTCGCTAACAGACCACATTGATTGTGTTGTGCCTTATGGTCGCTAACAGACCACATTGATTGTGTTATGCCCTATGGTCGCTAACAGACCACATTGATTGTGTTATGCCCTATGGTCGCTAACAGACCACATTGATTGTGTTGTGCCTTATGGTCGCTAACAGACCACATTGATTGTGTTGTGCCTTATGGTCGCTAACAGACCACATTGATTGTGTTGTGCCCTATGGTCGCTAACAGACCACATTGATTGTGTTGCGCCTTTTGGTCGCTAACAGACCACATTGATTGTGTTGTGCCTTATGGTCGCTAACAGACCACATTGATTGTGTTGCGCCTTATGGTCGCTAACAGACCACATTGATTGTGTGGCGCCTTATGGTCGCTAACAAACCACATTGATTGTGTTGTGCCTTATGGTCGCTAACAGAGCACATTGATTGTGTTATGCCCTATGGTCGCTAACAAAGCACATTGATTGTGTTGTGCCTTATGGTCGCTAACAGACCACATTGATTGTGTTATGCCCTATGGTCGCTAATAGACCACATTTGACTTGTGTTGTACCTTATAGTTGCTAGCTAGCTACTACCTGATTCCATATCTGAACTATGCCAGCCTGGCTAGTAGTTATCATGTTCCCTTTCTGCATTATGCCTGATTGCACGCCATGTAGCAGTAATAGTTATATCCCATTCAGCAATGGACTTGCCAAGCTTGGCTGGCATAGACACCATCCCATTCCCTGCCCCACACCCTTCTTGCCCTCCCTACCTCCTTTCCCCCACAGTGCACCTACAGACCATAGCACTAAAATCAGCGTTACTTTAGGTAACCCTCCACCTAACCTCGCCACAGATGACCATTCAGACAACATGCTGAACTCACGCAATTTGCTAGAACATCGCCCTACAGCCTACCCCAACCTCATGACCCGTAATGACAGACTAGGTTGTACACTCCCCACCTTACTTAGCAAAATGACCAACAATCCCACAGCTAAAATCACTAATAAAAACGCCATTGCAAACTCTATGCCACTTAAAGGAGCCTTACTTAATGTTAGATCCCTTGTGGCCCACCCTATGGAAATTGCACATATTATTCGTTCAGCAGACCTGGATTTCCTCGCCACCACAGAAAATTGGCTTCATGCCGCAGCAGGTCCCTTTCTAACCCTCACAGTTCCAGACAACTACTCCATCCTCAGGGCTGACAGACCGAATGCCTGTGGAGGAGGTGTAGCACTTATATTCAAATCTTCGCTTGACATTAGATCTGTGACCTCCCTTCCTCTAAATTCCTGTGAACACCTATCCATTAAAATTCAAACTACCCCTAAGAACTCCATCACACTGGAACTATTATACAGACCCTCTGGTCCCAAGGGTTCCTTTGAGGAAGATATAACATCCCTCATAGCTGAAAAATCTAAACCTCTATCACAGAATATTATTCTAAGTGACTTTAACTTGGGTTACAATGATCCCCACGACACTCCAGCATCTTCCCTTGCTAATGCACTTGGCGAACACTACTATATTCAATTTAACACCTTACCTACACATCAGAAAGGCAGAACCTAAGACTGGCTCGCTGCCCACAACTGCAACATTATATGCAAGGACCCCCAACCACTTATATGGAATGACCACTTCCTACTCTCATTTGACATTAGTATTAATAACCCTCTCCACACACAGCGCACACCTGCACCAGCATGTCTGACAAGAAATAAGCGGAACATCACCGCTGAAGCCCTCATCCCACTGGTTCTACCCACCCTAAACATGATCCCCAACACATCGGACCTCAACTTACTAGTAGACACCTACAATAACGCCATGACCCAAGCTATTGACCTTGTTGCCCGTCTTAAGCTGCGCAAAAGCAAACCCAACGCACATCTTAACTCCTGGTACACAACAGAACTCAAAATATTAAGAAATAAAAAGTCCAAAATGGAAACCCTATGGAAAACAAATCCATCAGAGGAACAAAAAGTCAATCTCATAAATGGCTCCTCCCTTTATAAAAAAAGAAATCATTTTCACTAAAAAGGAAGCCTACAATACAAGAATAAGTAATGCTAGTTCCAGTACCAAATAATGATTCACTATCCTGAAGGAGTTAGAAAACCCCAATCCACCTATGGACACGTCTGTGAAAGACCAACTCTGGTGCACCAGTATCCAAGATGCCCTTGCGAACAAAATCACTGGCCTATAAACAAAAATCGAAAATAAAAGACTGCAAATTTCCAATAGCAGCCCCACCCCTAACCCCTTATTCCCAGCCCTCCCACCACCCCTAACACTAACCAGGGCTTCACCTTCAAAAAAGTAACCATACTAGAAGTGCAAAGAATCATAACAACCCTCAAACCATCAAACTGCAAAGGGGACAGTTGCCCCGCACAGATCATAAAAGATGCAGCAAGAGACCTTGCCCCCTTCATTTCTAAGCTCATAAACATGTCATTCTCCACTAATTCGGTACCCAATAATCTGAAACAGTCTTGGGTCCTCCCGCTACTAAAAAAACAGACCTTTGACCGAACCATCCCCACAAACTACCGAACCATCCCCACAAACTACAGGCCTATCACAACTGTTCCTTTCTTGTTAAAAATCCTTGACAGAGTTTCTTACTTGCAAATTCAGCATTACCTAGAGTCCAACCAATTACTCCGATTGCGTCAGTCTGGCTTCCGGCCTCAACATGGAACAGAAACTGCCCTTGTTGATCTTAAAAGTCAGATTGACGAAATTAAAGATAAGGGCAAGGCTGCCATCCTACTCCTCTTAGATCTCTCAGCAGCCTTCGACTTGGTCGACCATAAAATACTCTGCAACCACCTCTCCTCTGCCTCCCACTTCTCCCCCTCTGCTGTCACGTGGATACAGTCCTTCCTGGACAATAGAACCATGAGGGTTTTTTCTCCGGAGGCAGCAGCAGACTTTATCCCTATCACTTGTGGTGTCCCACAAGGCTCATGTGTTTCACCCACCCTATAAAATATCTTTACAAAGCCCCTCTTTGATAAACTGGATCATCTGGGTGTCACCTATACAAACTACGCGGATGACACCCAGATACTCCTCACCATCTCGGGCAATTACAATACTGATGTAGCCAGGATCAATGAAATCTTCTCCGTCATTCAGGCATGGATGGCCACACACGGTCTCTGCCTGAATGACGAGAAGACCGAACTGCTCATTGTTGGCTCACCAAACAACTTACAAAAACTAAGTCCCAACTACTCCAACATCATAATTGATGGCAACACCATCCCGGTCGCCAAAAACATGAAAACACTTGGCTTCTATCTTGATGCCAATATTAACCTCACTAAGCAAGTCAACTCGACCGCCTCTGCCACTGCCTATACCGGAAAACTAATCTGAGCCTGTAGACCATTTCTCTCCCTTAACAGTTGCCTCAAGCTAGCCAGAGCTCTTATACAATCTAAGTTAGACTACTGCAACAGCCTCTACTTAGGTGCCAACCAAGCGATAATTAGTAAACTCCAAGTCCTTCAAAATAATGCGTTACGGGCAGCGCTAAACATTCCCAGGCGTAAGCACATCTCTGCCACTAGAAACACATGTAAATGGCTCTCCATCCAACATAAAATTGATCTAAAAACACTCTGCCTCACTTACAAAGCTCTCAACTATCTAGCCCCCACCCACCTGACTAACAAATTCACCATGAAATCCTCCATCAAAACCAAGAGATCTTCCAATACCTTATGTCTCACAGTACCTAGATTTACCTTTAAAAGAGCCAGAGGCTCGAGCTTCACTGTCCTCGCCTCCCAACTCTGGAACGCCCTGCCACTGAATATGAAATCATCCAAATCCTTCAAGTTGTTCAGGAAACTTGCCATCGGGTGGCTTCTGACAAAAAGTCAACCTTGAAGTTAGACTCAGCCATTAACTGTACTTATTGCACATGTCTCATTTATGTCATTATTGGTTGCTATCACCTCCACTGCCTGCATATTTTGTATATAATTGTTGTTCCTAGTATATAACTGTTGTTCAAGTTGTTCTAGTATCACTGCCTATTACCATGTACTATGCCTTGTAACTTGTACTGAGCGCCCTTTTACTCCCGGGTCCGGAGCGCTATAGAAATAAAATAAACAAACAAACAAACTTCCCAATCCCACTGCATGTAAACTTAAGTACCATGCGCACGGACCACTTTGGAACCTGCACCAGCGGAAGGCTCTGCTCTGTCTGCTTTGCTGTTGAGGGCATTGGCACGTTCTTCAGTTCTCTGCTGCCACCCTTCCTGCCCTTCTCCTCTAGCTGGGGTAGTTGTGCGTCTGCTAGTATTTGGCTTTATTGGCATTGTGGTTTGCACAATCCCTGCACAATCTGTGTTTAGAAACTATATTTTAACAAAAATACTCAGATGATTGCGGGCGGTCATTTTGTGGCTCATACACAATTATGAAAATTGATTTATACAATATTGATCAGTAGCAGGACGGAGCAGTTTGTGGCGGTCAGGAGGGACTCTTCGACCAAGCAGGAATCCTTTCTACAACTGCAAACTTCCATTGTGTTCAAAAGCGTAAGTGGTAGTGGTGGTATGGCAAGTAGGGGCAGCCTCTGGTGAGGAAGTACTCTTGGAGCATGCAGAAGTCCTTTCAAATGATGGACAGTATTCAAAATCTGTGGCGCGTCAGTTTGAAACCATCAGTGATGCAGACGTTTGGCGCAGCCACCGGTGAGGAAGGACTTATTGACCCTGCTGGGTTACATTTCAGGATTGGCGACTTCTTTCACATTCAAACGCTGCTCTGGGGTGCCTCGCCATATGTGGTAGTAGTTGGATGGTAGTTTAGGCCAGTTTGGGTACAGTAAGGACCGTGATTGGAGCAGCTTTTTTTTAACACTTTTATCCCTGCATCTGGTCCTTGAATCCTTGGTCCATGTTAGCCCATCAGGTTTTCATCTGTGTGTTACTTGCAACTCATGCTTTGACCGATTCTGCCCAGAAACAATACGCTGGAGCGTTAAGCTACTGGGAATACCAAATACTAATACTGTATTAGTTGCATGTAGCTTGAAGGAACTTGCAGATGACTTTTTGTTAATATATATTAGTACATGGGGATGGTTATTGACCTCCTCTCCACCAATCAGAATGTTTAGAGTGCTGTCAATAACTACTGGTATTTACTGCATTTTGAACTTTCGGTCTTCAGAAGCAGACAAACAACAATGCAATTTCCAGGCAAAATGTTTCTCACCAAGACACTCACAGGGTAATTCATAGAATTTCGCAGAAAAGTGTCGCAAGCGGCTGGCGCAGAGTGTCCGCGTGCGATTGACTGCGCCAGGCACGTGCGCTAAAACCGATTTCCGCGCACAGCGTATTCATGGATTTCATGCTCCCAAACCAGCCGTGGCGCAGAGTATCGCAGCGACCCTGCAGCAGCGCCAGTAACGCCCCCAAGAACGCCCTCGCGCAAGGAAAAGCCAGCAAAATCGCTAAATCATCGCAAAGGGCTGCGCTAACCCTGGACCAGTTTACAGGGCAGCCAAACAAGGAACGCAAAGCGGGTAACGTGCATATCAGGGGTACACGTGAAGTCATACACGCGATTAGCCAGGGTAAGTGTATTACAGGGGTACGCGGGAAGTTTAACACGCGATTGGCCAGGGTACGTGTATTACAGGGGTACGTGGGAAGTTTAACACGCGATTGGCCAGGGTACGTGTATTACAGGGGTACGCGGGAAGTTTAACACGCGATTGGCCAGGGTACGTGTATTACAGGGGTACGCGGGAAGTTTAACACGCGATTGGCCAGGGTACGTGTATTACAGGGGTACGCGGGAAGTTTAACACGCGATTAGCCAGGGTAAGTGTATTACAGGGGTACACGTGAAGTTATACACGCGATTAGCCAGGGTACGTGTATTACAGGGGTACGCGGGAAGTTTAACACGCGATTGGCCAGGGTACGTGTATTACAGGGGTACGCGGGAAGTTTAACACGCGATTGGCCAGGGTACGTGTATTACAGGGGTACGCGGGAAGTTTAACACGCGATTGGCCAGGGTACGTGTATCAAAGGGGTACGCGGGAAGTTTAACACGCGATTAGCCAGTGTAAGTGTATTACAGGGGTACACGTGAAGTCATACACGCGATTAGCCAGGGTACGTGTATTACAGGGGTACGCGGGAAGTTTAACACGCGATTGGCCAGGGTACGTGTATTACAGGGGTACGCGGGAAGTTTAACACGCGATTAGCCAGGGTAAGTGTATTACAGGGGTACGCGGGAAGTTTAACACGCGATTAGCCAGGGTACGTGTATTACAGGGGTACGCGGGAAGTTTAACACGCGATTGGCCAGGGTACGTGTATTACAGGGGTACGCGGGAAGTTTAACACGCGATTGGCCAGGGTAAGTGTATTACAGGGGTACGCGGGAAGTTTAACACGCGATTGGCCAGGGTACGTGTATCAAAGGGGTACGCGGGAAGTTTAACACGCGATTAGCCAGTGTAAGTGTATTACAGGGGTACACGTGAAGTCATACACGCGATTAGCCAGGGTACGTGTATTACAGGGGTACGCGGGAAGTTTAACACGCGATTGGCCAGGGTACGTGTATTACAGGGGTACGCGGGAAGTTTAACACGCGATTAGCCAGGGTAAGTTTATTACAGGGGTACGCGGGAAGTTTAACACGCGATTAGCCAGGGTACGTGTATTACAGGGGTACGCGGGAAGTTTAACACGCGATTGGCCAGGGTACGTGTATTACAGGGGTACGCGGGAAGTTTAACACGCGATTGGCCAGGGTACGTGTATTACAGGGGTACGCGTGAAGTTATACACGCGATTAGCCAGGGTACGTATATTACAGGGGTACGCGGGAAGTTTAACACGCGATTGGCCAGGGTACGTGTATTACAGGGGTACGCGGGAAGTTCAACACGCGATTGGCCAGGGTACGTGTATTACAGGGGTATGCGGGAAGTTTCACATGCGATTTGGCCAGGTACGTGTATTACAGGGGTGCGTGGGAATTATCACACGCGATTTGGCTTGGTACGTGTATTACAGGGGTGTGCGGGAATTATCACACGCAATTAGGCTGGGTGGGTCCTCACAGGTGTTCCCTGTACACCCTCCACAGCCCCTGCAGGCAGCCCACAAAACAGGGGACTACCCTGCACACCTGCTCATGTCCCCCTGCACCCCCACCCCCCAGCAGTGCAGGGGCACCCTCCACCAGGCCCCCACTCATGTCTCCCACCACCCCCACCCCCCAGCCACCAGGGGCACCCTCCACCAGGCCCCCACTCATGTCCCCTATCACCCCCACCCCCCCGCCACCAGGGGCACCCTCCACCAGGCCCCCACATATGTCTCCCACCACCCACACCCCCCAGCAGTGCAGGGGCACCCTCCACCAGGCCCCCACTCATGTCTCCCACCACCCCCACCCCCCAGCCACCAGGGGCACCCTCCACCAGGCCCCCACTCATGTCTCCCACCACCCCCACCCCCCAGCCACCAGGGGCACCCTCCACCAGGCCCCCACTCATGTCTCCCACCACCCCCACCCCCCAGCAGTGCTGGGGCACCCTCCACCAGGCCCCCACTCATGTCTCCCACCACCCCCACCCCCCAGCCACCAGGGGCACCCTCCACCAGGCCCCCACTCATGTCTCCCACCACCCCCACCCCCCAGCAGTGCAGGGGCACCCTCCACCAGGCCCCCACTCATGTCTCCCACCACCCCCATCCCCCAGCAGTGCAGGGGCACCCTCCACCAGGCCCCCACTCATGTCTCCCACCACCCCCACCCCCCAGCCACCAGGGTCACCCTCCACCAGGCCCCCACTCATGTCTCCCACCACCCCCACCCCCCAGCAGTGCAGGGGCACCCTCCACCAGGCCCCCACTCATGTCTCCCACCACCCCCACCCCCCAGGGTCACCCTCCACCAGGCCCCCACTCATGTCTCCCACCACCCCCACCCCCCAGCAGTGCAGGGGCACCCTCCACCAGGCCCCCACTCATGTCTCCCACCACCCCCACCCCCCAGCAGTGCAGGGGCACCCTCCACCAGGCCCCCACTCATGTCTCCCACCACCCCCACCCCCCAGCCACCAGGGGCACCCTCCACCAGGCCCCCACTCATGTCTCCCACCACCCCCACCCCCCAGCAGTGCTGGGGCACCCTCCACCAGGCCCCCACTCATGTCTCCCACCACCCCCACCCCCCAGCAGTGCAGGGGCACCCTCCACCAGGCCCCCACTCATGTCTCCCACCACCCCCACCCCCCAGCCACCAGGGGCACCCTCCACCAGGCCCCCACTCATGTCTCCCACCACCCCCACCCCCCAGCAGTGCTGGGGCACCCTCCACCAGGCCCCCACTCATGTCTCCCACCACCCCCACCCCCCAGCCACCAGGGGCACCCTCCACCAGGCCCCCACTCATGTCTCCCACCACCCCCACCCCCCAGCAGTGCAGGGTCACCCTCCACCAGGCCCCCACTCATGTCTCCCACCACCCCCACCCCCCAGCAGTGCAGGGGCACCCTCCACCAGGCCCCCACTCATGTCTCCCACCACCCCCACCCCCCAGCAGTGCAGGGGCAGCCTCCACCAGGCCCCCACTCATGTCCCCTATCACCCCCACCCCCCCGCCACCAGGGGCACCCTCCACCAGGCCCCCACTCATGTCTCCCACCACCCCCACCCCCCAGCAGTGCAGGGGCACCCTCCACCAGGCCCCCACTCATGTCTCCCACCACCCCCACCCCCCAGCCACCAGGGTCACCCTCCACCAGGCCCCCACTCATGTCTCCCACCACCCCCACCCCCCAGCAGTGCAGGGGCACCCTCCACCAGGCCCCCACTCATGTCTCCCACCACCCCCACCCCCCAGCCACCAGGGTCACCCTCCACCAGGCCCCCACTCATGTCTCCCACCACCCCCACCCCCCAGCAGTGCAGGGGCACCCTCCACCAGGCCCCCACTCATGTCTCCCACCACCCCCACCCCCCAGCAGTGCAGGGGCAGCCTCCACCAGGCCCCCACTCATGTCCCCTATCACCCCCACCCCCCAGCCACCAGGGGCACCCTCCACCAGGCCCCCACTCATGTCTCCCACCACCCCCACCCCCCAGCAGTGCAGGGGCAGCCCCCACCAGGCCCCCACTCATGTCTCCCACCACCCCCACCCCCCAGCAGTGCAGGGGCAGCCTCCACCAGGCCCCCACTCATGTCTCCCACCACCCCCACCCCCCAGCCACCAGGGTCACCCTCCACCAGGCCCCCACTCATGTCTCCCACCACCCCCACCCCCCTGCCACCATGTGCAGCCCCCACCAGGTCCTCACAATGTGCGTATTGGTCAGCCTCCACAGCCAAAAAGCCCTACCAAGTAACCCATTCACCCACATGGAAATGGAAATCACATGTTACACCCCCAATGTTCATGAAGCAAATGAACCCATGTCCGTCACACACATATATTCCAATTGAATGGGAAAACACACAACATGACATGCATGAAACCAATGAGATGAAACCACACAGTGAACAATGTAAAAAAAAATGTATTAGAAAAAAATACGAATGCTAAAGAAAGAAAACTAACTACAATGTAAATGTGAAAAAAGAAGCTGCATGTCCGCATAAAAACACAAAACTAGAAAATCTAATCCAAAAAATGTTGTCCAAAGTGAAATGTCAAAACTCTCCGTGCAACAAAGAACTATGTACAAAAATAACAAGGGTCCATCATCACAACAGAACTAAGGAAACCTCCTAAAAAACCTACCTAAATATCAACTATATACAAAAAGTGGAGCAGTGTCCGTCGACTCCAAATCATAAGAAAAAACAAAGGAAACCTAAAACTAAAGAACTATATACAAAGGCGGCGGGCAAGTCCAGCGGCTCACTCTGTGGTGTTCCGGGCCAGGGCATCATCGAACTCCTGTTCGATGTCCCGGAGGCGGTCCAGTTCCATGGCCCCGAGGGTCCGCAGGGACGACGCCGTGTCCTCCTCCAACCCCCTGCGGATTGCCTCGAGGCACTCGGCCCGCCTCAGGGCCCTCCGCATGGAGTTCTCCGCCCTGACCATTGTGAGCCGCGCCTCTTCCGCCCGCCGCCGCTCCGCACCTATGGCGTGGCCCAACCGCTGCCACACGGAAGACACTCTCTGTCCTGGGTCCTCCTGCCCTCCGGCCGATGCCTGCCCCTCCGATGTCGAAGGCCCCGAGCCTTCATGGCTCCCACCATCTTGCTGCTGCTGCTGCTCTGCCTCTGCCCGTGCACTGCCTCCTGCTGCCTGCACATCCTCCGCCGGCTGGGGTGCAGTTGTTGATGTGGCCACCCCTGCTGGACGTCCGACTCCCGACTGTGGCAGAGATGCCTCCTCCACCAGCCTGGCCGCACTGTCAGAGGCAGCTCCACAGGGCACCCAGGTGACTGATGGGTGGGAAGATGGCACAGAGGACGACTGGCGCGTAGGGGGTCCAGTTGTTGAGGGGGTCGGAACAAGCCCCATCAGACGGAGGAATCCGGTCTGGGTGACCTGTCCCAGCAGGCTGACGTGGTCAACGAGCCATTCGAGATGACGTGCAGTCTCTCCATGAAAAGACTGCAGGTCACCTCGCATGGCCCGTTGACGCAACGCCACACCAGCCAGGACAGGCTCAACCCGGACCTGGATAGCCACGTCCGCAGGCAGAGGAAGGCCAGTTGACGTCAGCTCATCCCCTGCCTGAAAACGGGTCTGGACGTAGGCATCCCTGCTGGTGCAAGATGATGCAGGGACAGGATCGGGGACAGGATTGCACACAGGCACCTCCGCGGCCGCCTGTGCTGCCTCCTGTCCCTGGTCCTGGACTGCACCACTAGCACCAGTGGGATCCCCACCTCCAGACCCCGTCTCTGGTGCTTGCACGGCCTCCTCCTCCACCAGACCCCCCACCAACCTGGATGACTCTGTGCCATCTTCCCCTGTTGGGCCCTGTGGGGTCCCAGCTGCCCCTTCTGCTGCCGAGGAGTCCAACTGCAACCTCCGCCTCTTGGACCTCCCCCCGGCAGCTGCGGCCTGGGACGCGGCACCGGACTCCTCACTCCCCGACGAGATGACAACACGGGAGGGGAGCCGGGCCTTGCGTCTCCGGCTGGCGGTCGGATCCCCGCCGCTGTGCTCCACAGCACCTTCTCCGCCCTCTTCATCAGTTGACGCTGCAGACAGGGAGAAACAAAACACAGGCATCAGGGCACTGTACAATGGACACATACACACATGACAGTTGTACATGAGTGGCATTGGCAAACCTCAGACATGCCATCACAATCCCCAACACACATGTCATTGCAACTGGCACACATGAGCCATACCACAGCCATATCGCAACTGCCACCACCATCCCCACACATACAACAGCATCAGCAGCCAAAGGGGAGCCATACATCACATGCAACACAGGAAGTGCACCACACATGTACACACACCACCACACTTGCATGCATGTCTACACCTCTGCCAAGTGTCGCACTGTTCAGACGGGCATCCATGTCACATCTGCCAATCAGGCTTCCACATACCGCTGTCACATGCATCCATGTAGCATCACTGTTGCACCTTTGACAAATACACACACATGCACATGTACACAGTGCTCATACATGCAGCCGAAAACAACATACATGCCTGACATCACGGACATGTCTACTTACATACACATTCATCCAAACATGTGTGCACGCACAACTGCATTTGCCATGCAAGCCCACACACACAAGCACCATCCATGTCTCACACATTACAGCCCTCGCATGTGTCAGCCCCACGGCCCTGTACACCCCCACCCATACTCCACCCCATACAAACAGATGTGCAACTGGCACAATGGGGAATGATCACCACACGCCCTGCTCACAACCAGGATGCATGTACACTCACCGCTCGACTCCAGACGGCTCTGCTTCTCTAGGACCTGGACGTGGAGCGCTGGGGATATGCGTTCCAGGACCCCCATCTGTTCTTCCGACAAGTGGCCCCGGCGCCCCTTGGCATCCGCTGCCTTCAAGAGGCGCCGGGCCTTGTTCAGGGTCCTGGACCAGAAGTCCTCCCAGCGCTTCCTGACATGTTGTAAGTCCCGGACTGCCACCCCCTCCGCGTTGATGGCAGTCACGATGTCTGTCCAGATCCGAGTCCGTCCTTCCTTGTCGGCGCG
Source organism: Ambystoma mexicanum (assembly GCF_040938575.1). Lineage (NCBI taxonomy): Eukaryota > Metazoa > Chordata > Amphibia > Caudata > Ambystomatidae > Ambystoma > Ambystoma mexicanum. Next base: position 1,167,787,281 of record NC_090927.1, read on the forward strand.
GGAACTTCCAAAGAGGGCATCATACTGCCCCAGGACTTGCTCCACCAGGACACCAACTTCGGTGGCACTGAAGCTGGTGCCCCTCTGCCTCTCTGGCCGGGGGTTGTCAGTGGTCACAGATGGTGTTAGCCCCGACATGACAACCCCAGAGGCAGGAGTGGGTGGGCAACTGGGTCCTGGGGCTGGGCTGTGGAGCGATGGAATTCCAGTCGGGAGTCTTCTGTTCCAGCAGGGGTGGTCACAGCAACAGCACCCCTGGCTGATGTGCAGGCAGCAAATGGCAGTGCACGTGGGCAGCAGGCAGTCAGGCAGCAGCAGATAGCAGGTGGGAGCGTGCTCGGGGCTCTGGGGGGCAGTAATTCGGCCTTCTGGGCAGGAGCGTGGTCTCCCGTGTGCTCACGCGTGGCCAGCTTGGTACGGAGTGAATTGGCACGTGAAAATCCTGCACGTCAGCGTGAAAACCGAGGAAAGGCCCTCAGCGCGTAAGCGCGTCTGTGACGTGAACCCGCACGGGTGTTTCCCACACAGCACGTGATGACAGAGCACACGTGGAAAGACTGCACGTCAGAGTCTCATCGCGTGTAATTGGACAAAAGTGCGTGTACACGCGATTGGCCTATGTACGTGTATATGAGGTGTGCGCGGACACTTACACACGCAAGTACGTCAGCGCACCTGTATCCCGGTGTACGGCCATTTCCACCAATCACACGCAATGAGACTCTGACGTGCAGTCTTTCCACGTGTGCTCTGTCATCACGTGCTGTGTGGGAAACACCCGTGCGGGTTCACGTCACAGACGCGCTTACGCGCTGAGGGCCTTTGGTCCAATGGAATCGCGTATGCGTGCTGACGCGCTTACGCGCTAAGGGCCTTTCCTCGGTTTTCACGCTGACGTGCAGGATTTTCACGTGCCAATTCACTCCGTACCAAGCTGGCCACGCGTGAGCACACGGGAGACCACGCTCCTGCCCAGAAGGCCGAATTACTGCCCCCCAGAGCCCCGAGCACGCTCCCACCTGCTATCTGCTGCTGCCTGACTGCCTGCTGCCCACGTGCACTGCCATTTGCTGCCTGCACATCAGCCAGGGGTGCTGTTGCTGTGACCACCCCTGCTGGAACAGAAGACTCCCGACTGGAATTCCATCGCTCCACAGCCCAGCCCCAGGACCCAGTTGCCCACCCACTCCTGCCTCTGGGGTTGTCATGTCGGGGCTAACACCATCTGTGACCACTGACAACCCCCGGCCAGAGAGGCAGAGGGGCACCAGCTTCAGTGCCACCGAAGTTGGTGTCCTGGTGGAGCAAGTCCTGGGGCAGTATGATGCCCTCTTTGGAAGTTCCCGCGCCGACAAGGAAGGACGGACTCGGATCTGGACAGACATCGTGACTGCCATCAACGCGGAGGGGGTGGCAGTCCGGGACTTACAACATGTCAGGAAGCGCTGGGAGGACTTCAGGTCCAGGACCCTGAACAAGGCCCGGCGCCTCTTGAAGGCAGCGGATGCCAAGGGGCGCCGGGGCCACTTGTCGGAAGAACAGATGGGGGTCCTGGAACGCATATCCCCAGCGCTCCACGTCCAGGTCCTAGAGAAGCAGAGCCGTCTGGAGTCGAGCGGTGAGTGTACATGCATCCTGGTTGTGAGCAGGGCGTGTGGTGATCATTCCCCATTGTGCCAGTTGCACATCTGTTTGTATGGGGTGGAGTATGGGTGGGGGTGTACAGGGCCGTGGGGCTGACACATGCGAGGGCTGTAATGTGTGAGACATGGATGGTGCTTGTGTGTGTGGGCTTGCATGGCAAATGCAGTTGTGCGTGCACACATGTTTGGATGAATGTGTATGTAAGTAGACATGTCCGTGATGTCAGGCATGTATGTTGTTTTCGGCTGCATGTATGAGCACTGTGTACATGTGCATGTGTGTGTATTTGTCAAAGGTGCAACAGTGATGCTACATGGATGCATGTGACAGCGGTATGTGGAAGCCTGATTGGCAGATGTGACATGGATGCCCGTCTGAACAGTGCGACACTTGGCAGAGGTGTAGACATGCATGCAAGTGTGGTGGTGTGTGTACATGTGTGGTGCACTTCCTGTGTTGCATGTGATGTATGGCTCCCCTTTGGCTGCTGATGCTGTTGTATGTATGGGGATGGTGGTGGCAGTTGCGATATGGCTGTGGTATGGCTCATGTGTGCCAGTTGCAATGACATGTGTGTTGAGGATTGTGATGACATGTCTGAGGTTTGCCAATGCCACTCATGTGCAACTGTCATGCGTGTATGTGTCCATTGTACAGTGCCCTGATGCCTGTGTTTTGTTTCTCCCTGTCTGCAGCGTCAACTGATGAAGAGGGCGGAGAAGGTGCTGTGGAGCACAGCGGCGGGGATCCGACCGCCAGCCGGAGACGCAAGGCCCGGCTCCCCTCCCGTGTTGTCATCTCGTCGGGGAGTGAGGAGTCCGGTGCCGCGTCCCAGGCCGCAGCTGCCGGGGGGAGGTCCAAGAGGCGGAGGTTGCAGTTGGACTCCTCGGCAGCAGAAGGGGCAGCTGGGACCCCACAGGGCCCAACAGGGGAAGATGGCACAGAGTCATCCAGGTTGGTGGGGGGTTTGGTGGAGGAGGGGGCCGCGCAAGCACCAGAGACAGGGTCTGGAGGTGGGGATCCCACTGGTGCTAGTGGTGCAGTCCAGGACCAGGGACAGGAGGCAGCACAGGCGGCCGCGGAGGTGCCTGTGTGCAATCCTGTCCCCGATCCTGTCCCTGCATCATCTTGCACCAGCAGGGATGCCTACGTCCAGACCCGTTTTCAGGCAGGGGATGAGCTGACGTCAACTGGCCTTCCTCTGCCTGCGGACGTGGCCATCCAGGACCGGGTTGAGCCTGTCCTGGCTGGTGTGGCGTTGCGTCAACGGGCCATGCGAGGTGACCTGCAGTCTTTTCATGGAGAGACTGCACGTCATCTCGAATGGCTCGTTGACCACGTCAGCCTGCTGGGACAGGTCACCCAGGCCGGATTCCGCTGTCTGATGGGGCTTGCTCCGACCCCCTCCTCAACTGGACCCCCTACGCGCCAGTCGTCCTCTGTGCCATCTTCCCACCCATCAGTCACCTGGGTGCCCTGTGGAGCTGCCTCTGACAGTGCGGCCAGGCTGGTGGAGGAGGCATCCCTGCCACAGTCGGGAGTCGGACGTCCAGCAGGGGTGGCCACATCAACAGGTGCACCCCAGCCGGCGGAGGATGTGCAGGCAGCAGGAGGCAGTGCACGGGCAGAGGCAGAGCAGCAGCAGCAGCAAGATGGTGGGAGCCATGAAGGCTCGGGGCCTTCGACATCGGAGGGGCAGGCATCGGCCGGAGGGCAGGAGGACCCAGGACAGAGAGTGTCTTCCGTGTGGCAGCGGTTGGGCCACGCCATAGGTGCGGAGCGGCGGCGGGCGGAAGAGGCGCGGCTCACAATGGTCAGGGCGGAGAACTCCATGCGGAGGGCCCTGAGGCGGGCCGAGTGCCTCGAGGCAATCCGCAGGGGGTTGGAGGAGGACACGGCGTCGTCCCTGCGGACCCTCGGGGCCATGGAACTGGACCGCCTCCGGGACATCGAACAGGAGTTCGATGATGCCCTGGCCCGGAACACCACAGAGTGAGCCGCTGGACTTGCCCGCCGCCTTTGTATATAGTTCTTTAGTTTTAGGTTTCCTTTCGTTCTTATTATTATTTGGAGTCGACGGACACTGCTCCACTTTTTGTATATAGTTGATATTTAGGTAGGTTTTTTAGGAGGTTTCCTTAGTTCAGTTGTGATGATGGACCCTTGTTATTTTTGTACATAGTTCTTTGTTGCATGGAGAGTTTTTACATTTCACTTTGGACATAATTTTTTTGATTTGATTTTCTAGATTTGTGTTTTTATGCGGACATGCAGCTTATTTTTTCACATTTACATTGTAGTTAGTTTTCTTTCTTTGGCATTTGTATTTTTTTCAATACATTTTTTTTTACATTGTTCACTGTGTGGTTTCATCTCATTGGTTTCATGCATGTCATGTTGTGTGTTTTCCCATTCAATTTGAAAATATGTGTGTGACGGACATGGGTTCATTTGCTTCATGTACATTGGGGGTGTAACATGTGATTTCCATTTCCATGTGGGTGAATGGGTTACTTGGTAGGTCTTTTTGGCTGTGGAGGCTGACCATTACGCACATGATTGGGGATTGTGAGGACCTGGTGGGGGCTGCACATGGTGGCAGGGGGGTGGGGGTGCAGGGGGACATGAGTGGGGGCCTGGTGGAGGTTGAGCCTGCACTGCTGGGGGGTGGGGGTGGTGGGAGACATGAGTGGGGGCCTGGTGGAGGGTGACCCTGCACTGCTGGGGTGTGGGGGTGATGGGAGACATGAGTGGGGGCCTGGTGGAGGGTGACCCTGGTGGCTGGGGGGTGGGGGTGATAGGGGACATGAGTGGGGGCCTGGTGGAGGGTGACCCTGGTGGCTGGGGGGTGGGGGTGGTGGGAGACATGAGTTGGATATGGGTGGGGGCCTGCTGGCAGGTGCCCCACAGTGCTGGGGGGTGGGGGTGGTGGGAGACATGAGTTGGACATGGGTGGGGGCCTGCTGGCAGGTGCCCCACAGTGCTGGGGGGTGGGGGTGGTGGGAGACATGAGTTGGACATGGGTGGGGGCCTACTGGCAGGTGCCCCACAGTGCTGGGGGGTGGGGGTGGTGGGAGACATGAGTGGGGCCCTGGTGGAGGGTGACCCTGGTGGCTGGGGGGTGGGGGTGGTGGGAGACATGAGTTGGACATGGGTGGGGGCCTACTGGCAGGTGCCCCACAGTGCTGGGGGGTGGGGGTGGTGGGGGACATGAGTTGGACATGGGTGGGGGCCTGCTGGCAGGTGCCCCACAGTGCTGGGGGGTGGGGGTGGTGGGAGACATGAGTGGGGCCCTGGTGAAGGGTGACCCTGCACTGCTGGGGGGTGGGGGTGGTGGGAGACATGAGTGGGGCCCTGGTGGAGGGTGACCCTGGTGGCTGGGGGGTGGGGGTGGTGGGAGACATGAGTTGGACATGGGTGGGGGCCTGCTGGCAGGTGCCCCACAGTGCTGGGGTGTGGGGGTGGTGGGAGACATGAGTTGGACATGGGTGGGGGCCTGGTGGAGGGTGACCCTGGTGGCTGGGGGGTGGGGGTGGTGGGAGACATGAGTTGGACATGGGTGGGGGCCTGCTGGCAGGTGCCCCACAGTGCTGGGGTGTGGGGGTGGTGGGAGACATGAGTTGGACATGGGTGGGGGCCTGCTGGCAGGTGCCCCACAGTGCTGGGGTGTGGGGGTGGTGGGAGACATGAGTTGGACATGGGTGGGGGCCTGCTGGCAGGTGCCCCACAGTGCTGGGGGGTGGGGGTGGTGGGAGACATGAGTTGGACATGGGTGGGGGCCTACTGGCAGGTGCCCCACAGTGCTGGGGGGTGGGGGTGGTGGGAGACATGAGTTGGACATGGGTGGGGGCCTGCTGGCAGGTGCCCCACAGTGCTGGGGGGTGGGGGTGGTCGGAGACATGAGTGGGGCCCTGGTGGAGGGTGACCCTGGTGGCTGGGGGGTGGGGGTGGTGGGAGACATGAGTTGGACATGGGTGGGGGCCTACTGGCAGGTGCCCCACAGTGCTGGGGGGTGGGGGTGGTGGGGGACATGAGTTGGACATGGGTGGGGGACTGCTGGCATGTGCCCCACAGTGCTGGGGGGTGGGGGTGCAAGGGGACATGTGTTGGTGTTCATTAGTTCAAGGAGACATGTGCCTTTGCTGGGGGGCATGCCCATGTTGGGTGGGCTGCCTGCGGGACATGACCAGGGATGCAGGGTAGTCCCCTGTGGTGTGGGCTGCCTGCAGGGGCCGTGGAGGGTGTACAGGGTACACCTGGGAGGACCCACACTGTCAAATCACATGTGGGACTCCCCGGCACCCCTGAAATACACGTACCGTGCAGAAATCGCGTGTAAAACTTCCCGCGCACCCCTGAAATACACGCGCCCAGGCTATTCGCGTGTAAAACTTCCCGCGCACCCCTGAAATACACGGGCCCAGGCTATTCGCGTGTGGAACTCCCCGCGCACCCCTGAAATACACGCGCCCAGGCTATTCGCGTGTGGAACTTCCCGCGCACCCCTCAAATTCACGCGCCCAGGCTATTCGCGTGTGGAACTTCCCGCGAACCCCTGAAATACACGCGCCCAGGCTATTCGCGTGTGGAACTTCCCGCGCACCCCTGAAATACACGCGCCCAGCCTATTCGCGTGTGGAACTTCCCGCGCACCCCTGAAATACACGCGCCCAGGCTATTCGCGTGTGGAACTTCCCGCGAACCCCTGAAATACACGCGCCCAGGCTATTCGCGTGTGGAACTTCCCGCGAACCCCTGTAATACACGTAGCCCGCTCACCCAGGCCCGATCGCGTGAGGAACTTCCCGCGCACCCCTCAAATTCACGCGCCCAGGCTATTCGCGTGTGGAACTTCCCGCGCACCCCTGAAATACACGCGCCCAGCCTATTCGCGTGTGGAACTTCCCGCGCACCCCTGAAATACACGCGCCCAGCCTATTCGCGTGTGGAACTTCCCGCGCACCCCTGAAATACACGCGCCCAGGCTATTCGCGTGTGGAACTTCCCGCGAACCCCTGAAATACACGCGCCCAGGCTATTCGCGTGTGGAACTTCCCGCGAACCCCTGTAATACACGTAGCCCGCTCCCCCAGGCCCGATCGCGTGAGGAACTTCCCGCGCACCCCTCAAATTCACGCGCCCAGGCTATTCGCGTGTGGAACTTCCCGCGCACCCCTGAAATACACGCGCCCAGCCTATTCGCGTGTGGAACTTCCCGCGCACCCCTGAAATACACGCGCCCAGGCTATTCGCGTGTGGAACTTCCCGCAAACCCCTGAAATACACGCGCACAGGCTATTCGCGTGTGGAACTTCCCGCGAACCCCTGTAATACACGTAGCCCGCTCCCCCAGGCCCGATCGCGTGAGGAACTTCCCGCGCACCCCTCAAATTCACGCGCCCAGGCTATTCGCGTGTGAAACTTCACGCGAACCCCTGAAATACACGTACCGTGCAGAAATCGCGTGTAAAACTTCCCGCGCACCCCTGAAATACACGCGCCCAGTCTATTCGCGTGTGAAACTTCACGCGAACCCCTGAAATACACGTACCGTGCAGAAATCGCGTGTAAAACTTCCCGCGCACCCCTGAAATACACGCGCCCAGGCTATTCGCGTGTGAAACTTCACGCGAACCCCTGAAATACACGTAGCACGCTCCCCCAGGCCCGATCGCGTGAGGAACTTCACGCGAACCCCTGTAATACACGTAGCCCGCTCCCCCAGGCCCGATCGCGTGTGGAACTTCACGCAAACCCCTGTAATACACGTAGCCCGCTCCCCCAGGCCCGATCGCGTGTGGAACTTCACGCGAACCCCTGAAATACACGTAGCCCGCTCCCCCAGGCCCGATCGCGTGAGGAACTTCACGCGAACCCCTGTAATACACGTAGCCCGCTCCCCCAGGCCCGATCGCGTGAGGAACTTCACGCGAACCCCTGTAATACACGTAGCCCGCTCCCCCAGGCCCGATCGCGTGAGGAACTTCACGCGAACCCCTGTAATACACGTAGCCCGCTCCCCCAGGCCCGATCGTGTGAATAACTTCACGCGAACCCCTGTGATGCACGTACCCTGCAAATCGCGTGTGACACTTCCCGCGCACCCCGGTATACATGCACACGTATTTTTTGTCAGCGGGTGTCCGTGTTTGTGGGTACCCCTTTGCACGTCATTTTTCCTGGAGGGCCACAGTATGGGACATTCATCATGGCAGTATATAGGTGCTATTTGTTGGCGCACCTTTTGGCGCACATTTCTTACAGCCGCAGAGACGCTACCGCCTCCTTTCTTGTGGCGGTCGTGTTTGTGCCTGTGCGCTGGTTTGAGCGTGCGCTTTTTTCCCCTATTCTATTCCATGAATACGTGTTGTAGGCGAGCGTGTGGGCGTTCCGCGCACTTGTGCCCTGTACTTCCCCCGTGACGCCCACGTTTTGGCAAGTTGTTCCCCATTCCGAGTGTTACGCCCGTGTTCCGCCTACTTTTATTGCGTGCGCCGCGCTATGTACGAATTTCGCTGTGGCCTGTGCGATTTTCGCTGTGACCTGGCGCACGCTGTTAGATGGCCTGTGCGCCAACGTGCGCCAACGTGCGCCGCGCACTTTTTTTTCGCACATCCGCTGGTTTTCTCGCGCACGGCCTTCCATGAATCGACGTGCGCTGCTTTTCGTGCGATTTTCGCACGTTCACTGCGATTTTCGCTATTCCACTGCGATTCGCACGTTTTTGCCCACTTGCGCCGCGCTAATTATTCCATGAATCGGCCTCTCATTCTCTCAGAGAACCTTTTTTGACGCAACATGCTAATTAACACATGAAAGAGAAAACGAAACCATTGGAAAATGCTTTCAATTCCTTATATAGAAAAGGTTTATTTTTACATGACCCCTAATGCCTGTTAAATCTGTTCCAGTTCAACCAAGTTGCAATTTAAATGCTTAAACTATGAAGACAACAATGTTATTTAAATACTCTAAATTAAAACAACATCTAATTTTTTAACTCAGTGGGCCTCATTGCGAGGTTGGAGGTAGCCTTGCCGGTTTCACCGGCAAGGCTACCCCCAAACTCGCATCCGGCTCCGGCACCCACGAAAGGGGAATCACCAGGCCATTCTGACCTCGGCGGACCCGGAAATTCTCCTTGCCCGGGTACTGGAGTTGGTACGTCCCCATTCCCATAGGGCTCAATTGGAACGGGGAGGATGGTAGCAGCGGTACCGTTCATAACGGTACCGTTGCTACCATCATGTACTGCTCGCGGGTGCCAGTACGGCCACCTGGTCAGACCAGGTGGCTGCAGGGGCACCCACGAGCAAAACCCCTAGTATGGCGGTACGGTACCAATGGTGCCGGTAGCGATACTGGCACCGTTGTTGTCTTACCACCATACTCCTAATGAGGCCCAGTCTATTTACTTTAGTCACTCTTGAAGTAACATTTTTTTACTTTGGGCTCATCACAAGTTGGGCGGTATCCCGACTGGGTTGCTATCACCTCCACTGCCTGCATATTTTGTATATAATTGTTGTTCCTAGTATATAACTGTTGTTCAAGTTGTTCTAGTAACACTGCCTATTACCATGTACTATGCCTTGTAACTTGTACTGAGCACCCTTTTACTCCCGGGTCCGGAGCGCTATAGAAATAAAATAAACAAACAAACAAACTTCCCAATCCCACTGCATGTAAACTTAAGTACCATGCGCACGGACCAGATCACGGGTTGGGCAGTAAACGTTATTCCCCATTCTCCATTGGACCCAATGGGGAATTTTCGGCGCAATTACTGCTGGTTGTATTACCGCACAGGAATTGCACCGAAAATCAGCATTTTTCCAGCGTGTTTACCACCAGCTCTGAGCTGGGGGTAAACAGGCCATACTCATGATTGGGAGACCCTTAAATGTGGCGGTAACCCCGCTACCACTACATTTAATTTAAGGGCTACTGCCCAACTCGTGATGAGGCCTTTTACCACCAAAACACCAAAACATGTATTGCTACTATCACCATGTGGTAATACCTTATAGACCTCAGGAGGGGTCATTATCTTGGTATGGAGTCATTTTACAGAAATTAAAATAGAGTGGTAAGTTTCAACGAAAGCCAAAATACCGAAAAAGTACAAAATGTTTTTAATATATGTATGGTAGGGGAGTAAGGGGTTAAAATGGGTAGGCATGGGGCTGGGGTGGGGTTAAAACGATAGAAACATTGGGGTTAGGGGGTTCACCCCAAATAATAAAAAAAAATGTTTTCGGTATTTTTGCCACTCTGAAAATTATCACTCTGAATTTAATCACATATAACCATTATCTCTTAGGATAATTACGCTTCCCCAACTTATGTGCCTCTGCGATTATCACACAATAATTAAACCCCGCCCCGTCTCGATCTCAAAGGCTACATAAACAGCTCCATTGGTTTGTGCGTGCAATCAATTTATTTGCATTCTCCCAATGATCACTTGGCTGTTTTGCTTGATTAGGAATGTTGGCACTGACTAATGCAGACATATCAATGAAAAAAAGATAAGGTACATTTTAGTATCCTTTGAATGCAAACTGCTCCCATTGTTTACAACTCTTGTAATTGCAAGACAATGTTCCCACATATAATGAAGTCACTAGTATCTTTCATACTGTTGTCCTGGGCACTCCGAGTATTCTTATAATTTACTATGATATTCTATGATTTAAAAATCAAATAAAATTTCCTTGTCCACATTATCCAAATAACTTAATCAACAGGGCAAAAACAGCACTAAAAATACTCACATGGTGCAAATTCTATCTTAACTTGATTCTGAATGTTCCCTCCCTGAAAGAAATTGTAAGCCAAAGCTCAAGTCTACTGGACCCCTGGAGGCCGACAGGAATCCATCACCTTCATCCCCCTCCAATCCCCACTCCTGACTCTCCCTCTGACTCTGTCCTTTCTAGCCTGCACCTTGCCATCTCTAACACCCTTGGCATCCTTGCCCCGCCATAAGGATCTGCCTAAAACTTGGCACCAAGAACAACAGTTGGTTTCATTCCGATCTAGCGTATCTGTAACGCAAGCGCAGAGTTGCTGAACGGAAGTGGAAGACCTTGAGCCTATCCTCTGACAAACTGCCCCAAAGGCAATATCGCTTCTCTATCTGCTCCAAGAAGCAGGCCCACATCCAAGGCTGCATCTCTGGAGCCACTAAAACCACAGCCAAACTTTTCAAAATCTGCAAGAAACTCACCAATCCACTTGCAGTCCCCACCTCTCCCCTTCCCAAGCTCTCTGCACTGCTTTGGCCTCCTACTTTACACCAAAACTCAGGACATCTTGTACTGACTCTCCTCCATCCCCATCTCCTCTCTCACACCTGCTCTCTTGCCTCCCTTGGATCCCCTCCTCTGACCCCCTCACTCTCCTCATTCCTGCCCATAGCCCCAGATGAGGTTTCTAAAGTGGTCCACTGTATGAAGGCCTCCTCCAAACAGGTACTCCCCTGCTCCGCCAGAACCATCAAGGACAACATTTCCTCTCTCGTCCCAGCTCTTGCTGACTTCTGTAACCATGCCTTTGCCACTGGCTCTATCCCTCAAGCATTTCCTTGTACACCCTCTCCTAAAAAAGTGTCTGCTGCCTCCTCCTGCTGCCTAACTATTACTGTATCTCTACTACCCCCTTCCTGGGTAAACTCTTGGAAAAGTTGGTCCTCTCCTAACTGAACCTCCATACTGATCTTGTTGGCTGCCTTCATTACCATCAATCTGGATTCCAGGCATCCAGAGGCACAGAAACTGCTCTCCTGAGCACCCATGAAACCATGCTCGCAAATCTTGAATCCAACTCTCCAGCTGTTCTCATTCTCCCCAATCTCTCCTCTGCCTTTGACACGGTCAACCATTCCATCCTCATAAAACGATTCTGTGATATCCTTGGCATCACTGATAAGGCACTGGATTGGCTGACCTCCTTCTTCACTAACCGCCCTTCCAAGCTGCAACTAGTCCCTTTCTCCCCCACTACCACCCTCTCTGGCATCCCCCAGGGCTCTATCCTATCGCCATGGCTCTTCAATATCTATCTCGCCCCTCTTGCTCACCTGATCTCCTCCTTCTCTCATCATTTCCAGTGTTATGCCGATGACACACAGCTTTCCTTCAAACTTTCCTCTACCTCTTCCTCGTCCTCCTCTCTCTTCCCCCATTGTCTGTCTGTCATTCAGGCATTGTGTGCAGCAAATGATCTCTGACTCAATGCCAGTAAAATGGAGATCCTCCTCATCGGGACACCTGTGCCCTCTTTTCTTCCTACCCTCTGGCTACCCTCTTTGGGCACTCTACCCACACCATCTTGTGAGGCTAAAAAACTTCAGGGTCATCTGCGACCCCGCTCTCTGCTTTACCCCTCACAACATGGACCTTACCAAGAAGTCCCATTCCAGCTTCACCTGCTCAGAGGCATTCTTCCTTTTCTCACCTTCCCACAAGAAGCTCAATGTCACCAGAGCTCTGTTCCTCTCCAGGCTGGATTACTGCAACAGCCTCTTTCTCAATCTCCTTCTTTCCTGCATTCAACCCCTCCAGCTAATACAAAACAGGGCTTCAAGACTTATCTTTGGCCTGAAGCCCAGGGATGGTATCCCTCCATCCTTTTCCTTCATGAGGATGGCAAGCCGTTCCAAAGTTTGGCTGCCATGGTAAAAGCACGGTCACCAACCCTGGCTCACCGAGAGGAAGGGACAGACAGTAAACAGGCAGAAAGGAACCGAAGAAAGCGACTAGGCAGATAGTGCACACATTTGTCCTGTATAACTTGCTCCAAGGACATAATAGGCCTGATGCACCAGGAAAAGAGATTTAAATTCTATTAGCTTTGCCACCGGAAGCCAATGGAGGGTAAGAAGTACAGGTTTTATATGATTTCCATAAGGGACATTGATAGCCACCCATGCAGCGAGATTCTGCAGCAATTGTAGTCGATGGATCAGACCTTTGGGCTGTGCAAGATATAGGGCATTGCAATAATCAATACGGCTCAGCACGAGAGCAGCAACAACCAGAGGGCGGGCGTAGGGAGGAAGCAGAGGAAGGACTTTCCTAAGGATTTTAAGATGAAAATGTCGAGTTCTGCAGATGCAACCCGCTGGGCATCCATTGAAAGTGCTGATGAAAAAATAACACCAAGACTTGGGACCACTCAGTCCTAAGGTATGAGAGGAAATCCAGATTCTATGGGTGATAGGCAATGGAAATAGCCAGGAAATGGTTGACAATGTTCTACAATGATATTCTTAATGACTTTTACCAACCAATAGCAAGTTAATCATCACTCTAAAAGTGGCTGATTCAGTGCAGTGTGGAGGAAATCCATGTCTTGAGACTGAAGCAAAGCGAAGATTAAAATAATGAGCAACACAATGTGCAAAAAGGGGAGGATGTTACAGGTGGAGCTCCATGGAGACTGGTTCAGCAAGGGAATTGGTAGATTTAAGTTGCTCAATCAGCCATTCAAAGCCAGGGACTTCTCTATTTTTTTTTATCTAAAAACAAAATGATAGGGGTGACATACTACAGAAACGAGTATTTCAGAATCAAATCAAAGTTCTCCCAGTTTGTATTAATCTTTTCTTTTTTTACACATTTTTTATTTCAATTTTTATTAAAAAACAATAGTATAACTGTTCTAGAACATGTATGCAACAGTACAAAGGGAAAAAAGGTAATGATAATGTCATCTATGCAAATAATTGAAAACAAAATGGTTTCATATTCATCTAGTCTGTTCTTGATTGGGAGGGAGTTTTTTCTCTTGCAGATAATGCGATCAAACTATTTATTCTTTGTGAGAAGGGAGAAGGCCCAGCAGTTCTTTCCACAATATTAAAATTAGCTTTTCTGGCACAATTAGCACTCTTTTATTTTCTTAGCTGTGCTCAGTACAGGGGTTTGCAAATTTAAACCTAACACACAGGAGATAGGGGATCTTGAAAAAGATAGGACTACAATTATATCACCTCTGTCCAGTACCTTGAGTCAAAAGTTTGTTCCTTGTTGAACTGGCGGAACACATGGATAGTCATTCCAGAAGGAGATTTGCAGGACCACATTTTCCATGGTGACCAATATAATTAATACATTCTTTTTTATTGTGTGCGTTTTAGATACAAATCTGATTTCCAGCAGGATGGACCACAACAAATTTGATTCCAATTTGATCTAGATATACTTGGCTCCAGCTCCGATTTCCAATAACTTTTGCCTTTTAATATAGCTTTATAAATTGATGGAGGGGACATTATCATGGGATAATGACACACCCACAAGTTATTGCCTGACCCAAAGCCGAGGGCCACAAGTTGGGGAAGGGTCATTATCTCAATTGATAATGACCCATCCCGATGTCTGTAAGGCTACTTGCACATACTGGTAATAGCAATATACGTTTCAAGGTTGTGCTTGTAAAGCAGAAAAAGTTCAATGATGAGTAAAATAAATACTGAAACTGTGTTAGTAAATTAAATGTGCTTTCATTTTGTAATGTTTTAAAAACAAGTTTGCCTTCTTAAGTTAACTCTTTTAATTGCAAATTTGGTTGCATTGGAATGAGTTTAACATGAGTATGCATTAGGTGTAGTGTAATAATTCATGGGGCCTCATTATGAGTCTGGCGGTAGCCGTGCTGGTAAAAATGGCACAGCTGCCGCCGTAGTCATTTTTTTTCTGGCCCCCGGCAATAGGGACTTACCAGGGCATTACAGCCCCGGCGGTCCCGTTAATTGCCCATTGCCGGGCGCCGAAAAATATTTCTCCCCATTCCCATTCGAGTCCCATTGGACTCAATGGGAATGGGGAAGACGGATGTCAGGCACCATTCATGAATGGTGCTGGTGCATCCGTCAAGGTCTGCAAGTGGGTGCCATTTCACCCGCCAGGTCAGACCTGGCGGGCAGGAAGGCACCCGCTCGCAGACCTCGTAGTTTGCCGGTCCGGTAACAACAGTGCCGGTAGCTTACCTCCACCATTGTTACCGGACAGGCAACCTTGTAATGAGGCCCATAGTTTCTTTTGTAAGAATCTCAAAACCTTTCACTTGGTTTAGCTTTCTCTTTGTTTCAGTAAACTGGGTGTTGCAGTGGAAAAAAGATCCTCAAAAGAGGGAGTGTTTTGTTAAACGAAATGATACCTTGAAGTTGTTTTTCGGTTTCCCTGTCTACTTTTGAAGCCAGAATATTCAGAATGCAGTCAATACCAGTAGGTATTGACTGCACCCTGAGCATTCTGATTGGCTAAGAAGAGGTCGAAAATGTTCTCCATATGCTTACATAGAATATTCTGGATTGGGAGTGGTATTGAGACAGTCTGTATTATTCTGGTACAATGTTATTATTATTATTATTATTATTATTATTATTATTATTATTATTATTATTGTATTTATTGAGCACAGACCTAGCTTCCAGAAGCAATTGTGCATTTTACAGAGGTATACACCAATACAGATACATAACGGAGCACTTTACAGAGCTGTACAACATTACAGGTGCATAAAAGAGTGCTTTCCAGTGGTAAAAACAGAACAGATGTACAGTGAGGGATAATGTACAGAGGGGGACGAGGAGGGGCACAGCTGTACTGGGTGTCAGGGAGTAGAGTGGCGGGCGGTGTCTAGCGAGTCAGGTGGCACAAGGGGCAACGTGATGGCCTAGGTGTTGAGGTGAAGAGACTCCTTGAAGAGGTGGGTCTTGAGTTCTTTTCTGAATTGTAGGAGTGTGGGGGTGAGCCTGATGCAGATGGGGAAGAGTTTCCATAGTCTTGGTGCAAAGCCAGAGTAGGCTTGTTTTCTGGTCCTTTCCTTTTTGCAGTGGCGGATTTCAAGTGTGCACGTGTCCTGGCTTCTGCTGTTGTGCTGTCTGCCAGAGATGCAGAGTTTCTCCTCAAGGTAGCTGGCTGACTTGAGGAGAACTGCCTTATAGACTTTGCAGCAAGACTTGAAGGTGATTTGTGCGTGCAGTGGGAGCCAGTGAAGGCTGATGAGGGCCTGGGTGATGTGGTTGTATCTGCATAGACCCTTGATGAGGCATGCAGCCGCATGTAGGACACCTCTCGGGTGCACAAGGGTGGATGACAGAAGGCCTTCGAGGAGTGTTATGCCCCCATCCAGTTGGGATAGGACCAGTGCTTGAACGGTGGATCTAAAGATGTTTGGAGGAAGGAAGGACTTGATTTTTCACAGGAGAGAGAGCTGATACCAAGCTGTGTGAGTTTTCTTAGCTAGGTATGTCTTGAAGGAGAGGTGTTTGTCGATGTGGAACCCAAAGGACTTTGCACAGGAGGTGAACTTGATTGTAAAACCCTCAGAGTTCATGGTTGGTAGCCAGGTTTGCATGCCTGGGTGTTCAGTGTTTTTGATGAGGAGTATGAATTTGGTTTTGGAGTGGTTGAGCTTCATGTATGCACTGGACATCCAAGACTGGACCAGTGAGAGGCAGGTTTTGAGTCTATGGATGTCCTTGATGGAGTTGATCTTGAGGTATAGCCGCGTGCCATCCACTTATTGGTGGATGTGGATGTTGTGTGTGGGTAGGCGGGCCCCCAGCAGCTCCATGCATAGATTGAACATCACTGGGGAGAGGATGGAACCTGGCGGGACTCCACAGGTGACGGGTAGCATTGGTGGCCTAGAGGAATCTATCTGAACAAACTGCTTGCGGTTGGCGAGGTAGGACTTGAACCAGCGTAGAACAAGGTTGCTGATCCCCATGTGCCGATGTAGGGTGTCTGTAAGTGCCTGGTGGTCTACTGTGTCGAAAGCGGCAAAGAGGTCAAGTAGAACCAGGAGGCAGGGGTGGCCGTTGTCAAGGATGTTGAGGGCGTCATCGACCACCTGTATGGTTGCTGTCTCCATGCTGCATCTAACCCTGAATCCGGATTGGTAGGTTTGGAGGAGATTGTTGGTGTCGATGTGTTGCTGGAGTTGTGTGGCTACCGCTTTCTCAATGATCTTGTCTAGGAAGGGAAGATGGGTGATGGAGCGATAGTTACCGAGGTTAGTTGGGATACAGAGAAGTTACAAAACTGATATCAAATAAGCTCTGGAGTTGCCTATATTGCTGTATCTCATGAGAATTTAGCTTGGATTTAAATTTGAGAAAACCAAAGTCTGGCAGTTTGTTCCCTTCTAAGACTTGATCCAGACCCCAGATCGCAGCTTTCTGCCAACCTTTTTATGAAATCATATAATTGTTAATCATTAATGCTGGGTTCTTCTAAAGGCAAGATTCTTTCGATGGAAGACATTTTTCTCCCTTCAGTTTGTGGTTAGATTTTCAATCCTATATCATGTGTCTAATCGGTGGTGGTGATGCAGTTACTTTACATTTATTATTCATCCATAACGTATAGTTTAACGGAATTGGATAGACACAAGGTCTTTCTATTTTTACACACTTCAGATTTGTTTCTGAATCAGCATGTATCCAGTACTGAAGTTTGCACAGTGAATATGCTGTGTGGTACTCTGGTATGCTGGGAAATCCAACAGCCCCTAATTCAAGAGGATGCTGTAATACATTCTTATGAATATTTACCTTGTGCCCTGCCCCCAACAAAAACAAGTTTAAAGACTTTACAGATTTCAGTTATTACACCGAGTTAGGGAATGTAAGAGGCAACATACCAAAAAGGTACAGCAATTTTGGTTGGGGGTCATTTGAATTACACTTGTTTTCCTGCAGAGTGTCACAGAGAGAGGAGGGAGCAACAGCAGGGAAGCACAAGCAAGGATTAATTATTTGTGTAAGCAATCTAAACATGGTACTGTATTGGTACATTTTTAACGTCACTGATTTTTCATCCCTATAATATTGCTTTTTCTATGCCTCAGAGTGAAATTATATGAGACTATATTTACAGAGCAGTGATGTTTAATCCATGCATTCATACTGTTCTATTTGCCTGCTTCTGTCCCTAAGAGCAATCGAGGGAGCAGAGTAAGCTTACCTCTCAGAAGACTACCATGGAGCACATGATCCCTTTATTGAGGGCAGATTCTTTGACATTAGCATGCTCTCACAAGGTCAGGAGGGACTTGTAAAAATCAGAGGCAAGGGAATTAGTGGATTGTCCATCCACAGGTAAAGGTCTCCTAAAATGGTGAATGGGGAAGGTGGAGGACTGAACAAGAGGATCTACAACTAAATATAGGTAGGCCCGAATGGAAGATATAATAGGTCTTCAAATGTGGACAGATTGAACATCACAGACATAAGGCTTCAACATCACAATACAATGGAGGATGAGAGGGGGAATACTGATGGTGTAAAGTGTTACCGGAAGATGACGTCCTCTTTGTCCTCCATTCCTTTAGTTCTATAGGAATAGACACTTTTAAAACAAGAGGAGACCATGGTGGCAATTTATAGGGAAATCTATATTGAAGAAAAGTATCAAAGGCCAGTTTAAAAACAAACAAGTGAGCTGCAACCTGTGTATATAACCTGAAAAAGACAAGTGCAATGAAATGTACAATGTGTGCAGCACACCTACAATAATACACGTCAAAAGAAAAAGACAGGCACAAAAATAAATCTTTTCAGTTACATGGAAGAATCAAGCAATCTTTAGTTAAATGAAAAAACAATCCAATCTGGGATGAAAAGCACAACAGTTTAATAGGACAATAAGAAAAAACATATTGGGCCTTACATCACAGAACTGGGAGTCAGCTTTGTAGAGAGAAACCTACAGAAATATCAAAAATGTATGCATTGGGGTAGATGTTGATTACAAATAAAAAGTGATAATGTTGTTCTGTTTCAGGTGACAATTGCAACATGGAGAA
Source organism: Ambystoma mexicanum (assembly GCF_040938575.1). Classification (NCBI taxonomy): domain Eukaryota; kingdom Metazoa; phylum Chordata; class Amphibia; order Caudata; family Ambystomatidae; genus Ambystoma; species Ambystoma mexicanum. The sequence continues at coordinate 1,167,805,749 of NC_090927.1, forward strand.
ACATGTTACTTCAAGACTGTAATTGTGAATGAAACCAACCTGAATGAAACCAGGCCTGGACAGCCAAATGACATGAATTCCCCAGCAAGCTACTGAAAGGGGGGTGACTTGCTTTCCCAAGAGAAAAGTGTGAATACTGTCCTCAGAAGCTCACCTTAAAATCTTATAACTTTGCTTGGATCCTGGTTAACAAAGACAAGCCTAGGTAATGAAAACAAAGGCTGCCCATTTACAACTTCCATCTGCCACAGCCTCTGTGCAAAAATATCCTAAATATACAAAAATAAATAGGCTTTCTGCAGCAGTCCCTTTTCAAGTAATCAAATTCCCCATCTTCAAGGGGGAAGGAAACGTTGCACCTTTGGAGACTGGATGCTTTACACAATGGGCAGCCAGTTCTCATAATAGTTCATGTCGGCGGGACTGAATCGTAAAGGGCCCCGACAGCTCTAAACTTAAAGAACTTTTGCCATGACGACAAGTACTCCCTGGTCATAAATGTCCCAGCTCCGACCTCCAAAAGGAACTGCTCTCAGATGTTCTATTACCGGGCAGAGAAACTGGATATGCTACGTAATATTTTGGAAATAAGGAAAAATAAGTCTTTTGAATTGTGCTTTGGGATTCACTTTATTAGCTGAATGTAAAACAATATTTTTGTTGATGTTTATTTCATTATGTAAATTAGGTGAATGTGGCTATTTCGCACATAAATTGTGCAAACCTGTGATTCATATATAATAGTGACCATACCGGAGAGCCCTTTATTCTGACCAAAACATTGAATTGTTGTCTTAAAATATTAAAGGGTAAAAAATCTATAACATATGTCATGCCAAGATGAAAATCACATTTGCCTAGGCGAGAGCATTCTGATAAACCAATTAATAACACTATCACATATAAGAAATGGGCCTCATTATGAGTTTGGAGGCAGCCATGGTGCTATTTGCACCATGGCTGCCTAAACCGGGCTCCATTACTGGGTTCCTTCAATGAGGAATAACCGGATCATTCCAACATTGGAGGACCAGGTAATTCCTCCTTGAAGGAACCATTCCCCATTCCCATTTGAGCCCCAATAGGGCTCAATGGGAATGAGGATGGAGGTAATAACGGGCACATAACAAATGGCCTGTTATTACCTCCCTCTTCCCCTTACGTGACCCGGAAAGGACGTCTGGTTTTTCCAGACGTCTGTTCCGAGTCCTGCAAAGGGAACCTCGTAATCAGCGCTCCCGAAATGAAGGGACCGCAAGGGTCGTAATGAGGCCCATGGTGTTTTAGAAAGTGACTATTGTTTAATGTATAAATCTCCAAGATGACATCACATTAAACAGATGTCTCCGGAGTCCCTTGACATAGATCTGCCAGCCTGTTCATTAACTGTGCATATCCCAGAAAGGAACCCTTCGACATGTACAGGTCCCCTATCCTAGTGCAACCTTTACTGCGCAGTTTACCAGCATCCAAGTTCTTCAATATTTCCCGTACCATTGGCTCAAAGACTAGTGCCAAATATGGGCCGTACATTCTTGATCTATGTAATTTCCTTGGGAGATTGCACCAAATCACCATTTGGAACTGTGTAGAAATGTACCGCTTCCACTGTGCCCATAGAATCCCACAATAGCTCAATCCCCTCGCTATTCCTTGGGAATCCCTGTAGGATAGCACCATTTTGCGTAAGGCGATCCCCCCATTAAGGACAATGGTAAAGCTTTCCAAAATTCCACGGAATCTCATATTCTAGACAATGCCCAGTCTAAGGTTTCTTCCATTTCATGGAAAACTGTGATTCCCAAGTAACCGAAGGATTCCAATTCCCATTGTACCTACAAATGAGGAAGTGTTTCCCTTGGCCTTCCCTGTAAGGCTTTCAGCGGGAACAGCAGAGATTTTTCCTTGTTTACCAGGAAGCCCGAGAACCGTCTGATGTTGCTTAACACTTCCAGAATTATCGGGATGTTCTTACTTGGATTACTGACATACAACAATGCGGCATCCGTATAAAGAAATATATTATGGGTGATGCCTCAGAACCTAATCCCAGCTTCAATATGTAATGTCCGAAATATAAGCTGCTAAGGTTTCTAGGGCCATGGCAAACAGCAATGGAGAGACCGGGCACCCCTGTCTAGTTCCCCTTTCTAGTGTCCACTGCAAAGAGATCTAGACCCCCATTTTGACTCACACCATTGGGTCCCTATACAATTGGAAAATCCACTTCTGAACGGTGGGACCCAGCCCAAATGCTTGTAGTACCCAGAAAAGCCAATGCCTCTCCACAGAATCGAAGGTCTTAGTTGCATCCAGGGCCATTATCCCTAGTTCTTCCTATGAACCCTGTACCTGCTCCATTATGTAATATAATGTAACCTTCTCATCTTCATCCCGCCCATGAATCCACATTGAGCTGGGTGAATGAGGTCCAAAACCATTTTAGATAATGTCAGCACTTTCCCCAATATTTTGGTATCCACGTTGATAAGGGAGATAGGTCTAAACAAATCACAGCGGTTCGGGTTTCTTTGAGGTTTGACCAACACTGTAATCAACACCACCTGCAAAGTGTTAGGAAAGGTACCCTTCTCAAATGCCTCTGCATACTCTCAATTGGGGGGCCCATATGTCTGCATAGTTACGTAAAAGTCCACAGGTAATCCATCTGTACCCAGTATTTTATCCTTTTGCTTAGACTGGAACTCCCTTCCAATTTCATCCTCCTCTATGGGAGTGTCCAGTTCCTCTCTCTGCTGTTGTGACAGCCAATGTATCTGTCCAATGACTAACAGATCTGCTGCTTCCTCCTCTGTGTATGTGCATTCACTGGTGTATAGCTTTTTGTAGCATGCCTGGAATACTTCATTAACGTGTTGCTGTGTGACTGCTCATGTTCCCGACTCATCGTGGATCTGTGTGATAGCCCCTCTTGGAATCTCCTTCCGTACCAGCCAGGCTAATAGGCACCCTGCCTTGTTCTCTTCACTGTGTACCTTCCTTGTGTATTGACCCTTGTCAAACCTGGACAATGCCTCTTGACGTTCCTGCTGGGTAAGAAGAGTTTACACTCTTTCGCACCGTTGCCCATCCCCCATTTCATTCTCCAGACGTTGGACCTGTAATTTGGATTCCTTTTACAGTGTCCAACAACATTCTCCACATCCCCTCCACCTTGGAAATACAAACCCTGCTGATCGTCACTTTTAGGGCTTCTGACATAGTTCCCATCTCCACCACTGAGTCTTCGTTATTCACTAGGAAGGCAGTTATTTACTCCTGTATGGTGAATTCACCATCAGTTTCTATGTCGGTATAGCCATTTGGTTGGTTATTCCCTTGAACATTGTCACTCACAGGGCATGGTCTGACTTCCCCCCCCCCATCTCCCCTCACCATGAGGGTCCATCCCTCTGAGTCCCCCTTGGTTAGTTCGAAATGAAATGGGACACTACCCTCTATCCAGACCAGAACCCCTCAGGCATATGATGAGAACATGCACCCCACCACTACTCCCCCCCCCCTCCATTTTCTATGAACCTCTTCCAGGTCCGGCAATGTTAAGTGTGTTTCTTGCAGCAATGCCACCTAGACACTGTGTTGTTGCAAGAAATTCTGTACCTTGGATCAATGCACCTGTTGCCTAGGCCCAGACATTCCATGTCTCTATCTTAATCGCCATCAGTTCTCCTTAGGACATATGCTGTGCTCTGAGTCCTGCTTTGTAATGTACGATACTGCCCTCCACCCTGAAAAATCAGCATACTAGTCCTGTGTATGAAAATACCTGATCCGCCGGATAATCTAGCTATTGTACGAACACCAACCTGATGATCTCCACCTCCCCAACTCCCACCCCCCCTCCAATGCCTTTCCCATGATAAATAATAATCAGCAACCTCAACCAAACTCCACACGACCTTCACCCCCTCACTCCCTGCCTTCCACCCCCAATTCCCATCTTCCCTAAATACATCTGTTGCAGAAACCATTCTCTCTCAGTTGCAGCATACCCATGCTACAGGCCTTTCTTGGAATGTGTGGTATACCCAGCCAGACCATCCATCCTATCAGTAACAGCCCTCAAGGGCCGATGGAGCTATGGTTGGGGGTGGTTGCCGTAGTTCATGTTCCTGGGAAGGATCTGTTCCCATTCCCAGCCTTCATCTCTACCTGGGTCCATCGCCCTTCGGTTCCTGTTGTACTTTTGAGCCTCCTCCTTTCTGCCAGTCTCCCAAGCCACCGGCTGTCTCCCCCTCGATTCCAGCCACGATCAGGCTTCCGATGCAGAAAGGAAAAAATTAGAGTTTGCATCAGCCATTACCTTCATCTTTGGCAACATCATGTACCTCAAATAATGATCACTAAGCCTCCATTTCACTGCATCAAAAGACCTCCATTGCTTATGACCCTCTTGCATGAAGTCAGGGAAAATAAGGATCCTCGTACTCTTTGCTGAATACTGTTGACTCGTCTCGCCTCTTTTAGGGTCACATCGCAGTCCCTAAAATTAAAAAGTTTGAGCACAATTGCTCTGATGGGTGCTCCCGGTGGTAGTGGCCACCCCAGCACTCTGTGTGACTACTCTATGGTGAACAATTTTAAAAGGCCCTGTGGGTGTAAAGTGTCCAACACCAGTTTTTCCACAAATAAATCTGTACAATTGTTCTCCTTTTCAGGCATGCTCACCAGTAGAATATTAGACCTTCAGGAGCGGCCCGCTGCATCCTGTGCCTTGTCCTTTATAACTCGTGTAGCTCTCACCAAGCCGTTAACCTCGTTCTGCAGTTGTGCCAGTGCATCTTCCAGGTCACTGACCCGCTGTCCTGTCATTGACCTTCTTCAAGTCTGCATGTACCAAGGACACATCCACTCACACCTCTGGGATTTTACTCTCCGGTGCCTTTCTCGAGTCCTGTATTGCTGCCATCAGACATTTCATCGTAACTACTCCTGCAACTGGCTCAATCCCCATATTATCCTCCAGCCGGTCCATGGCCTGCTTTTGTTGGTTGGATGAGTAGCTATCCTCCTCCTCAAACTCCATGTTAGCTGTGGCGCATTCTCACCCAAGTTATGTTATTGCCGTTACTCATGTACTGTCTCACTTTATGCTCAACGGATATTAGAGAGGGAGCTCTCTGCTACAGATTGATTTTCAACCAGAGTTGCCTCCTCTGCTTCTCTCAATGCAGGCCCACTCTTGAGTGGCCTTCCTGCTCTGCTGATGCATTCAGATTTGCAGAGGCTCTGCTATTAATTTGAGCCAGGGCTACTCTGTGTCTCATTCCTCAGGCAACCTCGCCATACCGTCTCAACATCTGCAGGCCGCGCCATGCCTGGTGTCTCTTCATTGTGCCTCCCACTCACCGCCAGCTGGGCACATTGTGTGGAGCCTTCACCCTGTTGGGAGCGGGCTTACCCGCTTGCTCACTTCCCTGCTTTCCCTGCTTTCCGGTGCTGTCGGGCTGCTGCCCGTGCCTCTCCTTGGTTATATGCGGGTAATTGCCTCTTCCATCTGGGGCTTCCTGACTCTCAAGCGCCAACACTCACCACCACAGTGGGCCACTCGCGGTGTGCACCTACATGATGGCCGACACCTCTGAGGAGGCCAGCACACAATGCCAGCTCCCCTTCACTGCTCCACATCAATCTCACAAATTCAGAGCGGTGATCTGGCCCTCCTTCACTGCAGCCCCACATACATCTGAGATTTTTACAGGATAATGTCAGGCTGGCCATGGTGCTCTGCAGTCTCATGTCTTCATAGCTCTGCTGCTGACCACGCCCCCATTTATCTACAATGTTAAATGGTTAAATCCTTAATAGATTACCGACGTGTGAGACCCGGATGGCAGTGGAAGCATGGTGAAACAGTACTAGCGAAATATAAGGACAATGAGAGCCCTCTGCTGCTACCAACAACAAACAGTAGTAATTATTCGGAAACCTTTGTTGTGTTTCTGGCTGTTGTGTCTAGTTTTACAAAAATATTATGGCAAAAAGAAGGCATGCAGCATACCAAGTATATGCAACAGATACCTGCAAATTCTGCCAATTGTAGCTCCAGCTCCAGCTGTATCCGGCTAATGCCACCAGCAGTCTATGAGCCTAGAGCCCTGATCCGAAACGCAGATGGCCATTGAGGGGAAAAGGCAGAGGCCTATTTGTGGCTTCTCATCTTGTCATTTTGTAGAGCGGAAATTTAATCATTGCTAAGGATACTCCCTCGTTACTAGCTCAGGCCACCTCAGCTGCACCTGAGTAGGACCCCGGCATGCCCCAGTGTGCACCAAGAACCAAAGGATTCTGGGAGGTGTAGTTCCCAGGGTGACTCAGTTGGGTCAGCATCTGCAGCAGTCCCAAAGCACAGAGCCGTGATCCAGAGGATGGATGCCAGACAAGAGGTAAATACAGAAGTCTATTTGTGGCTGTCGCCACTTGTTTTGTTTTTGGCAGGCACAGAAATAAAATAAAAGGAGACAAAACAATATGAACTGAATACATTCAATATTATATCCCACACACCATACTAATCTAAAAAATCATGAAATGCATAGTCGTGGAACTTGCAATGTTAAAAGTCATTTTAAAACCTAAAAAAATACAAAGCCTTGGATTTGCCGTTATTAAAACATCTCTTTAAACATTAATCCACAAAACAGTTTACTTAAAAGTACGAAGAACCAATAGGGAAAAAGTGCAGAAAGCCATTGCTTGACCACATTTGGGTATTTTTCCTTCCAAACCACCCGGACGTCGATTATGAAAAGATCATGACAGCTATCGTTGAATCCTCTTACCAACAAATTAGGGTCTGTGGTATGTGGTAAGTGTGGCTGTGACTTTAAAATCCCAGCAACTATTCAGTCTCTTTGATATTTGCACTTGTTACAGAAAGATTTGAACGTCACTACCATGGAGTTGCCCACATTCTAGACGCATGAAGAAGCCATTGAGTACCTGTTAAGTAACTCAGATGGGAGTGGGGGTTCTGTAAAATGGCTGCCTTTAGTCATATACCAGTGACAACGCACACTGCTAGTTACAGGGCCCATGTCTGTATTGATTACTCGCTTATAAGATATTTGAGACACTGTTTGACTATTGGAGGCATTTTGAAACCCTTTCTCTCTTTTAGGCATTTTAGATCATTGGCACTTTGTTCTTTCATGCAAGCTTTTTTATCTGCATTATAGAAAAATTGGATACTTGATCCCAGCTTTGAGTTGCCACCCTGGGCTACGCCTCCACCTCATATTGAGGTCAATATAGATGAATGTATAGTGTGATGGGTCATTCAGTCCTAAAGATTGAAATCAATTGTTACCACATTGAAATAATACTCCTATTTAATTTCATTTTTTCAACTAATACTCAGTTTTAATATTGATGTTTCAAATACCATAGCGATTTCATAATAGTCTTATCTTGTAAACATAAAGTCCAAAATGTTGTGGACTTAAATACTGCCGACATGTGTTTTGTGCAATTTAAAATGCTTAGGCAAGGCTACAGACACATTTTTGACATATATTAAAGAAAATATATGTATATAATTTTTTTTCCCCACAAAATCTGATTATTTCCCGTGTTGTAATGATTAGACAAATACCAGATATTGGACACCTTCAAATGTTATGCCCAGGTGTAAGATGATTTCAAATAAACAAATTCAATCTTAATTAGATTTAGTGTACCGGTATGAGAGCTGAAAGTATATTTGATGACGGGGTAAGAAATCTTTGATCACCGCCTCCTGCAAGGGGGACATATCAATGCACTCCACAAGTGCTAAATGGAAAGTGAAGGCTTACCTGGAATTTAGTTTTCACAAGTATATCTACATTGTGGTAGGAAGCGAGCATTATGCTTTACTTGCCTTAATTCTGCAACTCGTAGCATTTCACATATTAAACTTTAAACCAAACACATTTCAGCTTTGGTTTGTTTCTTCTCTCAAATCAAATGAAAAGGGAAACAGGTTCAAGAGTTTTTTGAGTTTCTGAGAAACTTCAAATCCGCGTAAGTCTCCAGACCAGAATAGTCCTGAAGCCCGCTGTATCCACCAAACAGAGCCCAGCACCCTCCATTTGCTGCTTCCTGCCTGGGTCCCTTCCTCTTTCTTTTTGCTGCAGCTCACAGATGGGTTCAATAGATTTGCTCTGTACATATTCAATTAATACAATGACATGGTGTGAAGTTTTCCTCAGAATAGTACTGTGATATGCCATTACTATGATTGGGTTCCTCATATTGAGACTTTTAAGCATATTTTTGACACCTATTGCGGCGGCGTAATACGCCGCTCTTCTTGGAAGTGGTGGCTGCCAGAGCCACTGCATGAGCGTGCATTTCCTTTAGGTTTTCAGGGCGGAGTGTAATTTATTGCTGTTGCCCCACCACAAGGCGTTTTGTTATTACTGAGGGTCGGGACCCGAGCCACGAGCGAATGTGCTCACACTAGGCAGCCGGTCCGGCCCTCTTAGTGTGGGGACGCTAGGACCCGGGGACGCATCGCCGGCATGCCACATCATTCCCGCCATGCTTTGATTCTCCTCCAATGCTCCGATCGAGTGTACAATGTACTTCAACTTAGAGTCTGAGAAATTATTTCAAACAGTCACCAAACGATTACAGCATCAAAGAGGGATGGGGAGAAAACAAGTGCTTGGCAACAGAAAGAAAAATAAGAAGGAAAAAAATTAATATAAGAAAACGAATATTTGTGCACTCTCTGATAGTCCTTAACAGCTTGCTTTGGTTCCAGCAGCCAAGGTACACCATGCCAGATTACAAGTGCACAAGGGCATCTCAGAGCACCTCCCCAGAATGGAGCGAGGAGGAGTGGGCGGAGAAGCTCACAGAGGGGGACAAGGATCTATCCCTCAGTTTAAAAAGAGTCCTAGGAGACTCCCTTTCTATAGCTGTGTCTCAAGGGATGCAGACTCTCACACAGTGCCTAGAAATCACAGAAGCTTTACTAGCCAAGCAAGAAGAGTGGCAAGAAACATCCAGGAAGAGAAAGGCAGACAAACTGAATCAAGGACCATCAGCCAGGCACCCTGCTACAGGGGTTGACCAAGAGGGATGTAAAAGGCTCGGAAGAGGCCATCCTCTTCGAGCCCCCCCCCCCCCGAGTCAGAAAGAAGGGGCTAACGCAATGCTCCAAGAGGTGGTCGATCTTGTGAGCAGCCTCAAGAAAGCCTTCTTGCTGAAGTCGGCAGTGCCATACCCATGACCCCCTACCCCAGGGGTGAATAATTTTGGGGAAGACGATGGCGGTTATTCGCCTGACAATGAAGGGGAAGGAGAAGAGGAGGAATTCCTCACAAAACCCCATGCCAACAATTCTGCCCTGGAAGATCCAGAGCTAGAGGACGATAATATGAGTGACATGTTCGACCTGGAGGCTGTCTGACATCCCAAATCGACAGAGTGGTTGCCATCACCCAGAGTAGCTTTCTACATCACCAAGCACATCAGAAAGCCTTTGGATAGGGAAGTTCATTCCAGGATGAGAACAAAGTGTCCAAGACCCAAAATACCCGGGAAAGTGACGGATACTCCCGATCTCGACCCCAAGATGGTGACCTTCATCACAAAGAGAGCCAGAGACAATCACAAAAGTGTTGATTGCGCTTGGAGAAGATGCCAAGACAAGCTGCTGGATCGGGCAAGCCCGCTAGCAAAAATAATGGACCTAGCAAAGAGAACCAAGGACACTGGAATTCCGGTAGATGCGCAAGTACTCGGTAGCTGCGCACAATGCACAGTTCGTCTCCTGGGTAACGCCAACTGTGCTTTTTCCTCAGAGAGAAGGAGAGGTGTTCTGCTCAAAATTGACAGTAAACTTAGCGACCTAGCTTCTTATGAGACAGGAGAAGGAGCAAAAGGAATGCTCTTCAGAGAAGCCTTCGCCAAAGAAATGCCTTAATTTGTGGGCACATACTCAGCGTTAGAGAAAGCGCAGAGTTCCATAAGGAAGGTATTTCCAGGATGCATTTTTGCAGGGACCGGTCAACATCAGGGTCAATCATCTGGTCGCTTCAACATGTAACGAAGACCCCAGGGACCACAAGCCCAATATTGGGAAAGCAGGCAACAGGACTCCTTCTTCCCAGACAGATCAAGGTTCCCCAGGGGATGCAGGGGAATAGGTGCCTACAAACAGCAGAGCGCAACAGGCGGTGAGAACCCAGAGCGCATGCCTCCTGAGAGTGGGGGGGGAGAACCCTGTTATTTTTACATGAATGGCAAGAGCTATCCACCAATGCTTGGGTGCTAAAAGCAGTAGCAGGTCTCTATTTAGAATTCACAGGCAACCCTAACCACAGGTCAGAACCCCATTCAGCACAGATGCCACAGCAGGAGTTGGCGATTGCTACAGGAAGAATTGCGCAAGCTAGCAGACAAAGGCGCAATAGAGAGTGATTTACAAGGGGGCCTGGGTTTTCAAAGCAATATATTTTTTGTTCACAGGAAGGAGAAGATAAGACTGTAATAAATCTGAAGAGTCTGAACGAGTGTTTAATGTACAGACATTTCAAGCTGGAGGGCATTCATCTCCTCCGAGACCGCCTCCGAGCAGGGGACTGGTAGGCGTGCTAAGACCTCAGGGACCCCTATCTCATGATTCCGATAGCGATAGAGCACCAAAGGTTCCTCCGATTTTGGTGGAACAGAGAGATTTGGTGTTTCAGATGTCTCTCATTTGGGCTAGCATCAGCTCCCTGGGCCTTCGCCAGGATCATGAGGCCAGTAGCAGCAGGCATAAGGGAGAGAGGAATCAGGATTATCATCTACCTAGGTGATTTCCTCATCATAGCTCAGAACAAGACCACTATTCAAGAGCAGGTGAGCTGGACTTGTACCTTAGTGTCCCCACTCGGCTTCCTCATAAACATGGCCAAATCGTATTTACAGCCCACACAGAGAATAGAATTCTTAGGATTTGTAATAGACACCAGAAATTCCTCTCTCGCGCTCCCGACTCACAAGATCAAAGCCATCAAGAAAGAGCTTAGATCAATAATAGCGAAGAGGAATATTTTGTTTCACATTCTAGCCAGAGTAGTGGGTCTTCTAGCAGCATCGATCCAAGCAATCCTTCTAAGGCCCCTACACTACAGAGCCCTTCAGAGACTAAAAATAAGACACCTTCAGGGAGGATTAGGATACCATCAAATAGTTACTCTAGATCAAGAAGCCATAGCAGAACTCCAGTGGTGGCTCTAAAACATGGAAGCCTGGAATGGCCGTGCGATTTATGGCAACACCCCAGATATAGTAATAGAATCAGACGCAATCAGAGCCTGCTGGTGTGCCAGGTGTGGAGAAATAGAGACCGGAGGGAAGCCCGCAGAGGAACTGAAGTTACACATAAAATGCCTGGAACTTTTAGCAGGATCCATTGCAGTGTGGGGCTTTTACCAAAGACAAAGCCAACTGTTGCATTTTGCTCAAGATGGACAACATTTCGGCAGTTCGATACATAAACAGACACGGGGGGACCAGATCAGAAATGCTAGCCAAGCTATCGAAGGACTTCCAGCACCAATGCCTTCAACACGACTTACAGTCAATGCAGGGTACTTGCCGGGAGAAAAGAACGTAGTAGCAGACCTGAACTCTCAATATCTCGTAGACTCCAGTGATTGGACACTACTCCCAAGAATATTTGCTAGTTTACAGGAGATTTGGTGTCCATTAGACATCGATATCTTCGCGTCCAGATTGAATGCACAGACTCCCAGATACTTGGGTTGGAGGATAGACCCAGATGCAGTAGGGACAGACGCGTTCCTGCATCATAGGGCCGTATCAGTCCATTTTGCCCTCCCACAATTCATCATGCTCAGAAGACTGTTAGCGAAATTCCGGTGAGAGGTAGCAGAGTTAGTGTTAATAGTGCCATTGTGGAAGTCCCAATACTGGTTTCCAGTAGCGATGTGACTTTCTTCGGATTTTCCGAGGATGATCCCGCTCAGTCAGGACCTTCTACTTAGCCTGAGTGGCCAAACACACCCTTTGATCCAGGAAGGGAGTCTTGACCTGATAGCATGCAGGGTTTCAGGAAGAGATGGGAGTTGCCAGGCATTTTGCAGCTTGCTGCCGACTTCATTCGAGATTCCTGGGTGCCTTCCACCATTCGGAGCTATGGCGTTGCATGAGACCGATGGTCCGGGTGGTACAGAGAAAAAGGTGTTCATCCCGTTTCGGCATCCATAGTACAGATGCTCAATTTATTTGCCGATCGATTTCACAATGGGTCTGCCTACAAAACACTCAGAGTTTACAGATCAGCAATATCAGCAGGTCATGACAGGATAACGGGCAAGCCCATTGGAGAACATCCAGCAGTAGTACGCATGCTCAATGGAGTTAGTTTGCGCTAGTCTACCGAACTGAAATACTCAGTTCTTTGGGACCTAAAAGCAGTTTTTCAACTGTTTCTCGACTCGCCCGACAACGGGGAACTATTGATATCCCAGCTATCAGGAAAGCTAGCGATGCTGCTCTGCCGAGTAGCCTGTAGGAGAGTATCAGACATTAAGGCGTTGGAGATAGATAGGAGTGTTTCTACCCGGAGGGTGTAGCTTTCAATATCACCAAGAGAACAAAGTGTGATTCGAGAGTAATTTCTTACCCCTATTTTCCGGAGAACACAAAATTATGTGTAGTGCAATGTATCAAAGATTACAAAGCAGCCGCAGACAATATTAGAAAATGGGGGGGCGTCACAGCTTCTTATAGCATGTAGGAGACCATACTGTGCAGTAGCCACAGCCACAATAGCCAGGTGGGTCAGAGAAATTAGGCACTGGCCTGGTATAGACCTAACTAAGTTTGGCACGCATTCAGCAAGAGTAACTATGGCATATACAGCGTTTACAGAAGGAGTGCCAATAAAGACATTATGAAATCTGCTGATTTGTTCTACAGAATCTACCTTCAAAACATTTAATTTTAAACCTGTGTCTCAGTTGACAAATGTTGTGCTAGATAGCTTTGAACAAGCATAATGCTCACCTCCTGTCTTGACATAGAATGAAGATTGCCCATGCTTTCAGCGCAGGGTAGTCTTGATTCTATTAAAGACACGGAGGTGAGCAGTATATCCCACCCAGAATACGTGGGGTGATTTGCAAATAAGTATCTCGTTCACTTATTAGCACACAGGGGTAGTCCCACCCTCACAGTGTTCATTCTCATTGTTTTCATAAGGGACGAACAGAAGGCCCCATGAGTTATTAGGAGAGGAGAGGCCGAGCCGGCTGAGTTACTTCAAGGTCAGCCCACAGTTTCCCTCTCAGGAAAGGAAGAAAGGTGGACTTTTTGCAGAACTGCTTCAAGTTTAAGAAGTTGTTATGATACCAAATGGAAGCACAAGGTTTGCTGCCAAAACAAAGAGAAAGGGACCCATGCAGGAAGCAGCACATGGAGGGTCGTGGGCTCTAATAGGTGGATACAGAGAGCTTCAGGTCTACTCTGGTAACTTATAGGGATTTGCAGTTTATCAGAAACTCAAAAAACTCTTGAAACTTCTTCCCTTTTCGTTTGATTTGAGAGAAGAAACAAACCAAAGCAAAAATGTGTTTGGTTCAAAATGTAATATGTGAAATGCTGTGAGTTGCAGAATTTAAGAAAGTAAAGCATAATGCTCACCTTTGTGTCTTTATTAGAATCCAGACTACCATGTGCTGTAAGCATGGGCAATCTTCATTGTGGTTGCCCGTTAGCAAGGGTTCTGGGTGAACTAAACATTCTATAGTCCTACCTTAATTTCTGCCTAATAAGGAGCCAGAAGTGAAACTTTACATGGGAGAGTGTACGACTATGTATCTTTTTAATGTTGGATTAGACAGTGCTTTGTCTGTTTTTTTTAATTTGATTTTTGAAATCAAGCTAAACTGAGTTGCTTGTATTATGTGTTCAAAGTGGGGGCGTTGACCTTTAATCAAAAGCCCATTTCATAGGGCAATGTGGGTGTTTTTTCATCTTCCACCCTAGGACATCCCAGACGTGTTGATGGGTGATACTGGGATGTTGCTTGAGGATTATATGAGATATGTTGTGCTTTGGAGATGAGCAAAGTTACTGGTAAAAAAATGCAATTGTCCATTGAGTAGTGGCTGAGTGCAAGATATTTCAAAGGGCAGGGGCTCAGGTGACACATTCTTTTCACACTAGGCTGACTTACATGACATTTGCTAGTAGTTAGAATAGCTAACGGTGCAGATTTTACACATGGAAATTGATCACTATATGAGATTTGACACAGATCTATGGCTAATTTATAGTGCAATATCTTAAAGGCAATGGCTCACTCTGCCTTAATGCAGATTCCAAAGAGGCCAATGCCACACTAAATGAACATATCGAACAGAGCAATTGCTCACTCAATGCAAACATTGCTAGGGGCAATGTCTCATGTATGATTAGCATCTTCAGGGTTATGGCTGATTTAATGCAGTTGATGACCCATAGCATCATTACATAGATATTTAACTCACCTGTGGCATGTGTATATGTTACGGGTGGGCCTTGATGAATTAGCAAACCCAAAGGTGACCTGAGTATTTCAGGAGGGACTGGGCAATAGTGCAAAGAGGCGCTGTCCAGCCCCCGTGCATACGTTAGCGTCGGGAGTGCCTAGTAAATGATTTACACAAATAATTATGCAACAATTAACACTTATCTGAGGTAAAGCTTGATCTTTCTATAAAAGAGGAATAGGTAGGACAAATAATTGAGCCATAACATTCCTTTCCCTTCATTTGAAAAGAGATAGTTAAAAGACTGGTTATTACGTTTCTTGATATATCTTCGGCTTTGTTAGATATCCTGCGTTAAAAATGGATTAAAAGTACACTCACAGGTTTCAATAGGGGAACACACAGACATTTAGTGGACAAAATGGGCCGGTTAAACTGTCCCGAGAAGTTACCACTCTGCTAATAGCATACATTACGATGATATTATCATTTACATGCGAAAGGTACGAAAATGAGGGTGGGTGAGGCAGAATGAATTGAATTTAACGTTTCAAAGCTTCACTACCTTGATTCTTCCAAGTTTATCCAGAGCCTGCATTTATGTCATGGCATGGATGCTTCCAGAAGAAATTGGAAGCTGTACAAAACTGCATGAACATTAGCTGGATCTAAATACATTTGCTAATCCATCACAATCTAGACTTTAAGGCACTTTGGACTTCATTAAGAGTGAGCCTAGTCATTACCGTAACCTTGTTACCGGGACCTTTTCCAGACAGCCTCACTCCGAGTCTGCCTGTAGGGACTGTGAACAACTGACACGTCTGACCTACCGGTAGTTCAGGCCCCTATCGGTAGAAAAATCAGTAAAGCACCGGCATCATTAGCAACTGTGCCGGTGCTTCAGTATTCCCATTTCCATGCAGTTCCATGGGACTCCATGGGAATGGGAACTTATCACGCGCTATTACAAGGATATCGGGCAGCGGAAACGGTAAGCAAGGTTGCTGGTAGGGTGTCAGTAGTACCGGCAGCCTTCCAGCAACCTGTAATGAGGGCCTTTGTGTCACCTGTGAACCTTTCAAGAGACAGGACACCAAGTACTTTATCAACAGACCCAAAGACCTCCAAATGAGGAAGAAAGGAAGAACCTTTGGTCTAAGTCCACTGAACAACTGCTCAATCCCACCAGCCAACTAAAACCAACTGGAGAATTGATGTTCAATTCAAAGGTCTAGAACTGTGGAATACCCTCTCCCAAAACTGAGACATGATGTAGAAGTCCTCACACTCAGAAGGTATTTGAAGCCTCTCCTCTTTGGTACCTTCTAATTAGATCACTGAACACCTCAGCACACCTCAGTTAAGTTGTCACCATAGTGTACTGTTAACTGACATTCAACTTACTGAATTGCTGGGAATGATAATTGTAACTGTAATGATAGTAGAGATATCAGTCCTGTATTATGCATGAGCCCTTTTCCCTGCACCTGTCACAAGTCTCTCCCCTTCTCACCTGTTTTTCTTGTTTGCTTGTGACCTTCTTTGGTGACTTCTTTCGCACGGTCCGGGATTTATATAAGCCTGTGTGCTGGTCTTCGGATTCCAGCATGAGAAAGATGTTTCAACTCCAGGATACGTTCAGAAGTCCAGGACGGAACCAGGAAGGAATAGTGTCCGGGCTCGGAGGCACGGAACGCCGTGACCCGAGCACGGGCAAAAATCCAGGAAGTTCGGAGGTAAGTTAGAGGGAAGGAAGGAAGGAGGGGGATTCAAGGAACTGGAAAACAGGAGTGAGGAAAAAGCCCAGAGCGAACTCCGGCAACACACGTCCAACTACAGCGAGCAGTAGCGGTGAGACGCAGAGCGCCGCGGGGGCGTGTCTGTTTAGTAGTGTGCAAAGCGTGGAGCGCAAAGACTGGCAAGCTGCATTCCATATCACGCGGCCATGTTGGGAGGATTACTGCATTCAGTCCTCAATGGGTCAGGGACCACGAAGTCCAGAATGGATGCAGGCGACGGTTCATGACAGTATGCCTCCTCTGAAGCCCAGCTCCTCCGTGTTTGCCTGGATGGATAAGATGGTATCTTCGAATCAGCATGGGGGCATTCATGTTTGACACGGGTTCCCAGGTACGTTCACTATGAGGATACCCTTTCCATTCGACCAAATATTGTAGTTGACCGCGCCTGTACCTAGAGTCACAAATTCTGGAGACCTCGTATTCGAGTTGGTCATTGACAATCACCGGGGTAGATCTTGGAGCAGTTCGAGAGGGCTGAACAGATGGTTTCAACAGAGAAGTGTGGAAGACTGGATGGATCCTCTTCCATGATTCTGGTAGACGGAGTCGAAAGGCCACTGGATTGACGATTTCTTTTATAGAAAAGGGTCCGTAAAACCTGGGAGCCAATTTATTTGGCCATAGGTGACGTGGTAGGAGTTTTGAGGATAACCAGACCTTATCGCCTATTGAATAGGAAGGTCCTGGTCTTCTTTTGGAGTCGGCATAATGTTTAACGTCTCTTCGGGCCTTTTCTAGGTGTTCTTTAGCTTCCTTGTGCACATTGATTAATGTGCAATCCATGAATCAACTGCAGGAACTGGGGTAGGGTGAGGAAGAATGGACGGCAGTACTAAAGGATGAAATCCTTGACTACAGAAGAAAGGACTAGTCTTGATAGCTGAATGATCCGAATTGTTGTATACAAACTCGGCCACTTAGGAGTGGCCAACCATCCTGGACCTTGGTGGCGAAGCAACGAAGATATGCTCCAGGGTTTGGTTTACTCGTTCAGTTACTCCATTGGTCTGTGGGTGATAACCCAAAGACAAAGCACGTTGGATTCCCAGTATACGACATAACTGTTTCCAGAACTGGGATATGTACTGGGTCCTCGGTCAGAAATGATCTTGGAAGGTAGTCCATGAAGCCGGAATATGTGTTCTAGGAAAATTCCAGCAAGTTCAGATGAGGATGGTAGCTTGTTTAAAGGCGTAAAATGAGCCATATCTGTGAACAGATCTATGGTAACCATTATGGTTGTGTAGCCTCTGGAAGACGGTAGTTCCCCGATGAAATCCATGGCGATGATTTCCCAGGGTCTTGTTGGTATTGCCAGTTGGAGCAGGAGACCTGCTGGTCTTTTGTTGTCGTGTTAGTTCTGGTTACAGACTGCACAAGTCTGGACGTGGATCTTGATATCGTCCTTCATCCCTGGCCAGCAAAACTGTCTTTGTATTAGATGGAGGGTGTTGGTGATGCTGCGGTGTCCTGAATGGAAGGTATCATGACATAAGCTTCCGATCTTTTGTCTCAATCCAGGAGTAGGAATAACCAATTGATTATCCTTCAATAGATATCCGTCTTTTCTTTTGAGTTTCCATCGGTTGTTTCTCCTAAACTCCTTCCAAGGTTCCGAGGACTGAGTTTGGATTTGGATATCCTGCAGGAGAGTAATTGCTTGAGCAACAAATATAGTGTTGGGAAACATTTTAGGAAAGGTCCGGTCTTCAAGGGTTTCATAATCAGGTCGTCTGGACCAGGCATCGGCTATAATGTTATGTGTTCCAGGGAAATGATGGATTTGAAATTGGTATTGGGCAAAAAAGAAAGCCCAACGGGCTTGACGACTGTTTCTGCATTCTAGGGATTGTAGGACTTGAAGGTTTCCGATGGTCCGTGCGGACTTGTACTGGATGTTTGGCTCCTAGAAGGCGATGACGCCAATCAGTGAAGGCCTGACGGATGGCTAACAATTCCTTCTCCAGGACGGAATAATGAGTTTCACTGGGAATCAAGGTGCGGGAAAGATGGGTGATGGGGTGTTCTAACTTGTCAGGAAGTTCCTGTTTCAGGACTGCCCCAATGGCGTAGTTGGAGGCATCAGTTTCAACAATGAAGGGTCGGTCAGTGTCGGGTTGAGCAAGGATGGGAGCTTGTGTGAACTCCGACTTCAACCGTTGAAATGCCGATCTTGGGCTGAGGTCCACTGAAAAGGAGTGTCTTTCTTTAGTAATGTAACTATAGGATGCACGATCTCAGAAAAAGTTGGAATTAATTTTCTGTAGAAGTTAGCAAGCCCCAGGAAGGATTGAATTTGCTTTACAGTAGTGGGAACAGGCCAAGAAAGAATGGAATCAACCTTCGAAAAGTCCATTCCAATCCCCTTTTGGCTAAGAACGAATCTGAGGTAGTGAACAGTAGATACATGGAAAAGGCACTTCTCGGGTTTGGCCAGGAGTTTGTGTTCACGTAGACGTTGTAAGGCTGCCCTTACGTACTTTCATGTTTTGTCTGGTCCTTGGAGTAGATTAGTATGTCGTCTAGATATACAATGACGAAGAGGAACAGCATGTCAGAAAATACCCGATCCATAAAGTGTTGGAAGACTGCTGGGGCATTAGCAAGTCCAAAGGGCATAACCAGGGATTCAAGAGGGCGGAAGGGTGTTCTAAAAGCTGTTTTCCATTTGTCATCCTCCTTTATATGAATAAGATGGTAGGCGCCCCTGAGATCTAATTTTGTGAAGATGACTGCACCTCTGACCGCTTCCAGGATGTCCGAGATGAGAGGCAATGGATAACGGTCCTTGAGAGTGCATTGGTTAAGGCCGCGGTAATACAGACATGGCCTAAGCTCCTTGGAATCCTTCTTGGGAACAAAAAACAGAGAAGCATCCGCCGGGGATTTAGATGGCCGAATAGTTCCATTTTCCAAATTGGTATCCAGGTATTCCCGGAGGGCCCTTTTTTCAGGTTCTGACAAAATAAACATTCTTCCGAAAGGAATAACTGCCGAAGGTTCAGTATCAATGGCACAATCCTCAGGTCTGTGGGGTGGTAAGGCTTGAACAATGGCTGTGGAGAACACATCTGCGTAAGCCTGACAGGCCCTGGGAATCTGGATGACGTTAGAGACGGTGACTGGTGCTTGCTGAGTTTCTTGGAAGTCATCAGGGGGCTTTGGTAAGGTGTTTAGGGACAAACAGTGGGACATGCAATGTTCCGAACCAAGAAACAAAGAGCCTGCTGTCCAATTAATGTAGGGGTTGTGCTTCTGTAATCAGGGCATGTCTAGAACCATAGGATAGTGGGCAGATCTTATAATATCAAATTTAATCCTCTCTTGGTGGTGGTTAATGGAAAGAAGAAGCTCCTTGGTTTGAAGGGTTATGGGTCCTGAAGACAGGGGTCTTCCAACGATGGCTTCAACAGGCTGCATAGTCTCTCGTGTTTCGTATGGAATGTGATGAGTAGTGACCCAATCATGATCTATGAATATGCCCATGGCTCCACAATCCACTAATGCCATGATGGGGTAGGATTCTCTCTTGGAAGGCGATAGGAATGCCTGTAGAATCACAAGGTTGTTTTGTCCAGGAGAGTTCAAGGAAGGAATTGATGTGGAGCAGACACCACTCTCCCGAAACTGTGCCCCATCTAGGATCGGGAGCTGGCGTTTCCCGAACGCTGTGGGGGAGCGATAAGGCACTCTCTCACAAGATGTTTATCGGAGGCGCAATACATGCAGAGACCAGTGTGAATAAGATGCATCCTTTCTTGTGGGGTAATGGGTCCCGGGAAGGACCCCAGTTGCATGGGTTCTGGATCCGAGGTCGGAGAGACTGCGGGCTCTGGACTGGAAGGATGGTCTATGGCAGTTTTTTGGAATTAAGATTTAGGGCCTCATTACACGGTAGGCGGTGAGCCATGGCGCTATTAGCGCCATGGCTCATGCCGGTAAAATACCGGCACCGCCTTGGTGGAAAGGGGATTTACCGCCCCATTCCAAGGTTGGAGGGGCAGTAAATCCCCCTTCCACCATTGCCCTTCCCCATTCCCATTTCTGCCCCATAGGGCTCTATGGGAATGGGGAAGGTGCTAATCACGGCACAGCAATTTTGCGGTGCCGTAATTAGCTCCGAGGTCCCTTAGCGGGTTGGATTTTAACGCCTGCAAAAAGCAAGCGTTAAATCCCCTAACCCGCAAAGGGACCTCGTAGTAAGGCGGTAAGGATTTACCGGTACCGGTATTTTACCGGTACCGGTAAATCCTTACCGCCTACCGTGTAATGAGGCCCTTAGACTTCTTTTTCTCCTCCCTTCTTTCCTGGATTCGAAAGTCGATTTGCAGGAAAAGGTCCAAAAGGGCCTGGAAGGAATTTGGGTGAGCTACCCTGGCTAACTCGTCCTTTATTTCTTCATTCAGGCCTCTTCAAAAGAGGGTGAAGCTGGCCTCTTGGGACCAATCAGCTTCCTTCATAAGTTGTTTGAAACGAGTCACATATGTAAGCATATCCTGGGATCCTTGTCGAAAATCAAGTAGACGTTCTTGAGCACTGTAAACCTGTTCAGGGAGATCAATCATGGCTTTTAAGGCTTCCACAAACCCATTGTAATCATACAGGAGGGCGCCGTCCGAATTGACTAGGGGGGTTGCCCAGGTCAAGGCGTTACCAGTGAGGTGCGATATCATAAACCTCACTTTTGCTCTAGGAGTGGAAAAGTAGTAGGGTTTGAAGGTGAAATGTACCAAACATGAATCAAGGAAGGCATGAAGGAGCTTTGGAGAACCATCATATTTGTCCACTACTCCACCCAACAAGACACTTTCCTTAGTAGCAGAATCACGAGACAGGACTAGCTGCTTTAAAGCAGCATTCTCTGCCTTAAGATTTTGAACTTCTGTGGTGAGTTCCTCCATGCCTCGCATGAGATCTTGGACCGCGGCTTCCATCTCTGTATCTGTATGGTTCTTTAGGTGTCTCAATCTGTCAGAAGTCTCTCCCCTTCTCACCTGTTTTTCTTGTTTGCTTGTGACCTTCTTTGGTGACTTCTTTCACACGGTCCGGGATTTATATAAGCCTGTGTGCTGGTCTTCGGATTCCAGCGTGAGAAAGATGTTTCAACTCCAGGATACGTTCAGAAGTCCAGGATGGAACTAGAAAGGAATAGTGTCCGGGCTCGGAGGCACGGAACGCTGTGACTCGAGCGCGGGCGAAAATCCAGGAAGTTCGGAGGTAAGATAGAGGGAAGGAATGAAGGAGGGGTGTTCAAGGAACTGGAAAACAGGAGTGAGGAAAAAGCCCCGAGCGAACTCCGGCAACACACATCCAGCTACAGCGAGCAGTAGCGTTGAGACACGGAGTGCCGTGGGGGCGTGTCTGTTTAGTAGTGTGCAAAGCGTGGAGTGCAAAGACTGGCAAGCTGCGTTCCGTATCAGGCGGCCATGTTGGGAGGATTACTGCATTCAGTTCTCTATGGGTCAGGGACCGCGAAGTCCAGAATGGATGCAGGCGACGGTTCATGAGAGCACACCACCCATTTTCACTCTTGACATTTCAAAGTGACTTTAGTACGGCGTTAACATGCTACAAGAAACTAAATAAATAAATAAGTAAATGTGTATGAAGGATATGGAACAAGCACCAACAGTCTCTGAGATAGGTGCTGAGAAGTCACTTATGACTTAAGAGATTACCCACATTTTACTTTCTCTGCAGCATATGACTGATGTAGCACAAAACAAAGCCCACTTAACATCCAAGAAAAATGATGATAGCCTTCCTGCTCACCCTAGAGACATCCTCCTGATTGTACAACTGCAAAGTACTCTGAGCACGTAGATTAAACATCATTAACTTATATTTTCATTGATATGGGGTCCTGGTTTCTAAGATCCGAAAAAGGAAAAGGCCAGAAAGTATTCATAGGCATTGGGCAAAACATCCTGGTAAAATACAAATACAGCCCTGGAATGGGTTTCTATGGAATGACACCAACAATGGGCATGCTGAGTTCACATATGTTCACCTTACATGTCTCTGCACTAGTCACATTTCTCTGGAATGCTCAATGTTCATTTGATCTTATGAAATGTGCTTGAAGTCTGCTTGGAAGAGCAAGTTATTCTTTAACAGGAACAGACAGCACAAAATGGTGTCGCTCTGTCTGTTGTCGTGGGCTTGAGGGCAACCTTACAAGTACTCTCCTCAACATGTGGAACAAATAAAGTACTAGAGCGTTTAGGAGACGGCAAGTAGAGTATCATGAGGCCTCTGCGAGCTAAAAAGACAGGATGATAAATCGATCGGATACTTTTACTTCACTTTACTTTATCACATGTATATATCGCAAACCATGGACCCATGGGCATCAGGGTGCAGACAAAACACAAAACAAGGACACAAAAAAAGCTCTCAGATGAGGTAAGTCCTCAATCTAGACTGCCTGTATGGATACATTAGGGCGAAAGAAACTACTATTTGCACAGTGTGAAGTGGAGCGGTTACCCAATTACAGAGTGGCGGGTCAGCGTAGATGAAGCAGAGTTTGGCCATCTCGGCAGCCCAGTTTGCCCTTCCCTCACTCTGCGCAATCCCTTAGTTGTCCCCTGCTGCTAGATCCTGCCATTCCTTGGGAGAAACTTCCTGTTGATTGCCTCAAATGAACTTATGTCAAGAAGGCTGCAAACCTTATAAATGTGAGCTCTAATTTTAACAACATGATAGCACAAGGCACTTTAGAGAAACCAAGAGCAAAGGAAATAAACTGGATGAGTCACAGAGGGTCTTTGAAATGCAGGAAATAAGGAATATGTCAAGTATTCAATTCATGGCTTGCGCTGGTTGCCAAGAATGTTTGACTTGGTCCATTTAAGCAAGAGATCGAACTTTGATGACCCGTCTATGATTCAACTGTTTACTGCTTGATTCAGTAACAGCTGAATAGACTGCAGGGCAGGATAGGATGGGATAATTTCTATTTTGATTAATGCCTATTGAATCCGTCTTGAATTTTCGGTATTTTCTTGTCAATACTATCAAATCCCGAGAAAAAGTATTTTGATTCCGATTCCCAGGGTGCTCGACTTACAACAATCTTGCCCGCTGATGCTTTACTGATTGTCTGCAGTTAATCCTTGTCATGTGTTTCACAGTATGTATGCTGGGCACTAGGAATATGCAATCAATTAGTACCTACATAACATATGATGTATTTTATTTTGTCTTATTGTAATATGTATATTGCAAATTTTATTAGGTTTGTTATGGTTTGAATAATACCTTTATGGCTATTTTTGTCACTGAAATTAAATTATACTGAACGGACATCCAGTTCAGCCCCGCTTTCTCAGTCCTGGGATTATCACCTCAACCATCCACCTTTGCCCTTTGCACTACAGACATCTCCGCCAGTCTATTAGCGCTCTCCTGCTCCACTCATTGAAGAGCAGATGTAGGCCGATGATGCTGTTGGGCGACGCGCTGATGTTGCAGACCTGGGATTTAGGGTAGCGGGTTCTAAGGCACTGGTGATGATGGAGGTCATAGACAGCCTGCTGGACTTTGGCTTTTTTTCCAGCTGCATAGTGTGTACTTTGGCAGAGCTTGCACAGTTAAGAAACTATTCGCCTTGCTAGCTAGATCCATCAGAAGTCCTCTTAGTCAGTGTGCCTGCTAAAATTCCCGTCCCTTGCTTATCCTCTGGACTCTGTCTTCTATGTGCTGTGGTTTGATCTGCTTTGCCAGCCCAGTTTCATCAGTGGTTCCCGCTGCCTAGTAGCGCTCCTCTCTTCTGTCATCTGCGTGGCGACTATTTTTCCTCTTCATACCAACTACTACACCTATTACACCTGTTAGGATGTGCTTCTTCCAACCAGACTTATTTAGCCGTTCAGGAATAATTGGAGCATATCTTTTTCTTGCAAAGACCTTTACTTAATCATCCTGAAACATCTACTGATTCTAGAGAAACAGCATACTGATGGATGTTCTCCTAACTTTGGGCATTGCCCTCAGCAAGCCTTCAGACCATCAAGTTTCAGATACGGGTTCATTATTCCATGTTCTTTCTTACTGTATAAATGTGCTGATTGTTTTGGTCATCATTGCTCTCAGGGTGTAACAACTGCTGAAAATTAGTTAAATCGCTTTTTTAGATCAGCTTCTATGTCCAAAAAAGACCTTGCCTGATTACATTGTAATGCCCGATATTGACTTTTGATCTCAGAAACGACCTAACAAGCAAGACAGGAACAATTGCCTCGAGCTGGGGGAAGGCAGAGCGGAGTATGTGCAGTTCAGTTCCCCAAACTAAGAAACAGTGACGATACACAAAAAGTGTACGGTTTGTTGTTACTAGTTCCATGTTCATTAAACTAACATTAGAAGTTATTTGTCTGCTCATTTTTCCACCACAATAAGCTTTAAGTTTTAGTTGCACAACTCCATGTGCTAATAGCCTTTTAGAGCCCAGTTAGGGTAATTATCACTTGGGATAATTAAACTTCCCCAATGTATAGCCCTCTGATTTGCTTTTGCCAATAACTTGGGCTGGGTCATTATCCAGCAATAATGAACCCTCCTTCAGTCTACAAGGCTTAATTATCACATCTTCACCCACTCTGGCTTGCAGTTTTCCATACTGTTGCATTTCCTGATGGTAAATAATAAGCCTTGTTTAGATTGGGATCTGTTCAGAGGTGAATAAACTATCTTTTCATTCATTACCTTCAGCAATCGTCGTACGGGATGGAGTGTGAGGCTCAATCTCTTTGAGGATTTTATGCTAAGCTGTCTGATAGCAGAAGCAGATCTGATAACCAAAGCTGGAACTATCAGAAGCACCCCTAATATAATGATGGCTCTGAATTTCTACAAAGTTTATGCAAACAAATGGAAACAGGGAATGTCCCTGTCCTGGCTGCAAGGAATTAATCTTCCACAGTCTTCTACAACCTAAAAGTGATACTGGAGACTCTTCAAGTATATCTATTCTTTTTATTCTGTTTTTTTTAGAAAGTGCCAACTCCCCAACTGGTCCTGCTTCTCCCCGTTTTCAAGGGGCATGGGTGGGGAAAAAAGGCAATGCATTTGTGGATAAACAGTTTTTTATAACTTTTGCGAATCAAAGAGGTTTAAAGTGAATCTAATGTCAACTGAGAATGCCAAAAAAAGAGAGGCTCCAGGAACCTAAGGGGTTCAAGAGTGAAGTTAAGTGAAGATGATCTTAGGTTGTTGGAAGGCACTTGGCACGCTCATCGCTTTTGATATAATTGAGAGACTTGCATTAGGGGATATGTGGACGAGGCTAATCCACTTTAACCATGACATTTCTCTATTTGCAAATGAATGGAGAGACCAGGCTTGATCTGCTCTTGGGTTTTCCCATGAGGATAGAACATGCACAGTCATTTTTAGGGAACTTGTGGTTATAGGTGGTAGGTAGCCCGGTGTACATGGACGTGCAGCAGTATTCAAGGCCTGAGAGTACTCTGATGGAGATGAAGCACAGAGATCTTTCTGTGGAAAACCATTGAGACTAAGATATTGTGCACAGTGTTAACAATGTTTTTCTATTTTTAAAATAGCAAAATGTGCTGATTTTGTCTGCCTGGGCAGTCTTTAAAGTCTACAGATGTACAACTGCCAGTAGCTGTTTGAAATCTCCCATTCCCAAATCTAAATTTCTGGCCGGAAAAGGGAATGGGATTGTGTTCATCCATGCTTGTCCAGTTAAGAGCACCCTCAGCTCCACAAGAGATGCACTAACTTTGACCTTCTCTTCCGAGTCTGCTTCCTGATCAATTTGAATGGGCAATCAAATTTGATTCACCTTCATCATGAATATTCTTCCAGGTTAATGGTCTCTCTAGAAGGAACCCTTCTACAAGGACCGAATACGGGTTCAAGTCAGTCCATGGGATGGCCAGCCATGTTTTCACATATTTTGAGTTTCTGAAAGAATCGTCTAACTCGAATTAGGTTCTGGTATGTACTGTATTGGTCCAGAGGGTGGCCGGGATCTAGTCTATCCATCGAATATTCTTTCATCAAATTGAATTCCAACTAAATGTATTATTTGAAAGCCATTTCCATGTAAATGCACTTTCATTTAATGAATTTCGTTGGATTTCGATTACGGTTAGGGTTGGGTTAAGGATGAGGGTTAGGGGGGTGCCTTTTGTGGTTGGGGGGTTTGGGGAGGGACGCCCCCCAATAAACAATAAACACTAAAACATTACATTAAGGTAGCCAGTGGCAAAATACTTTAAAGCTTTCAGCGCTGGACAGCTCCATGTAACGTTTTAACGTGAAGCATGTTTCATCAAATTCCTATATTCGATGGACATGTTTCGATGGATATGTACTTTGACATACAATAGATAGCATTCCGATTCATTTATTTTCAGTGCTTTTAATTCAATGCATTTCTTTTTCGATTGATGTTTTTCGGAAAAAAGACCATAAACCGCACCAGCCTTCTAAATGAGCCGCTGTCAGTTACAGCTGGCGAATATGTTTAGTGAAGGGGCCTAACAACCTCCCCAAAAAGTGCGAGACAACTAGAGCAAAAGAGCTGATCATAAACCCAAGTCTAGGGTCCGCCGTGAGATATTTCTTTAAAAAGAATAATGGTTTGAAACACTGCATTTTACAGCGCATTTTCTGAGAAAAGTGCCTTAAAAAGGCATACAATTTACAATTGGTATTTCTCTGGGGTAACACATAAACACATTAAATAACTACCAGGTCACCAACAGTACACATGAGCATTTTGCAATATTTTCATGATGATGTACCCACATTATATATGCCAA
Organism: Ambystoma mexicanum; assembly: GCF_040938575.1. Taxonomy (NCBI): domain Eukaryota; kingdom Metazoa; phylum Chordata; class Amphibia; order Caudata; family Ambystomatidae; genus Ambystoma; species Ambystoma mexicanum. The sequence goes on from NC_090927.1 coordinate 1,167,832,851, forward strand.
TAATGTCATTGCAATTCATTTGTATGATGCTGCACTAACGATATATGCCAGAATTGTCCCTATAAATTACCTTTATAATGTTGCAACCACAAATCATGCAGGTTGCAGGCATTTCTACTCTAAATTACTTTCATGATGCTGTGCCCACAATACATGCCAGCATTGTCAGGATAAACCCCTTTCATAAAGCTGCACCCACAAAACAAGTCTGCACTGTCATGCAAAATCACCAAGATGAAGGTGTCCCCACAATATATGCAGACATTATTTCAGTAAATTATGTTCATGATGCTGCACCCTCAATATATGCCAGCATTGCTAGGGAAAATCACTTTCATGATGCTGTGCCCTAACTATAGGGCAGCATTGCCAGGGCAAAGCCCTTTCATGAAATTTTGACCACAATACATGCCAGCATTGTCACTGTATTCCACTTTCATGAAGCTCATCCACAATACTTGTTAGCATTGTCATTGCAGCCCACTTTTATAAAACTGTGCAACACTATGTCAGCAGTTTCACCGAATATCACTATGATGAAGACGTGCCCAAAAAACATGTCAGCATTGCCATTGTATTTCATGTGCATGATGATAATGCATCATGCAGCCCCTTCCCCCTTCAACACACTTCACCTCTGAAATATCCTCAAAGAACTCCAGCTATGTTTGTTCCTTTTGACGTGGATGAAATTTTGCATATCGTCACTAAGACAGAGGTTAGTCTTCCGGCCCTCCTTATCATTCCCTTATCCCTCTTGCCAGTAGATTACTACCAGACTCCTTACCCCTTTTTACCACCATGCCAACATTGCAGTGCTTTTTGAGAGTGCCTCAAACTTCATCACCTGATCAACTCTGTTGCCACTCCTGCTAGCACCTGGAACTGATCATCAAAGTTCTGAATTTCACCTCTCACCCAAATTACAATCTCCCCAGGTCTTTGCCACATCCCTCCATCATGTGCAGTTTGGTTGACTGTCAATGCACAACCTGCCCCAATTTGAACCCCTCATCATTCTCTTTAAATCAATTCATGGACTCGCCCCACTGGTTCTCGCATCAATCAACACTCTCGTCCCACACCCCCTTTTTCAATGCCCTTCTCAATGTCTTCATCCTTTGCGCACCCTGCACTCCCTCTCGCTTCTGTGCCTCTCCTTTTTTCTCACCCTTCACCACTGGTGCTCACTACCACTGACATCAAATTTATTTACCGACACTCATACATTCAAGTCATTCTCCAACACCTTGAAGGGGCAATCACATTCCACTGCCCACCCCCATTTAAAACTCGGACATCTCCCTGTAAATATGCACCGCGTTCCCTTGTCTGCCGGTTTCTGTCAACAGCGTCTGTTCCGCCCTCCCGCTCCCATCGCCTGGCTCATGGTCCACTATTCGTTACTTCTGTTGTAACTCACCCACTTGCTGGATTGCCCAGGATCCAGGTTTGATCATTTTAATGGCTTCTTATTGGACAAATGTGCTCTAATAAGTACAACTACAATATGAGCAATCGGAGGATGTGCAGTGATGGGCAGCATTTCCAGCTGAAGCGGAAAGATATTGTGAATTCTTAGCAGCGGACACATCTGTACTTGGTTTTTCATAACATTTCTAAGAATTCCCCTCAGAATGCATGCTCAGGAGGCTGTAAATTAAATTCAGAGGCACTAATGGAGAGGCATAGGCACGGGGAGCGGATACTCTGTCAGAAAAACAGTTTTCTGAATGTCTTGTGGACGGGCTTTGGGAATCACAATCCCTAAAGCGGTAGAGATAATGAAATACATGGAGGCAAAGTCATATTAAACATCACTGGCCCAGGACACTGAACCTCAGGGGCCCTGCCCAAGCTCCACTAGACACTGAACAACTTGAAGAAAATAAACAGGGAGCTAGAATTTGATATGAGTCATGCTACCGTAGCTGCCATATCATTCTTGGGAATTTAGGACACTTAACCCAATACAAGCCTCTTATGGGTATCCAATCGTTGGACCCTCTGCAGTGAGTACAGCTAGGTGGAGAATTATTTCTGGTCCCCAGGTAGAATTTCATTCCCTACTATACAGCAAGGTTGACATACATTTCAATCCATAACCAACCCAACGTCTAAGAGGAGTTCTCCCTTAAGGGAATAGTCAGATTAAGAAGCACACAAAATTCCCTTTTTGGAATAAATGAGGCAACTGATTACTCTGAAATTATTTCTTAAATCAATTGCTTTTATAATACTAATATAAACATTGGTGAAAATGCAGCCCTGGCCATGCAGCAACATCCATGACAGTAATGTATGACTCACAGACAAGCCAAAGATGGCCTGGCGGCGGCTTGTAATGATGGTACAGAGGAAAGGATAGCCAAAAGGAGTATCTTCCTCCTATCCCAACACAGGAGTAAAACAACAATCACTACATTGCAGCCTCTCTACACAGGCCATGCCACACACATACGGGAGAGGTGGCTTACCATGGCTTCAGATCCACCATTTTGTGCAGCGTGGCTTCTTGTGCAGCATGGCTTCTTGGAGCTTCAGCTCAGTGGTGGGAACAGTAGCCAAACGTTTGAACGGCAAAACTGAGACCTCAGATGTTGCCCTGTATATCTGCACAGGCATCAATTTGAGAATTATGGAGATTGGCAGTGTCCCGGATATCAACAGCCTCCACGACATCACTCTTGCAGCAGATGTCCATCTTTAAAGAGGAGGTGGAAAAGTGTAGGCCAAATGAACACAGTCATGGGTGTGGCTAAGTCTTGGCAAGATCTGGGGCTACACTTAGGTTGTGACTGTCGGGACTCGGGCTAGCTAGCCTTTTGGTTGTAGCTCCTGAGCTTCTATCCAAGGCTACAGCCAAAAGACCCGGGACTAAAGCCCCCCGCCTCCTATGTTCCCCTAGCAACACATCTGCACAGAGTCTTGAAGATGTGAAAGAAGGCCACGAATCCAAAGGGAGATGAAATCAGAGACATAATGGGCCATAGCCCAAAACAAGACAATGACTCATGGGTCACAGATGCAGGATCATTGGTATACTATTTGAAGCACAAACCACAGCACGTGTTTGGCACTGCGAAAGAGTATGCTGGCACTCGAAACTCGGGCATCATTTCATATTCCGGTTTCTGAACCAATTAACTATCGTTTAATGAACCCGTAATGGTCACAGGACTGGTTTCTTACCGGCTGTATTTACCAGTAAATGTAGTCATTCAGCTGGGCTTCTCATGAAGGCGAAGTGCAACAACGCTTGACAAATGTCATTAACTGAGGGCCCTTGTGATACCAGAGGGCACTGTGCCCTTCCATTTTGAGTGCAACCTCTGTTGATTATGAAATACATGTTTTGATCATTTCTAAAAAATGGAGCCCATGTGTACTAATAAAGTATTGATAGCTGAGCATACTCAAACACATATGCAGTGCAATTCATCTTCCTACCACCCCACTCTCATATTGCCTAGACCTAGACTTAACCCTTTACAACATTTGCTGGACAAATTGAAAACTCTGTGGGCTGGTGCATGATACAATAAGGAGAAAATGAGATAAAGCAATGCATGCAGGCAGCTTTACATGAAGATCCATTTAGCATGGGCACTGCACCCTCACCTTGCAAATCAGATATTAAGCACTCCCACATCCTAGCCTATCATCAGAGAGTTCCCAAATCTTTTCTAGCACGACCCTGAATTAAGCTTTGTAATTGGTTAATTGGTTATTTATAATGTGCTTAATACCAGAGGTTTCTAAACGCGGGCAAGGAGATTGAGCCTGTGTTACTCCGTCTTGCGGTGAAGGCGAGCACATTGCCCCTGAGCTATCCTCCCGAGACCAGTCTTTGCTAGACTTTGCCAGTCATACATCAAACCTGGTGCATCAATACATGCGGATAAGCGTCAAGGCATGGAAATGGCATGCTTTTGCAATAATAATAATAAGAAGAAGAAGAAGAAGAAGAAGAAGAAGAAGGAGAAGAAGAAGAATAGATGATATCATTTTTTTTATCACTTTTATAGTGCTTCTCAAAACAGAATTGTCCATTGGTGCTGACAATAGTTATTATTATTACCAAACTCAAAGGTGCAGTACTTGTCATGGACATTTGTAATTTCCTGTGACACAGAATGTGCCGTTTGCTGCACTACCCTGCATCTCAGAGAGCCACCTGTTACACATTTATTTTAATGTCAGTACAGCTGAAGGAAAACTAATTGTACAACTCAACTCTTTCCACTGTGTGGCGCTAGATGCAACTCATACTGCCCATGCGAAAAGTCTTAGCCAAACCCAACATTGCTTATGTCCTGAAGCATAAGCAATGAATGCTATCTTCAGGATGAGACTTGCCACATAGCGACACACCGTGTACTGTTTTTAAGGTTGTATTTGCTTGAAGATGAATTTCCCATAGAGAGAAGAGGGACCCAGATTGACAAAGGCAATGCCAAAATGGATTCACGGGAAGGAAACTCCACACCTCTCTGTGGCTTTGCTGAAATCCAAGATGGCTAGAGGCCTTAATGATACCTCAGACAACCTCTAGCAGAGACCACATGGCCCACTCACAGAATAGCTCTGCCCTCACTACCCGGGTTTCCTCCATATTCCTGAGTACCAAAAGAGTGTGAACACTAATGTAAAAAGTAGTCACTTCTGACCGGCTGAGAGAGGAGATGGAGAAGGCGCTTGAGAAAGGGTTTTGGAGTGGACAGCAGAGCGAGACGAGTTTTGAGGAGGACAAACCTAGAAGGAGGTTTCTGGTGGTTGGATAGGGGTATATTGGAGGAGGATGGTTATCTTTGTAAGAAGATATTGATGGGAGAGAGTTACCCACAGAAGTTGGGAAGTGAATGCGGCTGTTGTCCGAGGCCGGTCCTTTTGGACCTTTCAGTGACTTTTAACACTGTTAGCCATACTAGACTGGTCAAATGCCTGTCAGATATTGGTGTTGTGGAAAGTGTATGGAAGTGGCCCCTATTTTTGGCTGCCCGTACTGAGCCCACAAAATGGCAGTTCAAGGATTAGTGCATATCTTATCATGGAATGTGGCAGGCTTATCCTCTAAGATAAATGATGTCAGCATGGTATTCTCATGTTTCAGGAACCGTAGGCCTTTCAACCTCCTTCGGTAGAGTACTATGTTTTGTAGGAACATAATGCGAAGTCCAACCCGCGTGGGCGCCTTTCAGGCAGGCTGGTAACTTATGTCTCCACAGCAAATGACCCATGAGGAAATGTTATTTTTTGTGAAGACATCCTCTCTGTATCGTTTTAGGATTCAGAAATACGGCTTTGGTTACTGATTCAGTTTTATAATGCACTAGCTGGAGTACCCGGCGTTGCCCGTGTCCTGATCGGGTGGTGTTTCATGTGCCCTGGAGGATGTTGCTCTTGTCTTCATGTCAGCAAGTCTTGCTTCAGTTTGCTCTGGCACCTCATTTGCCCTGGAGAAAGTTGCTCTTGTCCTCTGGTCGACAAGTCGTGCTGCTGTTTGTTGTTGTGTCTCAGAAGCTCTTGATATTGATTTTTGCTTTGCATCAGATGGAGCTTTTCCAAGGGATGTTGGTTTTTTTGTGCGGCATGTTTCAGTCACTTAATGGCTTCAGCTTATTTGAGAAAGTGTCCAAAAAAAGATTGATTGATTTTGCTCTCTTCTTGTGAATGAACTTAAGTAAACGGTAACCTTGCCATTTCCCATATTTGGAGCGGCTTGATAAAAAAAAAGATATATATTTTTATTCCCTTTAAAAATATTTAACTAAACACTTTCAAACTGTAAAGTAGTAATACATTTCAAAGGAATAAACAACATATCGAACATTTTGGTTCAGACATGTTTCCAAATTTTGCCTCCTAGTACTTAATGTAGAGAATCGGGTTGAGCATCAGTACATCAGGGTATTTACAAAGTGATTTTTTTGCATCCAAACATAGACTGCAATCTTGCCCCAAACAAATGAGGAATCCATGCAAAATCTGGTAGCAGTGGGTTCAACTGTGTGGTTTTGTGTTGCCAGAAAAACATACACAAATGCATACATTCCGCTTTATATATAAAGACTAATAAAGGGGAGCATTATGACTTCAATGAAGACTTTTGAAACTTATGTATCTGATACAATGCAACCCAAAAACATTGTTAATTGTTGCTAGAGATTTTAATGTCAAAATTGGCAAAGGTTATCACAGGATGAAATCAATCTAGTAGAAGTTAAAGTGTGGGAATCCACCTTTGTGTGACCACAAGACTATATAGGTTCTCTTAGGGTCGTATATTTACACTTTTTCTTGTGGATCACGGGTTACGGTTGGTAAATGGAGAGGTACCATCTGATTCTCCAGCTAGAGAAACATTTATATCCCATTAGTGTGTTTAGCTAATACATTAAATTGTAATTACTCTCCACCATTGTCACAGAATAGTTGATATGGAAGTCATAGGTTGGAAGGAGAGTGACTATAAACCCCTAAGGCTGGATTGCCGATTTAGAATTAAGGAGAACTCATTCTGCAGGTGTTCAGAAGGTTCCCTCTCATCAAATGGTGGAAGGATTTGTTGGGGCAAGTTGGATATCAAATCCTTTTACGAGAATGGTTTGTGAGGAGAAAAACCGTTTATCTTTGAATGCCTAAATGAAGAAAGTATGCCAAAGGATTTAGTTGCTGCCTCTGAAGATTTAGATAGGGCCATTACTCTATTTCAAAACAAGTGTCCCAGAAACCGGGACAACAGAGAAAAGGTTGGTTTGATAGTAAATGAAAAGAAGACGGGAAAGAGCTCAGCGATGCAATTAGAGTCTAACCAAGAAACTGGAGGTGGGATGTTGACAAAATAAAGGAATATAAAAGGGCTTGACTGTGGGCAATCAAGAATTAGCACATGGGGAATGGGAGGAACTTTTGGAGGCTGTACAAAGCAAAGAGTCAAGGGATTTTTGGAGGAAGGTGGCAAAAGCAACTAACCCTGCGTTCCACTACTCCATAGAGACAAATGTACATGCATTGCAGTGGGTTTCATACTTTGAGGATGTAGTCTTAAAGGATGATGAGCAGAATTGCGAGATTCTGGTCCATACACTAAATGGGCTATGTGGATGTTTTGAAGATAGTCAAAGTCCAGAAGCCCAATAAGTCTTCGGGCCTATTCTTATACCTTCTGACCTTTTCAGATCCAGTATAGACTCATTCTCTGCAAAGTATTTATTGCAATTGCAAAGAGCTGTGTAATCCCTGAATCATTAGTCGGTACAAAAATCATACAGCACCATTTTACTTTTGGAAACAACCTCCAAAATCTTGCATAGCCTAATATGAGGCTGTGTAGTGGATTAGCTAATTTTGCTAACATTTTGGTGGTCATGCAGTCTAGGTTTAGGGAAGGGCTGGGAGCATAAACCAGGCCATAAACCTTATGCTACTGACCTCCAAATACACGATTGTAAAGAAAGGCAGTATTTACTCTGTCTTTATGGACTTGTCTACCACTTTTGATTTAGTGGACAGGGAACAGCTGTGGCCAATTCTCCTATTTATGGGAATGCTAGAGGGGTTGTTGAAGGTTATAGCATCACTTCATACCAATAGAGAGTGTGTAGTTTGTTATGATGGAGGAAGGAATTGCAAGCCGCCTTTTGTGACCAATAGGGAGTGTCATTAGGGGTGAATTTGTGAGCCAATTTTAGTCAATTTATATACAAATGCCCTCCGGACTATCCTAGAACAGTTTACGCCTGATGTACCTTGGTTAGGAAAAAGAAGTACGCCGTTGCTGACCGTCGCTGAGGACTTAGTGCTTCTAGCACGTACACCTAGAGCCCTACAAAAACTGCTGGATGATTACACTGGGTTTAGATGCTTAGGAAATTAAAAATAAATGTGAGTAGGCCAGCATTATTAATAATGGGTAATGAATTAAACTTGTGGAAAGTTTTCTTTGCGAATGGATCCCCGTTAGAGAGGTATCCAGTGCAAATAAATAAATGTTAACAAATACAAATTTTAATGAATAGAAAATACCAAAAAAACACTGCATTTTTTATTAAAAATATATATGGGGTGGTGTAAGAGAATGATTAAAAGGGGTGCCGAGGGGGTTGGGCTCAGATTATAATCAAAGAGAAAGGGATGTTTGGCGAGAGCCCAAATTAAAACAAAAAAAGAAATCAGTATTTTCTGTTCATTTTTCGTTAAATTCACATAGATCCCGTTAGAGAAAGTGCAACATTTTTATTATTTGGGAGTTTGCTTCACTTTTAATGGTTGTGTGAATCACCATATTGGAAAATAAGCTATGAAGGTATCTCAGTCCATAGCAGGGATCTTCCGGTTCATGACGAATGTAGGAGGATATCCACTGGCTATAATGTTAAAGATGTACATTGCAAGGGCCAGCGCGATATACCTCTATCAGACTGAGATTTGGGGGATAGAGTCCCCTCATAAATTACAGAGTATGAAAATACATTTTGCAGATCCCTACTGACCCTGCCGCAGAGCACCTCTACTTTCTCTGTACTTAATGAGCTCCGGTTGGCTTTTATCGAGGACTATCATTATATAGGCCCAGCTTTGATTTGGCTCGCAACATGGGTGAATACGAAAGCCTCTCTATCAAGATCTATCCTTGCCGATATCCTTTCACATGCCGGTGCATCTAAAATTAGATGGCTTGTGCATGTAAAAGCCACCCTTAAAGCTATAAGTGACAGACATTGGGTTGGACACCCTTAATTAATGCATGGTCACAGCAAGGAGAAGGCTAAGGTACTACTAGTGAATTTTCTCAAGGTGTGAAGAGAATTGTTAGAGCTTGGTACCTCCTCGAAGAGTCTATGGGGATATTAAATTGTCACAGAAACTGGAGCAATACCTTGAATGATGCTTCGGCACCTTTCAACATTCAAATGTAGTTCTATTATTACTTAATCTCCTCCCTTTGATCTCAGTGATTGCGAAATGGCAGGTGCTGGTAATTGAATTCCAAGCCTGCCCCTTTTGGATAGAATGTGAAAAAAAACGAATATTGCCATGGGTAGAGAGGGAAAGGATAGGGATAGATGGGGTCTACCCGGCGGCGTCCTCCGGACGCTGACGGGGTGCTTAGGAAGCCATGTCCAGTGCAGAATTCTGCGGCGTGTGGTGCAGAAACGGATCACCTGTAAGCAAACTCTTGGATAGATGGTCAATAAAGCTTGCTGCAGCATTTGTGACTTCCACCTCTGACAAACGGCCCTGCATCCTTATTTCAGGGAAACCACAGGCGACCTTGGGGAGTTGGCGGGAGAGCGGGCACAAGGTCGGGGTCCAGTACGTAGCATACAATACACCAGAAAACTACAAGGTGAGAAGGGACTGGAGTTTTTAAGCGAGACAAAGTCTGTTGTGGGAGGGCTAAACTTTGCCTACCTCCAATGATCCTAGCCCATCTTTGCTTACAATGACTGCCCCAGGCAACTTCCTCCCACCTTAGCTCTCCTCATCTCCCTTTCACCTTAGTTGAGCCCTGCCCTCCGCCATCCTAGATCACCCTTAACGTCGCCATGCTTACCTAAAAATTTCAAGCATAGTGTTTGTTGACATGAACATGATTAATACACACAGTAAAAAGACTTAAATACACTGTAGTGAAAACACGTCTTTCTATTATGTCTATTGGCAATGTTATTTGTCTACGAGCACTCATTACCTCCACGTCCACTCTTCCTCGTCCCAGTACTTACCTCATGAGGCACCCGCCTCCGACACAGGACCTTCTTCTATTTCTTCTTATTTCTATAACTCCTCCCCCACACCCACGTCACTTAGTTTTAATTTTTCCTGCCTCCGGCAGGTTGGGCTTGTTTTTTCTTCCCGGCGCGGGGCGCTGGGGAGCTCCGAATGCTGGCCCCCTGATGGGGCTGTGTGGCGGGGCCTTCGGCTCCTTCAGGTGTGGCAAGACTCCTGGGTTCCCTGTGGGGCTTGGGACCCGGTTGAGTCAGGCTGCCTTGCCTGGTTTCTGCTGGGCTTTGGCCAGCGCAGGGCATCGTGGCCCGGGTTCAGGTAAGGAGAAGGGGGGCATGATTTTCCTGTTGCATGGCCATGCTGCATGGGCGGCTGTGCACGGATTGGCGGCTCCTTTTTCTTGTTTGAGCCACGTGCTCCGGAGGAGGGTGGGCTCCTCCTCTGATGCTGCAGGCATGTTGCCATAGGAATTAATTGATGTTGTTCCTATTGGTTATTGTTCTTTCTGGCCTCTATTTGAATGTGGGAGAGGCACGTTAGCAATTGTTTGTATGTGGAGCCTTGGTTCAGTGTGCAGGGGTCTTTGGTGAAGCAGGCTTCCTTGGTCACTTTTTTTGGGCTTACTCAACATGGGAAAACATTCTGCAAAGAGCAGGCATCTGGTCCTGTCTTCTTCTTCTTCGTCTTCCTCTTCTCCTGATTTACACAGAAAGAGAAAGAAGAAGGCTAAGCGTTTTTCCCTGACCAGAAAGGATTTGAAGAAGCTGCTTAAGCATCGTAGAGGGAGTCGCACACACGCTCATGGACACAAGCGCAGGCGTCTGTCTTCCTCATCCTCCTCTTCTTCTGGCGCTGAGTCTTCGGCCTCTTCTTGTTCCACTTTGGCTGATGCTGAAGGGAAGTATCTGGACAGAGAGGGAGTGGAGGAGGTGCTGGCTCAAGTTGGAGATTGCATGGGATTTTCAGAGCCCCTGGTGCCGGTGGAGGGGGCCGACCCTTCTATTCGCCAGTATAGGCATACACCTAGGAAGGGGTTGCCATTGGTTTCCGATATCCGGGAAAAAATCCTCCGGGAATGGCATGACCCGGAGAAGATTGCAATGCCCCGCTTCATGTCCAAACTTTACCCTTTGAAGGGCGAGACTTTGCTGTCTGATCCAGTTGAGGTCGACGTTATCCTCGCCAGCCTGGTGGGTCGCTCCTCTATGTCGGCCGAGGAGGCGGCCGTCCAGGATCCAGTGGACCGCCGAGTTAATTCCGGCCTTAAGAAGGTTCATGCAGGGGCGCATCTGGCCCTTCGAGCAAATATCTATGGTTCCTACACAGCTGAAACAGTGTTGAATGGTTTCAGGGAGTTGAAAAAGGCTGTCAATGAAGGCTCTGATTGTGCCCCTTTGCTTACAGACATGCAGAGACAGGTTGAGTTTTTGGCTGATCTGGCTTTTGATGGGGTGCGTGGTTCAGCCATGGCCATGGGGGCTGGTATATCTGCCCGGAGGCATTTGCACCTAAGGGACTGGAAGACTGATGGGTCTCAGAAGGCGACTGCCCTGAAACTTCCTTTCACTGGGTCCAGGCTTTTTGGTGATTGCCTTGAGGATAAGGTGCACAAAGTTTTTAGGGCGGACAAACATGCTGACAAACTTCGACGCAAGCCTCCTTCAACGGCCAAGAAATCTTCCTCTGGGGCTGGTCCAGTGACCAGCAGGTCTTTTCCTGGCTCCTCATCACATTCTTTTCGGAGGGCTAGGGGGGGTCGGGGTCCTCCACGCTCTTCACGTCCTGGCCCGGCACCTAAGTCCTGACGGTTTGGAATTGCCGGTGGGCGGGCGGGTCCGGCAGTTTTTTCCAGTATGGGAAAGGTGGTGTTCCGACTCATGGGTTCTGGACACAGTACAATGGGGGTATCGAGTGCATTTCCTGTCTCCTCCTATCCAGCATTGCATGGTTCGGACTGTGGTTCCCAGGTCTCGGCTCAAGAGGTTGGCCATGGACACCGCGCTCTCCGAATTAATGTTGAAGGCGGCCATCATGCCCGTTCCTCTCCCTGTGCAGTGTCAGGGGTTCTACTCACGGGTGTTCCTGGTCCCCAAACCTTCGGGGAAGTACCGTCTAATTCTGGACCTCAAAGCCCTGAACTTCTTCGTCCAAAAGGAACACTTCAAGATGGAGACTTTACAGAACATTCTTCCGATGTTAATAAAGGGGGATTGGATGACATCTCTGGATCTCCAGGACGCTTATTACCATGTGGCTCTCCGTCCCTGGCACATGCAGTTCTTCCGCTTTGCAGTCGGATCCCGACATTTTCAGTTCAGGGTGCTCCCGTTCGGACTGCGATCTGCCCCCAGAGTTTTCACCAAGCTGGTGGCTCCCCTGGTGGCGCACTTACATCTGCGGGGCATTCAGATATTTCCCTACCTGGACGATTGGTTGGTCAAAGCGTCCTGCCGGCAGACTGTCATTTCTCATCTCCGATTGGTGTGCCAGGCATTACAGGACTGGGGTTTCCTGGTCAACTGGCAGAAATCCCAACTGGAGGCTTCTCAGGATCTAGTTTTCATTGGTGCACAGGTTTGCACCAGGATGGGGAAGGTGTTCCTGTCCCTGGAGAGGGTCCGTCGCTTGCTGACTGTTCTGGGCAGGGTTCTCGGGAGGCAGTATGTCCCGGCCCGCCTATTGCTGAAATTGCAGGGGCACATGGCTTCTTGCGTGTTTCTAGTTCCCTGGGCCCGTCTTCATCTACGCCCCCTGGTGTCCTACCTTCTCTCCCACTGGCTCCCTTCATCTCAAGCTTTCGAGGCTTTGATTCCGGTGTCTCTGGCGCTGCGGGTCTCCCTGCAGTGACGGTTGAGGGTTCCGAAACTACGGGCTGGGGTGTCCCTGATCATTCCTCCGGTGACCACACTTACTACCGACGCCAGTGGAAGGGGCTGGGGAGCTACGTTGGGAGTTCTCTCTGCTCAGGGGTTGTGGGATCCGGAAGAGAGCTATCGGACATCCAATTGGCGAGAGTTGTGTGCCATTCTCCGGGCTCTGGTGTACTTCAGGAGGTTGCTGATGGGCCGGGCAGTTTTGGTCCGGACGGACAATACGACAGCTTTGGCTTACGTCAACCGCCAAGGGGGTTCCGGCCGCTCCTTGAATGCCCTGGCAGCTCAGATAGGTGCTTGGGGGGAATCACATCTGGTGTCCCTGGTGGCTTCACATATCAGGGGGGTGGACAATGTTCGGGCGGATCTACTCAGCCGCCGGTTTCCCTCCTCGGTGGAACTGGTCCTCTCGACCCAGGTTTTTGCAGAGATCTGTGTCAGGTTCGGGACCCCTATTCTGGACCTGTTTGCGTCTCCAGCCTCAGCAAAAGTTCCCCTCTTCTGCTCTCGTTTTCAGACAGAGGGTGCGTGGGGGGTGGACGCCCTCTATGTGCAGTGGCCTATGCTTTTCCACCTATTCCTCTTCTGCCTCGGGTGGTTCAGCGCATCAGAATATCCAGGGTGACTGTATTGTTGTTCGCTCCGTACTGGCCCCGCCGGAGTTGGTTCCCCTCTCTGTTGGAGCTTCGGTGCCAGGAGCCTTGGCTGGTTCCGAAGTGGCCTTGTCCCCTTCTGGGGGAGCTACGGTTGGGGGTCCGCCAGATACAATGGGCAGTGTGGATATTGCACGGGCTAGGCTGATATCTCAGGGTTTTTCTGGTCCTGTGGTGGATTCCATAATGAATGCTCTTAGACCTTCCACTCTGAAGGCTTACGGCAGACATTGGAGCCATTTCCGGGACTGGTGTGGGCGGTCTGGGATTCCACCCCTGCGTTCTGGCCTCCCCGCTATCCTTCAATTCCTCCGGGATGGGTTTGACAAGGGCCTGGCGGTTTCCACGCTTTGCTCTCAGTGGGCCTCCATAAAATTCCTTTTGGGGGACTCTGATGGGCACTTGGATGGGGAGGTGTTGGTGGGGAAGTTGCTCAGGGGTTTTTCTTCTTCCCGTCCTTGTACTTATAAGGGGCTTCCTCCTTGGGATCTCCCTCTTGTCTTAAAGTTTCTTCAAGGGCCTCCTTTTGAGCCCATTTCCGAAATTGATATGAAACATCTGACGCTAAAGAATGCTTTTCTGATTGCCATAACTTCTGCCCGTAGGCTTGGGGAGATTGGGGCTCTGTTATGTCACCCCCCTTTCCTGAGGGTTCTGCCAGACTCTGTGGTGCTGAGGTGTGATCCGAAGTTTCTCCCTAAAGTTGTTTCTCGTTTTCACACCTCTCAGGATCTGGTTCTCCCTGCCTTTTTTCAAAATCCGCAAACGCCAGAGGAAGTGGCTTGGCATAGCATTGATGTGCGGCGGGCGGTGTTGGAGTACTTGGCTAGAACTGCCCCTTTCCGCCGCTCTGACAGTCTTCTGATTACTTTTGGCCCGGCTGGGGCTGGGCGTAAGGCATCTGTAGTGTCCATTAGCCGATGGATCCGTCTTGTGGTCTCCATGGCCTATGTGGCTTCGGGCCTGCCTGTGCCTGCGCACGTTCAGGGGCGGTCCACCAGAGGTTTGGCGGCCTCATGGGCCGATGCTAGGGGGGTTTCTCTACAGGAGATATGTAGAGCTGCCACTTGGGCTGATCAGAGCACCTTCATCAACCACTATAGGTTGAATGTCTCCCACTCGGGGGTTGGTTCCTTCGGGGTTGGAGTTTTGTCTGTGCGGATGTAATATTGGAGTTATTAAAGGTGTGTGTTTCTGCACTGTTTTGACTCTTGTCTCATTGGGACCTTTTTCCCCGTTTGTTGCTTTGGTATACCTCATGAGGTAAGTACTGGGACGAGGAAGAGTGGACGTGGAGGTAATGTTCTGATTACTTACCGGTAATCTTCATTACTCCTAGTCCTACTCTTCCTCGTCACAGTACTGACGACCCTCCTCACCCTCCCTGCGGGGAAGGTCCCATGCTACGGCTTGGTAATATGAAACTAAGTGACGTGGGTGTGGGGGAGGAGTTATAGAAATAAGAAGAAATAGAAGAAGGTCCTGTGTCGGAGGCGGGTGCCTCATGAGGTAAGTACTGTGACGAGGAAGAGTAGGACTAGGAGTAGTGAAGATTACCGGTAAGTAATCAGAACATTCTCAGACATGTTTTGAACCAATGGCTAAGTAGATCCCACGTATTGACTGCATTCTGCAATAGACAAATTCAAACCACACAACGATTGGTTTTGCCAATGTGTATTTATAGGCAGTGATCGAAGTGAACGGGAACGGTTGGGAGCAGTGTTCCACTACTTACATTTTTTTCTGTTTACCATTCCTCTAATTTTTATGCCCATATTCAGCATTCTATATAGAAGACTTGTCCATTCATGTGCCTGGGTAAGTGTAAAGTTGCGATATGAACCTTAGCTACCAGTTACTTAATACTACTGGAATGCCCAGGACACAATACTTGTTATTTATTGCACTGTGCTTCCACCTACCCTCTCGCCTGCCGAGACCACAGTGCCACTAATTTTTTCGGTACACTTCTACCACTGTTTATAGGAACCTGAAAAGCTCTAACCAAACATGGTGCTGGTGGCCTAAGGAGAGATGAGCATCATGGTTTTTTTTTTCTCCATTCCAGCATTTCGAACGGGGAGAAAAAAATGTCTGCTCACCTCACAACATTCAAATAGTGGGAAGGGCGTCCTGTTAGGGAGAGAGCGGTGGCGCTCGGTAGAGCCGAAAATAAAATGATTTCAAAGCACTTCCAAAAAGACACAGAACGCTCGCTGGAATGCAGCGGAGTGGAAGATCACCATGCGTGCGGTGGCAGGCTCTGCCACCGTGCAGCACGGTGGCAATTAAGGAAGCCAGGCCGCCTGTTTGCAAACATTGAATTTCAAGTCATGTGAAATAGACACATGCCGGGAAAACGCGGAAGCAACTGCGTGGGGCGTTTGGGCTCTCAGCGGCGGTGTTCTTGTGCGTCTAGGCGCCCCGCCTGCTCTCATCTGCCAATCACATCGCTCCAACTGCCTGAGGTCTGGCAGCTCTCGCGATACGGACAGAGCTTTTGGGCCGCAATAAATCTCTTCCACGTATGCGCACGTTTTTATAAATAATATTGCTCTCTGCAGGGGACTCGACCACAAAATAAATTCCTTTGAACACAAGTCCAGGCCATGCGTCATTGCTAAACTAAACTTCCGAAGACGAGTTTTTCTAGTTTGGGAACTCTTCGCTACGGTGTAAGTAAATGTGAAATGAACTGCAAATTACAACAGAGGGCTAAAAATACAACAGCAGGTGATAGAGTACACTTGCATATACAGCAGACCCCCGTTTGCAATTGCACGCCATTTAAAACATACGCGGTGTACGGCCGTCTCTCTTGCAAGCACACACACTGCCCCAAACAAACACGTGACTCCCTGCACACCCTCAGTGCCTCCACACACAATCTAACCCTAACTGGAGCTGTTGTCCTCATTTAAAAACACGCTTATTCGCCTCTAATTGCCAATAAACATAATTCTATTTTCAAACATCCGTGACTCAAAACGTACATAGCAGCCTTCTGCCTTGTACTTCATCTCCACTTTCGCTACAGGTCTCAGGAAGATAGCTCAGTGGCAACGTGCGCGCCTTGGAAGCAAGACGACACGAAGCAACACAGTTTCGAACCCCTGGTCCGCACTTAGAAACCTCTAAGGAATAAACATGTTATAATAACCTCTCATATCAGATGTGTTGAGGAGACGACCCCGAACACATCTCGGCATACGTACACTCTGGCAAGAGACCTGCTCTCCTGTAAGATAGCGGTGGGCTATGGGTTAATGGATGCCAGAACGACACTGCAGCCAACTGCAACACATTGCAGTCGGTTTCTAATTTTGGAAAAAACAACTCAGTGACATAATATGCATTTGTCTCAAAGATATTTTTGGCTGGAGGAATGTGACTTATAGTACTTTGTTTTTTTTTATAAATGAGTATCCTTCATTTTTCAACAGCAACTTACCTTTTGCTGTCTCACCGAGACTTCAATCAAAACATACAAATGTCGAATTTTATACAGATATTGGAGATAATGTTAATGTTAAAGGATATTTGTACCATGCACTATCACCACCGGAGTGGTCCCCTGGCGGCTCTGAAAAGAGAAAAAAGTGGGGGAGGGTGAGTTAGTAGTAATAAGCTAGAAAAGTGCAAGAGAGAAGTGATGTGCTGTTGGCAGCCTCAGCCTGGTGGGTCCGTTGGCTGAGCCAGGGGTTTTCTACGGTCGGGAGTCGTGTACTGTTGAGCGAGTCTATGGGCCTCATTACGAGGTTGGAGGTAGCCATGGCGCCATTAGCGCCATGGCTGCCTCCAAAATCGTACCGACTCTGGTCTGGTGGATGGAGCAATTACCGGCCCATTCCGAGGTCGGAGGGACCGGTAATTCCCCATTCACTAGAGCCATTCACCATTCCCATTTGAGCCCCCATAGGGCTCAATGGGAAGGCGGCAATAACGGTACCAAAAACCAGGCGTTAGGGAAGGACCCGCAAAGGGACCTCGTAGTAGGGCGGTAAGGGATTACCGGCACCAGTGCCCTTACCGGTGCCGGTAATCCCTTACCGCCCACCTTGTAATGAGGCCCTATGTGTGTTTTGTTATGTTGTTGCAGTGTAGTGAAGTTTGTGCGGATTGTTGTGCTGTAGGCTTGTGGTTGTGTTTGGATAGAGTTTGAGAGGTGTATGCAGAGGGGTGAATGCATGCATTATGTGTGTGTGTGTGTGTGCACACGCGCATGTGTGTGTGTGTGAAGGTATCCAAAGGAGGCCAGTAAGCAGGGTATCCAGTGAAAATGTTGCCAAAGAAATGTAGTCATTGAAAAAATAGTGGTAAACATCCCATTGCATTGAAAATGTTAGCCCTGTGCAGGCCGAGAAAGCAGACAGGGGACGCACCAACAACGCCTTGGGCCTGAAACGAGAGGCCGGACCGGGGTCCAGACATCACCTCCTTCACCCCCCACCCAGATCTCCTGACTGGCAGCGGAGGGAGAATTACGGTGCAGCGAGTCTGCAGTCGACAGTTAGAGAGAAGTCAGGGGAGGAAGAGCAGATACCAGGCTCCCTTGTGGCAGATATGGGTGAGGAGGCACAGAGCTGAGAAATACCCAGGAGCAGGACCAATGAGGACACGGGAGGTAGCTTGATGGTTGAGTGCCCGGGTCCCATGGTGAGGAAGCAGACCACCAGCGAGTCCCTCTCTGGGGGGATATATAGGATCGGTGACCCGGAGCTCCAAGTGTTAACAGCAGGGGAGGAGGTCCGGCACTGGACAGAAGGGGCATTATAGCAGTGCCAGAGCACTCAGCAGGCGGTGAGCGCCTGCGCCTCGCTCGGCGCAGGAAGAAAGTACAAAGTCAGGGTGCTGCATGAGGCGCACATAGCCCGCCAGGAAAGGCTAGATTGCGCCCAGCATCTGCCCCGCCAACGTACTCAGCAAGGAGCCACCACTTATCAATCAGAGGTGGTGCAGGAAGCTCAAGTTCGAAATTAACTATTTTGTGCTGATTTGAACTCCCCCACTGTGGTTGCACTGAGGTGCGTGCATGGTGTGTACTCCTGCCAGTGGCGTGCGACCCGGCCGGTATCCGAGGAGGAGATGTGGTGCTGCCCATGGCCCCCAGACCGAAGGTCAAGTGCGGTTCAGAGCTCGAGGCGTGGCACAGCCGCCGGGCTGGAGGTGTGCCCTTTGAGCCAGCGTTGCCGGAGGAGCAGTGTTCCTGTTGCATATTGAGCGGCTGGGGTCAGGCTTTTGAGTTTTGGTCTGACCTGGGGGGAATGCGCGCTGATCCTGAAGCACGCTGCTGGGGCAGGCTGGTCTCCCCTTCTGTCTGTGGTGTCACAGACCTGCATGCCCCTGATGAAAGGCCTGGAAAAAACGGTGGTGGAGGCAACAGTTACCCTTCTTTGTGTTCAGCTGACCTGGAGCTGCTTGCTGCTGGTCTATAAAGTTGCATTGGACCTTCGGTGTCTCACCTCGCCTCGATGCATGCTGAGGCCTGGCTCCCTTCCATCCCTCTTCAGCCAATGCAGAAGCTCCCAATGATGCCATTCTCCATCGCACAGAGGGCTCTGCCACCTGATTTACCCTCCTGTTAGCTTGGAGCTCCTCTGCAACATGGTGCCCGCTATTGCCTACTCGCAACAATGACCCTTTCAGTCTTCATCATCTGCTCACCCTGACCCTCATCTCCACTCATTCTCTTCTCGGGTCCTTCTGCCTTGACTCTTGTCATAGCCACTCCATGGAAATCCTTGCCACTGCCTACTCTCTTGGTGGCCCTCCATCCCTCCTGAACTGCCTGTTTCATCACAAGGCATCTTGTTGGGCATCCTCCCGCTTCAGCATAAGACTTCTTGTTTATCATCTACCTTCCTCGTTCAGCTGCTAGGCTGCCTGGTGAGTCGTCTTGTGCCTGTGCAGTTCTATCTTCTATCCCGTAACTTCCCTCTCCTCCATCCTCATGGCACTCTCCATCTCTCCCATCTACTTTAACTGCTATTCTATCAGCTATCACCTATCCTCTCTCTCTCACGAAGTCTGGAAAAAAAAGTTTAAAAAAGATCTCCTGTCTCCTGTCTTCTAATCCTGGTTTACCGATCGCAGACACCTATGTCAATGCAACTTCCAGACAGATTGTCACTGCTATCCTCTTTTCTGTCCCCTCTCCAGACCTATGGACCCCTCACCTGATCTCTGCTCTCTCCCTTTCTCTTCCTCACCCATTAATGGTGGCACTAAATGGGAAGTACTCTTGGCTGACTTCCCATCCTCCAGGTGCATCATTAATGTCTATCGCAATGCCACTATCATGAATCAAGGTCCTCAACCCAATCTCCTCCTCTTTGACCGGCGCCTGCCAGCTCTCATCAACTTCCTTCCCACTCCTGATATCCCTCCGTCCTCTCTCTCAACTAAACCACCTTTTCCTCCTCCGATGGGCATACAACCCCCCTGTTCACCACCTCGGAAAACCTTCAAATGTGTGACCGGCTTCACTTAGCCACACTTAATGTTCGCTCCACTATCAAACATTCTTCTGACATCTGCCTCCTCCTTAAAGACTTTGATCTCAACGTCCTTGCTCTCACTGAGACGTGGTTCAATGCCAGCTCTGTCACTGCTTTTGACTCCCTCCTTCCTGATGGCTTCAAGATCATCTCTAAGCCTCATCCAAACCATTCTGGCAGTGGACTAGCCCTGATCTTTCCTGATTGGGCCCTTTTATCCTTCACACCCACCCAGCACTACTCTTCCTTTGAAAGCCTTGTCTGCAAGCTTGACATTTCTCATAAATCCTCTCTGACCATTGTCACTATCTATAGCCCCCTTGGGCTTTATCTCCCCTTTCCTATCAGAATGGGCCAATTTCTCCTGACTTCTACCTCTAAACTCCTCCTCCTGGGTGACTTCTATCATCCATCTTCACTCTTCAGTCACAACCTCCTCCCTTTACTGTGACATTTGCATCTCCCTCTCCCTCAATTTTCTCCCCTCTTGTCCTACCCACTCTGCTGGACACACTCTCGATGCCTTCTTCCATGCTGATCTTCTGCTCTCTAACCCCCTATCCACCCCGCTTTCTGGTCTGAGCACTCCTTCCTCTACTCCCACCTGGGACCTCTCAGCCCACTGACCGAATCTCCCCACTTCTGCCAGCCTCATTTGCAGACATCCGTCCGATGAAATGACTGTCAGCTGCAGCATTCTCTTCCACCTTCATCCCCCTTACTCCCTCCCTGCTGACACAACCAATGACTCTGCTCTCAACAATCTCCATCTCGCTATCACTAACACTCTCGACATTCTTGCCCCTGTCATGAGGATCTGCCTGAAACCTGTCACCAAGTGTAACAATAGGTACGATTCTGATCTAGCAGCCCTGAAACACAAGTGCAGAGCTGCCAAACAGAATTGACAGACCTCAAGCTCATCCTCTGAGACACTGGCCTGTCGCCTACTCCAAAACAAATATCGTCTCTCCATTTGCTCCAAGAAGAGGGCTCACATCCAGACCTCCATTTCTGGAGTTTCTAACAACACGGCTGAACTCTTCAAAATCCGCAAGGGACTAGCCAATCCATCTGCAGTCTCTACCTCGCCTCTTCTTTCCCGGGCCCTCTGCACTGCACTGGCCTCCCACTTCACTGCTAAAACTCAGGATATCCTGACTTCTCTCCCTCTTCCTCACCCCTCCTCCCACCCTCCTCCACCCTTGGCCTCTCCTCCTCACTAATTCTCTCTCCTCCTTCTCTCCAATCACATTGGACTAGGTCACTAGAGTTGTCCGCTCTGTGAAGGTTTCTTCCAAACAGGCCTCCCCCTGTCCTTGCAGACCGATTAAGGACAACATATGTTCCCTTGCCCCAGCACTCGCTGATTTCTGTAACCCCTCTCTTGCATCTGGGCCTTTCCCCTCTTCTCTCAAGCTCTCCCTTGTGCACCCACTCCTGAAGAATCCTTCTGCAGACCCCTCTTATCTGGCTAATTACCGCCCCATCTCTATCAATCCCTTCCTGGTGAAACTCCTGGAGAGGTTGGGCTTCCCCCAACTGACACAGCATACTGAAATTGTTGGTTGCATGCACAACCATCAATCCGGATTCCGAGCATCCAGAGGCAAGGAAGCTGTTCTCTTGAACACCTGTGAAGAATTGCTAGCAACTCTCGATTCTATCTCACCCTCTGTTCTCATTCTACTCGATTTCTTCTCTGCCTTTGACACGGTCAACCACTTCATACTCATAAAGCGGCTTCATGATACCCTTGGTAGCTCGGCCCGGGCACTGGACTGGTTGACCTCCATGCTCACTGACCGTCCCTCCCAGGTTATCCTGGTTTCCTTCTTCTCCCCCACCTCTGTCTCCACTGTGGTGTTCCCCAGGGCTCTATCCTCTTGCCTTGGCTCTTTTACATCTATCTCGCCCCTCTCGCTCACCTGATTTCAGCCTTGTGAGCGCACTTCCAGTGTTATGCAGATGACAACCAACTCTCTGCCTCTCTTCTTTTCCCTCTGTCATTCCTGATTGCCTTTCTGCTATCCAGTCTGGGTGCATCTTTAATGAGCTCTGTCTCAATGGCAGCAAGACTGTGATCCTTCCTCTCGGGACTCCTGTTCCCTCTTTCCTCCCTTCACTGTGGCCAACCCTCTATGGGTTATCCCCCCTCTCCTTCATTTGAAGCCATACACCTTGGAATCATCTTCAACTCCTCTCTTTCTTTCATTTGTCACATCTTGGACCCTGCCAAGAAGGCCCATTTCCAACTCCACCTGTCCAGAGACATTCACCATTTCCTCACATTTCCCCAGATGCTCAATGTTTACAGAGCTTTGGTACTCTCCAGGTTGGACTATTGCATCAGCCTCTTCCTTAATATACCTTCCTCTTCTCTCCATGCCCTCCAACTAATCCAGAATAGCGCTGCAAGACTTATCCTTGGCTTCAAGCCCAGGGGCTGTATCTTTCCAGCCCTAAAATCTCACCACTGGCTCACGGTTGCTTCAAGGATCAAATGTAAATCCCTCTGCATCATCCATAAAGCTGCCTGGGGCCGGGGACCCCGCTATCTGCAACTCGCTCTCCCCAAATACTCTCGTTCCAGATCCCTTCAATCCTCTGTCTCCAAATCTCTGCTTGTCCAGCACTTCTCTAAGCAGAGAGTGGGTGGCTGTTCTCTTTCCTTGGCTGGCCCCCTCCTCTGGTACAGCCTCCCTCTTTCTCTACGCCTTGAGCTGGATCTCCTCAAATTCCACAAGCATCTCAAGACTTTCCTTTTCTCCTACTCCTTGCCTCTTTCCCTCCCGTACTAAAACCCACAGTCGCTGAGATTGGCGGCCGGGTCCCTTAAGAGCCCGACTGGGTCCTGGCCTTCTGTCCAATTGCCTAAAGCATCTGCCCTCTCTCTGCACTTGCCACCGGGCCCAGACTGGACTGTGGTGTTTCTCAGGTCTGCACTTATTGTATTTGCGGGTGACCTCACTCTTACCAGGTGGTCACTGCTTCGCACTTACCTGTTTCCTTGCAACTGGCTCTCTGGCACTTCTCCTTCTGTGAGATCCTCCAGCGCTTCCCCCGTCCCTTCTCTCTCTCTCTTTCTGCACTTGCACGCTCCTAATGTAACAAGGAGCTGTTTTCATTTGCTATTCATTGTCATTTTCTATATCCATTGTTGGTATTGTTCCCTTCCATTTTGCCTTGTGGGCGCTTTAAAACACAATTCATGCTGTAGAAGTGCCTTACAAATGTCCAATAAATAAATAAATAATACATAAAGTAACTTACGGTTAAAAGGAGTTTAGTGCCCTTGTGATGGCCTGGTTTATTGTTAGGCTAGGAGATAGTGTAAGGTTAGGGGATAGGGTCTCTCTCTCTCTCGCTGTCTCTCTCTTTCTCTCTCTGTCTCTCTCTCTCTCTCTCTCACTCTCTCACACACAGACAGACAGGCACACTCTCTCCCTCCCCCTCTCTCATGACCTCTTCCAAATAGATACATTGTACACCATGTAAAACAAAGATATGGGAAATGGCAGGCAAGGGGAGAAGTCAGTCTAGAGGCTCCACTCATTACCATAGGGTGAGAGCTAATGGTTATGGGAACAGATAAATGGTTGCCTGAGACAGGAAACCCCTGCCACTCCTTTCACCTACTTTAGTATGCTGGTTGGCAGCTTAGAGCCATCTCAAACCCCACTCTAAGGTGCTGTGTTCAGTGGGCCTGCTGGGGCTTTTGCCAATCCGGACAACACCTGTTGGGAAACAAACAGCTTTTGTCAGGCGTTCTGGCATAAGGTGCTAGAATCCCTGGTTATTTTATGCCCAAGCCTACTCTAGTGATTTCTGCAGCAAGCTTCCAACTCCTCCCACATAGCCAGGAACAGGCCAAAAATAAATTCCCTCTTCCCCTCACCTTATGTTGAGGCAGCCCGTGCCTCGGGTTTCAAAATAATGCTGAACCCCTACAGGGAATTTCTTCACATGGAGGTAGATCAAATGAGGAGCAGGAAAGATGCAAATACAGTGTGTAAATTCCTCAAAGTGCCCCACAAAGCTAGGTGCACCAACTTTTGCTCAAAAAGAGTGGGGGCAGTGGCAGGACATTGAAGAGGGAGGAGAGTGGTACTTAGAGGAGTGAAACAGATGGTCAGAGAGGGAGAAGGTCTTGAGGGTGATAGTAGTGTGAAGGAGTGTAGTATTCAGAGGTGAAAAACAAGTACCCATAATGGTGAAGACATTGATAGACATGGTTATATGTTCTTTCATCGTCCGACATAATTACGAATGCCTATTAAACGTGTATACAATTACGAAAAGGTTATCACATTTTTTTTGTGGGGAGTTCACCCCCCAAACCACCCCTATGCCACCTATTTCTTTTTACTATTCACGAACCCCCTAACCCCTTATCTGCCCTTCCTCACCCCCAATGCAGTCATAAAAATGACTGGCGATGAAACAATGTTATACCGATAGAGAAAGTAGTGCGGTAGGGGGGGGGGGACATTGCCCAAAGGAGTAAAGAAGGTGCCTGGAGGGGAGAATAACTTCAGGGAGACAGTGGTGTTAAAGAGAGTAGCATTCAGAGAAGTGAAGAAAGTGTATGGAGGGATGAAGATCGTCAGGAAGACAATGGTTTTAAGCAGGGCAGCATTCCGAGAAGTGAAGAAGGTGCCTTGAGGGGTGAAGATCTTGAGGGAGACAGAAGTGTTAAGGAGGGTAGCATTCAAAGACGTGAAGAAGGTGCCTTGAAGGGTGACGATTTTGAGGGAGACCGTGGTGTTAAGGAGGGTAGCATTCAGAGAAGTGAAGAAGGTGCCTTGAAGGGTTAAGATCTTGAGGGAGAAAGCGGTGCTAAGGAGGGTAGCATTCAGAGGAGTGAAGAAGATGCCTTGAGGGGTGAAGATCTTGAGGAAGACAGTGCTGTTAAGGAGGGTAGCAATCAAAGAAGTGAAGAAGGTGCCTTGAAGGGTGACTTTTTTGAGGGAGACAGTGGTGTTAAGGATGGTAGCATTCAGAGAAGTGAAGAAGGTGCCTTGAAGGGTGAAGATCTTGAGGGGGAAAGTGCTGTTAAGGAGGGTAGCATTCAGAGAAATGAAGAAGGTGTCTTGAAGGGTGAAAATCTTGAGGGAGACAGTGGTGTTAAGGAGGGTAGCATTTAGAGAAGTGAAGACAGTGACTTGAGAGGTGAAGATCTTGAGGGAGACAGTGGTGTTACGGAGTGTAACATTCTGAGAAGTGAAGAAGGTGTCTGGAGGGGTGAAGATCTTGAGGGAGACAGTGGGGTTAAGGAGGGTAGCATTCAGAGAAGTGAAGAAGGTGCCTGGAGGGGTGAATATCTTGAGGGAGACAGTGATGTTAAGGATGGTAGCATTCAGAGAAGTGAAGAAGGTGCCTTGAGGGGTGAATATCTTCAGGGAGACAGTGGTGTTAAGGAGGGTAGCATTCAGAGAAGTGAAGAAGGTTCCTTGAGGGGTGAAGATCTTGAGGTAGACAGTGGTGTTAAGGAGGGTTGCATTCAGAGCAGAGAAGAAGGTGCCTGGAGGGGTGAAGATCTTGACAGAGACAGTGGTGTTAAGGTGGGTAGCATTCAGAGAAGTGAAGAAGGTGCCTTGAAGGGTGACGATTTTGAGGGAGACAGTGGTGTTAATGATGGTAACATTCAGAGAAGTGAAGAAGGTCCCTTGAGGGGTGAATATCTTGAGGGAGACAGTGGTGTTAAGGAGGGTAGCATTCAGAGAAGTGAAGAAGGTTCCTTGAGGGGTGAAGAGCTTGAGGTAGACAGTGGTGTTAAGGAGGGTTGCATTCAGAGCAGAGAAGAAGGTGCCTGGAGGGGTGAAGATCTTGACGGAGACAGTAGTGTTAGGGTGGGTAGCATTCAGAGAAGTGAAGAAGGTGCCTTGAAGGGTGACGATTTTGAGGGAGACAGTGGTGTCAAGGATGGTAACATTCAGAGAAGTGAAGAAGGTGCCCCGAGGGGTGCATATCTTGAGGGAGACAGTGTTGTTAAGGAGGGTAGAATTCAGAGAAGGACAGAAGGTGCATGGAGGGGTGAAGATCTTGAGGAAGACAGTGGTGTTAAATATGGTAGCATTCAGAGAAGTGCAGAAGGTGTATGGGGGATGAAGATCTTCAGGAAGACAGTGGTTTTAAGCAGGGCAGCATTCCGAGAAGTGAAGAAGGTGCCTTGAGGGGTGCATATCTTGAGGGAGATAGTGGTGTTACAGAGGGTAGCATTCAGAGCAGTAAAGAAGGTGCATGGAGGGATGAAGATCTTGATGGAGACAGTGGTGTTAAAGAGGGTAGCATTCAGAGAAGTGAAGAAGGTTTATGGAGGGATGAAGATCTTCAGGAAGACAGTGGTTCTAAGCAGGGCAGCATTCCGAGAAGTGAAGAAGGTGCCTCGAGGGGTGACAATTTTGAGGGAGCCAGTGGTGTTAAGGAGGGTAGCATTCAGAGAAGTGAAGAAGATGCCTTGAAGGGTGAAGATCTTGAGGGAGAAAGCGGTGCTAAGGAGGATAGCATTCAGAGGAGTGAAGAAGGTGCCTGGAGGGTGAAGATCTTGAGGGAGACAGTGGTGTTAAGGAGGGTACCATTCAGAGAGGTGAAGCCAGTGCCTTGATTGGTAAGGATCTTGAGGGAGACAGTGGTGTTAAGGGGGGTATCAATCAGAGAAGAAAAGAAGGTGCCTTGAGGGGTGACGATTTTGAAGGAGACGATGGTGTTAAGCAGGGTAGCATTCAGAGAAGTGAAGAAGGTGCCTGGAGGGGTGAAGATCTTGAGGGAGATGGTGATGTTAAGGAGGGTAGCATTTAGGGAAGTGAAGAAGGTTCCTTGAGGGGTGAAGATCTTGAGGGAGACAGTGGTGTTAAGGAGGGTAGCATTCAGAGAAGTGAAGAAGGTGCCTTGAGGAGTGAAGATCTTGAGGGAGACGGTGATGTTAAGGAGGGTATCAATCAGAGAAGTGAAGAAGGTACCTTGAGGGGTGACGATTTTGAGGGAGACGGTGGTGTTGCAGAGGGTAGCATTCAGAGAAGTGAAGAAGGTGCCTGGAGGGGTGAAGATCTTGAGGGAGATGGTTAGGTTAAGGAGGGTAGCATTCAGGGAAGTGAAGAAGGTTCCTTGAGGAGTGAAGATCTTGAGGGAGACAGTGGTGTTAAGGAGGGTAGCATTAAGAGAAGTGAAGAAGGTGCCCGGAGGGGTGAATATTTTGAGGGAGACAGTGGTGTTAAGGAGGTTAGCATACAGAGAAGTGAAGGAGGTGCCCGGAGGGGTGAAGATCTTGAGGGAGACAGTGGGGTTAAGGAGGGTAGAATTCAGAGAAGTGAGGAAGGTGCCAGGAGGGGTGAATATCTTGAGGGAGACCGTGGTGTTAAGGAGGGTAGCATTCAGAGAAGTGAATAAGGTTCCTTGAGGGGTGAAGATCTTGAGGTAGACAGTGGTGTTAAGGAGGGTAGCATTAAGAGAAGTGAAGAAGGTGCCCGGAGGGGTGAATATTTTGAGGGAGACAGTGGTGTTAAGGAGGTTAGCATACAGAGAAGTGAATGAGGTGCCCAGAGGGGTGAAGATCTTGAGGGAGACAGTGGGGTTAAGGAGGGTAGCATTCAGAGAAGTGAGGAAGGTGCCAGGAGGGGTGAATATCTTGAGGGAGACAGTGATGTTAAGGAGGGTAGCATTCAGAGAAGTGAAGGTGTCTGGAGGAATGGGGATCTTGAGGGAGATGGTGATGTTAAGTAGGGTAGCATTCAGAGAAGTGAAGAAGGTTCCTTGAGGGGTGAAGATCTTGAGGGAGACAGTGGTGTTATGGTGGGTAGCATTCAGAGAAGTGAAGAAGGTGTCTGGAGGGGTGAAGATCTTGAAGGAGATAGTGGTGTTAAGGAGGATAGCATTCAGAGAAGTGAAGAAGGTGCCTGGAGGGGTGAAGACCTTGAGGGAGACAGTGGTTTTAAGGAGGTTAGCATTCAGAGAAGTGAAGAAGGTGTCTGGAGGGGTGAAGATCTTGAGAGAGACAGTGGTGTTAAGGAGGGTAGCATTCAGAGAAGTGAAGAAGGTGCCTGGGGGGGCAAAGATATTGAGGGAGACAGTGGTGTTAAGGAGGGTAGCATACATAGAAGTGAAGAAGGTGCCTGGAAGGGTGAAGATTTTGAGGGAGACAGTGGGGTTAAGGAGGGTAGCCTTCAGAGGAGTGAAGAAGGTGATGACAGTCGCTATAGAGAAGAATTTGGGAAAAAGAAACAAGACTGCGCCTTCACAGACAAACTGGATGAGAGTAATAGGAGGTTCATCGAGCTACTGATAGAGTAGTGTAGTGAAGAGTGAGAGAGAAGGGAGTGGAAGGAAGACCCAGACAAGTAAGATCTGAAAGAAGGTAGGCAGGGTCAGGAGGAAGTCTGGGAATTGGAGTGTGAGAAGCAGATGAAGGAGAGTAGGAGAGAGACCCGTCCACTGGGAATCAGGGTTGGCGTGACAAGCCATCAAAGAGCAGTTAGCCACCTTCTTATACTACCCAGAACTCCTGGAACCCAGACTCTGGGAGTTGCCTGGTCGACAAACTAGAACAGAGTATAACAAAAAATCAAGAAAAAAGCAGACCGCAAATCAAGTCACAAAGCAGACAGAGAAAGAAAGAGAGGACTTCCCCTAATCCCAGAACAGTAGAAGATTGGACAAGAACTTGGGATAAGGGGAGCCACACACACCGTTTAACTCAAACAACATTTTTGTGGGAGAAACTTTACAGTTTAGAGACTTTGTTTTCTGTTTTTCACAAGAAGGAAACCTGAACTCATACAAGGCTGAAGATAACCTGTTTGAACTTGAGTTTCCGTTAGATGCACACTTTCAGATGCCCTTTTGCACTCCTTTTACACATTTGCACAAATAAGGGGGTATTTTGACCCAATGTGCATCCCAAAAAGGGCTTACTTAGGTGCTTTACAAATAAAAAAAAATAAAAAATAGAAAAGGGATGCGCATCGAAGTGCGCATAAATCAAAGAACTCCCCTTGCGCCTGTTTGGACTAGGTGCAGGGGAGACCCAATGCATTAGATGTTCCCTTCTGAAACTTTCCTCCATTGTCTTTGAAGTGGGGGGGGGGCAGCAGTGTGAACTTGCATTTCCATCCTCCGAACAAGGATTGAAATTTATTTTTAATTTTTACTGCGTTTCACGGTAACAGGCAGTTTAAGGGCCTGCTACTTTGAAATATGCTCATTTGAGTGCTGGGAGCCCATAATACATTAACGTTGGGAGCACACTCAGGGCAACGTATTAAAGGGGGCTGGCCAGTCATTTTTGCGCTATTCTTTATCCCCTGAAAAATGCGCCGGTCGACTTTGAGAGTTAGGAGACCTGCACATTTCTGAAATGAGCGCAAATGAATAAAGTGCATCCTCTGAGCTTTTCTCCTCTTGCACTAATTTTTAGGGATGTGCCCCCATGTGTTTTGTTCTTTTAAGAATGATAAATAGGGTGAGGCTGCCTTGCAATTAGCATGAGAGAAAGTCATGCCAAAGAGGTGGGATGTGACTGCAGCATTCTCAACAATCAAACTATTTAGTGAAAGGTCCTCACATTCTTAGGGGAAACCAAGAACAGCTCTTTAAGCTAATAATGTATTGTTGGGTTGTTGTATGGTTAGGACAGACTTAAGAGACTTTACTGCACATGAGGAAGGGATATCTGGGTGGTTGCCAATAATTAATTCATGCCACAAATATATATATATATATATATAATATAATATAATATAATATAATATAAGATATCATTTTGTATGGAATTTCATTTTTGTACATTTTTAATTCCTTCTTTGTGTTTATCTATGAGTTGTTGCCAGTTAAGACAGGTTGTTCAAAGTAAATAAGTATAAAAACAGAAACAATATTAGTAATCATTCACACAACATAATTTCAACCCTTTAGCAGTATTTTATTTTACCAGAATTAAGACATGAGCCGCAGGTGTGGGTAGGCATGGTTTTGGTGCACAGTTGCTGGTTTTTTCCATTTGTTTATTTATGTATTATGGTATGTACATTATATAAAAAAGCGTAAACAAAACACGAAGAATTGTGATAGAGAGCTGTACTAAAGCTAAAACATATACTGAACTTTGCGGTTTTCTTACGTGCATTGGTAGCTAAGTGGTCACTTAAGCCTCAAGAAAAGTTTAGGGAAACTTGCAAGCAGTTGATTTTTTCCAGAGTTAGGATTTGATGTTTTTTTGTTTTTTAAAGGAACACATCAGTAGTTTGGCACAATACTACTGGACCAGAATTCTTTCATGAGACAGCCCCCCAGAGAAAGATCTTTTGAAAGTTAAGGAAATCAAGGGTTAGGAATCTCAAGGTGAAATTGATCCTGATTCCTCAGGCTGCTCTACCAACATCTGGGGTTTTTCTGTTAGACTGTGAATACCCTTGTGGGTTAGGAACCCTATTTTCAGAATCCATCAGGAGACAATGCAACTGTTAGAAAATAGGAGGAATACAATTGAATTTCCTGGCCTTGATTTCCTGACTTCAGATGGAAAATGAAAGTGGTAAGAGGTAATCGAAAACCTTTTGCAGGATCTACCCTAGGGAGTGACAAGAGATTGCGCTTTGGATTGGAAATCTGTGGTGAAAAAAAATCTTTTTAATGAGTTGAGTGTAAACAGATGGAAATTAGTAGAGTTCACCATGGCAGTTGTTTAATGTAAAGCTCAGAGATTTCGCAAGAGACGAAGAAGCCCATTAGTTGAACTCTCATTGTTGAATCCAAAGATTGGGATTAGGATTTTCAAATCATAAACATATCTGCTTTATTAGTGGTTCATTGTTGAAAATAGGAGGCACGCCAATGCTCGATCACAAGAAGGTGGTCCTTCAAAAGATTGATGTCTTGGTTGGTTGACAATGGAGATACAGCTGAGTGCCATCTACCTGCTGGTGCATGAGTATGTGATGCTGGTCCCCTGGTACTCTAAAGGCTTCCTGACAAGTTTGAAAAACATGGCTGATAGGATGCCCCCTATAACAACTTTTAGTGTCTGGAAAGTGGGTCTTCCCATTAAGACTACTTCGTGAATTTTGGTTTGGAATGAGACAAGCGTGGCTAAGACTGGGCCCATACCTATGCCCATCCAGTATTGAAGAATATTGAGGAGTATACCCCACTGTTGAGGCTCTGTCCACCAGACAGAGTTACTCGGGTCTCAGGGTTCCCTTCCCCAAGACTTCAATACCACAATTGATATTTGTTTCAGTCTTTCAAATTTCAACACAAATCCAGGCCAACTTGACCCTCCATCTGGTTTGCATCACCAGCTTCCTTGTAGTGCTTCTTCTGGATATATTTTCCAATGTCTTTGGCTTTCACACTTCAGGTTTCCCTGGTCTCAGCACAGTTGTGAGACCACACGATCCACCCATCACAGGTCACGCAGTCAGGAACCCAAGGCTCTTTAGCCCACATAGGTCCGTCTGTTTTACCCCTGTGTACGGATTCACCTTCACTTGGCTTCTCTTTGTTGGCCCCTTGGCTTTATATATATGTTCACACTTTCCTGGCTTCTCTTTGTCAGCCTCTCGACTTTGCAATTATGTGTTACACACCTCTGTGCCAGTCTTTGGCCTTTTAGCACTATACTCATTCATAAGGTTCACTGTATTGCGGTGTTCTGGCCCATGCCCCAGCTTTTTGTGACACTCTTTCACATTTGGGCTCTTTTATGAAGGCTGCATTTAATTGGGCATGTTCCCCTTTATCTTTCATCCGTTATAGGGTTTGCCCATATTCAATATGCATAACTTGTTCTTGTCTCACGTTTTCTTTCAGTTTGGTATTCAATATAAATATAGTTCAGTGTTGGTTCAAGTTTTCATTCAGCTAAGTGTTTAAGATGCACATTTTATCTTTGGTTCGAATTTTCCTTCAATTCGGTATTCAACGTATATGTTGCAGCTTCGTTTCACGTTTTCATTCCATTCAGTATTCAATAAACATTGTACAGCAGTTCATTATCTCTGCAAAGCCTTCCTGAGGCGCCCCGGCTTTGATTGACCTACCTGACACTCACGGCTTTTGGCGTCCTTTCCAGTGGCTTCTTCTCCCTTTTGGTCTGCTTTTCCTGACGGTGGACCGCCTCATGCGAGCCCCACTCACACTCCATGTGGTCGCCTGCACATGCCAGGACCTCTGTTTCCCGAACACAGACCTGAACGGTGTCCCTTCTTCCTTCCTGCTTGCCGGCAGGATTAGCAACACACTTTCCAGTATTTTGACTCCCACATCTCTGCTACCCCCACGGCTGAACTGGCCTGGTGCCCCACAGCTTCTCTGGGCATCGACCTGTGTCCTGGCTTCCTCAAAGGCCCACCACAGCCTTCTCTTTGCGTCACAGGTCTCCTGCTGGTTTCTTCCCCACATGTCTCCCTGTTGCTCTCTCTGCTGTTCTCTGGTTCTCATTCATATACCTGCAACCACTTGACAGTTTGCGGGTGTGGATCCCTAATTAGATTTGCCTGACCATAGTTAAAGGGACATGCCTGACCCTCACATCTCTCTGCAGGCATCTTTTTTATCCCATTATCAAAGTGGTGAAATGGAGTTTGAGTGTTTATTCATTTTAGTCGCCTCTTCCTCATCCTAGTACTTTTAGGGCTCAAATGTGGGGAAATTGGAGAAGCTGATTTACAATAGCCTATAAAGGCCAGCGGAAGGGTGGGCTGGTCATCAATAGGGAAAGGGGGTTATCATGTCTCACCTGTGGGAACCCCACTCCCAATCTCCAAGGTCCCTCCACCCAGGTGCGCCTTCCTCTCTTCTCCACCCCCAGGGTCCGGATCCAAAATGGCCTTTCCCTGGCCACCTTGAGAAGAGGATCCAGGAGGAGTAGGAGTGAGAATACCCTCAGGTTTCTTACAGTAGCCGTTAAGTTTCACATGCACCACTTTTACTAAGCAACTATAAGACAGTCACAGTGTGGTCATTTGCAAGATAGTAGAGGACCCGAGGATACAGAGTGGTTGTTTTCAGAAATGGAGCGACATGACATGACTGGCCTTCGAAGATTGTGAAAAGTCGTCTTGCTGGGGAGTGACATTGGCCAGAAAAGGCCCAATGGTGAAACGTTAAGAAAAGTGGCAATTGATTTTGAGACAACACACCTGATGCAGAAGTCGGTTATCAATGGAGCAATTATTGAGTGGAATTTGATTTCAGAAGCATTCCACGTAGAGGAAACATTACGAGCTGGAGAAAATTCATCCTAACAATGGTATTTCTTTCTGGGGAGAACTTGTTCAGCTGGTCCTTACAGCACCAAATTCACACACACACACCTAAACACATGTGCATGCACACAGACACATATAGACACATGCAAGAGCACACAAAAACACACATATACGAAGACGATACTCATGCACATATGCACACACAGTCAAAAAGAGATTTATGGGATAACCCAAGCAGTGGCCCAAAGCATAGGTTCAGAGCAATGTCATATCTCTCTCTCTCTCTCTCTCTCTCTCTCTCTCTCTCTCTCTCTCTCTCTTTCTCTCTCTCTCTCTCTCTGTCTCTCTCTCTTTCTCTCTCTCTCTCTCTCTCTCTCTCTCTCTCTCTCTCTGTCTCTCTCGCTCTCTCTCTCTTTCTCTCTCTCTCTCTCTCTCTCTCTCTCTCTCCTCTCTCTCTCTCTTTCTCTCTCTCTCTCTCTCTCTCTCTCTCTCTCTCTCTCTCCTCTCTCTCTTTCTCTCTCTGTCTCTCTCTCTCTCTCTCTCTCTCTCTCCTCTCTCTCTCTCTCTTTCTCTCTCTCTCTGTCTCTCTCGCTCTCTCTCTTTCTCTCTTTCTCTCTCTCTCTCTCTCTTCGTCCTGATTGGGTCTAATCAGTGTTTTAGTGTTCGACAGGTGGCACGTTATTTGAACAATGGATCCACCTCGAACTTTGAACTTTAGGACGGGTTGTAAGTGCGAAAATGTAACATCCAGTAGCACGCAGAAGAAACCGATTATTCTTTATAAGCCGAAAGGCCTGGTTCACAAGTATTCAGAATGGATAAAATGAGGAGCCGCCCCAGGAACATCTCAGGTGTGTATCTGCTACTTTATACCTGAGTCCCACATTTTAAAACGAGAGCAGATCTAGAAATGCTGGCAGCTTCTTTGAGATGCTGGTGTGGAAATGCACTGCACAGAGATGTGCCGATGGGCAGCTCAGATGTTTCCCAGTTGTCCCCAGATTTGCTCCAGTTTTTGGCTTCATGAATCAGGTATCCGTTGTCAGGTGTGCATCTATGTTTTATAGAACTGTACGCCTGCCAGTAATGTACTTTGATAGCATATGCCACACCATCCTAGCTAGCAGCCGAATACCACTTAAGAGATCTGGGACTCCTGTTTCCTACCATTTGTCGATCCCTCTTCAGATAAAGGATAGAACGACACATCACAATTTCTTTGTTTGGCCCCTCTCATCTCTTAACCCTTTGATATGCAAAAATCAATCAAACAGTCACATCGTTTTTCAGTTCTGCATTAGTTTTCCTTAACAAATATACAAAAATAACATTTTCATTGTAAAATGCATAATGACAATGCAATTTGATGTCACGTGGTACATGACACTGTGAACAACATTGAAGGATTCAATCAAGCACATCTTGTGTCATACCATAAAAATCCGATGTGGATGTAAAAAACTGAATAAATATAGAATGCCATATTAGCACCATTATAAAACACATTAAAACATGCACAAATAACTCATAAGCAATTAAAATATCCTTAAAATAGAGAGAAAAATCCAATGTATCTAAAGAAACAAATTAGATGATAATGTGTCACATACACGCCATAATGAGGTGCATTCAAGCATACCAGAACAATTCGTAGAGACACAAATATATTAGTAGCACAAAAGAGCCTAATTTGCAGGTTATGAAAAACATCTGACTCTATGTATTTCAGACTTCATATGAGAAGTTTGTACCTTTCATGAAGAGACATTTCGCCCAAATTCAGAGTATGGTGGTGTGTTCAAGAAGTGGCAAAACTATATTTGTTGACACTTTTGCTGCACTGCCATATTACAAGTTTGGAGTTGAGCATGAGGCAATTCCTCCCGCACTTAGCAGGGGGCATGCTCTTAAGTAAAATAGAGGAGTTACCACGGGTTGTTGCAGTACTCCATTGGGTGTTGTCACTATTTATTATCAATGGTTAATGATCCAAACCCAAATGGGGTCTAGCACTACCACTGGGCTAATTGTAATTTGGTGGATTCGCAGCTGAGACCAATTGCGGTAATGCTATGTAAGTTTAACAGTATTTCCACTGAAAATACCACCATACCCATAATCAGGCCCAAAAGGTTCTCTAACCCTGCAAGACATTAAATGCACTATTACATCAAGTAAAAATAGCCTGTGCGTTTATGCCGGCAGCCATTTAACTAGCAATTATCTGAAAGTGAAACGTTCCCTGGGCTTCGAAAATTATCTCAAAAGATTGGGAGCAAAGAATAGGATCCTCTTAATTAAATTCCGACTGTGGATCCTACCTGTTAGAGAATTTACAGCTAGGTGGGGACAGAACAAATCCACAAATTGCCATTTCTGTCCCATAGACGATGAAACATTCATACCCAGGGAAGGGTGCTCAGCCAATCAGGGGTCTGGAACAACGGGCGAGAATACACAGGGTTCCGTCTGCTGTTTCCAGCAACACGAGGCCCTCCACCGAGTGGCGCCACCTTTTTTTTATGTGGGGATGCAACAGGGAGCTTCACCCTGTTGCCTCCCCAGCCTCCCTCCCACCCCTCCAAAAAGAAAACATACCCTTACCTGACACCATAGTCCCGCACTCACGAGCTAGACTAGAGCTTTGTGCTGCAGTCCCGGTGCTCCTCCCACCTATGGCCACCACGGAAAAGTCCCTTTTCCAATGGCGGCAGACATCTTTTTTTTCGCTCTGGAAATTGGGTTTGTGCAAAAGCGCGGAGCCCATCTGCCGAGAAAAAAAATATTTGCACACCGTGCAAACCCCTCGGTGCGAATAGCAATCACAGCCCAGCTTGTGGGCAGACAGGCAGGTAACAGCCAACAGCCCTCGCCGAGGCCCTCGCTTCACTTGGTCCTGCCTAGGCTCATGCTGGCAGGCCGTTACCATCCATGTACCCCCCCAGCTGGGAAATGATTGCTACATTAATCCATTTCATTCTGTTATGTTCACTGTACAAAGCCTTAGGGGAATAATGGCTGAAACCTCATTTTAAATAAAAAAAGAATAAGAAAGGTCCAAGATCCATTAAGTTTTGCAATCCCACAAGTGATTGGGATTTAGTAATGAATATGGCCCCGTTTTTTTTTATTAGAGCATGGAATAAGAGATTGAGAATTGTGGACGCATACAATGGTATGTTTGTCATCAGTGATCATTGCTGCTATGTAATTACTATTTGTAATTTTATGATTGGTTTAGGGCATGGGCTTTTGTTTCAATATTTAGGACATATTTCGAATAATAGCTGTTGGCAACACATTTTAGGTGTCATGAGAGTTTGAGTGAAATATGTAAGATGAATTGGCTATGATGTTATTGACTATATCAATGTTATTATATTTGCTGAGCACTTACACTTCATTTAGAGGTTGTTGCCACTATATACTCTTTTGTACTTAATTGTCAACCTCAAGGAAACCGGATGTTATGGTAATCCCTTCCAGCATTTGAATTAGAAAATAGTCCATCTAAGATGTTTACAGAAGGTGTCAATTGAAAGATTTTAAAAGTTTTAATGTTACATATGAATAAAGCTATTTGATGATGATGACGATGATGAAAATATGCTTATCTACATTTTCTTAAATCCAAATGAGTTAGTAATAGTTGTGCTTTACTTTTGCGGTTGCAAGTTCAGACACTCACTCCAGGTCCAGGATCCAGCGAAAGGCTTACTGCTTTCTTTCAGTGCTTTACCTTTTCTCCAGCGGTGATTCCTGCTTGCTCACATGGCCTTTCCCCTCCATCCTCCTCCTCCTCCCTTGGGTTTGTCGACCCCATCACCACTTTGACAGTGCTGATGTCTCTCCCACACTTCCTCTCCTGGGTTCCCTCTCACCAGTGGTATCCTCTAGCCTTGATGGGTACTCACCCTCTTTCTCAGCGTTCAGCAGTTTGCTCCAACTTTCTCCTATAAGGGTTCCCACTCGCTGCCACTGCTTACAGCTTCGGTGTCTGACATCAAGCAGCGAATGCCTCCATATATCTCCAGCGGCTTTGTCCAATGGCAACCATCGTGCTTCTTGCAGTTCTGCACTATGTGAGCTCCAATTCTGTTTTTCGTAATGCGCGCTTCATTAGTGTCGCTCTTCCGCTTCAGTAGAATATTCTCTCTATGGTCTTCGAGCAGATTTTTTTCTTGGCTGCTGAGCTGCAGATGCACTCATGGATCAATTATTGTAGGAATTATCGATGCACGGGTGATAGTCCTGCAGGTGGTCTTTTTATCAGCTTGGCACACATCAACAAGGACCTGATGATACTAGGGCCTGTATGTAAATTCATGGCAAATGAAGTAGGGAACCTCAAACTTAGGAAACCTCTAATAAGCTGACACCTGGATTCAATCATTGCTAGAGTTTTATGCTTGACTATCTCCACAAAGGTCCAAGAATCTATTTCTTCTGTTTGTCCAAGAACATGAAGGATCTCACTTCGGATATATGAAAGACCTACGCATTATTATGATGAAGAAGGGTTGGCAACTGCTTTCGACCTTTACTGTATAGTAGCACTACAAGAAACATGGCTGACTGAGCAAATTACAATGGAGGGTAGATGAACTATACAATCATTAGCTCCTCAAGGACATAGGGGCAGACCTAAAAGAATACTGGCAATTAGCGTTAAAAATATTTATAAATTGGAAAAAATAGTGGTTTCATCTGATTACATTTTGGTGTGAATTATAAAAGGAAGTACCCCTTCTGGACAGTTGCTAACTCTATTCATCATTAATGTATATGAATTGCCGGATATGAGAGAGCACACACATATTATGAAGGTTATTAGCAGTTTACTTGAATTACATAATTTTCGAATCCCAGTCATTGTATTAAGGGACTTTAATGCCAAGATTCCAGGGGACCAGTACAACGGAAAGTTTCTCCTACTGGCTTTTAACATTCCAGATCATATACTTAAAACACTCTGTCATTAATATAAAGGGATCTTCTTGGTCAACCTTATTAAATTCCTATGCTAAATGGGTGCTTTCCAGGAGACAGTCCAGGACAACACATTAGAACATTGCACAATAGCGCCACGGCTATTGACTATTTTTGCTTATCCCTCACTTTCCCATATATTGTTGCAATGGAAGTCCTAGTTAGAGAAAAACGTGATCATCTTCCCTTGATAGCTATCATAAAACGGGTGGTCCCTTCAATAGCATTTGATCGTATTGATCCAATTGAGCTAAATAGTCCATTAAGTCGTATCCTGTGGACTACTTCTAACTTGGATAAAGCAAAGAGCTTAATAGAGAGGATGGGGTTTAGATGCACCTTATTAGACAACACACACACACACATTTGGATAGCCCGCTTGACATTATTAATCATCTGGCTATTGACACAGCAAACTCTAGTAGCGTTAGTTGCGAGGACCTGGCAGTTAACATCACCGCCTCCATAATAAACCATACAGATAGGAAATTGAGAAAACATCCAGCATAACTGTTGAAGTGCCATAAACATGCATATGATACTGAAGTATCCATAGCCAAAACAATAATGCAAAAAGATATATAGTATAACTATGACAATATTGAACAAACAAAGGAACTAGCAACAGCCATAAGAACACGGACAATTATGTAACGCAAATGGTTCAGGATGCACAGACAACGGATATAAATGGAACGTTGGGGACTCCTGGTGCAAAACACTAAAAACAATTATTATCACGCTTTTCTGCCAGAGAGATAATGATCAGAAGCATAGCACAGCAATGATTGTGTGCACGGTCGGACTGAGGCATAAAATTGTCTCGGGCACGAAGGAAAAAGTGGCCCAAAGTTGCAAATGGCAAT
Source organism: Ambystoma mexicanum (assembly GCF_040938575.1). NCBI lineage: Eukaryota > Metazoa > Chordata > Amphibia > Caudata > Ambystomatidae > Ambystoma > Ambystoma mexicanum. Next base: position 1,167,871,669 of record NC_090927.1, read on the forward strand.
TCATTCCTTTTTTGACAGACTGTTTGAATGGTACCCAAGGGGGAGATGCAGATTGTGCATTTTAAGATATTTATTCGGCAAAACTGGTCAAAACTATTAGCCACATATTGAAGTAACTCATCAAACTGGTCCACTTTGACCAAAAAGAACTGGCACACTCCCGCATTTTGGTTTTGGTTTAGGCATTGCCCTATTGCCATATAGGCCAGTCCGAGCCTGATTGTGAGAGACACAAAAGTAGCATGGGAGCATTTCATAGAGACGTCCACTGGTTTGAAAACGGACAAAATGGAGGGTAATTTACTGGACCAACATAATTGGAGAATGAGACATGCACATAAAAGGATCTATTTTTTATTTTTTATTATTGGCTTATTTGGTTTCCTCTTTGAAAACCTTTAGCCCAGACAAAGTATAAAAAGTCCTTACAACTGTCCAAAGAATTAAATAAGATTTGTATATACAAAAGAGCAAATAAATGTGAAAGAAAAAAGACACAAAAAAGAAAATACTTTGTTATGGAATGAACTAGTGTTTTAAATTGACAAATAAAATGCAGATTTTTTTTTCTTCCAAAGTTCATTCTGGATCGTCGCTGTCAACAGAGCTCTTCCACATTTCATTTTTTTTCTCTGCCATTGCTAGTTTAGTGAAGAATAACAGGAATTTCGTCAGTACAATTATTATGTTTGGTTTCTTTCACCAGAGCTTTTCTGAAGCAGCCCCATATTTGATCATAATATCTCCCATGGTGTTAACACTTTATGTTTCCAGCAGTAAGCAGTTCATAACTAGATGTTTGATTGGAATAATGGAGAATTGATCTTTGCAAAGAATGCAGATAAAATTTGATTCAGCACCCTGTATGGAAGATCTAGCAAATCTTGGACCACATATATTTAATCGAAATCGCAGGTATTGCTGACGCAGGAACCAGCTAGGAAAGATTTGGAGATACCGTGGTGGGTCATTAAGTTTTCTCAGGGTAGACCAAAATTCATCTCGATTTTTATATCTACGTATATCTTCCAAGGTAGCAATCCAATCTTTTCGATAAAACTTCTTCTTAAAATGATGGTGGTTTTGAAGCAATGATTGCTCTGATTCATTTTGATCTTCGATTAATTTCTGACAGATATACCTCCATTCATTGAGGATCTGTTTTTTAGGACCTATCATGGCCTTTTTTAGGATATTAAAGCCTCCCTTGGGATTATCTTCCAGGCACTTTCTGTAGAAACAGATCGCATTTCATCTAGCAATTTAGCAATTGATTTTAAGGATGTCAGCACCAGTTCCCATCTGACAATCTGAATTGGAATGCTTTTTGGTAGACCCACTGCCCTTTTCCACAAGATACCCTCCAGAAGTGGCCAGATGTCTTCGGTCAACATAAGAGAGGTTTTAGCTCCGTAAATCAAGATGGGCACTCCATTGACTCTGTAGAAAGAAATTAGTGGCAGTAATAAGAAGTTGCAGAACTTTTGTAGAAGGATTTTCCCTTGTGTTGCAAGGTTTGTGGGTTTTTTTGCGCAATACAGCTATGCGGGGTAATTCACTTCTACTGGTGTTGATGTTTAATCCCAAATATGTGAGCTCTTTTACTACTTTGATAGGTTCTTTCTTGGAGCACCATACAAAGTTTTTGGCTCTTCTGCATTGACCATCCTCGCCAAACACCATTACCCTAGATTTTGCTGGGTTTATTATTAGGTAATTTGTATCAAGATATTTTTCCAAAGCAGAGATTTGACGTTGTAACCCAATAGGTGTTTGGCCAATTATCACAATATCATCCGCGTATAAGAGTCTACCCACATCAGTGTTAGCTATTTTAGGTGGAAAAAAGCATACCGCCTTGAATGCTTCTTCAATGTCTGATAGAAATAGAATGAAGAGCTCTGCGGCAAGTGGGCATCCTTGTTTTAATCCCACATTAGTGGTTATAGCCTCTGAGAGGTGCCCCTCTTGATCCATTTTCACTCAGACAGATGTTCCCATGTGCAGGTCTTAAAGGTGTTCCAGTAAAAAGCTCGGGCAGCGCCAGTTTTGCAACTTAGCCCAGAGTTTCTCCCTGCGTATAGAGTCAAAAGCTTTCGCGAGATCAATAAAGGCCTTGGTCGTTACAGCTTTAGCTTTCAATAAATTGATTATAAACATGTTACAGCCAGTTCCAATGCCTTTAACGAACCATGATTGCCAAAGATCCCATAGCTCGTAATCACTACTCCACCTGGTTAGCTCTTTTAGAATTAACGATCTGAAGATTTTACCCGTTATATCCAGGAGCGGAATCGGACGGTAGTTGTCTGGGTCTTATCTAAACCCTTTTTTAAAGATTGGGACAACCACTGCTGATTTCCATGAATCTGGGACCTTTGCGACCTTATTATGCCCTTGAACAAGTGATGGAGAAAATTTGCCCAAAGCTCCGGATTTCTTTTCATAGTAGCATTTGTTAGTCCGTCCGGGCCAGGGGCTCTTGAATTTTTTAAATTCTTAATGATAGCTTCAATTGTTTGGGTCGCTATATCCAGTGAATACTCGTTGTGAGTCTCCGTCATATCCGGTTTTATTCTGGGATCTGGAGATTGGACTACTTCCTGATCTTTGGCGATTTGCATTTTCTGATAGTGTAGTTGCCAGGTCTTTGCCGAGATAGGGTTAGACAGGAGGGCATCTTGAGGGGCGTCTGAAGCTTTTATTCTAGACCATATTTCAGCTGTGTTCTTGGTCTTAATGTGATTTAACTTTCTTTGAGAATCCTGGTTCGAGATCGATTTTTTATAAAGCTTTAGCCAGTTGTGATATTTCTATTTTAACTTGTGGATTTGTGAAGACCCTTCCACAAGCTTTTGTTTCTTCAGACTGGCAATTTGCTTTCCTAAGTGTTATCTTTTTTAGGACGATCTGATGGTCAGAAGCGTGTCAATGGCTCATTTTCGGTTTTCCCTTGGGCCTGCTTTGATTTAGTGCAAATTGTTGTAACAGGGGGCTGTACTTTATACGCTCATTTCCCCTTTCACTGGTTATTTGCCAGATCTCTCTTGTCAGGTTTGTTGTCAAAGTATCGATATTTTTTGCTTGAATTGATAGTCTATTCCCTGACGGATTTATAGCTGTTTTGCAGTCATACCGTAGCATAAGGTGAGCGGTGTTGTAATAGCAGACCAATTTTCATTGGTTGGGTATCACTATTATTAGCAGCCACAACTTTGAGAGTTTTTAGAATCCCACTCATATTTGAGGAGACGCAGATATAGTCCAATATTTATGAGGTTCCTGCTCCCCTCCAAGTTGCTTGGGCCAGAGAGTCACCCTTTGTCATGCCATTCAGTATAATACAATCTCTGGATATCATAAAGAGATCTATAATATTATTAAATCTATCAATAATTCATGTGCACCTGACCCGGGTGGCCTCTGTTATGCCCTATTAAAAAGAAACTGAGAATCTGGGCACAGATATTCTTGCGCTTATTCACGTCCATTCATGTGACTTGGACACTCTCTAAAAGTGTGATTGTCCCAGTATGTAAACGGGATCTGAGGACAGATGAAAAAGAGCAAAAGACTACCAGACATGTTTGATGCCCCCGCTAAAAAATGTGTATGCCTACTGCTAAAAAACTGGATTAGCGAGAAAGATAAACTATCACCCGACCAAACCGGGCCACGCAAGAGAACGAGTACAATTGATAATATCTTGGCCCTAGCCCAAACCATTGCAAAATAGACAACGGACATTGTATGTTGCATTTGAAGAATTCAGCTCTGCGTTCAACACTGTTAAAAAAAGCAAAGTATGGCAGAAGCTGATCTCTTGGGGGATCTCTATGGGACTATTGAAAATGACCATAGCTCTATACACTAACACTATAGTACACGTAAGACTTTATACAATGGTCAACTCACTATTCCCATTCCTACTTATGTTGGCTTCAAACAAGGCTGCATCCTACCCCCCAGACTATTCAACATATACATTTTTGATTTATCTTCCTTTTTGATGTCTGATCAAAACTATCCACATCATCTGCAATGGCTTGGATACTCTGATGATTTAGTACTTTTAGATTGTAGCCCCTAGCGGACTCAGAAAACAACTCAATCTCTTAACTGCATATTCTGAAGCAAATTACCGAATTATAAATATCCAAATATCGAATATCATGATATTTGAGAGTACTAAAAGAGCAACTAAAAAAATCATACACCTGAAGTCTTGGCAGCAATAAGATTGAGATTGTCTCCCAGTGTAAGGTCCGATGCGAGAAACCTAGAAAGGATATTTCCCTGCTACTGGGAAGCATCAAGACATTTGCTAATAAATGTGGGGATATTTACTCCAAGCCATAGTGACGCTTTATAAGACGAAAGTGCTCCCCACAACACCATGCTTTATGGTGCCGAAGTATTCGGACTGAAATATCAAAACAAACCGATGGCTTTAGAAATATTAAATTACCAGCAAGTACTCCAGTGGAATATATATATAAATGGAATTTGAGTTGAGAAGCATCCATGCTGGTATAATTAAACACTGTCTGAACTTATACCAGAGACTGGCTAATTCCACAAGCAGTACACAGAACTCTCATTAATGGTATATATATTAGCTTAAATCCCTTGTCTGCTATCTATCACTCTATCTATCTATATCTCTGTCTATCTAATTATTATATTGCGCCACTAGCCCGACATCCTCAGGGGACTTACAGCATGAAAAACAAACAAGAAACAAGAGGAGTCAGCCATTGGTAGATCGGGAAGAGAAAACAGCCAAGAGCTTAGCCTGTGTCTTTGTCAAACAGAAATGTATTTAGGTGTTTCCTAAAATGAACAGTTGAAGCACAGACTCTGAGGTCTGAGGAAGGGCATTCCACAAAGCTGGTGCCCAGGCATCAAAGTTAGCACCACCAACTTTCTTAAGAAGAACTCGAGGTTGGTGAAGTCTGATGTTCTTGTTAAAAAGTAACATTTCTCTAAACAGAGTGTTATTGACTCTGGAAGAAAGATTAGATAGGAACTTCACCTGTGAGACACTTAACAACCATAACTAAACCTTTAACATGAATTCATTGACTGACTGGGAGCCAATGCAATCTCCTGCATATCTATGGATATCTTAGAGTCAAATTCAATATAATGGAATCAGCTGAAGTTGCAGGTGCTTGGAATAAAGTACAGAGAGCGCTGAGAATGTGTAGACTGTGTGACTCTAACACTATTGAGACATGCACACCTTTGATTCTGACTCGCAAAAGATTAAAAACTATCCACAGAAGGTACATATTAGCAACTGGCAAGCCTGAACTATTAATGGAACCGATAGATAATATGTGGGAACTCTACTTCAGAGGTGATGATATTGTACTTATATACCCTTTAAGTAAATTCTTGTGCAGGATTAAGAACTTCCTAATGGCTTTGTGAACAGTCAATTGCTGTTGCCTCTGGCATATTCATGTGATATGATCTGCATCTACTCTGACATTTTGTTTTCTTTCTTGTCAAGATTAATGTGAGCATATCAGCCAATTGCATCTTTGTATCAATGGTTGCATAAAATATTGAATTACTTTTTTGGGTTGGCATGTTCCCTTTTATCAGCCAATGGGGGTCCTTCTGAGTTGGGCGGTAGCCATGGTGCTATTAGCACCATGGCTGCCTCCCAAACAGGGTCCGGTTCCGGTCTGGTTGAATGGGGACTTACTGGGTCATTCCGACCCTGGAGGACCCGGTAAGTCCCCATTCAACCAACCATTCCCCATTCCCATTTGAGCCCCCATAGGGCTCAGTGGGAATGGGGAAGGCGCTAATAACGGGCCCGCGAATACCAGACCCGTTATTAGCGCCCTGGTCTCTTAGCGGGACCCGTAAAGAACGTGTGGTCAGACCACACGTCCTTTACGGTTCCTGCTAAGGGACCATGGAATTGGGAGGTAAGGGATTACTGTCAACGGTCTCCTTACCGGTGCCCGGTATCCCTTACCGCCCAACTCGGAATGACCCCAATGTCTTTCTTTGTATATATGGATGCATATATATATATAGTGCTGTACAATGTTTTGTTGACTTATTCCCTTTTTCTACACGTTTTAACTTTTTACGATTGCATAAAAGGCTTACTTGACTATATCAAAATAAAAAATAAAAATAAAGTATATGGATAAAGGACAGAGATTGTAAAAAGCCTTTTTTTGCAATGGGGCTGCTAAAACGTACAGAAAATTGGAAGAACACAGTTTGATTTTTGTTTTCATTTGGTCAAATAGTGTACACAAGTTAAACAATTGTATTTTAAACTTTTAGAGGCTAGGCACTGAATATAGCTGTATCTTTGTTACAATAAACCATTTCAGCTATGTCATACATGTCAGAATGACACCCACCTCATGAGTTGTCCCCATGGATTATCAGTGTAGAGGGCGGAGACACAAGGCATGAGGCAAGCATACACAACATTTGACAAAATAATGCTACTGTTCTGTCACCCCTAAAACTCTCTTGTATGTCTTTCCCCTAACGTAGCAATGTAAAACATGTCTAAGTCTCCCGCCAACTCCCCTCCTATCCCTCTTGTGCCCCCTTTTGAAAACAGAAAAACAGTAGAAAAAAAACGGACAGCCTCCCTTTTTCCTCTAACCCACCACCCAAGTGAAATTATGGGAGCCTCAGCTCTCTAACAGAAACACTCTTGCAGTTCTCCCTCTTTCAAGCACCAGTCTTTTGGTGTTTGGCCTTCCTGAACTGTAGGCAGTTTTCCTCCAATCCTAGTTGTGCCAGTAGATTATTCCAGTTGTTGTGTCTTAGCCAGTCCAGTTGTTTACCTCTGCAGAGCATTTTCCTGGCTTTAGTTAGATATGTGTTACAATTATTTTTTTGCAGATCCAAGCGTGACGGGTGTATGGAGCAATCGTTTTGGATATGTACTAATGATCTTTATCTTACACCCTAACGAGCATTGCCCCTTTACCCAGGATACTGGGTTTCTTAATATGGTAAGATGTTAACATGTTAAATATCGATGAAGTATGCATTGTTATGTGTTGGTTACTACATCATCAGAAGATATATTCACATGTTGTTGGTTGTAGTGTAGCACCCAATCTATTATAATTAATTTCTTTGTACATAACATAAGGAGATCATTTAACAATCAATTGCACTTAAACTGACACATGTACTGTGCCTCTGTTTCTATTTCTACTTTGTCTTTCCTTCAGACGATGCAACGGTTAAAGAATGTTTTAAAATCACCCAGATTTCTCTCTCTGAGATCTGCACTTTATTTTCATCATGTAAACCCAATAGGATAGCTCAATTCTTAACCCACATGGATTGACTGACTGTATCCTCATTCAAAGCAAGCTTCTTTAAGGAATCTTGAATGTGCAATATCGTAATATGGGTGTTTTCGTATTTAGGATATTTATTGGAATAATTTGGCAATATTTACCATGGATTGGGGCTTTACTGGTCAATGAAATCCCTTGGGCTTAACACATAATAACATTTCTTCTAAGAGTCTTATAAGTAGCTTATAAGAACTTGTGAGAAACTAATGGGTTTTGAGAACAATAATAAGAACTACATAAGACACCCAAATATGCTTTGAATTCTTATGTCCTGCTGCCTGCTTGTGAGTACCAATTACGTCTTTGCTCAGACCCACCCTCACCATGCAGTGCTCTTTCTACCTCTTCCTTTCTCTTCTACTGTTCTCTTCATTCTCCTCTGCTGAAAGGTATTTCAACTCTCTTCATATCCCTATCATTAATTTTCCTCAGTGCCATCGCCTACACTCTCTCTATTCACAAAACCCCCAACCCTAACTTAGAAGGAAGTTCTCTACTTCCCACCCAAACAGGCTATCTCTTTCTCTCCCTTCTTCTATTCTTCTCCCGTGAATACCTTCCCTACTCTGCTTCTGCTCGCAACCTTAATGTAGTCTTCGATCCATCTCACAACTTTTTGCTCTTCATATTCAAATCTGCCTCTGCGGCCAGACTTAATCTCCTCAATATCAGAAAAAGAAGACATCTGCTTCCCTTCAACACTGCTCAGCACCTCATTTCCTCTTTACTACTCTTGGGATCTGACTACTGTGCTAGTCTATTATATAGCATTCACATCTATGCTTTTTCTCCTCTTAACAAAGTCTCTACTTTCGCTGCTTCACCTCCACTTCTCCAGCCAGTCGTCAGGTAGGCTGGTTATCTATGAAACAGAAAGCAAATTATAAACTAATTCTAGTGATCTCCAAAGCTTTACACAGACTTGCCCCATCCTATGTAGTGGGCCGTCTCACTCCCTACTCTCCCCCTCACTCTCTACGATCATCCTCAGCTCACTTCCTTGTCACCTCTCATGCCCCTTGCGCTACCTTTTGTTTCCGCTCTCTTCCTCTCCTCACTCCTTTACTCTGAAATCTACCTCTATGCACTACTCCCACTACTCTCACTCTATCTCTATTTAAATACAACCTCCTAGTTCCACTTGTTTCTGAAGAACTACTTGTATATAATTCTGCGCCACCACATCACCCTGTGCTCCTCTTCCCCTACCTCTCTATGACATTCCAATGGCACTTATCCCTCACCCTTTCATCCTAAAACGTAGCAGTTCCTTTACTATCCCGTTCCTATATCTCATTGTCCCTGGTTCATGTTGCTTCCTCCCCTGCATCAACTGGTCTTATATCCACATCTTCTCACCTATTGTTAAGGACACCTTTCCTCTGCTCTGTAGATCAATGTTAAAATGTTTTGTGAGCATTTTTGTGTCGACAATGCATTGTTTGGCCTGTAGTGTTCTTTACATAAATAAAATGAATACATTATAAAATCTTATAGGTTTGAAGTAGGGTCTATGTACGATCTTATAAGATTCTGATGTTACTTCAAAAATCAGTAGGGCATTTGTGCCTGGGAAGTTGCCTGAGCCTTAATGTGGACCCTGTGCCATGGCAAAAAAAAGTCTTCGGTTCTGCCCCTGCTGCCCTCCCACCCGCACTGAACAGTGTTTGTGAGTGTTGTGGGACCACTGGCAGATTTGACTCCAATTGAGCCTGGGCACGAGTCTCACTCTCAGCCTCACGCTCCCACCAGAATGCCTGGTGTAGAAGCGCTGCTCTGTAACACAGCCTAAAGTTTGGGAAAGTTAACCTGTATTTAGATAACTACTTTGTCTATCCGCTGAGTCATATTCACGTTCAGGCTCTTAGCATAGATATGGATTGCCAATGTTTTAAGTTTCACTGTTACGCCCTGTAGTATGCGTGGAACCAGCCAATGGGTTGTTGGTACCAGAAATTCTGCAAAGTGTGCAGCCTTCCTCAGTGGCCACCTCTACGCTTTAGAATTTGCTGCCTGAAGATATCCACTAAACCAAGGATCACCTGATATTTCACAAGCACCAGAAAACCTTTCTCTTTTCCTGATCCACTCCCATGACCATTAAGCACTCATGCATATGTGTGCCTTATAATAATGTTAAAACTAACAACAGAGCTTATTACAAGAAAAGATTGTCTTCTTTAGACTGTTGAAGAAAATTAAGCTGAAAGTATTTTTTGACTCAATAGAGGAAACTACACAAGAGGAGTTAGAATCCCTTGAGATGAGGCCTAAAAGTACCCTTTATCCCCCAGGACAGAACTCACCCCTGAATGACTTTGAGAAAAGGGTAATTGAGGACTTTAAAAAAATCGAATGTATGCAGAAATCCTATGGGAACTTCACTCATTGTGAACAACATGCGGTGAGGAAGTTATTGGAGAACCAGGACATTATTTGTAAAGCTGCCGTTAAGGATGGGGCACATGTAATAATGGAGAAGATTAAATATCTGAGTGAGGTTGAGCGTCAGTTGAATGACAGGGAAACATACATGGAGATTTTCTATCACCCTACTGTACAGGTTAGGGAGTTGATTAGGATGGTATTGGATGAAGCAGAAATTGAGGGTGTGATTAATCATTGCACAAAAGCTTTTTTGCAGAATTACAATCCAGTGATGCGGTTTTGTATATACTTCCTAAAATACACAAAGATCTCACTGATCCTCCTTGGAGACCCATTATTACGGCTACAGGTAGCATTCTGGAACCTCTAGCTCAGTATCTAGACAAAGCAATCCACCCACTGGCCTAGAACAGTGTAACCTATGTTAAAGATAGTGAACATTTCTTAGAAAAATTGAGACATGTTACATTTCAACAGGGCCATGACATACTATTCACAATGGATGTCACAAGCCTTTACAATAATAATTTCCATGAGGCAGGGCGCTTATAAAGCTGATAAGTTATTTGTCCTGAAACATCATAAAATTGAGCTGCAAAATAACTTTTTCAGATGGACTGAATGTTTCTTTTAACAGGTCTCTGAGACCTCTATGGATGCCACAATGGCCCCAAGTTATGCAAGTTCCTTTATGTTTTACTTAGAAACTGAGCATGCGTTAAAAGTTGAGAGATGGGCACAACACTTAACTATGTATTTTCGATACATAGATGATATTCTTGGAATATGGAATGGATCAATGAGTGAAATTAATTTTTTTTTTGAGTATATGAATCATTTGAAATCTAGGATAAAATTCATGACTACCTATAGTTACATAAAGGTACACTTTCTAGATGTAGAAGTATACAGGGAATATTATTTGTAACAGCTACTATCTTCATAAAGGATACAGATCCTAAAAGTGTGCTGCTAGCTGCTCGATTTCATCCGAAGGCGCACATTAGATAGTGTCCCTCTGAGTCAATTTCGGAGGTATTGTGGGAATATTTTGAGTACTGTGGACTTTGTGACACAAGCAGAAGTGTTAAAAAAAGAATTCCTACATAGACAATGTGAACCAGAACTAAATGAGAAAGTGAGCCAAAAGGTGGCACAAAGTCCACGCAATGCGGTGTTGACTGTAAAAGAAAAGAAATCTAATCCATCTTAATGTATGTGACAACATACCCTTTGTAAAGTGTTAAGTTTAGGAACATTAATAAAATGACCTGGCAGTTGATGCAGCTTGACCCTACCCTAAAGAGTAGGGCCCTGAGAAGTTCACTTGTTAGAGCAGAGTTTGACCCAAGATCTAAACCATTGTAGTTATATGGCGGTACAATACCTTGTTATAATTGCCAGAAGTGTGGCAGCTTTATTACGATGGTGGTATGATTGGTACGATTGCACTAACACACTCATGTTCATGTGATTCGGCCAATGTTCTTTATGGTCTAAAATGGCCTTCTGGCCTATTTTACGTATGTATCACCAAACGGAAGGCTAAAATAAGGTGGACGGAACACAAGTCAAACATCAGGTTGAAGAACTCTAGATCTCTGGTTGCATCCCGCTTTGTTGTGGCTAGACACAATGCAGCGCAGTTGCAATGTGTCATTTTGGAACCGGTTGCATTACAAAAGGGAGGTGGGGACTGCATAGAAATCTATTAAAAACGGATCTCGTACGGGTAGGGTGACTTGATGCCCTGTCCCCAGGAGGTATGAACTTGAAGTGGGATCTCTCTAGTTACCTTTCATCTAACAAAGAGGAGTTACTGTGGATAACTAACTTGGCAAGATGGAACTTTTAGTATGTTTTGCATCTTCATTGAAGTATACTGAGCAGGATTGGTGATTTCACTGACTCTGAGAGGAATTAGGTACTTTGCTTTATAAAAACATTTTTGTTGGAACTAATGTATCTAGGCATTCACAGTTGGCCTGAGGATGAGTGATTATCAAGGAGGAATTTGACGTTCAGCTTGAACCATACTTTAATGGAAGCAGATTGTGAGTGACATCAAGGCTAAGAGGAATTAAGCCCCCTTCTGGGCTTTCTGTACTGGGTACTAGCATAATGTGTTGTTTTTGTGTTGATATAAAGAATAATCAGAGAAGATGCTGTTCCAAAGAACTGGAGGGGTGAAGCTTGTTTCATCTTCCACAGTAAATTATTTGTCTATATTTTATCTTTTACATACTATCTATCCATCACAATGTGGTCGCGAGAGCAGTGGACAATATTCTGTAGTTTGTTATTAGATTTGAAGTCAATTGACAAGTTTATGTATTGTTAATACTCTCGATTCCACTCCTGTGGCATTGAGGAGTGATTAGGGTTTACTTTAGAATGTGAACGGTAGCTGGTGTGGCTGTCGTAAAGGAGTCTAACTCTAACATCTTTAAATTAGAGAAAACACAATATAAACTGTTAGACTGACTAAAAATTAATAGTTACTCACCGTAGTGACTAACGTACTCTTAGTCCATAGTCCCCTTCCTCGTGAGGGATGGGAGACGAAACCTTTTTCACCAGAAAAAATCTTCTTCTCCTTTAAATGTAGAGGTGCACTGGGCGTGGCTCTGGGAGTATGCGGTTGCCCGACTCCGCCGACCGGCGCCACTCTTCAGTCCACATTGATGCGTCAACAATGATAGGCATTGCCTAATGACACCAGTATTATTTGGGGGCGGAAAGGTTGAATGTATGGAGGAAAGGGGACTTTGGACTAAGAGTACGTTATTCACTATGGTGAGTAACTATTAATTTTTCTTACGTCCCGTCCACTTTGCTCCATATTGTATGGGTGATTACAACTGAATGTAGCCCCAGGGTGGAGAGGAGCCCCTCCTTAAGAAAACAGGTTTCTTAGAACACCCTGCCCAAATGCTGCATCTGACCTAGAGGCGGCATCCAAACAGTAGTGCTTACAGAAAGCCGAAGGGGTGGCCCAGGTAGCCGCCCTGCTGATGACCTGCCACGGCACATGCCATTGGTACGCGATGGTCGTGGCCTTGGCTCTGACCGCATGTGCATGTAAGTTAGCTAGCACTGGTTTGTGCTGCCCCTCATAGGCCTCCTTGATGGCAGCAACCATCCACCTTGCTATGGAGGCCTTGGAGGCCTGACAACCGGGCCTTGACCCACCGAAAGTGACAAACAAGGCGTTCGACTTGCAGAAGTCTTTGGTTCTGTCCAGGTAGGATTTCAGCATGCGTCTGTCATCCAGACGGTGCAAGACGCTCTGAGGCTCGTCCTTGGGGTTGGCAAAGAAAGTGGGTAGGACTATTTCCTTGTTGAGATGGAAGGAGGAGGTCACCTTGGGAAGGAAAGCAGGGTGCGTCCGCAGGACGACCTTGTCCCTATGAAACGTGGGGTAGGGTTCTGATGCCACCAGAGCCTGGATCTTGCTGACTCTGCGAGCTGAGGTGAGGCCCTCGACCAGAGCTGTATTTATGGTGACCAGCCTGATGTCCATGGATGCCATAGGCTCAAAAGGTCTGTGCGCCAAGGCGCACCAACACAACATTAAGGTCCTACACCGGGTGTGGCTTCTTTATAGGCGGGTATAGCCTGTGGAGGCCTGCCAGATGCTGCTTGACCACTGGGCTGGAGGAGGAGAATAGGTCCTCCTCCGAGTTCCTGTAATCCCCTATGGCTGCCAGATAGGTGCAGCATGTATCCACCTGCACACCGGAGTGGGCGAGGTGTGCTGAAAAGGAGAGAACATTGTCCAAGGTGCAATTAAGAGGATCGATCTCCCTAGAGTCGGCCCAATGACAGAATCTAGACCATTTACTCTTATTTTGGCTCCTAGTAGCCTTGCTTCTAGCTGTCATGATGCCTACCTCCAAGGAGCCAGGTCCGACCCAGCAACCCCAGAGGCAGGCATCATTTCCCCCAGGGGAGAGCCAGCGGGCCCAAGCTGGGGCCCTTTGGACGCAGTCCTGGCGCCTTAGGCGCCAGGCTCATTTTGGACCCCTGTCCTGGCGCCTTAGGCGCCAGGCTCATAAAGCTAGACATGTGTTCAAGTGTTTTAATGTGCACTTACCTGATGCAGACCATGCTGCTACATCCAGGCCCTCTTGAAGCCTGAATGGAACTACTTTACCTGTGGGACTACTTTCCACCCGGGTGTGGTCGGGGAAGGATACATACCTGATCGGTGGAAGGATACACACTTGGAACTTCTTCCAAAGCTATTTAAACCACGCCCGATCAGCAACTCACGCTTCGCGTTGTTCTGCTCCTCGCAGCTGGACGCTCACCGTGTCAGCTCCTGCATCTGGACCTCAGCCACGCCTGTCAGTATCCTGGGTCACCTGCAAAGGGAGACAAAAAACCTTACCTGCTAAATCAGCACCACGGAGACATCACACCGACGATCCTGAAAAGGAAGACATCATTTTTAAAAGCATTTCGTTACGATCGCTGCAGCGCTGCATTTCACTCACCTTTCTTGGGCGCCTCCATCTTCAGCAGCGATCATCCGGATCCGCAGCCACTTCCCAGAGCCTAGAGAGAAAAAGACAAGAACAAGGTGAGAGAAGGAAGGGAATAGGAAAAGCTCAGTTTCCTTCTAAGACTTACCTGTTGGGTCATTCCCATTTCATTTCGGGTCTTGCCGCTTCCAGGCATTTTCCGGACCCTGGCCCCTATGGGGAAAAAAGACAAAGACATTGAATGAGGGAATGCAAAGACATTACCCGAGCGCTCATCCAGAACTTACCTGTCATTTACTGGAACTGCACGTTTCACTTCGGGTCGGCGCCATATCTCCGGCATTCCGAACCCCGGCCCCTAAGGGGAAAAAGACATACGCATTAGCGCTTGCTGCAACAAGACAATGAACATTATTATTAAGCTTGGACTTTTGAACTTGCAACAGAACTTTTACAGCGCCTTACCTGAATAGTCAAGCTTACCAGAACTCCCATCAATCCTCAATCCAGTGAAGTAACTGGGTTTCAACGCGCCCCTGCATCAGAAGCAGGATGGAGAGCTCATCCTTCCTGACCCTAAGGTGAGACTTCACGGGGAATCGTGGAAGGGTATCGTGGAGGGTTGGAAGAGAGTGGGAGGCTTGAGCATAACTCTGTCAGTAGGTAATACTCCCTTTTCACACACAGGGGAATATTCCTGCGAGCCAGAGAAGCCAGAGGAGAGGGGCCCTTCCTGTCCGTCTTCAGAGTCCTGCGCTTCACCATTGAAGAAGCATCAGCACTCGAAGCCAGACCTGCGCCTCCGTGGGAATCAGGTGAGCGTTACACTAGCGCCCTGGATGATCTCTAGGTTAGCCTGAGATAGGCTTAAGTGTTTTAGCGTGACCTGCTCAGGAACCACGCTGCGAGAGCTAGCTTGTGAGGAGCAGGGTGGTGTATCCTGCCCCCCTGCTGGACCAGGAGAGGGGCTGGGCCCAGTGTTAGTTGAATGGGTGGTCTGTCTGAAAGACTGAGGAGCTCAGAGAACCACGGTCTGGCCAGCCACCAGGGAGCTATCAAAATGATTATGAGGCGCCGGGATTCCTTTATCTTGCAGATCACCCTGTGGACTAGGGGTGTGGGCGGGAAGGCATATGCCGTCATGTCGTTCTATTGGATCTGGAATGCGTAGCCCATTGAGCCGGAGCCCTGCCCCTGACAGCAGGCAAACTGTTGGCCTTTCCTGTTGTCCCGGGAGGCAAAAGGATCCACCTGGGTATCCCCCACTTGAGTAAGATCTCCTTTAGTACCAGGTCATTTAATTGCCACTCGTAACTGTCTGCCCCCAGTCTACTGTGCCTGTTCGCTTCCAGGTTGGATTCCCCCGGGAGTTGGACAGCCATGAGGTAAATGTCGCTCTCCAGAGCCCATTCCCACATGCCGACCGCTAGGTTGCACAGCGGAGGGGATCTGGTGCCTCCTTGCTTGTTGACACAGTACATGCTAGTGGAGTTGTTTGTCTGGATAACAACTGTCTTGCCCTCGAGAAGAGGGAGAAAGGCCTTGAGAGCCAACCATATGGCCTTCAATTCCAGCCAATTGATGTGGGACTCCTGCTCCTGCCGAGTCCAGACTCCATGGACACTGTGGTTGTCTAGGGTGGCTCTCCAGCCCTCTAGGGAAGAGTTCGTGGTAACTGTGACATGAGGGGGCGGTTGCCGGAAAAGCTTGCCCTGCCTCAGGCTGAAGTCCACGGACCACCAGTGGAGGTCCGAGAGGAGAAAGGGAGGAATGTTGACTGGCTTCTCTTTGGAGCCCTTCTCCTGATTCCATGAGGCTGCGAAGTGCAGCTGTAATCTCTGCATCCTGAGTCTTGCGTGGGGCACGGCCAAAAGGACCGCTGCCATAAACCCCAGTAGGTGTTGGTACCAGCAGGCCGAGGTCACGGGCCTGGAGATGAAGTGAGCTGTAGCTCTCTTGATGGCCGCAATCTTGTCCTCCGAGGGAAAGACTCTCACAGAGCTTGTGTCTCAGATGAGACCCAAGAAGGTCAGGCTCTGCGTGGGCTGCAGCTGAGACTTCTTGAGATTGATAGTGAACCCCAGGTTGTGGAGAGTGTTCATCAGTGCAGAGGCAGTATGCTGAACCACTTCCAGATAGGTGGTCCGGAAAAGCCAGTCATCCAGGCATGGGTAGACGTGGTGGCCCTGGTCCCTGAGGAGGGCTGCCACTGCATTCATCAACCTGGTTAATACCCTGGGAGCCAAATTGAGGCCGAAGGGTAGCACCTTGTATTGGAAATTGAAGCCCATGGTCCTGAAGCGTAGTAAGGAACGATGCGGCTGCCAAATCGGGATGTGTAGATAAGCGTCCTTCAGATCCAGGGAGCACATCCAGTCTCCCCTGTCCAGTGTTTCCGCAATAAGAGCTGGCTTAACCATCTTGAATTTTTGCAAAAGGAGGGAGAGAGTGAGAGTGGAAAGGTGCAACACAACTCTGATGCTGACTTGGAGAACGGCCCGGTTGTCTGGACCTCCGTTCTTGGAAGCCTCGGAACCTGCCAGACGCCCGCCCCTTGTCGGAGCGTTGCTGCGACTGGGTGAAGCCTTAGGCGAGGCCTTTCTAAGAATAGATAAAGACTTTGCGGTTTGTGAGCTGTTCTTCTTTTTATCTAATTCCTCATCCGTGGTGGAATGGAAGAGGTCACTGCCCCTGAAGGGAAGGTCCAATATCCGTTCCTGGACATCAGGATTAAACTTAGTAGCTCAGAGACAGGCGGTCCTTCCCATGTCTGTGGCAATCCAGATGGCCTGGGCAGAGGTATCGATGTGGACCACAGTGGACTCCATAATGTCCTGCACTACCAGCCTGGATTCTCCTAGTCCCGCCTTGAAGCTTGCTTGGCTCTATGCCGGATGTTCTGGGAGGAAGTCCGCAATTTCCCGCCAGAGCCTTTGGTTAGTGGCTGCCAACATGGCATCTCCGTTGGCCTGCCGCAGGTGCAAGGAGGTGGAGTACAGCTTCTTCCTGTACACCTCCAAGATATTCTCCTCCTTGCCTAAAAGTGTCGAGGACGAGGTGGCCGAGGATGACTGAGGCTTGAATAGAGAAAAGCCGCAGTTATGACAGAAGAGTGCGGTTGAAGATGCGCTGTGAGCAAGAGTGTCCCCCCTCTCCATTTGCCTGTACTTGTCGTCAAGGTGCTGATTGACAGGCTGGGCTGAGTGCAGCTTGAGCCACCCTTTCTTGGCCAGGGCAACTACGTCTTTCTGCATCAGGATCCCCGTTCTGGTAGGGAGTCTTAGGGTGAGGACTTCTGCTAAGACCCCCTCCTCAGGCTGCTCTACCTTGGGCTGAGGAAGGCGCAAATACTCTGCCAAACCTGCAAGGCGTTTGTGGAAGGCCCTGGCTGAAGATGGCATGTCGAGGTCCTCCTCCTCGCCCGTGTCTGCCAGGCTCGGGTGGTCCAGAGCTGGTGGTGGAGTGCTAGGCACCATGGGCTGAGGAGTGGAGACCGGAGCCAGTGGCTGCTGCGGAGGCTGGTGTGGAACCTGTACTGAGGGAGGCAGGGAAGCCGGAATCGGAGGAGCTGGCTGGGGCAGCAGCATCTGCGCTGGGGCCTGTGGCATCGGAGCCATCAGAGGAATGACTATAGGTGCCGGTCGGGTGACCTGAGGGAGCATGTCCGTGATGGCATCCCGGAGGATGGCCCCCATCTGGTGAGTTCGCATAAGCCTAGGAACCTTTCAAAGAACCTGTCTTCGGAGGCTGTAGAGGTGGCAGGTGATATTGAAGGAGTGGCCAAGGGCAGCTTGGGCCAAGGCACACTCTGCCTGGGGTGCATGGGAAACCTGCCCTGCGCTGCTGATGGATAAACTGTAGGCCATGCACCTGGTTGACTCCAGTCCCACCTTGTGACTCTTTCCTCCACCCGCTCCGCCAGAGGGGGCATCGGATGAGCGGCCATCTTGTCTGGAGTAGCGGCCATTTTGTCGAGCTGCGTGCCACATGCCAAAGTCGTGGTGTCTGGCTCGTTGGAACCAGCCCCGTCCAAGATGCTTGGTGTTGGAACAAAAGGCCTATCCTGCACCTCATGCCATGACCTGCAAGTCGTATTGCCCTCGGCAGAGCTGCCCTTAGTGCTGCGTGAAGGCTCCCCCTCGGACATGATGCTGGTACTAGGGTGTTGCCCCTCAGGAGTAACCCTGGTAAGAGAGCCTTGTGGTCCCTCAGCACTGACACCGGAAGGATATAGAGACCCCTCGGCCGTGAGGCCGGTAGCTGGACTAGCCTCGGTACGTGTGCTGGTACTAGAACCCAACAGGTTCCTCCCGGTCGGGCACTTCCTTGGGAAGGAGTCGCCCTTACGGGGTGCAATGGTTAATAGAGGCCTTTCCTTCGGCATCGAGTGATGTTTGACAAAGTCCTTTAGGTCCTCCGCAGGTGACTGAAGAGCTCCCTCCACCCATCTAGCCTGTTCTTCAGTGCCTGTGGAGTCAATGATTCGTAAACGGAATAACCTTCCCAGCCATGGTCGGTGCCAAGGCAGCGGAGGCAAAGGGCATGGGGGTCGTTTGTAGGGAAGAGCTCCTCGCAGGTTGGACACCTGCTGAAGTCCACTGAGGTCGACATGCGCCGGGGTAGGAGCGTGGCGTCGGAGGACCAAGTACCTATTTGAAAAGAAAAAGACAAAGATAGAAGAATATCCGGAGAAGAGCACGTGGTATTACATGTGTAGAGGAGGTCCCAAATATGGCCTGCACTCCAGCCACCCATTTTGAAGTACCAGGAACGTTCACACCGAGATATGTGACGTATGATGAGCAAATAAACCAGCAGAAAGCCGCGTTAGGGCTCTGCCCAGTGCCCATCAGAAGAGCAACACCCATTGAAGTGCCAATAACCAGACAACCATGGACAGTAAGGTATCCAGCAGAGAGCCGCGTTAGTGCTCTGCCCAGTGCCCATCAGAAGAGCAACACCCATTGAAGTGCCAATAACCAGACAACCATGGACAGTAAGGTATCTATTGAGACAACCCTACCAGCAAATGACGCGAAATGAAGGTTGCTTAAACACTGTCCCAGAAGAAACTCAAAAGGCCTTAATTGAAGACGAATGGTGATGACACAAGGGCCCGGACAGACTTACAGATGAAAGAAACGACAATCAATAGATGACACACAAAGACAAAATGTCCTGAATAAGAACATCATAAACTTAGAAGGAGAGACAATGTTGAAATATGAAGAAACTCAAACTGTAAAGCAGGATGAAAATATCCAATCAGTTAACGCCTGTACATATGATTGTAACGCAAGAAGCTAAGAAAACAGTGCGGCTTGCTATGCTTAGTAGAAGAATAGAGCGCTAAGCGGCAACAATATATCTACCTCAACGAAGCACACTATATAAGTGCAAGTCCACTTTATACAAAAGCAGAATTAACCCAGGTTTCTAAGGGTCAAACAGGACAGGATTCTTATTCCAGCTAAAACAAGAAGAGAGACAGCGGAATCGAAACTCAGCAAGGAGCAGGCTGTGCCCGGGAAATCGAGGTCAAACCAAGAAAGGGAGGTGGACAGAATCTTCGGAGAATCGAAACTTAAGAGCAGAGCAGCCTGCCCCGTGAAGGTCGAGATAAGGAGGCCCAGGCAGGTGGCAGGCCGAAATGAGAATTAAATGCACAAATAAAAGGAAAACGAAGCCGATTCACGGTGTACTAACACGTGACCAGCCAAGCGCAAAGAGGTACCAAGGTCTGATGTCATACAAAACCAGAAGATACCATAGCTTTTCCTGACAAGAAGCTACAGTTTCGAGGCCGACCACAGCCAACTAATTGACACATAGCAATAAAGTATTGATTGGTGGAAGGGAGGCTGGGTGAATCTTGGGGCATCCTGTATCTGGGTGTCCATTCTGCATGCTGCTAATTAAAGTGGAGATTTATGCCTGGGGTTGTAGCCAACCCAATCACAATGGACCAAATAATCTAGGGTCCTATAGCTAGTAGAACCAATGAGACGTCGTACTTTTAGTGACGGTTACATGAGTAATGTTGGAGGGAAGGGCGTAGACACCCACCAGATAAGAGTTATCCAATCCTCACACTCAGTTACCATATACAGATATAGCACCTTTTTTTTATTTATTTTTTATTATTATTACTTGCATTTAATCCTAAAAAAAAGATTTTACAAGAGCGCTATCTGGTCTGTATGAAGTCTCGTGTTTTTGTTTGATGTATGATGCAAGCCTTTCATGTTGATTAGTTGATGGTATGATCAGGCCTCGACTTCCGGAGACAATTTAATTCTTTCTAAGGCCAGATTCAGAAGTTTAGCAGCAGCCGTGTGCCATTTAGTCTTTTCTCCTGTTATCAGGCGCTTCCACCAGATATCTTCATTTCCCACAAAGGAGGTGGCCGTCAAAGCGGAGAAATAGGCGATCCTGGCCTGATGAAGAGCAGGGCAGCGCATCAGTAGATGTTTTATCGATTCAATGTCATTGGGATTTGCACAAAGTCTACAAGTTGTTATCTGTGAGCCTGCTCTAATGGCTAAAATTTCTCTGGTTGTTAGGACATTTAGGCGTGCTTTTAGGAGAGTTCTCATCAATAGTTTGTCAGGGTATTTTTGGCAGTACACCATCGGTTCTTTAAGTTTGTTAGTGTTCATTGGAAGGTGTGTTAAAAGTTTGTACGATGATGCTAAGTCGATCGTATTGATCCAATCCAGGCATTCTAGTTTTGTTTTTATCCTAGTTGGATTGTCCTTCAGTTCTGCTTCGGAACATGCTACTTGTTGTAATTTTTGTTTCTGATCCGCCGCCCACTGGTTCATAGTCTGATTGCAGCCTTTTTCCAGTTCTGTTGCCATTATTTTATAGATTTCAAGACTCTCCGGATGGATGATTTTTCTATATAGCTGAAGAGAGCTATGGTCTACTACTGCCTTCAAAGACAGAAGGCCAAGTTCTTGCCTGATCGCTGCTATCGGGGTCGAGTTTGGTAGACCCAGGACGGCTCTCCATATATAGCCTTCCAGTTTTTGCCATAGGCAGGAAGGAATTGAAGGTATGGCATCCATGCCATAAGTCAGTGACGGCACCACTTTAGCCTTGTAATAGTTTATAGTTGGTTGAAGTGAGAACTTTCCATATTTTCGGTCGACCAATCTCAGTTGAGATGTCAGATTTTTGGTTTTGGACCATAGGATAGCTTGCATGCTACCAGATTTCTTCGAGCAGTCCAACTGTATTCCCAAATATTTGAAGGAGTCTATCACTTCAATTTGGGTCTCGTTGAGATGCAACTGAAACTGCTCTTTTTTTTTAAGGTCGTTTTTTGTAGGATCATTATCTTAGTTTTAGATTTGTTAATCTCTAAGTTGTTTTCCTGTATATATGATGACAAATTATCCAGATGGCATTGAAGGCTAATCTGTGTAAGATCAAGTAAAATTAAATCGTCAGCGTACAGCAGTCACGGAATTTCTGTTGAACCTATTTTAGGTGGGAAAGTTCTAATCTTTGTTTGGCTCTCCTGGAAGTCTCCCAGAAATGATATAAACAGCGCCGGGGCTAGGGGGCAGCCTTGCTTTACCCCTCGACAAGTTTGAATGGATTTTGATATAAGGCCTGCGTTGTTTGGGCGGACTCTTATAGAAGTGTCGGTATGGAGGCTGATTAAGGGCTCCAGGATAGAATTCGGACAGTCCCAAATCTTCAGTTTCGCCCACAGTTTCTGCCTGTCCACACGGTCGAACTCTTGGGATAGATCGACAAAAGCAAGAAAGATCCGAGGCCCGCCTTTCAGGACTCTTTCTTTAAGAATAGTCAGGCACATGATATTTGCACTGGTGCTTGCGTTCTTCTGGAAACCAGTTTGTAGTGAATCAAAGCAATTAGCTGAAACCGCCCATTTCCTAAAATGAGTTAGGAGAATGGATGCGAATATCTTCCCAATGACATCCAGAAGTGCTATCGGCCGATAGTTTGCGGGGTCATCTCTGGAACCTTTTTTGAAAATTGGAACAATCGAAGCTTTTGACCAGGATTTCGGCACAATTCTTTTATCAATGCAGAGTCTGAAAATTGCACTTATGAGATTGGACCACTCGTCTGGATGTTGTTTTAAGTCACAGTTTGCTAAGCCATGTGGTCCGGCTGCTCTTGATGAATTTAGTTTCATTATTGTGTATTTGATGTCACTTACATCTGTCAAATCCATCCATGGTGAGTCTGGAGCTCTAATATACACCTCCTTGGATTCTTCTGGTTGTTGGAACAGGTTCGAGAAGTGGATGTTCCAGTGATCTTCTGAAACTGGGTTTATCATATGCTTGTTTAGGATCTTATTAGGTTTGTTTATCACAGCCCAGAAGTCACAGGATTTTTTGTTGGCTAGTGCCTTCAACATCTGCTCGGCGTCAGCTTGATATAAAGATCCTCTTGCGTTTTTTAGCCACTGTTTATAGCATCTAGTTTCACCTTTCAGAGTTTCCCAAAGAGATGGTAAATTCCCACTTCTTGCTTCTCTTCTTAGTTTTCTTAGAGCTCTGCGTTTTACGACCAGTGTTGCATTGTATTCGTGAGCATACTGGATCGGCTGCGTATGCAGGTTGTTTATAGGCTTCTTGAAGGCCAAGAGTAAAGGAATGTAGCTCGATCTCACCATATCATCTTCCAGTATTGGTTCAGAAAATAAGGTTACAAACTGATCTTCAAGTTTACGAACATCCGATGCAATCATCCGTAAACGGGTTTGTTGTGAGTTAGTCTCGATTTCTGGAACATAGTCCCCTTGTGCTTACATTTAAGATTGAGTAGATTATGGTCGCTGTATTTTGTTTTAACGACATTAAAGGAAACTATGTTGCGATGTAGGGCATCG
Source organism: Ambystoma mexicanum (assembly GCF_040938575.1). Taxonomy (NCBI): domain Eukaryota; kingdom Metazoa; phylum Chordata; class Amphibia; order Caudata; family Ambystomatidae; genus Ambystoma; species Ambystoma mexicanum. The sequence goes on from NC_090927.1 coordinate 1,167,894,780, forward strand.
GAGACATAGATATAGTCTAGAGTGGCCGATGATGCATCACGTTCCCAAGTTGGTAGCAAGGTGTCGGAATCTGTCACTGAGGACGAATTGTGGAGGTTGCAGGATTTCATGATTTTGTTCCATGCCAGGCCCCGGTTTGTCGAGTTCGAATTTGTAGGTAGCTTTCTTTGCTTCAAGCTGGAGATTGCGCAGTTAGAGTTTAAATCACCACAGATCATGATGTTATAAACTGTGTAGTTGATCGCGATTTCGTCGATTGTATTAATTATTTCTTCGCACATGTTCTCAGTTGAGGTCTTTTGGGGATTCCAGTATACGTTTATTATTGCTAGTCTTAGAGGTACTTAGGTTCCATGTTGTTAGGACTGCCAGTATTTCATAAGTCTGCTTTCTGACCTTTATGATTGCCACCCCAGAGCCCGTCCAGATCGCTGTAAGTAGGCCTGAAGAGGGGCGTCCCAGAGGTCCCTTATGTGCCGGAGATATTTCGATAGAGTAACCATCGAGTGCCGGTTTTTCACGGAGCCACGTCTCTTGCAGACAAATAATGTCATAGCAACTGAGATCATGGCTCTCAGATTTGGTGAGATGGGCGTGTCCCCTGGTATTCCAAGATGCAATATTTAGAGTGTTGCTCACTGGAGTGGTCGCAGACGGATGGGATGCGGATGTTGTCAACTTTGCATCCCCAGATGGTTGCTATTTATTCTGTCCCGAGGTGAGAATATTGCGAAACCAGCTGCATTCGTCCTTTTTTGTAGCTTTTTCTGTTTTGTTCTGAGTTATATAGCACCTTTACTTAAGTTACCTTTTCCAACCAATAGAATTGTATGACAAATTTATGAGTGTTACACGTCAATGATGACGAATTTTGGGTATAACTGTTACTGTTTGAATGAAGATTGTTGGGAGTTGAAGCGAGACGGACTATCGCATCGCTGTTGATTTCCATGTTTCACCGTTTTTTGTACTTGTCATTAAACGGACTCCCCTTTGCCAAACCATTGAGTTGTCCTTATTGATTGGTGTTGGAGTAAGAGAATCCCGCCCCCCTTCCACCTCAAGGTGTAGCTATCTTGTCTTAAAGAACTCGAGGGTGAGCTCTGATTCTATGGGGCGGTTAGGGGTCACTCCCCCTCTCGTACACATGGGCGAAGCCAAACCCAGGTGTGCTGGTGAAATCGGCCCGTTCCCGTCGACATGGAAAAGGGGACTGAGGAGTGGCGCCTGTGGGCGGAGTCAGGTGAGCACGTGCTCCCAGGGCCGTGCCCCCATGCGCCACTAAATTTAAAGGGGAAGAAGATTTTTTCTGGTGAAAAAAGGTTCCGTCTCCCGTCCCTCGCGATGGACGCCCATACAGTATGGAGGAAAGGGAACGGGGCGTAAGATTATAGGCAATTTAGAGGGCATTTCAGATGCATCTGTGAACGCTTTGTATTGTATATGATGAAAAGAAGACATGTAAAGATGGCTGCCACCATCTCTGTGTGTAAGAGCTGTGCTTACAGTCACTCACATGAGATGTTTCCTTTATAAACGGGTGTGGGGCCCACAACTGGTTTTTCCAGTTTGTGTCTTGCTGCCCAATTATCATAACAATCTAAGTAAGCAAAGCAGCGGTCTCACGCTAGTGTTGGGCTGATGAGAGCTGCAGACCTGATACACTGTTATGCTAAAACATATGTTACTGTTGCTTTGCAGATACATGTGATTGGGGGAACAGAAGGAAGGTAATACACTCTATTTGTGTGTATACATTGTGGTGTTATTCTAGAAAATGTGGAACTTTGGTACTTGAGAAGATTCCTTGTAGTTCATGCAGGTTATCTCTACATTGTGTGGTGACAATTACGACATGGCATGTGCCATGTTAGAGTGGGGTAAGCATTAGCTATATTTAATGACTTTTTTGGACTGTCTGGTTCTTAGGAGGTGTCTGTGGAGTGGAGTCAGTCTGTCCAGGATATTTTTTAAAAGATTCTGTGCTGTTGGTTTAGGTGACTTGAGTTATTGATGTGAGTTTAGATGCAATGCCCTGGATTTAAATGAAATCTATTGATTTAAGCATCTATTTAGATATTAATTGAATATGAAATACAGTATTGAAAGTGCTGGCTCGATACCCCTGAAGAAGGATATGGTATGTGATACGAAACGCGTTGGGAAGACAAGGAATGTTGGACTGCATGCCATTAGCTGAATATAAGCAGCATTACGTTATTGAATGTATTGAGGCTTTTTGTGAATTGAGAATTTGTAAGCATTGTGACATCCCATTGCACATTTACTTTGGACTGTACTGTGTGAATTAACTACATGTATACATTGTGATGTTTTTGAATTCCAATTAAGGCGTGTGACGTTTTCATTTATACTGAGTCACAGACAATTTAGAAACTCATTTAATCAATTTCCTTGAGGGAAGATTCCCCATAGGAGTGCATCGGGGTTACTCGTTGAGGTCAATGAGTCACATGGTTCTTTATAATAATGTTAACATAAAAAAGAAACTACTATCACATGAACATTTTTCTTCAGCATTATTCAGATACATGCTCTAATGAGACATGTTTTGCCTCTGCTCTTGCAATCAGCTTGGCTGGGAATTTTAACCACTTTTGTTTTTTTATGTTCTGACCACAAGATTACACCTCGTCCAAGCGTTAACTGAAAAATTGGCACCGGTGTCTGGGATGCGGTCACTCCATTGTTAGGCGTTGAAGGGCTAGTCAGGGAAGATAATGCTCCATGGAAATACGTCTCATGAACTAACAGATCGTAAATCCTAGGAACAGCCCAAAACAACAGCAACATAACGTAAGCAGTTGTCAGATTCCGGTCTTTCCTTCACTTCATCCGATTCACTCCAATCCCCCTCCTCCTCACCTGTGAGTTCCGAATGTAAGGTTCCCCCGAACCGCTTCTTCCACAGTTCTTCTTTCCTCTTTCCTTTTTTTTGTGGAAGGGATCTGCCCCAAAGGGAAGCCACCCTGACTTCTGAATAGAAGATCTAGGGGGGCCCCTCCTCCGGTTCAGACCAGCGGGGAAAAAGCCGTAGGCATAAAAAACCCCTAGGTGATGTAGTGAGATGAGATTCGACACAAGGTGATTTCTTGTCTGAGAAGCCGGCTGGAAGTGGCAGACCAGGATACGAGAGATGTCGATCCTGAGAGCAGAACGCGAGAAATGCAGGAGCGGGGAAAATGAGAGAAAACAGGAGGGGAGGGGGAGAGAGGAAGTAGCTGCGCTCCCTGCTAAAACTGACGTGAGCCTGCGGAACCAAGGGCAGTAAGAAAGACACAAAGGAAGGGGGAAAGCAGAAGGGAGAAATACCGGCACCGAGAAAAGGCGCCGAGCAACAACAGCGGGAGAGAAAAACTTACTAGCGCTTCAACCCGAAAGCCTGACGCGAGTAGGTTGCAACGCGCAGACTTCCGGGTAGGAGCGGCTAATAAGCGATCACCTTCCGGCAGCCGGCTGGAAGACTAGACCGCCACTGTGCGTTGCACGGAGACGTGGCGGAACCGCTAATGGCCGCTCCATCGCCATCGGCTCCATGCACGCCAGTCGCGGCGGATCATGACAGTATGCCCCCCTCCACGGCCCACACCCCCCGGCTTACCCGGGTGAAGTCGGTGAAACCGCCGAGTAAGCCTGGGTGCATGTACATAAGACACCGGCTCCCAAGAGTCCTCAGAATGGGGGAACCCTTTCCAGGCGACCAAATACTCCAGACGCCCACGTCGATACCTGGAGTCTAGAATACTTGAAACTTCGTATTCCTCGGGGAAAGGTGGTTGGGCTACAGGTAAGGTTAGTTTTTGTTTGCAAGGAGTACCAGAATCCACCGGTCGGAGTAAAGAAGAGTGAAATACAGGATGAATCCGGTGCATACTTCTGGGGAGTTGTAGTCTAAAGGCCACTGGATTTATCTGCTTGACAATCTTAAATGGGCCAAGAAATCGGGGAGTAAGTTTGTTCGGATGAACCCATCGTGGTAAATATTTGGTGGACAGCCATACTCTGTCTCCTACCTTCCACTCGGGACAAGGACGGCGAGATCGATCTGCCAGCTCCTTATACCTACTGCGGGAATGTAGCAGACTTTGATGAGCAGACTTGTGTGCGGTGGTTATCTCAGCTAAATGGGATTCAAGCGTAGGTATATTGGAAAAGGATTTGAAAGAGGGAAGCAGTCCCCGTGGGTGTATACCATATGTACAAAAGAAAGGACTTAAACCTGTGGCTGAGTGCAAGGAGTTATTATATGCGAATTCCGCAGTAGGTAGGAGGGATACCCAGTTATCTTGTACACTGTTAACATAACATCTGAGATATTGTTCGAGTGAGGCATTAAGTCTCTCAGTCTGCCCATTTGTCTGTGGATGAAACCCAGAGGAAAGGGCACGTTCGATTCCCAAACGCTGACATAGTGCCGCCCAAAACCGAGAGGTATACTGACTTCCTCGATCACTGGTAATCTTCTCAGGTAGTCCATGTAACTTGAAAATATCCCTAAGAAAAACTTCCGCCATGACCGAGGCAGATGGCACTCCGGTAAGAGGGGAGAAATGAGCCATTTTGGTAAAAGAATCTATGGTAACCATCAGGCAGGTACAACCCTGAGACGGAGGTAGATCTACAATGAAATCTGTAGAAATATGGGACCACGGTTGTACAGGGGTCTCCGATTGTTCGAGGAGACAATAAGGTTTATGAGTTGGATTTTTGTTCTTGGCACAGGTCAAACAAGCTTTACAATGTCTCTTGACATCTTGGGCAAGAGTGGGCCAGAAAATGGATCGGGAAATAAGATCTAGGGTACCCTTTATCCCTCTATGACCTGCTGTAACATGGTCGTGGCCCCAACGTAGGATCCCTGATTGTAGGGTCTTGGTGGGGATGAACAATTTCTGACCCACAAGCAATAGACCATCTGACCATCTAACCTGGTGTTGTTGGTTCCGAGGTATCAGAGTCTCTGTTTCAGACGTAGTAACCGTTCTGACCTCTTGAAGAAAGGCGGAGATCATACCCACAAGACGGTTCCTAGGAAACATAAACTCAGGTGTGGGTTCTGGTAGTAGATCGGGGACGTTGCGCCTAGATAACGCATCTGCCAAACCATTCAAGGTTCCAGGTATGTAGGTAATGATGAAATCGTATTGACTAAAGAAATGAGCCCAACGTGCTTGTCGAGAGTTCACACATTCCATGTTCCTGAGGATCCGTAGGTTTTTATGATCCGTGCGTAAAGTGAAAGGATGTAGACTTCCTTGTAGAAGGTGTCTCCATTCCTCGCAAGCAGCCTTCAATGCCAGTAATTCCTTCTCGATCACCGAATAATTTTTCTGACTGATAGTGAGGGTTTTTGAGAGGTAAGCCACAGGATGTTCCTTCCCATCTTTAGTTTGTAGAAGAACCGCTCCTAGTGCTCTCGCTGATGCGTCTGCTTCTACGATGAAAGGTTTGGTTTGATCAGGCTGACTTAGGATCGGAGCAGTACAGAACCTCTCTTTGAGCGTAGAAAAGGCTTGGTCCGCTTGTTCTGTCCAGAGAAAAGGTCGTGATTCCTTCTTGAGAAGGGCGGTGATGGGTAGAACAATATGTGAGAACTGACCAATGAACTTCCTATAAAAGTTTGCCAAACCCAGGAAGCGCTGAACCTCCTTAAGGGAAGTAGGAGCTGGCCAGTCCAGGATAGCCGACACCTTCCTGGGATCCATCTTGATGCCTTCAGAGGACAGGATGTACCCTAAATAAGGCACGGACGAGACTTTAAAGAGACATTTCTCTGTTTTGACCTTTAAGTGTTGAGAACAAAGACGGTTAAGTACTGTCTTCAAGTGCTGAGTATGTTCTTGATGAGAGGTTGAGAACACTAGGATGTCATCCAGGTAAACGATGGTATTCAAAAAGAGTAAATCCGAGAATAGACGGTCCATAAAGCGCTGGAAAACGGCAGGTGCATTAACGAGTCCGAAGGGCATAACCCTATACTCATACAGACCAAAAGGTGTTCTGAACGCCGTCTTCCATTCATCCCCTTCTTTGATACGGAGGAGATGGTAGGCGCTTCGTAAATCCAATTTGGAGAAGACTGAGGCGTTTTGTACTGCCTCAAGAATGTCAGAAATAAGCGGCATGGGGTAGCGATCCCGGATAGTGACTTTATTAAGGCCACGATAATCTATACACGGTCTTAGTTCCTGAGAATCCCGTTTGGGTATAAAAAATAACGAGGCTCCCGCAGGAGACCGTGAAGGTTGAATAAGCCTGTTAGTCAAATGAGTGTCCAAATAGGTGCGAAGGGCCCTCTTCTCTGTCATGGATAACGAAAACATGCGCCCAAAGGGCACAAGAGCATCTGGGATCAGCTCTATGGCGCAGTCTTCTGGCCGGTGAGGAGGCAGGTCCAGGACCGGAGTTTCCCTGAACACTTCTTGGTATTCCGACAATTCTGGGGGGATCCGACACACAGTGCAAATGTTTTTATCTTCAGAAGTAATGATTTGCACAGTATCGGCCTGTGGCTGAACGAGACATTTCTGTCTACAAAAGTCTGACTCGAAAGCCATAGTGTTTCGGTTCCAGTCTATAGTTGGATTGTGTCTCCTGAACCATGGGATCCCGAGAATAATAGGGAAATGAGCCGCTCTGATGAGATCGAATTGAATCAGTTCGGAATGCTGAAGGATGGTTGCAGTTAGGACTTCCGTGGACTGAGTAATTGGTCCGGAGGAGAGTGGGGTACCATCCACCCCTTCCACCTTCTGAGCGTCTTCACGTTGCAAGAGGATGAGACCTTGCTGGTTGGCCCATACAGTGTCCATAAACACCCCCGCGGCCCCACAATCAAGCAAAGCCATAGTGGTAAGGTCTACATGTCTTATCTTCAACTGGATTGCTACCACCATGAGACGCGCATCCATAGCTGGGACTTGGGGCGATACAGTAACAGAAACATAGGGACTAAAGTTTAGACCTCGGACACTGGTCCCCTTTAGGTCCGAGGTTGGTCGTTTCCCGCCCGTCTAGGTGGTACAGCTGGGCAGCTTCTAAGTAGATGGGTATTAGAACCGCAGTACATGCATAGACCAGTTTCTCTCCGTCGTCTTCTTTCCTCTGGTGTCAATGGAGGCCGAGCTGTTCCGATCTGCATTGGTTCTTCCTTATGGCACAAGGATGGGACGGAAGGTAGAGAGGAGGCTCCAGCGGGATGGATGACTGGGGTCCTTTGCTTTCTCCTTTCAGCCTTTCGTTCAGAGAGTCTATAATCTATCTGCAGAACTATCGACATGAGGTCTGATAAGGTTGTAGGTCGAGCTATGCGAGCCAGCTCATCCTTGAGTTCCTCCCTAAGACCTCGACGAAAGAGGGTATACTGGACCCGTTCCGGCCACCCTGCTTCTGTAGATAACCGTTTGAACGAGGAAATGTAGGAAAGCAGGTCGCTGGATCCCTGCTGTACTTCGAGTAGCTGTTCAGCCGCTACAAGTGTTATATCGGGCTGTTCGAATGTCTGTTTCAGCACAGTCAAGAAGGCATCATAATTCCGAAGAACTGGGTCGTTGGATGTGACAAGAGGCGTAGCCCAAGCCAGGGCATTGCTTGTCATATTAGACACCATAAATCCCACCTTTATGTGGTCTGTGGAATAGGTCTGTGGACGAAAGGCAAAATGGACTGAGCACGCTTCCAAAAATTCTTTCAAGTGTTTAGGGGCTCCATCAAACTTGCCGGAGGACAAGGCCATGGGAGGTAAATCAAACTCCCTTGCTTCTCGGTGAGTGAACAATTGCTTCAGGGTGGCATTCTCAGATTTGACGTTCTGTAGTTCTGTGTTCATAGCCTGAACCGCGGCTACCAACTCTTGTAATTGTTCCGGGGTAGCCATCTGAATCTTTTGGCGTTGCAAACTGTCAGATTCCGGTCTTTCCTTCACTTCATCCGATTCACTCCAATCCCCCTCCTCCTCACCTGTGAGTTCCGAATGTAAGGTTCCCCCGAACCGCTTCTTCCACAGTTCTTCTTTCCTCTTTCCTTTTTTTTGTGGAAGGGATCTGCCCCAAAGGGAAGCCACCCTGACTTCTGAATAGAAGATCTAGGGGGGCCCCTCCTCCGGTTCAGACCAGCGGGGAAAAAGCCGTAGGCATTAAAAACCCCTAGGTGATGTAGTGAGATGAGATTCGACACAAGGTGATTTCTTGTCTGAGAAGCCGGCTGGAAGTGGCAGACCAGGATACGAGAGATGTCGATCCTGAGAGCAGAACGCGAGAAATGCAGGAGCGGGGAAAATGAGAGAAAACAGGAGGGGAGGGGGAGAGAGGAAGTAGCTGCGCTCCCTGCTAAAACTGACGTGAGCCTGCGGAACCAAGGGCAGTAAGAAAGACACAAAGGAAGGGGGAAAGCAGAAGGGAGAAATACCGGCACCGAGAAAAGGCGCCGAGCAACAACAGCGGGAGAGAAAAACTTACTAGCGCTTCAACCCGAAAGCCTGACGCGAGTAGGTTGCAACGCGCAGACTTCCGGGTAGGAGCGGCTAATAAGCGATCACCTTCCGGCAGCCGGCTGGAAGACTAGACCGCCACTGTGCGTTGCACGGAGACGTGGCGGAACCGCTAATGGCCGCTCCATCGCCATCGGCTCCATGCACGCCAGTCGCGGCGGATCATGACAGCAGTGCCCGTTTCTGCAGAATGACGGATTAGGTGGGCAGGGAATGGAGTAACCATTACATCAATTCTCTGGTGACTTCTGCATGATCAACTCAAAGCTTTAACATCCCCATTCATCAGGGTTGCAAAGTCGCTCTTGGTGGCACGGGTGTGCCCATCTGTGTTTCATGATTCTGCTGTGACTAGAGCTTTCTGTTCACTTCGTCGATGGTCCCATGTGAGGTGGAAACACTCTCCGGTGGCTTGTGCTTTCGTGCTTTAGGAATGTGACCTAGCAGCATGGGCTGAGTTGCCCATTTTGGTCTAGGGCCAAGCCTGATTTGCAGTTGGCTTTGACGCGTCTGCAATGGCCCACCAGGCTGAAAAGAATCGTTTTCAGAATGCCCTCAAAGTAATGCCAGTGGTTATGATTAATTCAAAGGTTTTTCCATTCATCACTCAGTGTTGCAACCTCTGCTTGATCCCACGCGCACTTTCCCTGGGCTACAAGCAAGAGTGATCTGCATGACTGGATGGATGATCAAGAAAATGTTGAATAACCAAATTATGGTGACGTCATTGAGAAGGATCTGGGAAGGAACGGCCCAGGCAAATTCACAGAAGTGTTTTATAATGGCAAAACCCCATTGGAAAACGTTTGGCGAATTAGACCCGTTGGCTGTATTGTCCACCAGCAAACATCTGTCTCTGTGAGCCTAGAGGTGTCAGTGTGCAAGGGAAAGCTCAGAACGGCGCTGCGCCTGGGGGCGTTTTGAGAGTCAGGACGAAATCAGATGAGTTCTGCGAGCACTTTTTCACAGCGCTTGCGAGCCAGAGCCTGTGTCACCTCCGGAGCCTATTTCTCCATCACGTCATCGGAGCGCACTGTTTCCAAGCATCCATCAGAGGGAATTAGAAAGTACTTCAGCCCCCTTAGCCAATCAGATATGGTTTCCAGTTCTGTTATTCCTAGCTTTCTTTACGAATCTGGAAAGTGCGTTAGCATTGAAGTGCCGTCGGGGCAGACGCGGCGCATCCTCGTTTCCAACCATGAGGCAGAAGCTATTAAGACGTCAGTTCCTTCCAAGTGCTTCAGTGAGTTGGGGGAAGGCGAAAAGGGAAGATAAGACCCAGGTACTTAACGGCCCCAAGTGACCAAAAAAATTCATCGCAGCTGTCTGGCGGGATTGGGAATTCAATCTTGACTTCCAAAACCCGGTTGTTTTTGGCTCTGGAAAACCCCCAATCTGGACGCAGTGCAAACAGAAAATGTGTTCCTCGTTCGCCTTCGTAATTGACTCAAGGCTTACTCGAACGGGGATTTCAGAACCTTGCTGCAAAAGCTGCTGGACAAATGCGTTTTAATCAAAATACGGGCTGATCTTTCAACACTTCACACGTTCGGTTTCCAAGGAAACGTGCCCTGTGAGCAAGTTTGCACGAACACACATGGGGGGGTGGGGGTGGTCATTTAAAAACAAATGTTAATTGCGTGCAGGGAAGCACGGGCGTTTGCACTTAGCCTGCATGCAATTTTCATCATTTGTAAAGTGAGGCAAATTTGCTTTTACTCTTTGCTTTTACTCTCCATCGTGCAAAAAAGTTAACACTGCCAGCAAATACTCTTTACAGGCGGCGTTTTCTAGTGGAATGCCCAGGAATCCACCTAGTTTGGACCAGGTGCAAACCCAAGATGGATTCCATGGGAATCCATTAATTGTCCACCTGCATAAAAATGTCATGCAGGCGGGAAAAGGAAATGCACTGAGGAGACAGAGAAGGCATGCACGTCGATAGCCTTGACACTGTGTCGAAACTTACCTCACTGGGCAAGGAAGTACGTCAAGGTGTAAAAGGACCGTGACACTTTCACACCATTGGACGTGTCTAGCAAAACCCTCAAGTCACATGGGGATAAGGAGGGGCTATATCAGGGAACGTTGCATTGGTGAACGTTCATTAAGCACTATGCAAAAATTGCACTGGTCCAAAAAACATATACTTTCACTGCATTTTTCTACAGGGACAAATTCTGCCCTAGGGCAAGGTGCAGTTTAAACATTGTCAGGGTGCAAACATGCTTAGAAATAATACCTGTTTGTACCAGGGCAATGTTTTCCCTATGGAAAATTGCATTTGCACTGATGCAAAATTATTGAAAATGTAGAGTAACCCCTCTACACTCACTCCAGAAAAAATACAACCCACTAGGGAAAGCCCAGCACACCTCTTGCAAGCAGAACAAGGTTTAATCTCATAAAAATACAAATACGTGGCAACAAAACTCTGCTGCCATAGAGCGCTGTGCCAAAAACAACATGAGCAATAGATTTTACAGGTACACAGCGTCAAAGATGATGTACATCACATAGGTTACAAGTCCAGGTTGCTGGTTGGTGGGAGCCTATACACGTATAACCTGCTCCATACCGGATGCCAGACGATTGGTCCCAGCATCTTCTGCCCATCTTCTTCCACATGGGGACTCTTCTTCTGCCATCATTGAGCACAAAGACAGTAATTGGCAATTATTTACACAGGCCATAATTAGGCCATATAATCCGAAGGGAGTGGGGGGGGCATTACCTGTACCGCATAGTTAGAAGCCGGAGCGAAGCAAGAGCTTGGATGGAACCCCGGGGGCATTACCTGACCAGTAATGCCCTCCCCCTCAGAGGGTTATATTGCTATTAGTACCCCGGCACGTTGTACCCGGGTACTAATAGCAATTTTTCTTGAGTTGAGAAAAAGTACTGCGACCGAATGGTTGCCAGGGATCGGGGAGAAGGGACTACATGTAGTCCCTTCTCTCTTTACATGACGGCCATTAAAACGAACATAAAAAAAAGTAAACAAGCAAAATGGCCACAATGGAAGGGGCGAAGGGACTACATGTAGTCCCTTCTCTCTTTCTATGGTGGCCACTCGCGGAAAGATCTCCAGGTTGCGGCAGTCACCTGAGCCTTGTCGGGGAAGATTATGTCCCATCGAGGGCCAATGAGCATGCTTTTTATAAGCTCATTGACCCTCGCTGGGTACTAATTTCACAACTCTAGTGTGCACCTGGCATCAAGGACACGAGCGAGGTGGCTACTTTTGAGGTCATGATAACTTCTCAGAACTACGTGCACCCCCGCTCCTTTCCCAGACACGTTGGCGCCTCCACCTCTTTCCCACCTGCGGCATACATTTGTTACCTTCTCCCCTGGCACCCGGCAGCACAAATCACATGGACTAATAGTGGGCGCAGCCCATGCCTTCTCTCTGATCTTCCTGATCGATTGATCACTCTATAGTTATATGGCCAGGGGTCTTGGGGTGGTCAGTGTACTCAAATGTTTGTGTCCTCAGCTTTGGGGGTTCTCGGGCCGCTATAACGTATGAGTGATAACAGTAAAGGCCTAAAGCCCTCACCTCCCTGTCCTATGGGATAACTCTTCAAAGACCCATTGCAACCTGCACTTGGCCTTGCAGAGCACATTCTTTCTGGGTTGTAGGCTTTACTGATAAGACACAATGAAGAACTGTGCGTGTGTGTTCAAGGAATAAATCTTCTGCAAAGCTGCCAGGGCTGCGAGCAACAAGCGTACGCACACCCTTCTAACTCTTGCCACTTAATCTAAATGAACTAGCATAGCCGTGGCAGTAGGCCTCAATTTCAAAATGGCGTCTAACTTCTAAAATGGAGTTTCAGGACACACATGATTCTAATTTTCCAATTCACTAAGGTTCCACTACAATCCAGCTTCTACGAGCGGGCCCCCTCCCTCCTCCATTCTCCTTCTACAACCATCTTATCCTAAATCGCCTGGGGGCTTGGGACATTCGCCCTTGCTTCCCAACATAACATTAGCCTAACATTCTGCTAGTTGTGCAATCCTGTGGCTGCAAATGGAATTGAATTCATAAGAATGAATTGAGCATTTTCCCCCCAAAAAATGTCTTAACACATTTTCTGTGTGGCCATTTATTGTATTTTTTCTTGCCTGTAGGGTGCTTATGAAAAGCAATGTTATGGATGGATTGAAATAATGCTGTATTAAGTAGTAGGCAAATTGAGGAAGGCACAGGGATGCACATTCACCAAAACGCCAGGTATCACACATATCACACACCAGAGGATGTCACAAGACATGAACAGCATCATAAAAACTGATGCCATTTTAGCCTCGACACTGATGACAGCTTAGGAAGTGACATACGTAATATAAAAAAAAACTCACAATACGTGCATGATTAATACAACTATAAACAGTTACTGAAGAAGTCAGCAGAGTCTTTTACTGCTGTCTTGGCCATTTATAGTCCTAAATATACTTGTTACAAGGAATGCCTCACATGCCCAGCTGCTACAAGAATAAGCTAAGTGCATACCTCAGTGCTCTGGTACTGCCATCTTAGGCCAGTAAAGGCCCTATATGCCTACTATCATCAACATATGGAATGTACAGCCTGACATGAACAGCTGCGGTCATCATATGCCAAGGGCATCCACAAACGGTCCCGTATTCCATCTTATGCTACTAAATACCTGATATACCTGGCACAGCCTCACATGTCCGAATCTTGCCATCATATGTCAAATGCGCACATGCCATCTTATCACTAATAGTACATCTTACGCCTGCAGTAGTCGTCATATGCAGGATCTATCCTCATGTTCAGGTGCTCACATCACACTGATACATGCAAACTCAGCAGTCCCAGTAATGCTGTCTCACGCCAACTAACATCTCATATGTTTGGTATAGCACTCCTATGCATGGCATACTCACAAGCAGTGCTCAAAATAAGATTTTAAAGTGGGAGCGTTTTCCTTCATACATTTTAGAAGAGGAATTAAGTGTTTCTATTGCTAATGAGAGTACATATGTGTAGGCAAAATATGTTTAATTCAGAAACAAATACCTATTTGGTAATACATATTATTTTATTTTATTATTTATTTTGTATTACATTTATTATACGCCGAGATCTGGAGGTATCACGGCGTGGTTACAGACAATGGGTAAGTACAATCTTAGTATTATAACAGAAGCACACAATAGCACAATGCTAATGTTACATACAGTATATATACAAATGGAGGCTGGAGGTCTGGTCAGGGTGGGTTAGTGACCTTAGCTCAGTTTAGTATTGGTTGAATAACCAAGTTTTCAATGATTTTTTGAATTGTGGGTAGAATGTTTCATTCTTGATATTGATGGGTAGGGAGTTCCAGTGTTTAGGAGCAATGACTTAGAAGCTGCTGCCCCCCGCTTTCTCTCTTTTATATCGTGGGATTTTGAGGTGTGAGTTATTATTGGATCTGAGGAGTATGGTCTCAGATTTCTTCATGACTGTATTGATGAGGTATTTGGGAGCTTTGTTGGCAATGCATTTATGAGTAATGCTTAGGGTTTTGAATAGTATCCTGGCGTGGATGGGGAGCCAGTGGTTGTCTCACCTGATATTGGAGATGTGTTCAGATTTTTTTATTCATACTTTTTGGCTTAAAGTTCATCTTGCGCTCAACCAGTAACTATATTACACTTCCTTCCCATGTCTCTGCTCTAGGAGTTTAACAGTTTCGAATATATTCCTAAAGCTGACCGGGTGGAAGAAGGGGGCCGGTTCCCTCGTGCTGTTGTTTTCTATTACTTGTCATTATTTGTGAAGTGCAGCTTTAAATGTCTTAGTAAAGCCATATTATACCAGTTAATCCCCCAAATGCCTGGCACAGTTACCATATGTAAAGGTCAGTATGGCAAATCCAGACAATGCCATCATATGCCAAGGGCAAGCTCGAAAGCCCCACAGATGTCATTATATGCCAGTTAATGCTTAAAATGGCTGTTCTAGTGATCAGGTGCAGGGTAAAACCTTACTTGCCCAGTTACTGCTGTCATATGCCACGTAGAGCCACCAAATTACACAACGATGCTATTTAGTGCCAGTTAATGATTTACACACCTTGTATAGTCATCATATGCAAGGTAATGCATCACAGACTCGAGCGCGTCCCGCCACTTAAAATCCCTGCAGCCTTCTGTTTGATGGTGGAAGCAGATTAGAGGGAGATCATTTTGGAACAGCAGAAAGTAGGCATGGTTCAGAAAGAGCACTGTTTGGTTTCTCTGGCAGGTGCTGCTACTGTGACCTCTGACCCAGGAGTCATAGGAGCAGTGGCAATGGCAACAAAGGGGAAGCCAAGAGCACCAGTTGTTTCCCTTGGCAACAGCCAAATCATGGCCTTTCGGAGGAATGGGAACGAGGGTCCCCTAAGAACACCACGGTCCTGTTGAACTGAACACAAAGATACCAGCCCCATGTGTTGGCTCCTCGTATTACAACCAATTGATTTCACATACACTAGAGAAATCGCAGCCATTGTTTCCTCGATCTGAGCAGCTGTGAATCTAAAATACTTTTTATTTTTGTAGACCAAACATATTTTTCCGTCTGCTGACTTATTTTAGTACAAGTTCCATGAGCGAGAAAATCAGTCTGGCCAAGTAGGCCTTACTGGTGTATTGCCCAGAATCTAAAAGAACCTACCATTGGCTTTAAGAACACAGAGTATGTGTGAGCGTCTTTTTAGTGAGGATTGCCATGCGCCATGCCCCACAGCTTTGTGCCTAATGAGTGCACAGAGATGTGCTGCATGCAGAGAGGAGTGGCATGTTTGCCCCAGGCCTCGGGCCGCATGAAATGCGGGCCGATGGAGGGACTGGGAGTTTAGGCGCGGGGTGGGGGGAAACGGCGTGAAAGCAGTAGGGAGGGGCGTCCAAACGGCACCACAAGAAACAAAAGGAAAGGGCAGGAAACAGCACCTGGGGAAGGTGCAAAATATAACAGCAAGGGGCCGGGGGGAAAACCGGCCCCCAAGAAGGAACAAAAAGCCTGGGGTGTATAAGTAAGCCAGGAAAAGGAGAGGCGGCACAAACCAGGTAAAGAGCTCACCTCTCTCCGGTAGGCTCTTAGTGCCTGGATAAGGGGAGGAAAAATGTTTGCCACCCAACCCACCCTACAAGAG
The DNA here is from genome assembly GCF_040938575.1 of Ambystoma mexicanum. Taxonomy (NCBI): domain Eukaryota; kingdom Metazoa; phylum Chordata; class Amphibia; order Caudata; family Ambystomatidae; genus Ambystoma; species Ambystoma mexicanum. The sequence goes on from NC_090927.1 coordinate 1,167,910,452, forward strand.
TAACGGAAGAAGAAGGGAGCAGGCAGGAGCCGGAACGCCGAGTACTCTTTCGGTACACGGTCCAAAGCATGTCGTAGGCGGCATGTGCCCAGGAACGAAGGCCCAGGGATAACAAGGACTCAGGAGGAGCCTTGGGCAACTTCGAGACTGGACACAAGGTGCCCAAAAGCATATGGCAGCGTATTGATTTTTGTTGTTTTGTATTGTCTGTAAGAAAATAAAATGCCTACGGCATACAACTTTTCCATAAACATAATTGGTCTGTGATTTATTATTTAGGTAGGGATCTGGTAAGAAGAACAAAGCGAGCCCACAATACTCAGCCTAATGCCACACATGTTTGGAGGGGGCTGCGGCATGAAAAGGTGGCTCTTGATGGGAGTGGAGTCCTCAGAGTACCGCTGAATTGCGCATGCCTTTCTGCCTTTTCGTGCTTGTGAAAGCAAGTCACAGCCGCTCCATGCTGAGCTGCTCATTTTGCTTTTATATCTTCATTTCATCCGATTCTTTTTTGACATGTTTTGTTCAATGTTTCTTTTCTTGTTTGCACGGATGGGCGGGGTTTGCCTGGACATATTTACACATTACTTTTCTTTCCTTGCTGGCTCTGCTGGGAGAGCTGTGTGGCCTCCTCCACCCTTGAAAGTTACCTGCTCCCATTTCAAGATAGCTTCATGTGTAAATCCTCAGCATGGCAGAGCGGCAGATGTGTGCAGCAAGGGCACTGCTTGCTCACCGAGAGCACACACAGGCAAGCACATCTGGACATGTCTAGGTCATGTTCTGACTTCCAGGCCTCTGGACCTTTTTCTTGGCCCTACATGTTTCAATCCCTTTCTCATCCATTCAGGGAAGGGGCTTACTTTCCGGCGCCATCTTGACTGATCCTTCATGATAAGCTGAGTAGCACCAATGTATTCTGTAACTCCTTTAACATTACCCGTTTTTTCATTTTCTTGTATTTCAAGCACTAAACCCCTTTGCAGCAAGATCCCTTCTCCCATTCTCTGTATCGCCATTATCTTAATATACTACCCCATGCACTTATTCACCGTTTTTAAAACACTTTTAAAATTTAATGTGTGGGCCAACTCTTCTGCCCTTTCCATGACTCTTTCCGTATTGGACAACGTTTCGTGATGACAGTGTCTGAAAGGGAAAAGTGGAGAGTGGAAGTAAAGATAGAGAGGGAGTGGTGCTGGACCTCACTGATTAAACACACAGGTGGTCCAAACCACATCACATACTGTTTATTGATGGCATTGAGAACACATGGTAGGCTGATTGGAGCTCAGCTTGCAGAGTCATCCTACTGCTGTAGTGCAAGGAAATGGCAGGGTAGGAAAACGTACGCACCAATAAAGTTCAAGTTTTCCGGTGGGGTCAACGGATCTGCCGGTGGGCCTGACCTGCCAGTAGATCATGCCCTTACCGGCAAAGGAATGCCTGAATCACCGGCACCGGTAATACCAGTGCTAGTGATCCAGGCTATCCCATCGGGACTCCATGGGAATGGGAACTTACCGACTCTCCACCGCCTGTAATATCCCGGTAATACCAGGATATCGCACATCAGAGATGGTAAGGGCATTTTGCCGGTATCCCGGTACTACTGGCGGCATACGGGCAAACTCCTACTGAGGACCAAAGTGTTTGAATGTGCAAAGGCCAATCTTCTAGGTTGCAAGAGGTGTGGCATTGAGTAAAAAGATAGAACAAATTAGCTTAAGTGTTTACGTAGGAAAGGGGACCAAGCATATATGGGTGACACAAACAGAGGACATTTAAAACAAGTCTTAATTCCTACAACAGCAAACAGGCCAGGACACTAGAAATAGAAATCTGGGATGAAATTAAAAATAAATATACTCATGTGTTCAGATCTAGGATGGACGCGTCATGGGATACACCGAAAATATATGGCTGCATCCAGGTGCTCTGTCAGTCAAATATAACATGAGGACAACCCCCGTCATTGCCAGACAAGGTAAAAAAGACTAACTGCAGGAGCTGCAAAGTGAAGGAATGATTGAGCCAGTGGAAGTCATCGAACGGTTGAGATCAGGAGTCATGAGTCCTGATTAAAATACCTTATTCAAATAAATTGATATTTTTACAGCCTGAGATCTCATCCTGCAAAGAAAGCTGCCAGATTCTGTCTGATACAGTAGTTTGCCTTAAGTACTCCATCTCCATTGAAGCACAAGGCTGACTTTATATGTCTTCAAAGCTACAGCTGATCCTCGAATCTGGAAATGAAGTGGTTCATGGGACTCTCAAAATTCCCTTCTAAATATATTTATTTTATGTAATTAGGTTTTGTATCAAGCACTGCTGGCATTTACCTGAACTGTTGTTGCTTTGGGACGTGTGGGAAAAATGGTAAGGTTTGCTTTGCAGGAGCACAAGGAACAAAATAAGATGGCTTTGCTGTTGTGTGGAGGAATGCAGATACGAAGGGACCGAGGTCGGTGTGTTGGTGTGGGTGAAGATGCTGAGGGCAATTGGGGTATGTGTAGCAGGAAGGGAGTCCAAGGTGTAGGTATCCTCCTGGTCTGCTAGTAATGAGGCCTGACCTGAGGGTGAGCATGAGTCCAGGGTTGCTGGAAGGCTGTGTGTGACTTGCTGGTAGAAGAGGTGTAGAGTTTGAATGGTGTTTCATGTGTTCAGGGCAGGGAGGTGCTAATAGGTGTCACCTGCAGTGTTTGTGTGGCTTTTAATGTGTGTAGTAAAAGGTGGAAAGTTGAATGATGAGCAAGTCCATGAGGGACACAAACAATCAGGAAGCCATATAGCACAAGGCAAAACATGACATAGCAAGGTATCAAAATGCATGACAAGACATACAAGATGCAGCCGAAAATAATCATCGACCACCTCTACCAGCCTCAACTCACTTAGAAAGAACACATCACACATTGGTTCTAAGTCAATAAACAAATCTTCTTCAAAACACTCTGCATAACACACAGCCAAGGAGTGGAATTCATACAGGAACAAATCTCCATCTACAAATCGACATGAACACTAAGGTCCAGCAACGACATCAGAGGATCAGCTTTCTCCTGCATAGCGGTGAGATTCTGGAACTCGCTCCCAAAGGAAATACAAATAACAGAAGATCACCTAAAATTTAAGAAACTATTAAAACATGGCTCTTTAAGTCAACAAGCTAGAGAGGAAACACTGGCGAAAGAAAAACCACCAATGCTGCACAATAAGACACTGTGACACCAGATCAGCCAAAGAAACAAAAATCAAATCAAACTCGATAAAATAAGATTACGCCAAAGGATTAATCCAATGCACAAAAAAAGACCCAGATGACCCCTGACTAATCCTACTAAAAACTCTCAACACTGATGAAACAAGACACATACCTTTGCCACAAAACAAAAACCCTGCAAACTACAAGCACTCTAGGAACTCTCCACAACACCAAAGACACACATAAAACACCCAAATACAACCACCCATCAAACACCAGACATATGTCGATCAACTAAAACTGTGAGAAACCTGAAGTTGTCTCACCCGCCAGTCCCCAGGGATCTATCATCCAGGTGGCCAGGACACGGCCATCGCATTTGGATCTAGTTCCTGGGGGTGGACCAGTGTGGGAGGATCACCTGGATGAGTGGTCCTCAGGGAGTAGAAGTGGGACACCAGAGCGTGAGACACGGTATCCCCTTCCTTATAACACCTTTTCCCCATCCTACCAGGTAGGATGCCTAGGAACTCAACCCCCTTTCCCGACACAAACACTTTCTCACGGACACAATTGTAATCAGGACATTAAAAGGTAATGGTTTACACCTTTGACACTTGGGCCCAGACTAACAGGAATATATTGATTCTGGACGGCAATTAGGTTGTATCTATGCGCTTCATTATGAGTCCAGCGGTAACCCTGCTGGTGCTACTGGTGGGTTGCCACTGGACTCGTAATAATTTCCCGGCACCTGACTTCCCGGTGTCACCGGCTCATTATGAGTCCAGTGGCCCGGGAAGTCAGGTGCCGGTAAATTGTAAGACCCCATTCCCATAGAGTCCAACAGGGCTCTATGGGAGAGGGGACACGGAATCGCCAGCACTGTTGCTAATGGTCCCAGCGCTTCCATGAAGTGTTTGCCTACCGCAGCCACTGCACCCGGCATGGTCAGACCTGTCGGGCACAGCGGCCCTGGCAGACAAACATGTAGTTTGCCGGTCCGAAAAATAAGGGTGCCGGTGAGCTTACCGGAACCCTTGTTTCCAGACCGTCAATCTTAGAATGAGGCCCTATTGGGCAAAACACAACCACATTTGGACATATGAATACGTCCAAAGTACAGTCGAGGATTAAGAGAAAGTGCAAAAAGCCACTAGGAAGAACAATCCAGAACAGAAAGGAGTTGCATACAGCATGAATTATTTATTTTCATTGCCTGGTATATCGCCATTGTAAGGCTTTAAACATAACATTGATAACGTAAAGAAACCTTCTCTAATGCTTGTATCCTTGCCATATTGGAATGGGCATCATAATCCATGGAGTCTCTTCAAACGTTACAGATCAGTGATTCTGACATTCAATAACATAATATAATGTCTGTTTGCGGTCTAGATGCTGCATCCCCGGAGGCCTGGCGCACAAAAGGTTGCGCATAAAAACATGGCATGCTGTGCATTGGGCTTCCGGGGATGTGGTATTTAGAGTACACAGAGCAGGCAGCTGGAGTCCGAAGCCCACAGAAGGCAAGTGGGGGAGGGGCAGGAGTGGGGTGGATGGGGTGGAAGGTACCGCGTAGAGGTTAGTGATCAGTGGAGGGGCGAGGACCATCCGATAGGGACCAGGAGAGGGCCGTTTGCACAAGGCCCACCTGTAGAATGCAGCCTTTTGTGCTGGAATCATGTGGCCTTTTGTACGCAGGCTACAGGCATAGATCCATATTTTCATCAGCCAGCCACATTCTAATATGATGCTATAAACTTAATTTCATTAAAGGTTTTAGGTTTGTTTTTCTGGAGCGGTTAATGAGAGCTTACATTCTCTGTGAGAGCTTGAGAAGACACATATTAGAGAAGGGCTTAGCTTCAGAATGCAGTCATGCAGTATGAGTAATCTACTGGTGAAAATGTTGTTATGGTAGCAAGTAGAGCTTTCTAAATTGGGGAGAGATTTGTGAATGATGAATTTGAAAGCATTCTAAGATGTTGTGCTGCTTGGTAATTGGATGTGTTTTCCCCTTTTTTGCTGCATTACATTGTGATTGTTATTTTTGATTTTGGATTTTTGTAAAGTTTTGCCTGCATTATAGGACAAAAAACAGATTAATTTATTTCCGAAGACCTATAGGCACTGTCAATGCTGATAGGCATGGAACCCAAGAAGCAGCGAAGAACAATAGGCCAGCCTAGCTATACAAATGCAGAAATCAGGCGTTTGGTAATGTGAACAGAAAGATAAGTGAAGTGTTTCAAGGATGGGAAGAAGCTGGTTTGAAGAAGGTAAGCTTTCTTCTTGATGCACCAACGTCCCTGTGCTCCATCCAACACCACTCACTCAGACATCCTTTCTTCACTCAGATCAACCATCCTCATGGGACTCTGATTCTCATCACAACTGGAGTCTTCAAAGACCCAACTTCTGCCACACTCTTGATCCGTTCTCACATTTTCGCTCACATCCAGACCTTCACATCTCCACTTACTTACTCGATCCATGTTCAAAATGGAACCATCCTGAATCCTGACAGCATTATGGAACTCTGCCTTCAATTCCACAGGCTTTGACTACTTGGAACTCTGCTTTCTTCATCAACCTCCCTTTCTTAATTCTCATCAACTCACCCGGTACAGCACGCCTCTTCACTGAGTCAGCAACAACACCCTTGCATGGTTCCTCATTCCCATTGTTCACGAATTTACACTTATTCACCCACACAGGATTGATTGTGGTGTTCGTCTCCCTGCCTCTCATGAGCAAAAATTGAGATTTCCCCGTATCAGCTCAAACAGAATTCATAATACTCAATAACTTCTCCTGAATTGCTACCTCTACTGACGTAATGTTCCTGATACTTGTTTTACCGTTTCAACCAAAACCCTGTTACATCCCTCCACCAAGCTGTTGGTCTGTGGGTGATAATTGGCTAAAAACATCCATTCAATGCCTACAGACTTGTATAACTCATCATCTTGCTACTTCCGAATTGTACACCATTGTCACTAATCAACTTGTTAGGGTAACCTTCCCTCCCAAAGACACACTGCAAAAACCTTATGACATCCGTTGTGTCCACCTTACGCGCTAGCTTGACCTCGACCCACTTGGAACAGTAATCTACCATCACAATCAGGAATCTTTTCTCTCTCCCCAGATTACCAAATGGGCAAACAATGTCAATAGTGACTTGCTCCCCTGTTTACTCCAGCCTGCAAATAAACACTGTCTCTGACTTGCGAACCTTACAACTCTTGTCCTAGTTCTGACAAGGCCAACAACACCTTAGAAACCTTTAAACTTTAAAGTCAACACCAGGCCACCAATACTTAGGCCTGACATTCCACTTAGTGCCTGTCGACACTGGATGTCCTTGGTGAGCACTCTCTAACAGTCCTTGCCTCAAACTTTCAGGCAGTATTAACTTGTCGACTCTCAACAACAGATCATCCTCAATTCATCACTCTTCTCTAATCTCCATAAATGGAAGACAGGCTTCATCCAACACAGCTTTGTTAGGCCAACCTCTTATCGTCTAATCCATGACTCTGCACAAAACCTCATCTGCTTGAATTTGCTCAACCCATTTCTCTCTAGGAATAACCTTCAACACCGCTGCAAACCACATCCACATCTTCATCCTGATGCCCATCACCAGTCTTCAACAGTAATCTTGAAAGGAAATCAGCCATTTTGTTCTTAACTCCAGGCATATAGTTGACATCAAATTGATGCACCATCCACCCTGTGTTCCCACCAACACCACTCACTCAACTGACACCTCACACACCCTACATTCTATACAGCTCACACACCCAGCATTCCAATAGAACATTCAACCAGGGAGCACAGGAAAAGTACACAAAGGATACTGCAATACGCTCACAGAGTTTAAAAAGTTGGTAGTGACAGGAACGAGCAGTGGACGAAATGTGGAAGGAGAAAGAGAGTGAAGAATCAAACATAGCACCAAGATTACAAGCAGAATGTGATAGTGATATAGAAGAGGGGGGAGAGAAAATAACCAATGTTTTAATTGGATTACAATGAAAATAGTTCATCCAGGATTGCATGGCAAGTAGTGAGTCAGAAAGAGAAGAAAGAAGAGAGTCAGTAAGATTAGTGAATGAAAATATATGTGTGAGTCATCCGCATAAAAGTGATGAGAAAAACCAAAAGAGGCAATAATGAAATAGAGCGGAATTGTATAGAGGAAAAAAAACAAAGAACAGGTAAAGAGCCTTGAAGCACACCAAGTTTTAAAGGAAAAGTGGAAGAGGTGTAGTTAGCCCAAGAAACAGAGTATGTGCAATCAGAAAGCTAAGAGTGAAGCCATTTGAGAACCGAATTCTGAAAACCCAGGTGAGAGAGAGTAGAGAGAAGAACAGAGTTATCCAAGGCATCTAAAGCAGTAGATAGGTTGAGGAGAACAAGAATCAAGGAGTGCTTAGCGTAACAAGCTGATAGAAGAGAGTTAGTAACATAGAGAAGGTCTGTTTCCATTGAGTGAGGTGAATGGAAACCAGATTGATAGGTGGGTAGGAAAGAATATCGGTTAAGATAGGCAGAGACCTGGACATAAACGCTACGCTCTGAAGTTTAGATGGAAGAACTGTAGGGTGCTCCATAAAGATAAGCTAAAGAACACTGTTGTTACAGGTGATCAGATCATTCCTCTTGCACATATCACTCATGGATTACAACATTAGGGTCTGGATTTTGCAGTTTTTTAAATTTAAAACAATGCTTCTGCCGGGTGCTGGGTCCATCTCTTCATCAATTGGCTCTGAGGTGGGGAACATGCCTGCTTTAAAGATCTGTCGGCCAAAGGAAAAAAGACGAAGCCTCGTTTTCGAATTTCAAGGAGGCATGCGGGGATAAGGCACACAGGGTCATGGATGCATTGTGTCAAAAGGATGACGTGCGATACAGATGCTGGTCAGCGTCTGCTTACGGAGCCGTATGATTGGTTCTTGACCACCTCTGAGGTGTTAAATTGCTACAGAATTGTCCATCTGATTTTAACAGGAACAGTGACATATTTGATGTGCAAAAGATTTATGGCTTCCCTTTTGATGGGAGCAGAATGATATAGAGGAACAAGTCATTCCACCATTGCCAGTGTAACAACCTTAATGGTGGTGCTATCTCCTCTTTAAATATTTCATAAAAAGTCAGTAAACAAAAGATTAGCTCCAAGGACTTTGATGTTTGGCAGAGATTTTACTTTTTACATTATTTCATCTTTTGTAACTGGGGTGGTTATATTTTCCTGATGATCATTTGAAAATATCGGGCTATTAAACCCCTGAAGACTGTCCTCCAATGAATGCATTCTATTCTGCTTCTCTGCACAACATAATATGTTAGAGTGATTTCTGAACAAGCCATTTCATCATGATATGTGTTGCTGCCTTTTCTTCGAGCACACTATTGACCCTGTTACATGCTTCTAGAAAAGAGGTCTGTAACCTTTGGCTCGCCAGATGTTTTGGACTACAACTCCCATCAGCTCTAGCCTGCATAGTTAATGATGCAAGATCGTGGGCATTGTAGTGCAGAACATCCGGGGAGCTGAAGGTTGCAAACCCTAGAACCTCTATTGTATCACTAAGAATATCACAAGATCTGGTGAATTAAAGTATCACTTATTGCCTTGAATACCTGTAGTTATTTAACTGTCAGTGTTTCTTTTTTTGTTGTCCATATCAAAACAGTTAATTCTTATACCTTCAGCACGCTCCTCTTTTTGCACCCATAATTCGTCCCCTTTTCACAACCCTAAATTGTATGTTGGTATTGTGCTTTCATGGCATCCCAGACGATATCAATCAGAAAATGTGCTTCACTGAGTGCGGGGCTCCAGATAAGATTTTAAAGTAGGAATATTTTACTCTCTATTTTTGAAGTTGAGAGTCACATTTTCTTTTAGGTAGGAAAAAAGTAATTCCCAAACCTAATGGGGTTATTTTTCAGGCAAGTAAATACATGCGTACATATCCATACTTCTTTCTACCAGGAATTTGCTGTCAAATAAAAATGCATTTGTATCTTAACGTTTATCTTCAGATCAGGCAGTAACATTATTATCGGCCCTTCCTGGGGCACTGATCCGCTGGTACCATTGATGCAAACATATCCGTAGTGCTGTGTAGGTGGAGGCAGCAGGCAAGCACATACTCGACTGATCATCCCTATTGTTTGTGTATTTTGTTTACATTGGGAGTTTTTGAGTGTTTCCCGAGTGCCTTGTTTGCCACTTTTATGTACGGTTAGATTGGGTAATCCGAGCAGAAAGTTGGCCAAAGTGCAGTCTATGCCCCATTTGTCACTGCATCTGTCGATCTCTTCCACTACATTTGTGTATCTGGATAGTGAGTGAAGGTTGTTAGGGAGAATTCTCCAGAATGGCTAATTTCCCTTACCTGTTGAGTCCCTCAGCAGCTTTGCTGGATTTCTAGGATTTATTTTTTCGCCTGGTAAGAGTGTGAGCCTTTTTTTCCCCACTCTTACATGTGTTTTTGCTGTGTGTTGTGCATTTTTTGCTCATGGACTATGGAGTCTCACCTACTCCATAGGCATCATCTTTTTACTGTGTCTCACACAGCACCTTTAGTGCAGTGACACAGGGTTGTCTTTTTAGACTTCCCACTTTAAACTCCATTTTCTGGGACTGACTACTCTTTCCCAGAACATGTAAAGTTGCCATTGACTTTACTAGTCTTTTAAATTTACAGACCCAGTACAACATATCTTCCAATAGAGTACTGGAAGGGTTAATAGTTATCCCTTTTTGTCTGGTTCTCATGGAACATTATTTCCTTCCCGTTTCTCTAAGATTTGGCTGGTGGCAGTGGTATCTACCATTTTTATTCTACCGCGAGCTATGAAAATAGCCTCGCTAATGTTAGAGGCTATGGTGGTAGCCTCAAACTCTAACCCGCTGGACCCCTTTTATTTTTATTTGGTTCCGGTCAGGTTTATTCACCATTTCTTTTTTGTGAAGGTCTTTCTTGTGTTTTGCTCTGCACGCCAAACCAGGTTTGGTTGCTTTGTTCGCCGTCCTTTGCCGGGCTTCTGCACAGAAGCCCTCCTTAGGTGCCTGAGTGTCTGGGTGGACAGAATGTGAGGGAGGGGTTTGATGCCCCCTGCACAGGATCTCCTTGGAGACCCAAGTCGCACTCTAGTTTGATTGACTAGGTGGCTGTCCTTCCAGGACAGCCACCATGCTGTGTGATTGACATCCAGGATGTGTGAATGGGGGAAAACTGCTTAAAAGCAGGTTTCTGGGACTTGGAAGGCAGAGTCGCCACTGGAACGAGAGAACCAATGAGGAGCTGAAGGAAGATTACTGCTGCAACTACTGGACATCCTGGTGAAGCCCTGCTGCAGGTCCGAATCGCTGAAACTCCGACGACAGAGAAGATCTGCAAGGAATCTTCTTCCCTTTAGCTTGGGGGGAACAACTAGCTCGCCAAACACCAGACGCCGGCCTCCCTCTCCTAGTCGAATTTGCTGCGCATCTCTGCAGTGAACCGGATAGCCAGGAGGAACGGAACCTGTTTGGGTTTTAAGGAGCGCACCTTTTATTCGATGCTTTGCTCTGCTGCTGACTTCTTCCCTGGGCAGTGCAGGACAGTCCAGTCTTCCTCCTTCTTGTCACCACAACAGTCGCTTCAGGAACTGTGAGCCTGCAGGAAATGCCAGGAACAACCGCCTCAGCCACGGCATTCTTCTTCATTTAAGGTACTGTTCAAATCCGGTCGTTCGTTCCGTCCGACCGCTGTGAAAGTGTTTGAAATCTTTCGCCTCTCCGAAGGCTTGTCGTTCTTTACTCTTTTGAATAACCTTTCCTCCGACCAACTTCGTTTTGAACTCTTGGCAAAGACTTAACCGCAAACTACTCTGAACTGTGTGATCCTCTGCAAAGACTCTGAACCATTAAAATTGGCCCAGGCCTATTGACTTCAATCCTAGTTGTAGTAAGCCTTTTCTAGATTGCCCTGCCTATCACTTGTTGGTGTTGTTGATTTTGGATAACCTTGTCTTTTCCTCCCTTTTAAATTGATGGAGTGCCATTTTGCTCACTCTTCATTTTGAGCTTAACTTGTCCAGAATTGATTGGGGGTTATTGTAGTCTATTAAGATTGTGATTTTCTGCTGCTTTATAATAGTGAACTGTTTTATAACTGATGGTGTAAATAAATGTATATTCTTTTACTCAGAAACCTTGAATCAGTGTTTGTTTGAACCATAGTAATTGTTGTCCTTTGTGTAACTTCTTGCACTGCTCACTTTACTCTTGAGATAAGTCTGGCTCAGCCATCGCTACCACTTTACTGTGTAGTACAGGCTTGTACCAAAGGTGAAATTGGACTTACACTTGTAGTCTTAATTGTGTGTGGTGTTCCCAAAGGGTACTGCATATGATTCTGCCTAACAAAGGTACATTGCCATTCCTCTGCCCTACACTTCTCATCATCGAGTTGACCGCTGTCACTGGTTGCATCAACTATCCACTGCTTTTGTTACACGTGAGAATGCTAAACAGGTTGGGATGGTTATTCAGATTTACATATAGTTTGACATTAAAGAAAATGTTAAACAGGAAGTGCTATTGCACTGTGTGTGAGTAAACTGTTTTTAGAAGTGTTTCTTTTCTGACATGATGGCTTTCCACATCGCTGCAAATCAAAGTGTAATTCTAGAGGTGTTTGCTAATTTTCTAGAAAGCTAAATTTGTCTTATCCCACGGGTCATGCTTTCGGTTGTGCGTAAAACACGTGACAGACTATTTTACATTTTCAGTACCCATCCCAATTCAAGTATCTTGCACCAGTGTCACAAAAAAATCAGACTTTCATACTGGCTGAATGGCAGTTTTAGGACAGGGACAAACCCCTAGTAGTGTAGTGCCAGATATCCCTAATGTGCCAGCATGCCCCGTTCCTTTTGGGTGATGGTTCTGCAGTCCATGGGCCTTATTACGAGGTCGGCGGTAACGCGCCGTTGAGACTGACAGGTTGCCGCCAACCCCGTAACACCGGATTCACCGGCTGGCTTCCCGGTGTCACTGGGATATTACAAGTCCCGGCAGAGGGGGAAGTCAGGCGGCAGATCTTGTAAGTCCCTATCCCAGGGAGTCCCAAAGCACACACCCTGGGAATGGGGACTCGGAAGCACCGGCGCCGTCGCTGACGGTGCTTCCATGGCAACTCTGCCGGCCAAGGCCACAGTGCCTGGCAGGGTCAGACTTGGCGGGCGCAGCAGTCCCGGCAGTCAGACTCGTAGTGTGGCAGTCCTGAAACAAGGATGCCTGTAAGCTTACCGGGAACCTTATTTTTAGACCGCACACGAGTAATGAGGCCTCATGTTTTTTTCCTTACATTCTGGAACTTGCAGTTCTGTTTTTTCCCATTGTTGATCTATTACACAATTTTCCAGGATACAAACAGCCAACCTGAACTGGACAAGCATCTCACAAAAGGAATGGGGCTTGATGCCATGTCTGCTTGTCAGCAGCCTACAATCGCCCAGAGTCGGGGAACGGGGATAGACAAAGAGCACTTCCTCTAGGGTGTCGATAAACCCTCACCCATCCCTTGTAAATGCTGTAAACCTATGTGAGAATCAAGTTTGCTATATTTTTATCGGACAGATCTCTAATGCCCCCCACCTCATTCCTAGTCAAGTCTACGCTGAGTGAGTGAAAGGAGTGGTTTATGCAAACCCCTCTTACTAGTGAATTGCTCCTAAGACATTTTTCTTTTAAGGGTATGCATGCTCTGTTATATAGAATATTTATACTTCATCCATGACCACCCTAGGGGTATTATTATGCTGACCTTTGTCCGGATAGTTGTATATTGTACCTTGCAATAAGTAAACCTGAGAAGGCCTGTGGGGATGGAGGGCGGGGGATTAGTTGTGAGGCAAGGGGGAGCTGGAGTAGAAAAGAGACGAAGGGACCAACAGATGGCTTGGTACAAGAGGGTTAAGGGGAGAAGGTGCATGATAGTGGCCTCAGGAGTTGATGGCCGGTCAATGGTAATTGTATCACATAAAGATGATCAAGAGGAGAGGAAAAAGAGCCACCCAATTTTTCATTAAGGCTGTTAGTAGAACAATAGAGGTGTGGGACTAGATTTATTCAGAGCATGATTGTATCAAAACAGTGCAGCAAGAAGCACACAATAAAAGCCACACAAGCAATAGGATAGCGCCTCGAGGAAATATCACCATTGTACTAAAAATAAAATATCTAGTTGCCTGACTGATGAGCATTTCGCCACGTTGACGCAAGTCAAGTCACAATGGAAAAGGAGAACAAAGAAGGCCAAGTAGAGGTGGTCTCCCCAGAACAACAGAAAGAAGGAAAAGGCTGCCAAAGGCTTGTCCATGGCCAGACACATGGTGTTCTTTCCACCTAACCATGCAACCCACTGTAGATGCTGCATCAAACTGCTAGTCAAAGGACCACACCAAATGGGGTATAACAATGTACTCAAATCAAACCCCCCATGTAGACCCATGTCAGAAAAAACACCTTCAGCCATCCTTGTCCATTGCCTGATCCTTGCCTCTCTGCAACACATCCCAACCATTGCCTTCAGGGTAGAGGGCCAGAATATGGGATTGCACTCATTAAGCGTCACTCCAAACGCATGATCCATCAACCTCCCTGGGCCCCCTCACTGCATCCAAATCCTCCCACCAAATTCAAGAGTTACTCCATCCATCGCTCCATCCTCACAATCCATCACCCTCTACAGAATCCCTAATCCCCATTAGATCCCCACCTCCATCCCACACAGAAAACCTCTGCACCGATTTCTATCTCAGGTTCTTGCCGATTGCGTTGAATAATCCAACGCCACATCTGTAGCACATTTCTGGTTAGCAAGTAGGTCTCCAAATTGTCTATCCTGATCTACCCATTGGAGTATCCAGATACCCTCACACACCTGGCACTCCAACTGCGATCTGACGATGGGGTGTCAAAACCATAATATCCCCAAAAATTCTCCACTCAAACCCAAATCCATGCCCCTAACTGGAAACTTGAGCCAGGTGCCGGTAAAACCGCAGATACGAAAACCTAACATACATTCTTCAGGGGTTGTGCAACCTTTCATCGCTATTTCTGTCACCAATCACGTTCATAGATATGCCCAAGACAGGTGATGTGGGCAGTTCTGAGACATGTATCTTAGGCAAAGAGTATGTGCACCCCATTAGTAGATAATTGTTGCTCCCAAATACTAGATGCCAATCCTGAACATTGTGAGAATGTCAGAACTAAAACACACTGCAACATTGACAAAATAGTGGATGTCCGCTGTCTGGGGTATGGGTCTAACCAGGGCTATTGCTACAGCAGAGAACACAGGCAAATGGCAGAAGGGAGCTAGAGATGAAACCCTCCAGACAACTGTGGAAGAGTCTACTCAAAAATGACTAACATCCAAGAAAGCATCTGGTTCCAAAACTACTTTAGAATATCAGGAAAACCAGACACCCTTGTTGGAGTGCTCATTCTTTATAAATACGACTGCTAATAGTTTTTTCAAATGTTCACTATACCACATATTAACAACTTTAGAACTTCTGCATATATAGACATCACATTTGAAAGAACACAAATGTTGATATTAATCTGTAGCATGGTTGAATTTGTTCTGAATTACCTGATTCACAAAGATCAGCAGTTGCATGTATAGGTTATCATATGTGTAAGTTATGCTAAGCATGGTTGCAGCGTATTAAGTGTGGCATTCACAAAAAATCGTATTGAAGAAGCTAGTGACTTAAGCTCTTCATATCTTACACATGTAATTGGCTGTTGCCAGGCGGATTTTCAGAATCAAAGTTGGTGTGAAGGTTCGAGAAGCCAAAATAGTGGATCTGCAAGTGCTTTTCACACCTGGTGTAATCAAAGTCTACCCTTGGTAATGGGAGTGAGCAGTAAGGCTTAGATTGAGGTGTTCAGGGGTTTGGTGACAGGTACAGTTAACAATTATAGAGACCGACAAGTATTAGAATGTCCACATAGATGCATATAAAAATTACACACCACTTTAGTATTCACACAGTTAAATAGGTAAATGCACTGGAACATTACCCAAAATGGGGGAATGGATGTTAGCACACACATGAAAGGCCTTATATACTTTGTAAGGCTCCCACAACTATACTTCGGAAACTTAAGAAGTCCAGCCCTACTCTATCCAGTGTCCAGGTGTGCCACAGGTAGGTAGCACTAATTCTGCAGGTATACATAGTGAACTTAAATCAGACGCCTATGCCTCGAGTAGTTCGGCCATCACACTCAATATTCTCAAATAACTACGTCTGCAGTGTTAGAGCACAGTTCTTATTATAAAATAAGTATTCATAAATCAAGGTTATGATAAAGAAAAAGTCAGACTACCACCTTAGAGTCTAAGGGGACTCCAGACAGCACTCCTATACCCTGCCACCACCACCTAGAGTGAGCTTGCTCTCCTCAAAAGGGCTGACAGAATACTGGAAAGACAATTTAACTAAACTGAAGTCAATTATTACATCTCTGAAGCCATAGGGAGTAGCCTCTTCCTCTTCTATTCTTGCTCAAACAAACAACCTTCCAGACATTGGACATTTAAAATACCTCAGATAAGACCTCAATGTAAGGACTTATGCTGGGGCACATACAATCAAATCAAAGAAAATCCCCAGAAGGAACAATCAAAAAGCACAAAAACATTGCTTACCTTCTGAGGAGCCACATATAGTGGTGAAACACCTGTTGAGGTTTTTCTTAAATTTTGATGTATAAACGAAACTTTATGTTAAGAAAGTACACTCTAAGAGAATACTCTATTTTGATGAATATGCTGTGAATTTGACAAAGGAACATTTTTTTTTCTAATTAATGCACCAAAAAAGAAAATAAATATAAAAATGGAAATCTGAATATCTTTTTCATCATCTTTGCATGTACAACGAAGATCTACATTCATGTGAAGTCAATTATTGTATAATTGTTTGGATAACATGATTACATTACCAAAGAGGTTATCTCTGTGCCATCATTAGAAAGAAAAATGCTTTCTACAAAATTGGGTCGCCCAGGCTATCAAAAATCAGGAGAGATCTTCAAGGTCTTGAAGAAACTTCAGACTTCTCCTTAGAGCAGCTCAGTCCTTGCATTGTAGCAATTGCTATCACCTTTCTAATCACATCTCAATCTATATCGGATACATTTTCTAGTACTGTGAAGGCATGCAAATGATCCTTTAAACACTTTGAGCCCTATCTCATCGAACAACCTTGTTAAGGCAGCAACCACAATGAAGGCCTCAACTAAACACATCCACCCATGGCCTGCCATTCCAGTTAAGGACAATAAATTTCACTCTGGTCCTGGCACTTGTAGCACTGAATGCTCCCCCACTAAATGTGGGGTACCAACAGAACTAAAGAATGATTTAGTCTTCTTGCTACTGAAATAAACCTTCTGCTGCTTAGAATCTGTTGTCTAACTTCAACCTTATTACTAATATCACTTTAATAGGGTTGTTTGGAGAAAGTGACAGCACAACCATTCTTGGATTACACCATATTTAATTACCTTTTAAACCACAACCAGTCTGGCTTTCCATCCACTCTCAGCACTGAAAACATCCTACTTGACATAAACAAGGTGTTATTGTCCACCTTAAATTCCAACTATTTGCTGTCCTGTTGTTTTCAAGCTGTAAGTAGTATATCACCATCCATCACCAAATCCTCCTAGAGAGACTTCAACCTTCATTTGGCTTTAAAGGCACATTTCTCAAAGGGATATCCCAGTTCAGTCAAGACAGAAGTGTTACTATGAGTCTCTTCACTACTGGTGCAGGTCTGATGACCACAAGGCTCAGTCATATCCACATGATACTTTGTCTGCTATGTGAAACATATTCTTGAATCCTTCTCCAACCCCTACCATCTGTAAGCAGAATCATTCTTGTGCTTTCTCTAACCACACTCTGGTGATCAGAGAGGTTTCTGAATCTTCCCACTACCACCTCCACTAGCTCAAACACCTTAATATTCAACAAAATGTTGACGTCACCAGACCATGAGTGTTGTCAAGGTTGGACTACTGCGACAGTGTGTACTTTGTCATCCCAAAATACCTTGTGCACACTTTGCAACTCATACAGAATAAGGCCGCTCTCCTTGTACTTGGTCAATAACCCCTGGACCACATTTCCCCTGCCTGGAAGGCTTTATTGGTTCCATCTGAAAAAGAACATTGATTTCAAATCACCTTTCATCCTATATGAGGCTGGCTTTGAACGGCAGAGGTCTGGCCTAGCTGGGAACCCTTACTAAAAGTGCACTTCCCCACATGCCTTTAGACCCGCAACAGCTCTGGGGGATTACTTCTCTGGAATAACCTACCTTTGGGCATCATGTCTTAAAGGAATCATCTCAAAATGATGACTCCCCCTTTTGAACTGGTTTATGCTGTCACCTGATGGCTAGTGAGACAAAGAAATTGATCCTGGGTTGCAGTTCACCTGGGTGCCTTCCACTGCTGTCCTTCTGCTTTGATGAGTTGTTCTGACTTTGGTTGCCCGCTCACACAGGTTTTGCCCTGGTTGGTGTCTTCTGCAATTTTGGGTTATCTTAGCCCTGAACTGTCTACCCTTAAGCACCTATGTTTGGTTCACTTTAACTCTTATACGTATCCCTCACCCTTCAGGTTTGACTGTCCTACACAATCTGAATTGCCTTTTTTACCACCTCCTTTTGTCTTTGTACTCCCCCTGCTCCTTCACCTGGGGCACCATGAAGCATTCAGCATACAGCAGCTGGCACCATATAAATCAGCAATGTACGTATGTATGCATGGGATGTATATAGCTCAAACCTAGCTGGGAAAGAAAGGAACATTTTAAATAGATGGCCCATCCAGTGAATTACAAGTAAGGCAATGGGGATAGCAGATGTTCTGGAATGGATAGGGGCCGCATGGTGCTCCAGGGGGAGTGAATTATAGTTGAGTGGAGTGTCCAGCCATTGACCAGTTGTTACTTGAGAAGTAGGTGCTCAGGCCCTTACTGAAGTGTGGGATGGTGGGGACAAGTCGTATCTGCATTGGTAACTTGTTCCAGAAGGAAGGGTGCATACTAGGGAAAGCATGTATTCTATTTTTCCCTCTTGCAGTCTTTGTTGCAAGCCTGGCAATGTTGTGTCTTCTGGTGGTGCACCGGCCTTGGGAGATGGCAAGTTTCTCTGCTAGGTTGAGTGTTGTTTTTGCTTGTGACTTCCTTGTAGGTGATGGGAGCTCTTGCAAGCATAATGTGTGCTTGAAGGGGTAGCCAAAGCAGCTCCTTGAAGATGGGGGAGATGTAGACGACATCTTTTAGTACTGTGATGAAGTGTGCAGCATCACGATGGGTGGCTTTCAGGGGGGCCAAGGAAGAGTTCCGGAGGTTTGCTAATGGGGGGTAGCCATCATCCGGGTGGGAGAGGACCAGGTCTTGGATAACTGTTCTAAAACTCGGGACAGTGATGAAAGTCATGTGTGGAGGAGCTCAAGCTGGTGCTGGTACCATTTTGCTTTGGTCTTCTTGGCAATGTTTGTGTTTTGAACATAGGTGAAAGTGAGTGAGATCAAATGGGTAATTCATTCCAATACTAAAATATTTTTGATGTTGATAGCTCTACTATGTTTTGCGATGGTTTTCACAGTCCCAGAATTGCTTGTTGTGTAATTAAGGAATACCTCTTTATTTTCTAAGCTTATCAGTTTGCCTGGGCTCCTGATGAGCTGAGAAGTCATGAAATGATGTACAAACCTTTGCCAAAGGCTGATTTCTGGCACCTAAGTGGGCACAACTGGTGGGAGGGGATGAAGGGAGAGCCTATAGATTTTGGCAAGTATGTGCTACAAACTCATACCCATCACGTCTATGTTGCTGTTCTTAAACGTTCTGGCAGAACCTTGATGGGCAAAATACATGGGCTATTTCTTTGATCTAAACATGGGATGGGTGAGAGAAAGGTCTTTTCTCCTTTCTGGGAAACCTCTATCATCACCTCAGAGGAGTTGGAGCAGACTGTGCACTGGTAGAGTTCCGGAACATCCTACCTCTACTGTAGTCCAAAGATGATTCAGTTTAGATGGGGGTCTCATCCCTCATATACGTAATCCTCACAATGGATTGACCCATTTGAAGCCTTAAGGGTACAATCCTGGCTGCTGTGATCAGTGCATTTTCTTGGTGACAACAACCCGAGAGTGTCCTGTCTGCAGGAAGTGAGGATGGGGAAAGGAAATGTGTGACTGACCTAGGAGATACCAAGATAGTGTCACCCTCTTCTGGACTGCAAATCATCTCCATGGATACTCTAGCTCTGCCCTTTCTCCTGTCTGACACACATCAAAAAACACCAGTTTGAAAAATGACTGCTGTCTGCTTAGCAGATCTTTAATGGAAGAATCAATTTACTAGGGCTCCTAAAATGAAGACACAAGGTCTGTGTGATTCCCTGTAGCAGATGGAAATCCATTGCATACCCTCAAATTAAAAATGGGCATCTAACTGACTAATGGGTCAGTCTCCTCACACCAGTAGCATGATGTCCATACTAAATCTAGAGTAAGGATCTTGACAAACGCATGTGTCCTCAATAACCCGTTGGCCCAGTCATGGGGCCCATTTGGTGCTCATGACCCAATCTTTCCACTACTACCTACACTGTGCCCTGTGGCTAGGTCCCTTTTTCTCTTAGTAATCCTCATCCTGAGGTTCGGGTTGCCAGTAGGTTATGCTCTGCAGTGGTCTGGGTACATCCCTGAGGAAGTTTAACATCTCCCTGTTCCCAGGAGGATCATCCGTCTCCATCCCTCCCGTTTCCATGCTCTCCTCCCAATTTGGCGATCGAGCTGGGGCAGGCATCAATCGTTGACGCCATACAAACCATGTGATTCGGGTACAACCATCCTATACTGAAATAGGAGGTCCAGAGGTAACATTGCCCACGCTTCCTGAGTGTTCATGCCTGATTCTCTTCTGCAGGATTGTTTTACCTTTATGACACTTATAGTGGCCAGTGCCTAATCTCTTGTAGTGGGGCTGAAAGTTTCCACTTGTGGTTCCTAGGGCCAGACCTCTCATGGATTGCCCATTAGATGTATTCATAGCTGGAGTAACCACTACTCCCAAGCCTAAGTTTAATAGCCTGAGTACCTTAAGCTGAGAGATGATATAGCTATCCATATAGCGTTAAGCGGAGCAATGCAATTCTTCCCTTTGTGATATGATATGGCATTATAACGCGCCTATACACAAGTGTTTCAAGGTGCAAAACAGTCCCTCTAGGAAGGAGAGGTGGGAACATACACAAGAAATGCAAAAACACGGAAATATGATCACTCTTATTTGGACTTTGGGTTCACATGCATCACAGTCGCTGGGGAAGTGAAGCCGCAGTGCGTGATTTGTGGTGGTACATTAGCAAATGACAGCCTGAAGCCAACAAAATTAAGGCGGCATTTGGAAACCAAACATGCCGATTTAGCAGAAAAGACCAGGGATTTCTTCGTACGGCAGCTGCAAGGCATGAAAAAGCAAAAGGAGACTGTTAAAAGTGTGGCATCTGTACCTGCAAATGCTTTGAAAGCATCTTACCACATTGCGTACTTTCTTGGCAAAAACAAGAAGCCTTTTACAGATGCTGAGAAAGTGATTCTCCCAACCATTCTCGCTGTCAACCGGGTAATGCTTGGTGAAAGTGCAGCAGAGAAATGCAAAAGTATCCCTATGTCAGACACAACAATTTGCCGCCGTATTGCTGACCTGTCCTCTGATATCAGTACAGAATTGGTATTGCGCTTGAAAGACAGCCAGTTCGCCCTACAGTTGGATGAGGCCACTGACATATCAAAAGAAGCTCACTTGATTGCCTATGTGAGGTACTGCCATGGAAAGGAGATGTTGGATGACTTCTTGTTTTGTAAGCAAATTAAGGGCAGAGCAACTGCACCCGAACTCTTTGAAATTTTAAACAACTTCCTAAATTCCAACTGCCTAAAGTGGGAGGCGTGTGTTGGTATTTGCACGGATGGTGCTCCTTCAATGTGTGGTGCTAGAGCTGGGCTAAAAGCAAAAGTATTGGCAGTAGCTCCACATATTGTGTGGACACACTGCATGATACACCGAGAAGCTTTGGCTGTGCGCAATATGGGGCATGAACTGGCACAAGTTTTGACTTCTGTTGTAAAGATCGTAAATTTTATTAAGATGCACCCCACAAGAGCCCGTCTGTTTGCCACCTTATGTGCAGAAATGGGAGCTGACCATGATGCTTTGCTGTTTCACACAGAGGTCAGGTGGCTATCCAGGGGAAAGGTTTTAAATCGCATCTATGAACTCAGAAACGAAGTGAGACACTTTCTCCTGGAGTTAGACCAGACAAAAGCAGAGCCTCTGTGTGATCCACGCTGGCTTATACTGTTGGCTTACCTTGGCGACATCTTTGAAAAGCTAAATTTTCTAAACCTCTCCCTGCAAGGCACAGAAACCACATAATTTGCCATGAATGCAAAAATATCGGCATTCAAGAAGAAGCTGCAGCTTTGGAGGAGGAGGGTTGATATTGGCATAGCCGATGCGTTCCCATTATTAGAAGATGCTCTTGAGGAGACGGAGTATGATCTCTCATGTGTTTCTGAAGTAATTGGAAACCATTTAAATGCACTCAGAACCAGTCTCGAAAAGTACTTTCCTGACGACAATTGCAACATGAATGACTGGGTGGTTCAGCCTTTCCTAGCTGACGTAGGAGCCCATCTCCCAATACAACTCCAGGAGGAACTAATGGAGCTCCAAAGTGACCGCCTAGTAGAGAGCCAATTCAGAAAATTGTCTTTGGGTGCATTTTGGCAACATGTGTCTGCAGAGTATCCAACTTTATCGAAATGTGCAGTCAATGTACTTTTACCTTTCAGCACCTCATACCTGTGCGAAATTGGGTTCTCTGCACTTGCAGCCCTAAAGACAAAATATCGGTCAAAGCTGGAGGTGGAAGAAAGCCTGCGGTTGGCTATTGGAAAAATTGAACCCAATATTGACAGGCTGGCTGGTGAAAGGCAGGCCCACCCTTCACACTAGTTCTCCAGTATGCCACTGTCCAACTTGCAAGTGACAGCATTGACAGTACGTTGTTGTACTTCAGAAACAAATTGTTACAGCACTTGCATAGCAAATGTTACTACAGGACAGCAATATTGGGTGTTTTCGTTTGTGTGAAATAAATACCCAACACTATTTTTAGTCGAGTCCTCTGTATTATAGCAAAATAATCGGAATGCTTTGTTCACAAATATTTGTCCTCATCTGATTTGAATCATTGCAAGCAATGATTTTGAAACAACGTGGTGTGTGGCATGCACTCCTTCGTTGGGGGCACCATTATACTCCAGCGCGCGATAACCGTTCGCAACCGAGTAACATTTTGGAGTACATGTGTATAGGGGGGGCCTGGGCCGGAGAAATTTTTCTTAGGGGGGGCTCGGGGTCAAAAAGTTTGAAGACCACTGCTCTAGGTATTGGTCCAGGAAACAGATTAATCACCTAAATTATCATCTCCTTGATCTACCAGTGTCTGGGATCAAGGGAACAACTGAAGGAAGTTTTGACATGGCTTCCTAGCCATCCACATGCTCTGTTCCTCTTGTGCAAAGGGAGATTTCCATGCAACCGAGAACAATGACCAAACCTTCCACTGAGAGATCATGGTGACCCTGTCCAGGGTATGACTCCTCTCAATGGGCTAGAAAAAGGCTTTGCTAAGGCTGAACAAATCCATTTCTGTCCATGTTGGATTAGTGAGACATCTTCAGTCCCTGTGGTGTAACCCATGGAAACCATGCAAGTCACTACTCACCTCTTGGTCATTTCAGGGAACAGGTCTATAAACATAAGGCTTTGGCACCCCACTATGGGATCTACCATGCCCCATTTAAAAGGTCCCCCTCTAGGGCTGGACTACTGGATCACTGGCCTGACTCTCAGCTGAGAGGCCAATCACTGGGATCTCATTCACATTGGTGCAAACCATCTGGATTCAAAACGGGTGTCTCTGAGGCTGGAGAGGTCAATGTTGTGCACCTACATTCTGAGAATCTTTTGTCCTGTGGCTGACCATCTCAGAGACAGACTTGAGGGTTGACCCTCTAGGGTGCTATCCTGGCTCTCCTCAAAGAGGTCAATGGACGGCTTCCCCATCCAGGAGCAGAATAGTTCAATTTATTAACCAGGTGTCTCTGTGGGATGGTGATAGGTATTGCCTGACCCATCACACTCAGATTGCTTCAAGCTCTGTGACCCTAGGGATGTGGGATATATTGACCCACCACACAGTATTTAACCACATCACTAAGCTGCCTGTCTACAGAAAACAGCAAATGGCTGAGCTGGCTCCTGTGAGCACCAGGACCTCAAAACTGCGTTTTTGCAGCAACAAAAAAAAAATGGCTACACCGTCCTGCCAAGCACACTTCAGGCAGGATGGAACAAGGGGACAAACTGAAGGAACGTGCCAGTATGTTCTGAAACATATAAATGGAATAGAGTGAAAAGGCAGCACTGCCTTGTTGAAGACCCAAAATTCCCCTTCAAAATGAAACTTTTACACCCTTTAAAAATGCTGCGTTGATGCTAATTCCATCTGTTCTTCTGAAACCACTGTGATTAAAAAGGCCCTGCCATGCCCAGGATATTTCATTGTGCTTCACCAAAACCAGGCATAATTCCTGAATGACAGGCCCTGTCAAACCAACTCTGAGAGAAATCAACATGGAGCTCGACTTTTACTCGCACGGGAACATGCGTTTATTTCTTTGCAAAAGTATCCAAAGCTCAGCAGTTCAAAGAGAGTCTAGCTCTCTGAGCCAGGTCAGTTTCATTATATCTGTGCTTCAGACAAACTCCTGCTTTCAAGAAAATGACTTTGTCTGCAAAGACAGTGTGGGAATCTGATGGAGCTGCCAATCCGAATTAAAGAAAGAAATGCTAGCTTTTCACCACACATGGAAAAATGGGCCTTTGCAAACTGAAGGGAAAAAAATTGGCCTGTTTAAAAAGTAAATTGTTGAATGAAGGCTTGCCTTATTTAGCAATGTAAAGGGGTTATGTTGTTGGTGATAATACAGACATAGGCTATTTTATTCCATAGGTTTGTTTTAATTCAGGACCCAAAATAAGAAAATTAAGATTTTAAAAACACATTGGCTGAATTTACAAGCTCTCAAAAACCAGTTATTCCAGATGGCAGAGCCCTGAAACTTCCCCCTAGGGAGGGGAGCCACACCATAAACTCTCAGCAGAAACTAACACCTAAAGGATAATTGCTAGGTCTGAAAGAATCTTGTCTAGGCCAACCCACGGACAATGTGACTCCCAGGGCAAGGAAGTTTGAAGTGTGAAGGGGCAATACAACCTTCAACCAGGCTGAGAAACCCCCACCTTGCTTTGAAGGAAATGACAGTTGGTTGCAGTGAAGGAAGAACAAAAAATGGTCCAGTGACAAAGGATTGCCATTTGTTTCCAAAGACTATTTTATCAATAAACTTTAAAGATTGTTTATCTCTGCAGCAAGACTTTGTAGAAATGTAACATTTTCACAGTGTAAAAGTGATTTTTTGGGCTTTCTTTTAAGACTTGGTAGAATTCATTGACACCTTGAGGACCAAAATGCAAAATATGGTGGATTACAAGAAAAACCTCCATGTTGCAAATGCGTATTATTGTACATCCCTTATGATAATCCACACCCATGTATAAAGTTATAGAATTTTGAGTAATATAAATCCCATTGAAAAGCGCAAAAAACTGGTAGAAGCGCGAAACAAGGTCTCACGGACTGGAGGATTGGACTGCAATGTGCTGCACAAAATATTTAACCTGTGTATATAATTTGCTAATAGATTGCAATTGTATAAATGTATGTTTGTGGCAAAATCGGATTTTAGTTAAAGTAACTGTGGGAGGTTTTTGGACATTGTAAAACTCACCTCATAAATCTGACATAATTTTCCTGAAATCCAACCAGCTGAGAGTGAGGCGGAGATTATCACCCTTGTCCAATCCCGTTGTTAGAGGCGTGTTTAGTTAAGCCTGCCCCAGTCATATACTTTGATGATGTCTCTATGCATTATAAATAAGCGTCCCTGACAAGTCTCTAGACACACACTCTTCCTGACGTTCCTGCACTCCGTTCCTGTTCCATCCATTAGTGTGTGAAATTCTTTTGTCCAGGAAACATGAACATATTTTTATTTTTCCATCCAGTTAGTTGTTATACCCCATTAATACATGTGATTTGTTTCTCCCCCAAGAAATTGGAAACCCTGAGAGTTGAGATGCAAATGCTTCACCAATAGGAAGATTGCACCAGGACCAATCATAGTATGCAGACATGCCACTTACTTTGACAAAAATTGCATCAGCCAAATTCAGAGCATAGAGGTGGACTTGTGGAATTGATGTCTTGAACCATACAATGTTAATCAACACAACGTGGGTTCCTTTGGATCATTTACACTGCCACTGACATCATCTTTTATCCAGTCTTTCAAACATATTTAGCAAATATCCCAGAAAGGCTTTGAAGGTGTATAGACTTTGTATATGAAGAGAAGGATACACCACAGAATACACATGTTTACTAAATACAAAAGTGAATGGATCTAAGTTTAATAGATGAAAGACATGTACCATTGAATGGTTGGTGTTGAGCGCTGAATCGACAAATGTATCATTACAATGCTTTATTGTTGATGTGTGATTTTATGTATTATGTTGTTAATCGATTAATTGGATGGGATTATTGCTCCATTTTATGTTTCTTTTTATGTTAATTTGTGCTGTGTTTGTATACAACCGTATGACTCATAGCCAAAATAAAGTCTGTTATTGCTTGCTTGCTGACTGCTAACCATAAAAATGATAATACCATAGGAATTTGAACGTCAATATGTTTGCACTGTTTACAGAACAATACAATCTTCCGGAACTCGACAGAGTAATTAGAGCATGGAAATTGCATTGCAATGTGGAGTAAGTGGATAGGGTGGCCGAGAGATAGTTGCTCATACTGAATCTGGCAAAAGAGCACATTACCTAAAAGCAGAGACTCCAATGGTCATGTCACTTACTGCAGAGTGATCAGTGATGAGCAGCACATTACCTTAAACCAAAGACTTCAAATTTCCATGTCAATTACTGCAGAGTGATCAGTGATGAGCAGCACATTACCTTAAACCAAAGACTTCCAATGTCCAGGTCACTTACTGCAGAGTGATCAGTGATGAGCAGCCCATTATCTAAAAGCAGAGACTTCAAATGTCCATGTCACTTACTGCAGAGTGATCAGTGATGAGCAGCACACTACCTAAAAGCAGAGACTTCAAATGTCCATGGCCCTCATTACGACCCTGGCGGAAAGGGGTTTACGCCGGCGTAAACCATGGCGCCCCTTTCCGCCTGAGTACGAGTTCCCGTAGCGCCATGGTGATTTTTACGCCTGCTTTTTGCAGGCGGAAAAATCCATGGCGCTAAGGGACCTTGTTGTTAATTACGCCACCGTAATTTACGGTGGCGTAATTAACGCCTTCCCCACTCCCATTATACCCTATGGGGCAAAAATGGGAATGGGGAAGGGTAAATGGGGATTGGGGACTTACCGCCCCGCCAAGGTCGGAATGGGGCGGTAAGTCCGCCAACCACCATGGCGGAGTTGGCAGCTTAGCGCCATGGACCATGGTGCAAATAGCACCATGGATCTCCGCCAAGGTCGTAATGAGGGCCCATGTCACTTACTGCAGAGTGATCTGTGACGAACAGCCCATTACCTAAAAGCAGAGACTTCAAATGTCCATGTCACTTACTACAGAGGGGTCAGTGATGAGCAGCCCATTACCTAAAAGCAGAGACTTCAAATGTCCATGTCACTTACTGCAGAGTGATGAGATCCCCAGCCTAAGCCTGAGGACCAGTAGTATGATGACCCAGGGGGGCGCTTGCCACCCCAAGCCAGTAGAGGATTGGCAAGGGAGGCTTATAGGGAGGATCACTGGTTACCTTGCCTATCTCCCCAGTACCTGGCAGGAACAGTCACACAGCCTTACAAATGGCCAATCCAAAAGGGTTGCAGGCTAAGGCAAACCAACCTGCCCCCCAAGAGATAAATAGATCCTGGAGCTCATCCTAGCCAGGCCGAAAGTCCTAACACCCAATTAACAAGCTTTCCCCTTAAGGTAGACAGCATGTACAATGTCCCCGTTGCCAGCTCAATCTCACCGCAAGGAGACTATACCTGGCTCCATTAAACCTGTGATGAACACTGGAATTCCATGGATACAGTCTTTTGAGTCCCTGAACTTCAGATTACACAGATAGAGTGAGTAGCATTACACTTCAAACCTGGAAATCTGGCTCTCGGCCTGTGACACAGTTCAGAGAACAAGCTCATCGCCGAATGGCAGGGGCTGTACAAAATCACCAGGTACTCAGCAATCACAACTACTGAGTACAACAAGGAGACTGACCCTGGACCAGTCAAGCACACCATGTGAACCGGCTGAATGCATGGTGGAAACATGGCGAGTTCTTGTAGATGGCTAACATACTATCTGATACGAACTCACCAGAGGCCTCATCCTTAACCAAGGTAATTCCCGAAGGCCACCAGCCAGAACAGAAGGATGATCTCAGTGCTTATCTTCAGAACTTCTCAGACATATTTTGTGACTGACTGTGGAGGATGCATGGCTTCATCCATCTCATCAAAACAACTCCAGGAAAATCTGTCAGGATCCGACTATGCCACCTTCTGGCAGCATGCAGGAAGGAAATAGAAGAAGGGGCCCAAACAATGGTCCTACTCAGGGTCATAAAGCTATTGTGAACCATTGGTAATCACCATTTGTTCTTGCATCTAAGCATGATGGAAACTGCCATTTTAGCACCGACTATTGCAAAGTCAATGAGATGTAAAAATGCAATGCCTACCCCATACCAAGGGTAAATAAAATTATCAAACGGACGAGGTCGGCAAAGTACACCTTTACACTGGACCTCAGACGAATTCCAACTGAAAAAAATCAATTCCGAGGAATAGTTTATTGGTATTCGGCCTTTCGTGAATATTTTGTCTTCTCATTCGAATATGCAAATTAACAATTCATAGTGGTAGACATGGAGAACAGATTGGAAAAGAAAACATAATTAAACACTGAGGTACAATGTCAAAGTCTAAAACAATGCAAATGTAAAAGGCATAAAAACAAGGTCTAAGCCATTTATGCCTCTATTTTGAACTTTGGGGCATTTCATTTAATTTGAAAGAGGCACAAAGCAGAAATAAAGTTTCTGCCATGAATTCCTTCTCCGTCTCCACTTCTACGTGGTTTAAAGCCAGCATGTATTCTTTTCCCATGAAATCCACCTGAATGTAGTACCTTCTAAAAGCAGGCAGATTCCATAGGAATACATTGAGGAAATCGCTGTAAAGTGTAATTTCCTGGAGGCATTAACACGTTTTACCAGACAGAGAATAACATGAGAGTAATTGCGATTGTGCCTGTTTTTACTCATTCATTTAACAATCAGTTTTGTAAACATTTAAACTTGTACACAGGGAACCCAGTAGCATGTAAGTGCTAACATTGGTGGTCTCCTAAATGAAATGTACATTTTGGGCCTCATTACCAGCTGTGTGGTATTTGGGTGGTAAATCCACCGGAAAACTGCACAACTGAATTACTGTTACTGCCACTTGGTCCGGCAGAATTACCGCTGAATTACAAGTGGCGATGGCAGAGTAAATCCTAATTTTTTTCAGACTCAATTGGACTCTATGGGTCTTTTTTGGCAGAACTACTGCTGGCGGAATTACGGCCGCGGTAATTTCACCAATTTATTTTCCACTGATTTTGTGAATTTCTCGGCAGACATTGTAAGGATTTACCTCTAGCATAATGCTGGAGGTAAATCCCCCACTCCAGGGCCATACTCGTAGTATGGCAGTGTGGGAAAAGTGGCAGTAATTCAGTTACCACCATTTGTTTCCCTCACCTCCATACTTGTAGTGAGCCCCTTTGTTTTTTTAGCATTCCTGATGAAATATTAGACTACGGTGCAGATGTTTGTGTATTTGAGTGAAGGGGAGGTGAGAATAGTTTGTTCCTATGGGAAGTGCCAAAGGAGAAACTTTAAGAATTCACAAAAGGTAGGGAAGAACAATGGGTCTGAGGTATCCCGTTGTTTGCCAGACAGAGTGACACGCTCCAGCCTAAGTGGCCTCTCAGAGGAACGTCTTGTTGGTAAATCCCTCCTGTTTCCCCCTGTTGGCTGGTCTACTATAGGGAGCATAGAGAGGTAGATGTGAGGTCTCTATTTAGGACATAGTCAGAGAGCTATGCTCTTCTAGTAAAACTGATAAGGGGGTGTTTGGAAATTGGAAGACTCAACATGTTGGCTGCCTCTTCTAGGTCAATGGGGTTGGGGAAGAGCAATTACACACCAGGCAGGGCAAGATGTGGCTGACATTTCCCAACCCATATAGCCCTCTTGTGAGAACTTGTTTATTGGGAAATCTCTTGAATAACAATACAAGCAAGTCTGCCCTAAAATGAAAGGATTGCGAGAGGAGAGCACTTTTGTATGTGAACAGAAAGAAATAAACAGCGCTGTATCTGCTGGTCTTGTGAGGTGGTGGGTTGAAAAGTGTGAGATGTAGAAAAACCGTAGGAGGACTTTTTTCAAAACAATGCTTGCACTTACGGGATGCTTTCTCCTGCATGACATTTTCAACACTCACAAAGCAGAGTGTAATTGTGAATAGTAAATGAAGGCAAAATCCCCTTTACTTTCACTCTCCGCTTTGTGAGAAATAAAACATTGCCTGCAAAATGCTTTTCAGGCAGCGTTTTATAAGGGATTCCAATGGAATATCGTTGCGTTGAAAGGATGTGGTTTGAGATCGATATTACCCGTTTACTGAAGGGGAAAAATCCTGAATGCATAGTTACTGTGCATTCGGCAGTGACAAAAATGTGAATACCATTATACCGAGCTACTGGAGCAGGGGGTTTTGGGAGTGTCCCACGCTGCCTGGGTACGGTATAATGGGATTAGGGGGCAGAAGGGGTATCCCCCACAGGCTTAGAAAGAAATCAGAAGGAAAATAAAGATTTGTAAAATAAAAAAATAAAAAAATAAAAAAATAAAAAAAGGAAAAGAGGACCCTGCAACAGAAGTCCCTTCCCACTTTAGGGATAAGAAACTTCCGTTGCAGGGAGACGAGCCACTAGCGAGGGAACAAAGGTCTGCATAGCAAAGGTACGTTAGGATAGAAGGGTTGTGAGTAGGGGAATGTGAGGCAGTGTGATCTATGTGAATACTGCGCACCGCCATTTTCGGATTCAACATTTTCCCATTTGCAATAATGGGGCGCTCAGTGTTCACATAGATCCTTGAGATCTAATGAAATTAAACACTTGCCTTATAGTAAGTTCCTTCTTAGATCCTCTAGGGGTTGGGTAGATTCAGTCACATGTCAAACTTTCCTATGGGCCTCATTACGACCCAGGCGGAAAACTATGGTGCTATTAGCACCATGGTCAATGCCGGTAACTTACCGACTCCGCCATGGAGAAAGGGGGAATTACCACCCCATTACAAGGTTGGTGGGGCGGTAATTCCCCCTTCCTCCATGGCCCTTCCCCATTCCCATTTTTGCTCCATAGGGCTCAATGGGAATGGGGAAGGCGCTAAGTACGGCACCACAAATTGCGGTACTGTACTTAGCACCAAGGTCCCTTTGCGGGTCCCTACTTTAACGGCTGGTGTAGACCAGCCGTTAAGGTCGGGTCCTGCAAAGGGACCTCGTAATCAGGTGCTAATGGGTTAATGGCGCTGCAGCCTTTTACGGCGCTGTTAACACATTAGCACCAGGGTCGTAATGAGGCCCTATGTGTGATAAACCCTGCTTCAATCTAATCCACTCCTATTTTTGGCCTCTACAGTCAGGAAATGAAGTCCACCCTTCTATATGCACCCTCGAGTGGTGTCCTGCATTAACAGACAAAAACAGGTATACATGACTATATGAGCTGGAAGGATGGTTTGTAACTCACTTTCCACAGAAGCTGCTTTGCAACTCTCAAGAGATTGCAATGTGTGTGATTTTGCAGTGGCAATTGGGAATTGTAATATCCACGTTGTTCATGACAACCTAGCACCTTTACATTCGCGAAGCCTGACGTGTTGGGTAGCACTGGTTTTGTATATGCAACGTCCCGCTGTTCATCAGATCCCTGTTTTTCTGTTGTTAATCTGTTCTTTTCTGGCCTTAATGTTTTAAAATGGATGCTATCTTGATTAAAATGAAGTGAAATAAATGAAACATGCACGTTCAAAATAGTGTTTTAATTTTTTGAAAGTGTGTTTTTCAAAATTGGAACATGATTTATTTTAAATAAAACAACTATTTGGATTCATATATGGCTTAGGCTGAATACTTGATGAAGTATTTGGCCGAAATGATTTATGCTATTCGGTGAAACATTACTGATGACCAACAGAAAGTCGCTGTAGTTACCCCAATGGGATTGTACCAGTTTACTATCCTGCCATTTTGTCTCTATCGGGAGCCCACTACCTTCAAATACTGATAATGGAGAGAGTGTCCCATCCCCATCAGGTATACTGAGGCACACATCCAGGTGGTTGTCCTCTACCGTCAGACCTGAGCAGACAACCTAAAACATCTTAATCTGGTTGCCCAGAGCTTGAGAGAAGCATCTCTCAATGTGAACACAGCCTAATGCCATTTAGGTTTCCATGCAGGAAAAGGTACAGCCCAATTATTATCATCATTATTATTATTATTATTATTATTATTATTATTATTATTGCATTTATTGTGCGTGAACCTCGCTTCGAGAAGCAACCGAGAGCTTTACAGAGGTACACACCACTACAGATCCACACAATAGAGCGCTTTACAAAGGTGTAAAACAGTACAGATGCATAACAGGGTGCTTTACAGAGGTATACAACAATACGGGTACACAACAGAGCGCTTTACAGAGGTACACACCACTACAAATACACAACAGAGCGCTTTACAGAGGTACAAACCACTAAAGATACACAACAGAGCGCTTTACAGAGGTGTGCAACAGTACAGATGCATAACAGGGTGCTTTACAGAGGTATACAACAATACAGGTATACAACAGAGCGCTTTACAGAGGTACACACCACTACAGATACACAACAGAGCGCTATACAGAGGTGTACAACAGTACAGATACACAACAGAGCGCTTTACAGATGTACACACCACTACAGATACACAACAGAACACTTTACAGAGGTGTACAACAGTACAGATGCATAACAGGGTGCTTTACAGAGGTATACAACAATACAGGTATACAACAGAGCGCTTTACAGAGGTACACACCACTACAGATACACAACAGAGCGCTTTACAGAGGTGTACAACAGTACAGATACACAACAGAGCGCTTTACAGAGGTACACACCACTACAGATACACAACAGAGCGCTTTACAGAGGTACACACCACCACAGATACACAACAGAGCGCTTTACAGAGGTGAACACCATACAGATGCATAACAGAGCGCTTTACAGAGATGTACAATAGTACAGATCGATAGCAGAGCACTTTACAAAGGTGTACAACAGTACAGATGCATAACAGAGTGCTTTACAGAGGTGTACAACAGTACAGATGCATAGCAGAGCGCTTTACAAAGGTGTACAACAGTACAGATGCATAACAGAATGCTTTACAGAGGTGTACAACAGTACAGATGCATAGCAGAGCGCTTTACAGAGGTGTACAACAGTACAGATCCATAGCAGAGCGCTTTACAGAGGTGTACAACAGTACAGATGCATAACAGAGTGCTTTACAGTGGTGTACAACAGTACAGATCCATAGCAGAGCGCTTTTCGGAGCTAACAACAGAACAGATATACAGTAGGGGGTTGTATACAGAGGGGCACAGAGGAAGGGGTACATCTGTACCGGGTGGTGGACAGGAGAAGAGGCAATGGCATCTAGCTAGTCAGGTGGCGCGGGGCGAGATGATGGCCTGGGTGTTGAGGAGGAGGGACTCCTTGAAGAGGCGGTTCTTGAGTTCTTTTCTGAATTGTATGAGTGTGGGGGCGACTCTGATGCTGTCGGGGAGAAGGTTTCAAGGTCTTAAGCCAATCGAAAGCAACCAAAGTCAAGAGTATTCAGGACTGTGGGGCAGCTGAAGAAATGGGACGAGGGGATGATAGGAGAGAGAATGAGTTGTTGGGAGGCGGTCCTGAAACCGAAGCTGGTGGAGAAAGTCATCAAGATTAAGATGTTTCTAGCAGGCTCGGTTGGCCCTGGGCAGGAACAGATGGTAGGAGAAGGAACGAGAGAGGGCCAGGAAGGTTTGTGTCAGTTTCTTAGAGCTGAAAGGTAAGGTGGCTCAAGGGTGACACCCTGATGTTGGGTTAAGGACTCAGTGGTCTTCAGATCAGTGGTGGGGACACCTAGCACCGAATCCAACTCAAGCTATACCTCAAGTTCCAGTAAGAGTTGCAATGCCACATGGAAGAGTTGCAATGCCGCATCAAAGAAAAGAGAGGAACTGAAGACTCTGGTCTGGACCAAAAGAGAAGAATTGATCCTAGACAGTCATCGGTGAGAGACCCAGGAAACCTGTTCCTAGTTAGTCCCCCATCACTGAGCCTACTCTGGGATGGGGGACGCTGGCAACCACTGAGCGGGAGACTTTGTTTTCTGATCACTTAGACTTTTACAGTTTCTGATTTGGATTTTTACTTTAAGCATTTGACCATGTGGAAATAAAAGACCCCTTAAACAATACCTTTCGAATTCAGCCTTGTATGCATCCATCAAGGCTGTGGTGACAGATATTGAATACATCAACCCTGTGCTGACAGGAAATAGTCAAGTAGGGCACTGAAATGCAACACAATGTAATCATTGTCACGTGGAAAGCTAAGTTATATGCAACCGTGCTACGGTTAAAAAGCATACAGCCTGTTACTTTAACATGAACGCATTTGAGTAATCTAGCATTTTAGCAAGTGTATTGAACAATAAATACTCTCCATTGAACTCGCTAAACCTCTAGTTTCTGAGAAAGAAAACAAAACAGAAAGGTCTAGCACTGAGAAACCTTTATATAAATGTAACATTCATTTAAAATAATCTCTCTCAAGGGCATGCACAACATTTACTGATCCAGAAAAAAAGAAAATGCCTTCTGTTAATGCATTGCATTGCATCAAAGGTGTTTCTTTCGGGTTACCAACTTTTGTGATTGGTCAATGAAAAATGAGAAGCATCTGATTTTCAGGGGAAAACTCGTTTTTTAAAACTCCTATGCATCATTTCTGTGTAAAGGGAGCATCCATTTTTTTAACAAAAATAATATATAAGTTGGGAGGTGTAGGAAAGATGTGGCGGTACTACCATTACTGCTGCATTACCGCAGTGCCCAACTACAAGTTTGGGGTAAAGGTGGTAGAACAACCTCCAGAAAGAAACTGGAGGTAATTCCGCCACCTTACTGCCCATAATCCACCAAAATACCCAATGGAGACCTATGGACTCCAATTAATGGGACTCACACCACTTACCGCCACTTGTAATCCAGCAGTAATACCGCTGGATCAAGTGGCGGTAATGGTAATAGAGTTCAGTGGTATCTCTGCGGATTTTCCACTGAGATACCACCAAACTTATAATGAGCCCACTGATCCCTACTGTTAATGTTTTATATGTTAAAGATTTCCCAACCAAAAGCTTCATTTATTTCTTCTATATACTTGTGCAAGTACTTTTTTACGCTGTCCTCCATTTTGTAAACTATCTTCAATCCCTGGAAAGGGAAGTGGCAAGAGTAGAAGAGGGAAAGCACAGTTTACAGATGCATTATAGCAGCGCCTGGAATCAGCTACCTTCATCATTTAAGTTTCATCTCACTCTTAATTTTTTTAGCAACACTTTTAAAAAATCTTCTATCAGTGACTCAGAATATGAGAGATATCATTTTCATTACTATCCAGTGAGTGCTATAATGTCTACGGCTCCTCTGCACAATAAAAGGACAACCGAAATGATCCACCAAGAAACAATGCCCCCACCTTAGGTATCACCACAGGGACAAGCACTATAGCTTCAGAGGGAGGAGCTTTACCCAATTAACTGGCACCCCTGGAGGCCTCAGAGCGCCTGGCCTGGTCCTCGGAGGGGTGGGGGTCCCACCCAAGGAGCTGTGCTAGGCAATGGTAGACACATCCTGTGACAACCTATGAGTTAACCCTGCAACCATACCCATTCTCCACATAGGGGTCGGGGGAGGCCTTCACCACCTCGTAACCACAGACCGCAAAACAGTTAGAGAGGAAAGCCTAAATCATAGGACTCCATGGGATGGGGTTTCCCGAATCTCCAGCCCCTGTAATATCGGCAAACTCCTATGTTAAGAATGGTGCTGGTAATTCAGGCATTTATTTGCCGGTAGGGGCCTGAACTCCCGGCAAGTCATGCTTGCCAGGAAATTCGTGGCCCCCGTTGGCAAACTTGAAGTGTGTCCATCCAGAAAAATGCTGGAGCCCGACAGATTTCTTTCCAGACCGGCACACTTTTTACCACCCCTTTTTCTCCACAATATTTTTTGCAGCGGATGCAAAATACAGGGGAATACCCCTGCAACCCTCACAGTAACCCCCACTGCTGTTAAATCTAGAGGCCCTTCACCAAACCGACCCTACTTTTGTATTATTCAGTGGTTTGCACCACTGACTATTCTGCACTGAAAGATGTGTGCAGTGACTAATCAGCTGTGAAATCACGGAATGATACTACATGCAGCTCACTCTAAATTCTGGACAGCTTCCCGTTTCCAAGCTTTTCTGACAACAGCATTCGCTATTTTCTCATTTTGCTTGCACCGTGCCATTTCTGTCCCTAAAAGGGTCCTTTACAGCTTTTACCAAACTACAATATCTGGTGTACCTTTGAGGCCAATGCTTTGGCTAATTGTGCACATGGCACCTAGTCGTAAGATGCCACCCGGAATCACCCATAATGTCATCATAGGCCTATACAATACAAACCAAGGAGAGATGGCTCAATGGAGAAGACTCAATGACAGGGGGGAAGGGAGCAGCAGAAATATTCTAATTCTACTTCTCTTTGTGGTCTAAATACTACCCTTTCTGCGTCGCGTCTCCCAAGGAGCCCCATCAATATTCCCACAGGAGACCTTGGTGATAGGACCAATGGGCCGTGATCCCTTTCTGGAGGCTTACTGTTGTGTCTAGCTTAGCTTGGTAGTGGGAATGCAGAAGGAATGTCGTGATGTCATGTGGAGTGTTTGTGTCTGAGTGTCGGAATGCTTGAGGGAAGGTTCTATGTTGGGCAGGTAGTCAGCCTGAAGCCTGGGTGATGGGCTGCCAGTGTTTCTGTCCTATTAATGTAACTTACTTAAGGACTATGTAACTGCTTGTGAAGGTGTCCTGAGAAGCTGTAATAAACTTAGCATGTCAACCAAAGAAGGATGGGAGCTGCTTCTTAACATTGGCGACGAGGATGGGATTGGTTCGGAATTCATTAAATATGGTGTCTAAAAAAAATAAAAAATGCATCATTTCAAATGTATAGAGCAATGCAATGTGAACTGTATAATCTCTTATGTGATGCATTGTGTACAGTATAGAAAATATGTATTGGCTCCGGGAATTTAGTGAGAATTGGGGTAGCGCCTTCACTTGTTTCTTGTATAGGTGTGGATATGATTGTTTGATGAATGCGGGGGTAGCGCCTCCCATGTGTTTGGTTTTGGGTGAAGCTTATATGTGATATATAAGTATGGTTTTGCTGATGGTGTGAATGCCAGGTCAGCAGGTTTGTGCCTTTCAAATGTGATTTGTGGGGGTAGCGCCTTCAGTAATATTTTGAGTATGGGTGTGGAATGATTACTTAAGGACTATGTAACTGCTTGTGAAGGTGTCCTGAGAATCTGTAATAAACCTAGCATGTCAACCATAGAAGGCTGGGAGCTGCTTCGTAACACTTACCTACCGCAAATTCACACAATGGTTCAACTGCTATTGGCATTACCGCAACTGCTACTGGTGGAGTAGGATTTGTAGATATTTAAACTTGTTGGAAGTTTACTTTGCATCCTTACTGCTATATTAATTCTGTAGAATGTGGTTCCTCTTCTGGTGTTACACCCTGTTCCAAGGACTGAGGGCAGTGCACAAAATAAGGACAACTAAAGGAAGAAAATTGCTTACAACAATGTTAAAAATAAGATAGCTGGGAAGAGATTTTTGTTTCTGTGAAATTAGCAAAATATAAAAAATCAACATTAAGGAACAACATGTTTTATTTTTACCAAAACCCTGTGTTCCTACAGACAGGCATTTATTTAAACAAAAGAAATCAGATAAGATGCGCCATTTGTCAAAGTTAATTTTAACTGGAATGGTTGATGTTTAACAGTGGTTGTGAAATTGTGAGGAAAAAAAACTTCCTGGAACGTCGTAACTTTATGAGTGACGTATCGGTTTAGTGGTCTTGTGAATATTTACACCTCAATGCAATTTTCATGGCAGCATGAGGGTGATTATGCATTTACCTTTGTCATAGGTGATGGCTTTCTTCTCACTCAGACCCATATCCAAGCCAGCTGCAAACCATTCTCAGTTAACACCAATCCCTAAAGGCCCAAGCCTGTAAGTATGTCCGGGTCATGTGAGGGTACAGGGTGAATCGCGTGTACACCTCATTGGTTGAGAGGAAAAACAGCATCACTTGGAATATCAACCCTGAATGTTTGTAATAAGCCTGGGACCATCTTGGAACTGTGAGCACGTGCACTGCTTCCCATCAAATTATATATCACGGAATTGTTGACAAATAGTATTGTGAAAGAAATAGGGTGTCCCAAGTTCCCCTTCTTTGTGCTGGTGCTAAAGTTACATATAAGCCTTCTTTTACATGAGTCCACTTCCATCTTTTCAGTAAGGGGAAATGAGAGGGTAAAATAACTTCCTATCGATAATCTATACCCTTTGATGGGGTAGTTAAAACGGCACGGAAAGTGATATCATTTGCAGAAAGTGCGCATTGAGAACAAAAGGTTTGCCGTCCATTTTGCATTGGTGCACGTCTTTATGTCAGGGGTCATTATTTTGGATCTGGTGCAATGACTTCTAGGATCTAGGGCAGTGTTGACCTGCTTTAAGAGAGTTAGGTACATAAAACGGTTATGTGTGTTTTTATTGCAGAAATTTCACAGCAGGATTTTTTAACCACTTTAGAAAAAAAAATGCAGGGGGAGACCCCCACACTCCCTCGCCATCCCATATTGCCTCACTCAAACCCCATTCCTGCATTTCTTGGCAGAGATTTAGTAAAAAACATGGCGTCAAAAATAATTGTCAGTGACCGGCACCGTTCATTTCCCGGGCCGCCTCATTACGAGGTCAGCTGCGGGTCCCGCTCGACGCCTGGCCAGACCAGGCGTCCTTAGCGGGACCCGCTACCAGACCAGGATGCTAACAACAGGCCCGGCATTAACGGGCCCGTTGTTAGCATCCTCCCCATTCCCATTGAGCCCTATCGGGCTGAAATGGGGATTCATTTCTACCGGAGCCTAGAAAAGGACAATTACCGGGTCCTCCAAGGTCGGCATGACCTGGTTATTGCCCTTTTCTGGGCTCCGGTAAAAAATCATTACTGGCGGCAGCTACTGGCAGGGTCGTAATGAGGCCCATTATCTTGCTTTTTTCATTCATAAAACGAC
This sequence comes from Ambystoma mexicanum, assembly GCF_040938575.1. Taxonomy (NCBI): domain Eukaryota; kingdom Metazoa; phylum Chordata; class Amphibia; order Caudata; family Ambystomatidae; genus Ambystoma; species Ambystoma mexicanum. The sequence goes on from NC_090927.1 coordinate 1,167,949,562, forward strand.
ACCTGAGTCCTTTTGCCTGATTTTACATTCATAAATGTTATATGGATTTCATTGCCTTTTTTCTATTCTAAATAAATTGATAAAGAGAGTCGGAGTGAGCGTTAAGCTTTAAATATTGGGAAGTATTTGAGTGGAGTGGATACAGGTTAACCATTTCTGATACATTGGGCCTCATTATAACAGTGGAGCTAAGGCAACAACGGCGCCGGTAGTGCTACCGGCGACGTTGTTACCATGCCACCACATTACGAGTTCCTCTCGTGAGTGCCGCTCAGGATGCCTGGTCAGACCAGGCGTGCAGAGCGGCACCCGCGAGCACCAGGCGTGCAGAGCGGCACCCGCGAGCAGAACAGGATGGTAGCAACACTACCGTTTATGAACGGTACCGCTGCTACCATCCTCCCCATTCCCATTAAGCCCTATGGGGGCTCAAATGGAAATGGGGACATACCGGCTCCGGGTCCCGCAAAAGGGATATTACCGGGCCCTCCAAGGTTGGAATGGCCCGGTAATTTCACTTTTGCGGGACCCGGAGCCAGACCCGAGTTTGGGGGTAGCCATGCCCTTATTAAGCATGGCTACCTCCAACCTCGTAATGAGGCCCATTGTGTTAAAAGGCCAGCTACAAATGGAATCAAGATAGGCCAGACCAGAAAGCGATGGTGTTGTTTTGAACAGACCAGAATAGTCACCTGACAAAGCATTCAAAACCTGAAACACATGTGATGTACACCACCCTTTCAGGAGCTTTGTTTGAACTGCAAGTCAGATCTTTCCCAATCTTTATCTAGTAAAACATATTAGGAGATTATTCTCAGACACAGAAATCATAGGAAACACTGGCAGGCAGGGTCTCACTAAGAGTTGGCTTTCTGCCTGAGCCCCCGGAATCACCCCAGGATCCGAGAAACTATGGTTGTCACCTACACTTCCTTGAGGCAAGTCTTAAGTCTGCAGTAGATGAGTTGCCCGTGCTCTCTCGCTGCCTAGCGGTGATGCACTAAAGCACCCAGAGTCTGTTCAACCCTCTGCTGGAGACAACTAGTCCCCACAGCAGAAGAAGCCCATTTAAACAGCCGTTAATCTTAGCTGTACTGCTTATGGGTGGCTAGCCCTGCCTCTCAGGCATCACAGGCCTGTATTCGCTGCCGGCTACGCTTCCCACTGGGACATACAATGGCTGATCAACACAGAGTCTGCCATTGTGCTGGGTGGTGATTGCCCTTTGCTTAAACAGATACCGATGCAGCCCTGGTGCAGTTGAGCCTGGAATATGACTCAATGCGACATTGCTGAGAAGACACAGTAAGGATTCGAAGGGCAGCAGCACCATATGCTGCCTGGAGGTGTGACTTTCACCCTATGTTAATACTGATGGTCCCTGAATGCCGGGCACTATTTGCAACGCTCTGCCCTGGCTCCCTTGAGGGGCACCTATGGTCTGAAAATCAGCCCTCCTTTGCTCTGAGCAAAACCACACATGGTCCCCCTTTGGTCCAAGTATAACCCCTCAACGTCTCTAGAATGGGTGCTCAAGTGCCTTTAAGACTGAAGTGTAACCTCCTATTGCACAATCTGTATACAGAGTCTTGTGCAGTATCGTCACTCACAGACAGCTGTGCAGATTCATGGTAGCAGCTGATCATTCTGCCAACAGAAGCTACACCAGGTTTGTGTGGACCCTAGGACACAGCTGGAGGATCACAAGGTTCATGAAGCATCTGAGGAGAAGGCAATCACATCATGGGGGCTATAAAGAAGACAATATTGTCCCGGTTGTTTCTATGGTGACCAGTGAAGTTAAAAGTGCAGTAACAGATAGAGAGCACTCAATATGTGCTTGGAGATGCAGGCCTTTGTCTTGTAACATAATTATAGTTTGAATGGATGCATGGACTATGGAGCAGATAAAGTAACCTTTGCTCTCCAACCATTAATAGGATAGAGTGATAGAAAAGAGCAAAAAGGCTGAGAGGGGAAAGAAATGGGTGGAGAGGTTAAATAAATGACTGGAGGCTTCCCCAGAGGTGTACGTGCTTGCTAAAAATATCTGGCCTCTATTAGACCACAGCAAATCTGGGAGAATGAAAATCAAGTGGGACCTCACTGCCGAAAACACCTCTTTTTACTCTGAAAAAGTATGACTAAGATCTACTAGGCTAATGCCCTCGGGCGAATGTCACATGTTATTATGTCCTTACACGCTGGACCTCTTTATTAGAGACCTAAGTCAAAAGCTTTGAAAGAAAAAAGATCTATAACTTTTGTCATGCACAAGAGACATGGCTTCTCACTGTCTATAGAAGATATTGAGCTTCCTGTTCACAAGAGGAGGGTAGGGCCTTTTAGGGGTAAGGAGATGGCTTTCTCTGGCTCCAAACTGGATAGAGAAGATAGAAAGTACAGGAATAAGATGAGGACAAGTATCTTTCGTCTATCTTATGATCAAACTTGTCAATCTGGAAAAGTGAATACCCTTCATTTGGATGATAGACGTATCTTGATGGCCGAAGGCCAACCGTCTTACGCACAGAATTATAGAAATACAGACTGCTATGCTTGACCAACAAGCGGCCATTTTAAACGTAGCAAGAATCGCCATTTTGCTTGTTAAGCATTGCTCATAGCTTTCTGTCTAAACTGCTTTGCAACTTGCAATTCTTGCAAATTCTGCTTACTCTGCTCAACTGTTAACATTGTTGTCTGAATATGAAAGGGCAAGGCCGCGGGACTGAGGAGTTCGTTGAAACTCCTCATGAGCAGCCCAGAAAGGAATGCCCACGCTCCCTTTCTGTGGCCTTGAGGGAGAGCTGCAGGGCATTTAATAATTTCACAGCTGCCAGCCAGTCTCGTACTGTGGTAGAATATGTTCGAATAAAGCAGCTAAAGGCTTGAATTATGCTCTTCTTACGGCCCCCTTTAACAAAACCCTTTAGAGCGTGTCGGTTCCCGGGACACGAATAGCACCTCATAGATAGCAAAGCTTGGAATGTGACTCTTCCCCCGTGTGCAGCTTGCTTCCAAGAACAGAAGCACCGTGTTCTGTTCAACAACTAGAAGATGCCTCCGCACTTTCTAAATTGCACATTGTTACTAGAATAGACATCGAAAGTCTCATAATTGTCATACTCGTCGGAAATGTCCATCATCATCCCGAGTTCAAAGAAACTCAATAAATGGGGGGTGTTAAACATGTCATAGCTGATTGTATGATATGCATTTTGTATATATGTAACTGATGTACGTAATTCGCTCTCTTGCGTCCCTCGAGGTCTAGAGAATACACGTCGTGGGGCGTGAGACCATAGTTGGCCAATTGGGACTATTTTTCTTGCAATAAACCCTAGCATTGGGAATTTTAACCTCGTGTCTGGCGCATCCTTTCGTGTATGGTTATTGCCTTGTTTCCATATTGCGAGGGACCCCTAAGGGCCCCTTTCAAACTGATTGCAACTTACTAAACACAGGGCTAGAAGAACCTGAACTATCCAAGCGACATAAACCCGCACCTGGTAACTCGCAGATAGAACCAGAACCTTTGGATAATCTTAGAAACAATGTCTGGGTGACCTCTCACGGATGTGGATCCACCAGTGAAAAACCCAAAACCACAGAAACTGAGAGCCTTCCAAGAATTGGAGGTTAATGGATCATGGACCCTGTGTTCAGAGGTGGAAATATACATTCACTGATTCAAGAGGTTGGATATGTTACTGTGGGTAACAAAAGCATTATAGCTGGCTGCAGAGGGTGACAAGCACTGTTGTATGATGTTCTGATGAGCGGTAGGCAAATTTAGAAATTGCATTATGCATTTCTCATTTATTATTTGATGAAACACAGTATTCTGGTTCAAAACACTTCTTAGGTCTTTGAGCCTAATCAGATTCAAAACACTTCTTAGGTCTGAGAGCCTAATCAGTTTCAAAACACTTCTTAGGTCAGAGAGCCTAATCAGATTGAAAACACTTCTTAGGTCTGGGAGCCTAATCAGATTCAAAACACTTCTTAGGTCTGGGAGCCAACACGTGTTTCAAGCCTAGCTCTTCCTCATGGCTCATATGACATATACTGATAAATCTGAGTTATTGTCTTCATACCATTGAAATCATTAAACAAGTGTCATGCCGCCAGCGTCTAGTCACCGGTGGGGGCTATGGAACGCCTGGCGTTGGCGGCGCTATTAGGTCATCCATTGTTTTTCCCTGTCCATTTCCAGGTTTACCGCTCTAGTCTTTCTCTGTTTTTTCCGGCTTCACTATTTAAGCACCGCCCACTTCCGGGTTCGGTGCGTTGCAACTTTGTTTCTTCCCGAGTTGCTGGCTCCGTGTGTTTTTTCCTTTGTGCTATTTTTTGCTACCCTTTGGTCTCCAGTCGGCGTCCCTTCGCCGTTCGCTTTCTCCTTTCCTTTCCGTGGCGCTCCGCCGCCATTCTGGTTTTCTCTTTGCTTCTTGCCCTCTCTTACTCCTTCATCCTTCACTCCTGGATTCTTCCAAGGACCTGCCTCACCTTCCGTCTCCTGCTCAAGATTCTCACTCCAGTCATCCTGCTTCTTACATCGGATCTGCTGAATTACTTCACATCACTCTCCGAAACTACAGGACCGTGAATTTGTTTCTCCGAGGGTTTTTTTGAGCATCCGCTTTTTTCCCTCATTACCCGGTCCCTGCGGGAAGGAAGCCTCTTTCTTCCCTGCTTGGCAGGGAATCAGGGTGGCTTCTCACCGCGGACGGCCATACCTCTTCTCTAAGAAAAAGAAGATTGGGAAAAAGGTTTACCGCCGCGACACTTCTCCAGAAGACTCAGGTGAGGAGGAAGCCAAGGAGGTAGTTAATATCATTGATAGGCCTTCCAAGGTTCCGGAGGTTGACAGTTTGCAACGCCCACAGTTAAGAACCATGGCCTCACCTGAGCAGGTGCAAGAACTGCTAACTGCTGTACATAACCTCACTCAAGAGTTACAGGCAGTAAAAACGGAGAACACTACCCTTAGACAGAGGTTGGACCGCTTCGAGCAGTCACGCAGTGATCTCCCTCCTATGCCATTATCCTGTGGCAAATACGACGGATCACCTAACAAATTTAAGGAATTCATGGAGGCTTGCGTGATCTATTTCACATTTAGACCTCAGTCTTACGCCTCAGACCAAGCCCGCATAGGGTTCCTCATTTCCAATTTGACCGGGAATGCCCTGTCTTGGGCAGCCCCTTTGGTAAACAGTGCCAGTCCTCTCCTTCAGGATTATGCTGGATTTACCGCCCAGTTCAAACTTGCGTTCGAACAACAAGAGACTACATTAGTAGCCAGTGAACAGCTACTAGATATCCGTCAGGGAAGCATGGACCTTTTGTCCTATATCTCCCGATTTAAAAGGGTGGTGGCTGATGCGGGCTGGCAAGAGAATGCCCAATACACCATCTTTCGTCGAGGCCTCAGAGAAGACCTTAAGGATGAACTGGCTAGGGTTAGCCGCCCTTCTACACTCTCGGAGCTTTGGGCCACGGTTCTCCAGCTCGATTTCCGGTTATCCGAAAGGTGGTCTGAGCGGCGGAGACAACGTGGGTTCCCCGTTTCCGCTAACCCAGCTACGTCCTGTTCCGTTCCCTCGGGTTCAGTAAAAGACGAGCCCATGCAGATCGGAACTACCAGGGGACCACTTACCCCCGAAGAACGGAAGCGGCGCAGAGACCTCAATCTATGCATGTACTGCGGTTCCAACACCCATGTTTTGAGGGACTGTTCGGACGTACCTCCCCACAGGTCGGGAAACGCCATACCTCGGAACTAGTAGGGACCAGTTACCAAGGGGGCTATTCTGGTCCCTATGTCTCTTTGTCCATAACACCTACCACCAATTCCTCCGAAGACAATCGTCTCATGGTTATTGCAGTCCAGTTGAACCACTTACATCAGACATTCGAAGTCCTAGCTCTATTAGACTGCGGCGCAGCTGGATGTTTTATGGACGTCGTCTGGGCTGACAAGACTGGTATCAGTCGTCTGGAGAAGGAGGAAGATCAAAAGGTTGAGGGCGTTGATGGTACACCTCTAAGCTCCGGTCTTATCACTCATGCCACCTCACCCATGATCATGAAGGTTCTCCATCATACTGAGACCATCCAATTCGACTTGATTCGAGCAGCTCACTTTCCTGTCATCCTGGGGGTTTCCTGGCTCCGGAAACATAACCCTACTATTGATTGGACCAAGAACCAACTGTCTTTTTCTTCTAGCTTTTGCAAGAAGTCTTGCTCAATACAATCCTTGGCTGCAACTATCCATACCCTTCCAGATCCTCTTACCCTGACGGATGTTCGGTCCGTGAACAATATTCCTAAGGAGTGTCTTCATTATCCGGATGTCTTTGAGGGTGAAGGTCCCCAAGAACTACCCCCACATCGACCTGAGGATTGCCATATCACCTTGGTTCCCAATGCGGTAGTACCGTTTGGCCGCATGTTTTCTCTTTCCCTCAAGGAGAAGAGAGTTCTCAAAGACTACCTGGACTCCAATTTACAACACGGTCTCATTCAACATTCCCATTCGCCTGCGGGAGCATCTCTGTTTTTTGTTCCGAAAAAAGGTTCGGAGGAATTAAGACCGTGCATTGACTACCGGGGCCTAAATCAAGTTACAGTAAGAGACCGTTACCCCATGCCTCTTATGAAGGATATCCTAGAGGCGGTGCAGGGAGCACGGATCTTTTCTAAGATCGACCTTCGAAGAGCCTACCATCTTTTACGCATCCATCCTGGGGACGAATGGAAGACTGCGTTCCGGACTCCGTTCGGTCATTACGAGTATCGAGTAATGCCGTTCGGTTCGGTTAATGCACCGTCTATCTTCCAGCGTTTTATGGACAGAACATTCTCTGATCTTCTTTTTCACAGTGTCATAATTTACCTCGATAATATCTTGATATTCTCAAAAACCGCACAGATCCATAGTACTCATCTCATTCAAGTTCTTAAAAGGCTACAGGACCACCATCTCAAGGCCAATGTAGAGAAGTGTGTCTTTGGGGTCTCTCAGGTGATCTACCTTGGGTTTATTCTTTCCGCGGAAGGCATCCGCATGGACCCAGCTAAGACCGAAGCTATTTTGCATTGGCCTACTCCGGAATCTGTTAAGGACATCCAAAGGTTCCTTGGGCTTGCGAACGTCTATCGCAAATTCATTCAGGGATTCTCGGAGACGGTTCTCCCTATTACTAGTCTACTCAAGAAGACTTCCAAACCTTTTTCCTGGAACCAAGACGCTGATCAAGCCTTCTTATTGTTAAAGGAGAAATTTTGTTCTGCACCCATCCTCCGGCAACCGGACCAAGGATTAAGATTCATTGTTGAGACCGATGCCTCGTCAGCTGCTTTGGGTGCAGTCCTCTTACAGGAACATGCTGGTCTCGAATACCCAATAGCCTATCTTTCCAAGACCTTGAATGAAAGCCGATCACATTACTCCGTCATTGAGAAGGAACTTCTGGCCATGAAGACTGCTTGCGAGGAATGGCGTCATCTACTGCAGGGGGGAATCCAACCTTTTGAAATAAGAACGGATCACAAGAACCTCAAGGTCCTGCAGAATATGGAGTGCGTCAATTCACGCCAGGCCCGGTGGGCCCATTTTTTCTCCCAATACGACTTTCTCCTGACCTATCTCCCTGGATCTAAGAATATTCTAGCAGATGCACTTTCTCAGAGGCCATGTTCAGGTGGCGCGAACAGGGAACTTCCCAGTTTACTGCTAACTGACGTAAAATTCATATATACTGTAGATGCCTTTTTGGAGAAGGTACGTAAAGGCACACAATCTGAGGGGATTCCCCATACCGTTCCCCACTCAGACGACATCTCCATTCAGGATGGCCTGGGATTCAAGCAACAACGTCTCTACCTACCTGATTCCCAGACTCGACGCACCGCACTAAGATGGTGTCACGACGATCTTGTGGCTGGTCACCGGGGAGCGAAGAACACTCTGGAACTTCTTCGACGGAGTTTCTGGTGGCCAGATATGTCAAAAGAGGTGGACTTGTATGTCCGCTCCTGCCCTGTATGCCGTAGATCTAAGCATTCTACCCAACGACCCATTGGTTACCTACAGCAGAGTGAGGCACCAAAAAGACCCTGGAGTATTATCTCAACAGATTTCATCGTGGAACTGCCCGCTTCAGAGGGATGTTCCTGTATCATGGTCACGGTTGATTGTTTCTCTAAGATGGCCCACTTTACACCCTTGGCTGGGCTACCCACGGCAGCGGAGATGGCAACCGTGTTTGCAAGAGAGATCTTCCGTTTACATGGAACCCCAGTAGAATAATCTCAGACAGAGGTTCACAATATACGTCACGCTTCTGGAGAGAACTATGTAAGAGGCTGGGTATTGATCGTGCACTATCGTCTGGTTTCCATACCCAGACCAATGGACAAACAGAAAGGACAAACGCTACTCTTGAGCAATATCTACGTTGTTTCACCAACAACCAGCAGGACAATTGGGTTAGTCTACTCCCGACTGCAGAGTTTGCCTACAATAATGCTGTTCACAGTGCCACTGGTCTTAGTCCTTTCTACTGCTCTTACGGGTATCATCCCAGTTTCACTCCTTCCTTGTCTCTTGCTCATTCTACTGTTCCTTCTGTGGACTCCCTTCTCCTCACTTTGCAAGAAGCCCATAAGACTGCCATCAATAGTCTTCGGGCAAGTAGCCATCGCTATTGTAACCAGACTAACCCCAAGCGCTTGCCTTCTCCCGCTTGGCAGAAGGGAACCAAGGTATGGTTATCCACTAAATACCTCCCGCATTGGCTTCACCCCTCTAAGTTGTCTCCCAGATTCCTGGGTCCTTTTCCCATCCTGCGTAGGATCAACCCTGTTGCCTATCGGCTTTCTTTGCCCAAACACATGCACCGCTTACATCCTGTTTTCCATTCCTCTCTCTTGAGGGAGTTTAGGCCAGATCCCTATCTCCGCTCCTTTCCGGCTGTACCGTCTCCGGTTGCTTTACCCCCGGAAGAGTATGAGGTGGCCTCCATTTTGGACTCCCACTTACGGGGTGGGCGCCTGGAATACCTTATCCATTGGAAAGGATACCCCCATTCTGAGGACTCCTGGGAACCTGTCTCCCATGTCCATGCCCCGTCTTTGGTTCAGAGGTTTCACCGTCTCTTTCCAGGCAAGCCGGGGAGGTATCCCATTGGAAGGGGGCATACTGTCATGCCGCCAGCGTCTAGTCGCCGGTGGGGGCTATGGAACGCCTGGCGTTGGCGGCGCTATTAGGTCATCCATTGTTTTTCCCTGTCCATTTCCAGGTTTACCGCTCTAGTCTTTCTCTGTTTTTTCCGGCTTCACTATTTAAGCACCGCCCACTTCCGGGTTCGGTGCGTTGCAACTTTGTTTCTTCCCGAGTTGCTGGCTCCGTGTGTTTTTTCCTTCGTGCTATTTTTTGCTACCCTTTGGTCTCCAGTCGGCGTCCCTTCGCCGTTCGCTTTCTCCTTTCCTTTCCGTGGCGCTCCGCAGCCATTCTGGTTTTCTCTTTGCTTCTTGCCCTCTCTTACTCCTTCATCCTTCACTCCTGGATTCTTCCAAGGACCTGCCTCACCTTCCGTCTCCTGCTCAAGATTCTCGCTCCAGTCATCCTGCTTCTTACATCGGATCTGCTGAATTACTTCACATCACTCTCCGAAACTACAGGACCGTGAATTTGTTTCTCCGAGGGTTTTTTTGAGCATCCGCTTTTTTCCCTCATTACCCGGTCCCTGCGGGAAGGAAGCCTCTTGCTTCCCTGCTTTGCAGGGAATCAGGGTGGCTTCTCACCGCGCACGGCCATACCTCTTCTCTAAGAAAAAGAAGATTGGGAAAAAGGTTTACCGCCGCGACACTTCTCCAGAAGACTCAGGTGAGGAGGAAGCCAAGGAGGTAGTTAATATCATTGATAGGCCTTCCAAGGTTCCGGAGGTTGACAACAAGACAAAGGTATCCAAGTGGTGTTAGTAACTGAGATGTGCCAGACAAATATTCAAATATCACTTTTGTTAAAGCTTACGTTCAAGCTCTGAAGGTGACCATGCCTCATGATCAGCACGGGACATTACACAGATCAAGGGAACAAGATAATGAAATTCACCAAAACATGACAGTACTCTGAGAGGGGTGGAAAACGGGAAGGGCGTAGGAAAAAACTGAACAAAAATTCTGAGCACTTTGGAAAAGTTTGAATGTTAATACACATGAAACTATGTTGATGGATTGTGCTTGCAACCTTGGTTACTTAGATTAGTCTAAAAGTGGAAGTGGGAGGGAAAGAAGATAAAGAGGGTATCATTTGTATTCTGGGTTGATTCCCCTTGGATTTGATGGTGTTTGCTATTGTATCTCAGACAAGCGTTCTATAGGAGGAAACATATAGGTGTAGTTTAAATCAGTCTTTTTATACTAAAAAGTATGATTATATATTTTAACAAGTTACTTTTTTGTATAATTGTGATGCAAACTCGTACTTTTGTTTTTTGGATAATTTATTTTCATCCAAAATAAAAAATGATTGGATTTGGTATTGAGAAGAATGGAAGGAAAAGGGTGACTGGAGGAATAGGGGCACAGAAGGAAGAGCAAGTAGAAAGAGAGAGAAAAGAACATAGAGAAGGGAAGAAAGGTAGGACATAAAAAGATTGCCACTTTAGAGGGGCCTGATGACCATATACAAATCAGATGTCTCAATGTTAATGGGCTGGGAAATCATTGTGGGAGCAGCATATTAATGAAGATGCTTAAAGAAACAAAGGTCATCGTCTGCCTCCTGTAAGATATGCATATAGAAAGTGCATATAGAAAGTGTCGCAACGAAAATGTAATTGGGTACAAGTGAACATATATATTGATTAGGAAGCTACAACACATTCAGATTGTATGGTCCCAGGAAGACAAATTTGGCAGATGGTAGTTTTACTTTCCGTACAAAATAAAAAGTACTCAATCACCACATTTGTTGGTCGTTTAATGTATGATAACACTTCCTTGAACAATTTAGCTCTAACTCTTGCTACCTTCCAGGCTCCTTTAAATTGTTGTAGGTGATTATACTGTCCCCCCGATGGATTTAGAAAAGCCTCTTCCCAGCAACTGGGACGGCTGAGTGAAAGTATGCTTTAGTATTAAACAAATCAAGGTTTATATTGGTCTTTGGATATCTATCAGGAGCAAGAACCCCTCGACGCAGTGTACACTTTCCTAAGTGACCAACACAAGAGTAGGGCCTCATCACGAGTTGGGCTGTATTCCCTGCTGTAATACCTCTGACTGTAATAGCCCTAGCACCGACCGGTCCGGTGGTATTACCACTGGATCACGGGTTGGGCCTTAACGGTAAATCCCCATTCCTGATTGGATCCATTGGATCTAATGGGGAATTTTTGGTGCTAATACTGCGGGCTAATACAGCCGGCTGTAATACTTCTGAAAACAGGGATTTTTACCTTCAGAAAAAATCTGGAGGTAAAACAGCCGATTTAGCACCCAACTCGTGATAGGGCCAGCCCTTAAATGCAGTGGTGATACCGTTGCCACAGTATTTAAGGGCTGCAGCCCAACTCGTGATGACGAAGTCTAAATTAGGATGTTATTTTATGGTCACATACCCGCTGGGATGTATTAGTTGCTGTATCAGTCCTACACTTCTATTTGAACATTGTCTGATCTGCACAGTAATTAAGGAGAGTACACCTCGGTAGGAGAAACAACCGTGGTGCCTGATTTGAACTACATTTGGAGCCATGAAAACTTTAATCAATTTGCACTTTCTCATAGTTTACATTTCCAAAATAAGTAGTGTGGCAGCTGCATTGGAATTTATTCAAGAGCAACATGAGGGGGTGGTTAATGGGTCTTATCATCGGTATTGTGAAATAATGGAATATTTCTAATGCTAGATTACAGTAACTGGCCTAGGAGATGCACATCAGGTCAACTGTAGGCATCAGACTAAAGCACAGAGGCTCTCGCCAATGTTGAAGGACTCACTCAGATGACATTATTGTAGCGGGAAAGTCTGCCCAGCAGAAATTAGGCTAAGCTCCGAAGAGGATCACCTTCTGGACATGTGATACTAATGTGAATATCATGGAGGTTGTTGATGCCAAGTCTGATGTCATGAGGAAGAATAGAGGAGATTTTTTTTTAGAATTGTATCTTCATTGTACAAAGAATATCTAGTCCCCTCACCCAATTCCCTTTTAGAATTCTTACCAAGCAACGTTTTTGTAAAATTTCCAAGACAGAGAGTGAGAGCTAGAGAAAGAGCGAGAGAAAGGGAGCGAGAGAGACAGGGAGTGAGAGTGTAAAAGCATTCACTAGGCCTGTAACACTTGTTGAAGTGATGGAGGGCATTAATATGATGCCAGCTTGCAATGTTCCTGTCAGGATGGGCTTTGAAATGAGATGTATATAAGATTATTTTCCCTGATAATAGTTCTTTTGGTAAATTAACCAATCACTTGTTGACTGCAGAGCTCCCTTCTGATAACTTTAGGCTAGACCACTTCAGAGTCTTCCCCAAACCTGCCACGTAGACCCATAAGTGGAGCTCATGTAGGCGAATTACATCATTAAATTGTGACTGCAAGACCTTTATGAAAATAATGTCTTGGTTGGTTTATTGAAGGATCTAGCCCCTCTTTGCTATAGAAAAACCCCACACATCCATACCAGGAAAACAGTTAGCCTTAAATATTTACTTTTCAATTTGCAATTCTCTTTCTGCTGCCATAATTGTACTGGACACTGATAAAAGCTTTGGCAGTTGGTCTGGAAGCAGGACTCAAATTTGGGAAAGTACTAAGGGGCAAGTGGTTTCTAAAAATCCTCTGGTTGAGTAACACTGTCACAAGGAAGTCAGAAGAGTCGCAACTCACTTTCATTCTCTTACCAAACCCTACAACACTAAGCACCAGCCAATGAGAGAGGGATAGTAGATAACAGTCTAGCACTGTCACAGCAGAGGGATTAGCAGACATCTCAAGTTCATATACAAGTTTTTTTCCTTTTATTTCTCTGCAAAGCAAAACCGGAGTTAGGTTTAGACTGAGCCAAAAGTGTTGAAGGCTGGGTTATTTTTTGACAAAACAGCAAGGCTTTCTAATGGCACTGGGGTCCACAGTCTGCTCCTCGGTGCCCTAGATTGGGTCTGCTCTTCGGGAGGCAAACAGTCCCTCACAATCGCTGGATTCGAAAGTATCTTGCACGTCTCTGTTTTTCTTCATTGGTTCTTTCTTCATGGTTGTTGTAGTTGTGAGGATCTGATAATCCTCCACCTAGACTCTCCTACTAGGTACCCCCACCTGGTACCCAATGTTTTCTGATGGGGTCTGGGTACAGGACAAATATAAAGAGGGTAAGAACCAGGTGCTGATAAAGTTCTGCTCCCGATAATACTGTGAACCCCTGCCTACCAGGCCTTTAACCCTTTGGCTCTACTCATAAGGGTCTGCACCACTCTATCTTCTTTCATAATGGTGAGGTACTAAGAATTGTCTCTCCCTACAATCCCTTTTTTTTTTACCCTTCTTCATCCCTTCCTGTCTCCTTTTTCCTATTCCTTGCCTTCCCAATCGTCTCTTGTCAATCTCTTAGAGTCCTCGCCTTCTTTCCACGGTCATATTAATTTCCCATTTTACTTCCTCTTCTCTGCTACCTCTTTCTCTCCTCTTTTCTCTCTATTGTCCTCCTTTCCTCCATTCTTTGACATCCTCCTCTCAATTTCCTCCCCACTTCAACACTTCCTCTGCCTCTTTCACACTCTCCTATTTTCCTACCTCCTTTCTCCCTCTCCTCCACTTCCCTCTCTTCTCCGCCACCTCCTTTTGGTTTTCTCTCCTTCTCTTGCTTCATGCTCTGGCTGCACTCCTCCCCTCTGCTCTATCCCTCTTTTCCTCCTTTGGTGCTCCACTATGCCTCCTCTTCTCCACCTTCTCTCTTCTCTCTCTCTCTCTCTCTCCTCTTTCTCATCTCCTTCAACTCCTCATCACAGCACCCTTCCCTAATGTGCACCTGCATCTCTGCAGTCTAACTCCTAACTTTCACAACCCTTCTCTGCTGCATTCACCTGGTATAGGTTGATGTGTTTGGGGCTGACCGCCCGTAGCTCTGCTAGCTGAGGTTTCAAAACCTGTGTCCACTGTCTTATTTATTTATTTATTTTTGTATTTGTAAAGTGCTCAAGCCCTTGGCATCCTGGCACTGTTGCAACCAGTTACAGTTATTACAGGACAAGGGGGAAAGTAAACTTACATATAATGCATTATGCAGACAAAGGTACGTACATACTGGACATTCATTGACATATATACATGCAAAGAACTCAAAGGTCTGAGTCCTGTTCAAACCATCAAGCAGACAAGCAGTATCTCAGGATAGTTAGTTGAACAGCCAGGTTTTCGGAGCTTTGCGGAAAGCCCAGTAGGAGTTCTGGGGGTGGGGAGGGGGGAGATTTCCAATGATTAGCAGCCAACACAGGGAAGCTTAATATTCCTCCTCTGATTAATTTGTACTTTGTTTTGGCCAGGCAGCGTGCGGATCAGTCATAAAATCATTCTGCATCCATCCCATATTCCTGTAATCCTCACTGAAGGCTGCTGCCTCTGCTAGTCGAAATCTCTGCATGCCATTGTGTTTAACCTTCTTGTGATATTTGCTGTACACCACGAGCAGGTATGAGCAGGGCATGCAGTATTCCTCACGTGCTCTTCCCGCAAACCTCTGACTCCCCAACAACCAGGCTTCTCCACATGCACCACTCAGCTCGCAGACACCTAAAAGGTCCAGTCTGTTTGCATTCTAGGCAGCAATAGAAAGCTCCTGATAGTAGGACAGGCCCTACAAAGGAGACTTGCGATGGGGTGGAGGATCTTGGGGATCCTCCATGTACCTGCTCTGGGGTATGCATAAGTCAGACTCCCCGATTTACAGACAAACTACCGAGTGAATTAATTCAGTGCAGTGCTTGCAAATGCTAAAAGACCACTCAAGCTGTCCCTCCATAAAATAAAAAATCCAAAAGGTGTGATCTCAGACAAGTATACTTGGTTAACCCTGTCTGATATGTGTTCTTAAGATGCATGCTGCCAAGGGGATTTTCACATAACTTTATCAACCAACTGGGTGGCAGGCTCAAGCAACATCTATTGGTCACTCCTGCATACTAAAAATCAAAGCATCCCATAGGTGGCATAAATGTAACAAGCGTATCCTAACATAACTTTAAGGATACCGTCATAATCACAATGGGGCGGGAGGTTTCAATGACTGATTGTATTGGTGTCATCTTCTTCAGGACCAGGTTATTCATATTTCGGCATTACTCCGTAATAAATCTGCATTTCCAGACTGGGCAAACACCTCCGTCCCCTATAGGGAGAGAGGGGAAAGCAATAGGTCAACCCCTATCACTGTGCAAGTGCACTAGAACATATTTACAAAGATGCAGCCATGGTCATTTTTTATCCAAAAGATGGTTGCATCATAATCAAAAGACGCTACGTTTGCCATATAAATTAGCTGGCAAGGGAAATGAAGGTTAAAAAAAGGGGGGGGATAGGGAGAGGGCTCTGCCCCTTGCAGCGTTTACTGCAACCAGGTCATCAGTTCTACTGGCCGCATGGTCATGTCTGTTTATTGCTGTTATACCATACATTGTTGTACAGAATAAAATACATAACATCTGTGAAGCTACGGATTGCACGTACCTCAGAGCTTAAACCATGGTTGTTCAGGGGAAGGTAAATAGCAATGTTCGGCGAGCTGAATCACTCTTTGCCTGGCCACGTCAGAGGATAATAATTGCCTCATGTCTGCGGGGAAAGTACGGGTGCATGAAGTGGATGTGCATCGCCACGCAAGCATCATATTATCAAAGGTGAGTGTAAAGCAGGGGTGCATGCTTAGCAAAATCGCTGCTCATCTTGCGAGTCCAATGTAGTCAGGGATTACAAAGTGCTTACCTGCCTCTGTTCAATGCTGCGTTACTGGCAAACAACTTCGTCACAATTTGCTGGCGATCGATGCCGGCGAGCCAATCGCGGGGGATGTAGCTACTGTGCTACGCGGCCGGGAGGCGTGGTTTACAAGCTCTGCTGTATGGGCTCCGAAAGCCAGGCGGCCATCTTGGGCTCTGCACAGGTGCTAAACGTGTCACCGGCAGGCTAGCAATATCTGGAAGGGATTCCTTTGCGGCTGAAATTTGGCACGGATGTAAACAGAACTATTGTCTCCCAGCCTCCAAATTCTATATTTTTATAGGAGTAAGGTTGGCGATACAAAGTTGCACCTGCCCACTGTAACTGTATTTCTGTAAAGGGACAGTATTTTGAAAGGCCAAATGCAGAGGGCTGATGTCCGTGTAGTCCATCTGATGTAAACATTGCCAATGACCCCCTGTTTTTTCCCTTCTTTTCCCTTGCCAGGTAATTTATACTGCAAACTAGAGTCTTTAGTTATGACACAACCATCTTTTGGATAAAAAATGACCATGGCTGCATCTTTGTAAATATATTCCAGTACACAAGTACAGTGGTAGGGGTTGACCTATGCTTTCCCCTTTCTCTCTATAGGGGACGGAGGTGTTTGCTCAATCCGGAAATGCAGATTTATTACAGAGTAATTCCAAAATATGAATAACCTGGTCCTGAAGAAGATGACACCAATACTATCAGTCATTGAAACCTCCCGACCCATTGTGATTATGACGATATCCTTAAAACTATGTTAGGATACGCATGTTACATTTCTACTTACCTCTGTGAGCGTAATCTTACTTTTATCCCGCTATGGGATGCTTTGATTTTTAGTATCCAGGAGTGACCAATAGATGTTCCTCACCACCGGCAACCTAGGGAGAGCCTCTCCTGACAGGGTCAGGGTGTGCTTCCTATTGAGGGACAGCTTGAATGGTCTTTTCGCATTTGCATGCATGAGAATGACAATATATGCTTAAGACAGTGCTCCAATGTCCTTTTTGTTGTGTTAAAAAGCTATGGGATATAACGACAGGAATGCAAATGGTTGCCGACCCCGAGATTTGTAATGAACTACGCTGTTGGTTGTGTTTTGATTCAGTGCCAAGCACACACAGACACACACAAACGCACAATGTTTGTAGCATTGTCACTAGAGATGGGCACACACACAATATTTGCTACACTTCTGCAAGGAAGAGGGCACACACACAATTTTTGTTTCCGGGGGAAACACATATAATTTGTGTTGCCAGCTGCAGTGAAGGGGTTACACACAGACCTTTTGTTGCACTCTCCCATTAAAGTTGGTGGTGACCACAATTTTCGCTACACCCCCATGGGAAAGGAGGCTTACACATTCATTTTGCCACACTCCCACAGGGAAGGGGCACACAAACCATTTTTGCTGCACTGTCATAGGGAAGGGGGTGGACACCTAATATTCCCTACACTCTTGCGGGGAAAGCGGCGCATGCACAATTGTTGCTGCGCTACCACAGTGTAAGGGGCTCATTCAAAAGTTTGGATGGACTCCCACAGGAAAAGATTCTCAGACACAATTGTTTGTCTCATTCCCACAGGGCAGCAGATGTACATCCGATTTTTTCTACAGTTTCACAATTAAGGAGCAACACACTGCATGTTTGCCACACTCCCACAGGGCAGAAGAAGGACTGTTCATATATTCAGCACATCCTCATTGAAGGGGTTTAACACACACTCAATGTATGCATCTCTCTCTCTGTTGATAAGCCACTCGAGAAGCTGGGTGGGCATCTTCACATAGTGGGGCTCATTACAAAACATCATTACGAAACCTCAGCAAGGCATACATATTACACTGTCACTGGAGGGCACAGTCACGGGCACAGCAACAGCTTATGTAATACTTGAACAGCTGCTCTAGTTTACCAGAGTCCCAGGACAACCTCCTATTCTGATTATGGGCAATGTTGATACTGTCTTTTCTCTCTGTGACACCCACACTGGGATCAGCATCCCTAGGTTTGGTAAGGGATTGAGAGAAGCCGCCATACAATTCCTTCAGCCATCACACCAGATGGACACCAGCTTTTGATGGTAATGTTGTTTCACATTATCCTTCTAGGTCCCTACTACAGTCGCCTCCTCATCCTCACTGTCTTAGGTGGTGAGATGTAAGGGGCAGGGCTTGAGTGTAGAGACATTGTCATTCACTCTCCGCAGTTAAAGTAGAGAACAGGGCAGTACAACCCAGTGAATAGGAGCAGAGATCTTGCACCTCAGTTGTTTAGCCCGCTATACACACTAAGGTCTGCCAGGACAATTTCGGATACTGGGCCTCATTACGAGAATGCCGTTACGGTATCAACAGTGCCGGTAAGCCTACTGGCACTGTTGTTACTGGACTGGCACACTCCAAGTCTGCGGGCGGCTGCTGTCCCGCCCGCCAGGTCTGACATGGCAGGCGGGACGGCAGCCGCCCGCAGACTTTCCGGGAAGCACCGGCACCGTATTTAACAATGTCAGTGCTTCCGTCATCCCCATTCCCATTGACTCCTATGGGACTCAAATGGGAGGATTAACATTTTTCGGGCGCCTGACTTCCAGGAAAACTGGGGTCGTAATCCCCCAGTGTTTCCGTGAAGCCAGGTGCCAGAATAAATCAGAACTCCGACGGCAGCCTGCCGGTTTTACCGGCACGGCTACTGCCAGAGCTGTAATGAAGTCCAATGTCTCTAAAACCCACACACCCTGGGAGGCTGCCTGAAATGAGTTTGGGCCTTTTGTGTGTGCTCGCGCCATCTCTGTTGCAGCAGGACCTTTACATTGGGACACACTTCCGTTTATGACAGCGATGTTATATATCAATGTCCTGTGAGCGGTCGACCTTTCCTCTTCTTCTATTCTAGTGTTAAAAGTTCATGCACTTCCTTGTGCCTGCTCCAAAGGTACTTCACGGGGGTGATTGTACACAGTGAACGGGTGGCCTGCCACAATCTTACCACTCCTGATGGAGGCCCTAGAGGATGCTGGTAAATTCCCCTCTGCCTCCCTTGCAGATTTTCTGGGCTTTTTGGACTCAATGCCTCCTCCTCCTGACCCCTGTATTACTGGCTGTGGTGCCCTTCCCCTATAGCAGCCTCTCACCTGCATACTGCCCATCCTTTCCTTCCTCCTCCACCACACACTCCCTTGAATGCTCTTCACCCCCTTTCCATTTCCACCGCTCGTGCATGCTCCTCTTCCCATTACTCCTCCATCACTGCTGCATGCTTTTACTTTCCTCTTTTCCTCCACCACCCTCTCGCCTTCCTTCTACTCTTACTTCTTTCCCTCCTTCCACTCCCCAGGCTTCTAATCCTGACCATCTTCGCAACCTGCATTCATATCCATATCATCACAGCTATTGCCACCGCCCGTTTCACCCACATCCTCAGTAGTAGTAGGTTCTGTTGGAGGTGGAGGCACACTGCCTGCGGGCCTCATGAAACCACACATGCCATATAACTGTGCACCACCCTCTTCTGATTCAGGTAGAGGGAACAGAAACTGGTCTGCCTGGGGCATGAATTAGGCATGGGCACCAATACGAAAGTGGCCCACAATTCCAAATATTTGAGTAATAACTAAATGGGTGCTTTCGGTAAAAATGTGTTCCAATTAGTTCATTTTAAATTAAATTTGGTCTGTGCCAGTGGGCAAAATGGCGAGATGGAAGGGCATTACCTCACATGTTCACTTTGCCCCAAAACATTATCCCTCGGTCGCATGTTCGGCAGGCCCTTTAGACGCAGCACTATTGCCCTTTTTTGCCAGTCCAAAGGGTTTGACAGTTCCACGCCCACTTTCACCCACATATCAAGTTACTGTACTGTACTTGCTGATGGAAAACACTGGATATTTTACCTCCCACCTTTCTACTTTCTTCTACAAAAAAGCAAAACAAGGTTTCCATAACAACATTTTTAAAAATCCGCACAACAAACTGACATCCCAAATTATACGGGCATGAAAAAGCAAAATGGCTTCCCTGACGAAAAAAGAAAGGTGGTTTCCCTACAAAGATAACAAAGGTTTTACTCAACGGACAATCTTCTTGCTTGGCAAGAAAATAATTGCTGTTTAATCACCATCTAAAGACTCTCCAACTGTGCTCAGCCCTCCTCGCCTTCCTGCAGCTAAATCCCACCCACAAAGGAAACAGGAAGTTGCTAGCATCCGAACTAGTTTTCCACTATCAACTCACTCAAATCCTCACAAGAGTACCAGAATCCCAGGTGAACATCAAATATCGTCCGAACCCTCACACAATGTCTGAATATGAGTTTGGGCTTCCCGATCTCACACCAAAAGTTTGAGTGTCATGCTTATTTGGCGGGCTTTTGTGACTTCGCCTATGGGGATTCACCTATGGGTTTTCGGGAGATTTGCCTCGCTCTAGTGGCCATGAGGTTTAAACAGAGGTTTCAGCCACAGCTTAAAGAGATGTCTGATTTTGCATGGGTGTTACCTGAATTTGCATTTATAGTGCGATGGAGGGAACGCGGTCCACCCGTTGCTAAAGTAGTTGTATGCTCTCGGGCAGCATTTCTGGATCGGAGGTTAAAACGCTCACCTATGGAACAGCCCAAACAGCTGAGTGTTCGTACCTCCCCACCAAAGATCTCCTATATAGCAGAACATGTTTGTAATAATTGTACCAGTATAATTTCTAGCAATGTTATATTTCTATCCAAATTCTCTTACAGACTTATAGACTTAATGGCTATATATATGGTGCATGGTTACAAACACATTCATGTTAGTGTGAGGGCTGTGCAACACTAAAGGTGCACCAACCACAGTGTGCCTTATGTATGAGCGGTACAAGCACTAAAGCCTTTTAGCACAGACACATGTGTCAAATGTAATGATTTTTAGTCAATCTTATGTTCTCAAAAGGCTCTTTCATTTTATAGAAAGCAGCCAGGACCGTGATTGGTGCTATTTCTAGCTATCCCTATTCTTCTAGGGGTATTTAAATTGTCTGTCGTAGAATAAAAACATTCTATCAGAAATTATTTTATATGGCTATTCTAGTTTTGAGTATTTGCTTTGCCGAGTTAGACAAGTGCAACATTCTTATAACGACTACAATACATGCTAGCAGTGATAATTTGAGATCAATATTACAGTTTACAGTGTTAGTTTAATTGAATTATTTCTTATTAATATATTCTTTTGACTAGAAAAACACAATGTTTGTCTCTCAAAATGTCCTTTCTTCTTGGAAAGGGTCCGAAGGCAGTGTTTAATTTCACATACTGACCATTAATTTCCGAAATACTAATAATGAAAACAAATGCAATCTATCAAACGCTGTTGTAGACAGTGCAGCCTGGTCCTCTGGTCCTTTACAGTATCTCTTAGAACCGCAGAACCTGACACAAAAACCTATCTGTGCCACCCTCACATCCCCAGGATGTATATGAGTTGGCCGTGGCACAATTGTTCATGGCCGAATTGCCCGTGGTCAATTCGGCCGGGAAGACAATTTTGCCATGGCCAAATCAGGCCAAATTTAAAACCCCCACCGCCTCAAAACACTCCCCCATCCACCCCCTACTTACCTTTATGGCGTCCGCTTTGTTTCTGACCCTGCGGTGTCGGATTCGTCCCTCCTACGCGGGTTGGATGCGATGCCGCGGGGACCGCTTTAAAAAAAAAATGTTTTCCCCTGCCTCCAAACCTCCAGAAGCAGGAGACAACCCCCGCTATCCCTAAATGCTATTACTACCCAAACCCTGCTCCCCGTGTTTGGTAGTGATTACCCAAATTGATAATTTATAAATGATCGAATGGTACTGACCGAATTCGGCCAGATTTACCATATGATCATTTGTAAACGATCAATTTGGGTACTATCACATCCCCAGCATGAACGATGAACCCTCACTGTGAAGGTTACATTCGTTCAGGACACACGCAATGTATGCATTCAAATGCCAGTCTGCTGCCCACCTCGGGGGAGGCCTCCTAGCTGCTGCTGCACTTATTTTAATTTGAACCATAAAAAAGCTCCTACTTCACATTACTTCAAGGTGTCTGTGTATTTTCTCTGGTTGTGCACCGTCACCAACAGATCTGGGACTAGAAAACATACCCCTGACAACACTTGTCTGAGATAGAGAGAGAGTGGGACAGAGAGTGAGGGAGAGTGAGAAAGAGAGAGTGAGAGTGTGTGTGTGTGAGAGAGAGAGAGAGGGAGAGAGAGAGAGAGAGAGAGAGAGAATTCCCGATTTGTTACTCAGGATCATTTCTGCCGAACAGCGCCATGGATGGAGAACGTATGTGTGGTCCAGGGTGATGGATTCGCAGAGAACAATTTAGTTTGTGTCTGGAAAGCATTAAGGCATGCATAGTCCTGTGGTTCGTGTATGCTGCTATTCCCGTGGTTCTGGTTTGTAGGTATAAACTGAGAGATAGGACTATCAGGATTGGTGGGATGGGAAAAGGTCACAATGCGGAACCCCATAGGTTTGGGGTGCGTGGAACTATGGCATGGTGTAAATATCAGATATGCAGCCACTTGTCCTGGACCTTGTCCTGTTGTTGACATCTCCAGGCTGTGGTATAAAAGGCTGGTTTCCATTGGAGACGCTGCTGTGGGTAGTGGTTTAATCCTGGGTTTAAGAGTTTAGGGTTATGTGCCCAACTCTTATGAATTCACCTCAGCTTTAGAGACGTGCTTCTCCATATCCCCATCATACACTGTGCCCAGGTACTCCCTTCAAATATCATATATGACCAGGTATGCCAAAATACACACACACACACCCTCTCTCTCTCTCTCTCTCTCTCTCTCTCTCTCTCTCTCTCACTCTGTTACACCCACATACACCTTAAAATACATACAGATTTGCACTTTCGGGTATACACAAGTGGACACTTACAAATAGCCCCCACCCACACACACACATTGCATACCAAATAATGGTTGGCTTTCCCCAGCACTGGGACATAGAACTGCATTGGGTTAAGCATGGGTCCTAAAAAGAAGAACACTCCTGGAAAGCAAGGGATGCTTGGCTGTATGCTACACACCTACTCACACATGTACTAACCTTCCCACACATGCTCACACACAAACACACACGCAGACACTCAGAGCATGCAATTCAAATTGCACACTCATGCGTGCACGCGCTCAGACACAGCATACACTCACAATTGCACCTTCCCCACCACACACAGAGCTACTGGCACAGAAAGAGCAGGGGTAAACGGGTTAGAAAACAGCAGATTTTCAGCTGCTGCCACCTAACATCTATTCAGCTGCACAGAGGGGGCGGCAAACTCCAGCCCAACTGCAGGCTAGGAAAGGTGGGAGGTTGTGGTAGGAGGGACATGACCGCGATGATGCCATGCTGCATGGGCACTTGGAGTGATCACAATGATTCTTGTGAGCAGTGACAAGGGCACAGGAATTATTCACCAGGCTGTGCGTGTGGTTGTGTGCTGCAAAACAGGTGCTACATAAAGTATCTGGTGCAGATTAGCAAGCGGCCGCCATGATGTCTTTTAGTGTCTGGATTGGGGGATAATGGCAGGGGTGTAGGAAGCCCTTTCCATGCCACGTGTGTTTTGAAGTGTGATGTGGTAACTGTGCAGCCGTTGCAACAAACCCATGTCCAGTGTGCCATAGCAATGTTCGACTTAGGCATAGGGACTAACTCGCAAATTTCTACCAGGTTAATGTCAGTTCAAGCATCTGATCCATATCCCAGATACGCAGTGCAAAAAAAACCATTTCAAATGCAAACAATTGACCAGTTGTTTGCGGTCCTTTGCTCTTTATGTTTTTTTAAACTATGGGCCTCATTATGAGTGTGGCGGTCTGGAAAGTAGGCTTACCGGCACTGTTGTTTCCGGACTGGCACACTACGACTCTGCGAGCGGGTGCCGTCCCGCCGCCAGGATCAGACCTGGCGAGTGGAACGGCACCCGCCCACAGAGTTTCACGGAAGCACCGGCACGGTTATTAACCGGGCATTAAGTCCTATTGGGCTGCATGGGAATGGGGATTTACAGAATTATCAGCGCCAGATTATCCGGCCGGCCGGAGTCAGAATACACCAGTGTTACCGGGAAGTCAGGTGCTGGTAAAATTCACAAGTCCGGCAGCAACCAGCGGTTTTGCCGGTACGGTCACAACTGGACTTGTGATGAGGCCCTATGATTCTTGCGATCCCTCACCATTGACAGTCTGGCTAAGGCTGGGGCAGTCATCATCCAAAGCATCTGGAGAGCCATGGGTTGTACTCAACAATCTCTTGCAAACACTTTTCTTTCTGCAGGCTGGAAGTGGGACCATTCCAGACCACAAATGAAATGATGTACAACAAGTGCTTCATTTGAAGACGAGGCACATTAAACAAATGCAGGGTATGATAGCTGAAAAGGAAATAAAAAGATCTTCGGAAAAAGATGCGACTTCTGGCACATGCTGCAGAGAAAACTCCATCTGAACTCTGGAAACCTTCGCCTTTATTTGTTATCATAGCAGTGTAATTACGAAGGCAGACATTTCCACTGCGCAATACATTTGTAGGGGAAACTTTTTGTATGTTGTTCTATGTGTGGGAAATATATATGCCTCCTATTTGATTGTATTCTTGATTTAAGATAACCAAAGGAGCAGTTTGTTGTGCTAACAACTCAATTATAGAGTTAGCGGTTGGGAATAGATCCCACGTTTAAATGAAAACATAACTTTTTTTGTACATAGTTGAACTATGGTCTGCAGGGTTGCCCAGACCAATGCCAGAGGTTAAGATTAATTCCAAACCTTCCAGCCATCACCTCTTTCGTGTTATATAAGTCACCCCGAGTGTGACAGGCATGCCCAGACATGGGTCCCGTGCCTGCTGGGTCTAGAGACGCAAGCTACTCCTCACTGATGATGCCCAATGAGGGCGAAATATGTCTGGGGACGCTTATGGTCTCATGAAGAAGAGATGTGACCTAATACTTCAGGCTCGACTGCCCCATTTGGGGTGGGACCAAGCCTGATTTGCATATGGTCTTTCCCCTTCTATAATGTCTTGGCAGGCAAAGAACGATGGTATGCATTGTTGCCCAGAGAAATGCTACACGTTAGGATTGATTCCAAACCTTCCAATTATCACCTCATTGTGTTGCATGCTGATGTTCAGCAACAGGGCTATGTCCCTGGTGTTCTCCTTATTTGAGGTAGCTGCTGATGCTGCTGTAGGAGTTGCATGTGATTTTCTTCTAAATGTTCTAAAAATAAAATCCTTAAGGGATCTGGGCATTCCTTATCCACACTCACTGTTCAACAGCATTATGGAGCAGAGGGTCAGTTAGAGCGACTATTTAGGGGTCTACGCGATTGAATGTTTGGCAATGTGTTTGTTAGTGACACACTGAAAAGTGAGACACGCAATGCAGCAGATGTTTGGCCCATTATTTCAGGCTTCAATTTCTGCAGCTGAAGGACATCCAAAACTCTTCTTGCACACTGCCTCAAAAACTGTGCAATATCTCACTTGGTTGACTCTCCATCATTGAAGCATCTAAGCCAAAGGACTTCATTGGCTCTCCAGATATATTGACTACATCTCCTATCAGCCCCAGTCAGCCTAGTCAATAATGAGGGATCATGCACGTGATACTTCAAATAATCTGGAGAGACACAGGTTGCTGACCCCTGTTCGAAGCTGTTAAAATACTCCCCAGCTATGAACTGGTGTGCAGCTATTTTTGCTCTCATTTATCTTAAATTTGGAGATGCTCACAATTTTGACAACAAAGTGAGACTGTATATATTAAAACTGTTCAAGGATGTCTGTGAATTTGGGAAAGAATATGTGCACAGCTGTCTTCCGCTGTCAGACCACCCTTCTAAAATGTGCTCCCCATTCAGCCTTACTTTCCCAATAGAACAACAATCGTTGCAATCATTTTATCCTCAGATGAAATCCTGAAGGTCTCTGAAGGATTATATATGGTTCATGGATACCAACACTTTAATGTTAGGATGGTTGGTGTGAAATATGTGCATTATGTATTTATTGAATGTTGCAGATAACCCTTTTTTTCAAACCTATATGTGTCAAACATAAGATTTGTGGTGCTTCTGATGTTCCCAAAATGCTCTTTGATTTCATGCAAAGCAGCGAGGAAGAGATGGAGAGAGGGACAGACATACAGTGAAACAGAAAGAGAGCTATAGAGACCACATAGAGAGAGAGAGAGAGAGAGAGAGAGAGAAAGAGAGAGAGAGAGAGAGAGAGAGAGCGCAAGAGAGAGAGAGAGACAGGGAGAGAGAAAGCTAGACCAACATATAAAATGCAAGGTACCGCTAAAACTTAAATGTTTCATAATTTATATAATAAATCAATATAATAATCAAAATTCAGGTGTATTTTAACATACGTTTCACAATATAACTGTCTTATAAATGATAGCAGGTGGTTCGGCATACACCAAAATTCTAACTTCTGCCACATACTACTTCTGCTCACAGTATCAAACACGGCTTTATAGTTCACAAAGGCTAGGTACAATTTTTCCCGAGGATACGGTTTTACATTAGATATCAAGAATATCCGGGTCCAGATCTTATGATGTGTCCCATGACCAGCTCTGAAACCTGTCTGATATAGAGGTAGTCGTTGTTTTTATTCCACCCACTCCAAAATTCCAGATCAGATATCAAAACATTTTCCCAATAATGTCTTGTAGTGCCAGCAATCTGTAGGCGATATGATCCGTTCTTATGCCGTTCTTATGGATGGGTATAATGCAGGATAATTTTCAAGCACCTGCTATCATGCCATTTGCATATATCTGTCTGAATAGCGCATTCGAAAGAATTGCCCATCTATCAGGGGGGCTCTTTTATACTTTATTTGGAAATCCATCAGGGTCAGGGCCACCTGATAATCAGAGGGCCATAATACACTTATAAATATTCTCTTCATCAAATGGGTTTTGGCTATGTGTTTCTTCCTCGATACCGCCATTATCATCTCCCCTGGGTAAACTATACAATGGTTCTTACATTTTCAGACTATCATTGGTTTATCGCTATGATTATGATAAATACAATATTTACTAGTCTCCAAAATGTGATGTTATCGTTGCTTCTTAATGTCTGATGCATTCATTACCATTGCACATTATTTAGATAATTAATATAACAGAGCCACCCGTTTTTATATTTTGTTTTAAATTAAACGGGCTGTAATGCTCTGCTTCTCTTCTTAAGGCATAATACAATCTCTGGAAATGATGCAGATGCTTCTTCTAAGTTTTTATTTTAAAGTTCTATATAGTGGTCATGCATTTTGTATTTAGTATTTGTACTTTTAACTGCTTTGCTAGTTTCTCTTTTCCTAACTAATTGCATAATTTAGCCAGCCTGTTTACCAACAGGCTTCCATTCATACCCCTGTAGGAGCACAGTAGTACTGAGTCAGTTGTACTTAATTCATTAATCTCTTCAATCTTATCAAAGCTCCACCTCAACCTATTCCCCTGGCTATTGACCTGTAGATGCCCCTCTAGTATTCATTGGCTCCACTACGATTTAAGTTAAAGCTTACGGAAATGCCAGGGTGGTCACTCTTTGAGTTAGGAATTAGCTGAGACGTTTTTGCTATATTTCTTATATTGTGAATCATAAATACATAGTCGATATTACTATGGCTATTGGTATTATTCCATTAACACATTCGGGATGAGCCATTCGCATAGATATCCCTCAGCATTATAAGATAAAAATGATCTGCCAGGTTCAACTATTTGGATCCTTGTTCAATTTTTTTGTTTACGGTAACAATTTAACTTATTAGTATCAATGTGCCTGGGTTTTCTGTCATAAGAAATCTCAAAGTACGAATTAAGGTCCCTGCACAAAATGATCTGGCATCTTCAGGATTATTCTAAAGTCCATCATTTATAACATTTGTGATATATACCATGATGGAATTTGTCTGCCCACCTCCTGGTGGCACACATGCTGTAATCAATAACACATTTAACACCTTAAGTGCCAAGAACCAGTATTCTCATCCTTTTTGCATAGGCTTGCATAATAGCCTGGCAGTTAAGGAGTTAATGAAAAATCCAGATGAACACCTACAGTTGTATTAAACATCAATACATTTGAATGTCTATAGTCAATTTCGCATTTGTGTAGAGAAAGATGGAATTAAGCACCCATAATTAGACCTCCCTTAGGCCGACATGATCGTCCTTTTTGGGCATTCCTCACAATCAAGCTATAGCCATCCATAACCTTCTCATCCATCAACCATATCATATATCATATTTGGTCAAACCAAAATATCACATTGGGTCAAGCAGTTGCATATTAGACTGTTAGAAGTTATGCAGGACGACATTACTGTCCACAGCTACATGAAGAGATTGGTGTTCTAATGTGGCTTTTCCAATTCTGGGTTAATTGGTTCGCAGCGAGCCTGACAACAAACTAAACATCTGCAACCCAGGATATACTTTTCTGATGTGGGTGGGGCTGACATTCCAGGGGGGTTGTACATTCTCCATCTGTGTGGTTAGTCCTTATCCAACCACACAAGAAATTTGTTAAGTTTAGGACAACAAAAGGATCACGTGTTCAGGGCTCAGGAAAATATCTAATATATGCACATGTTTTTGCATTACAGTAGAGCCAAATATATGTCCCTCAAAGTGATGAAGAGCTGAAGGGCTCACATTATTAACAGGTCTGATATCTATCCAGCCCCATGTCTTCAAAGGAAAATATTTGCCCTTAAGAATTTTAAATCTGAACTCAACCTTGCCATAACAATTCACCATCTGGAGTTAATGGAAAGTCATACAAAGGAACTTGTCAGACCCTCCTATTAATTATTAGCTTCACAAAGGGCCTCTGAGGGATGCTCTCTTAGGCTGACAGGAGTCTTGACATGCCCAGTTCAATAGGTATAAAGTTGACCATTTTATTTAGAATTATTTGATGCATTTAAAACAGTTAAGCTCTAACTTCAGAATGAAGCGGTCAAGAATGAAAATTAAAGTTGTTCTGAAATTGAGAGTCACCTCTGCAAAATGGGCCTAAACATGATATTTGTATATAAATTAATAATTGATAAAAACATAAATATTATTAATTTTATCAACAATAATCACACAAATTCAAGCCACGTGTCCCTAAAAACGTGGGGATCATTGGAAAACAGAAATCTATATTTCATCAATGTGTAATGTTTCTATAAATAGATATGGAAAAAAATAAATTGAGTTTAAAATTGTCAGAACACACCTCTGTTGGCTGCAGAAATATGTTGGCCTATTAAAAAAGGGGTTTATTCTCTGGGAACGTGATGCTGTTAAGCAAGCCAATGGAAAGACTTGAGCAATTAAAAAGTGTGATGTCAGTATAACATAGTGTGGGAATCATATACATTATATAAAGAGAATCACACATAAAGTAAGCAAGGACGAGGTTCCTCAAGGCTGCTAATAGGGCAGTCTCTGTCCAAATGGATCTGGAGGTGAACGGGCCTTGTCCATGAGGTAATGTGAAGCAGACTTTAACTGAGGAAGACCTGATTCCCTAGTGTGACAAGCCAGAAGAAGGACTCAGACCAGAGAACAGGGTATAAACATAGTTTATTTAAATAAAAAGAAAAGACCCTATTGCTAAAAATGGGTTCACTTTGAAACAAAATGCAACTAAATTGCTTGTTGAAAGTCCAAAATAAAATATTCCTCGGTCCCAACCTATTCACTAAACTAGCATACCACTTAGAACAATGTAAAAGAAAAATAGCTTGAGTTCCCTGCACTCTGTGTTTTCCACTACAAGGAATTCCTACTGGGTCTGGAGCCAATAGTTATCAGTTGATAACAGTTCCCCTCAAAGAAACCATTCTTGGCAGTCTATGAATATTCGCCAAAAGTTTCCCAATGTTCAAACAAAAATTCTTAAGTTCCAAAGCAAAACAACAAAATGTCAAGGTTTCTTCTGGAGGAGGGATATATCCCTGATCACTCTCCAACACCTTGGTTGATCTCCACTCACTTTGATCAAATATTAGGAGATTCTGTGTTCCCCAGGCATTTGCTCTTTACTTTGCTTATTAGGCTCCTGTGGCTTCCTCTGTCCCAAAATCTCACTTCACTCTCTGGGTGTCTGTGATCCCTCTTTCTGTCTGTCTCTTTTAGCTCTTGTGGGTCCATGTGACCCTTCTGAAGGTACCTGGGACCCCTCCCTGGATCTCGTAACTCTTGTGTGTCCCTGTGACCCTTCTGTTACCCTTCTTTTGCAGTTCACATGGGATTTTCTGTCCCTTTCGAAGGTGTCTGTGACCCCTCCCTGGCTCTCCTAGCTCCTGTGGATCTGTGTGACCCTTCTGGAGGTTTGTGTTTCTTGGGTTTCTCTGGCTCCCACAACCCTTTTTCTTATCTTTTGTTCCCACTTTTCTCAGGTGCCTGTTACCCTTAGATGGGGTTAGGGTAGTCCATCCCTCTCCCTCACACATTTGTTCCTCTCATCTCCTCCCTCCAACTTGGGTAACCTGCATACCTGCTGTGTTGCAGGGTTTGCTTCAGTGAGGGTCCATCTTATCCTCGGCAATAGTGTTCTCCTTGGCTTGCTGCTATTTAACACTGGGTATGATCGGTTTCGTCTTCCGTTTATCTCTGTGTTCTCTCAGTGGTTGGCTCTTGGGCTGCGAATGGAGGATCCAGCCCGCCCTTCATTCCCAGATTCGGTGGCTGTTTGCAGGCTATTGGCCCACCACGTTCTATATATGGTGGTGCCTTCAGGTACAGTCCTATTTGTGCTCCCTTTGCTTCTTAGGCCCAGCAGACAGCATCTCTTTCGGGCAGCTGCTTTCTTCTGCACTGCAGCTGGCTTTGCTGGGTTGCGTGGTTCTGCCCCTCACCGATATTCCCAAATCGGATGCTCACCTCGGCGCAGGTTTCTCCTACTCCATTTAATGGTTGTTGGGCTGGGCATTTATTCTCACTCTGAGGTTAAAAAGGGGTGGATTGTTCTCAACCTGCTGTCCAGACTGTAGAAAGATCAGCACTACTTTAAGCCAAACACCTGGAGGTAATGTCAGTGTTACCTTGAGTCCAACACATAGATATGTCAGTATTTCTTACACCCATGTAGGCAGATAATACTTTATCTATAGGGAGTTCCCCATGGGAATGGGAGTACTTGTGCCCTGAATGGTTGTTACGCCTAGTGAGGTACTGCTTTTCCCAAACCGCTGAGAAGGGTTTTTTCTGAGCGGGATCACCGCCCTATCCTCAAAAGGGTTGCCGCCTCCTCCCACCCGCAGGACTAGTGCCCGAGATTGGTCACACTGCAGATGGGTGAAACAGACCAGAGGTGCCTAGTTAACCTGGAGATTACCAGAAAGCTCTGAGTGTCTTTGCTGGATTTGTGATTAAAGGAATATCCAAAAGAGCATGACGATTCCCCAATGCAATTAGGTACATGCCTACTAAAATAATTTCTCTGCTAAGTCCCAGGCGTGAGTGGGCAGGGGCAATGCCACTAGAGAGGAGGGCTCATTCCAAATAGAATGCTTTTACATTTTCCTCACCTTATACAAATTAACTTCTTACATTAAGGGCCTCTTAAAGGAATCACA
Source organism: Ambystoma mexicanum (assembly GCF_040938575.1). Lineage (NCBI taxonomy): Eukaryota > Metazoa > Chordata > Amphibia > Caudata > Ambystomatidae > Ambystoma > Ambystoma mexicanum. Next base: position 1,167,981,213 of record NC_090927.1, read on the forward strand.
CATGGCGATAAATGCCTCTCTTTTTATGGTTTCTTGTTTTCACAAGTCATCTGTAAGGCCTTTCTCCCACACTCATATGACATAAATGACCTTCTGAGCTATCTAATGTATGTCTCTCTAATCCACTCTCAAGATGCCACATTACACAATTTCACATTCATCAACTGCCTTTGGCTGCGAATACAGCACAATGGTTACAGGACAGCTGTTAGGTTCTGTCAATTTTTCCACTAGAAGAGAGAAATGTTATGCACTTTATGTTTTTGATTATTCTTGTGGTGTTCCTAGAACTAGAAATGTAAAACCTCTACTAAGCGTTATACATTTAAACTATGTAGCGTTGCTCTGCATTTTCTCCTGTAAGCAGAAGATCCCTGTGTTTGTTTTCCTCTTATCACTATTTAGTAACTAACTACCATGAGAATGAGAATACAATTGTTACTATCAATGTGAATTGTATTTTGACAATTTGAGAATTTTAAAATTGATTTTTTCTTACATTTTATGAACTGAATTTGGATATCTTAATTTATTGTATTGTATTTAATTTTATTTTTTTCTATTTTATTGTGTGATATAATCTACTCTGTGCTGTTTATGCTTATCAGAGTGAACTTTCAAATAAAATATATTTGACTGACTGACTGCATGCTTTTATATTTTAGTGTGAAATACAACATTGCTTTCTCACTATATTTAAAGCTCAGTGAATCGGATTTATTGAGGAACACATAGCATTTTTCCTGTGTACCTCACACAGTGGCTGATAAATTGTCAACAACAGAATGAGAATAGGATGTTTTAGCTTGTTAGTGTGAAGGGCTTTCTACTTTCACAATTTTTCTGAGTGAGATTACATTTAAATAAGAATAAGTAGCACGTTTCTTCCTTTCTCTGTGCTGCAAGCGCAGTGTGGAGCAGATTGCATTTCCTGGCACAGAGAGTGCAACATATTGTGTATCATAGCCAAATAAAGTGAAACCTGTGTTTTTCACAGGTGTAGTCTGACACTGGATTTGTGAAAGGGTGTGCAACTTCCTAATTTTCATGATCAATTTATAATTTGTGACATGTTAAAGCCAAAGATATTTAAAAAAACACAGTGGAGTAAAAGGGAACTTAGTTGGGTCATTTCAATTTCCATAGAAAAGATGCAAATTCAAATCAACAGTAAATATTTCACTAATGACATTTTCTGTTGAAGTGAGAGGACCCCAAAAGAGATTAACCCAAATCATCCAAGAGAGTTGGGGGAGGGGATAATTGTCCTTTCAGAAAATCAGAATCGTGTGTTGATCTATGGTGTATATACATCAATATTCAGTGCATTCTAAATTGATAGCACATAGCATGCAGTTTGGGATTCAACCCACCAGATACTGCATTTTATTTGCATCTATATGCTAGAAACCAATCACACCACATTGTACATGGGAGCACTTTCATAATGGAAAATATCCAGCAAATGTATTTGTCTGCATAAGCTTTCTTTGGTACCAACAGCTATTACTGATATTAGAGAAAATGTAATGTTTTAATATTCTGCCATTTCTTAAAAGAAAAGTAGTTCAATGTAAATGCTAAGTGAAGTTTGAACATACTGGCCGATAAACAGTGATATAATTATGGATTTATATTGTGCTGTCTAGACGTTACCTTAATGGTCTCTAGAATAAAGCACCAAGGGGTGGCTCAGGGGCCAGGTACCACACTTAGCCAGTGGATGTTGGCTTGCCCTACTGGCTAAGTGTGGCAAACCCCTTATCCACCCTTTGGTGCTTTATTCTAACTTCAAGAATAGAGTAGCGTGTAGATGATCCTTTGGTCACCCTCACTTGGTCGCGTTCACGTGGTAGGGAACTATTACTGTGCCTTACTGCAGGCTGGTCCCTGGTGCCAATCAGGATAAAGTGTAAAATACAAGGTTTCAGTAATAAAGACATTCGGCATTATATATACAGAAAGGCATAAGTAAATGCACAATAAACCCACGTATAGGCAATGAGCTATGCTTAGGGGGTGATTAATGGCTTCTAAATGTATAGTAAAATGCAGGGTGCTAAAATACTAACACCAATGCAAAGTGATGCCTTAGCCATATTAAGGGTTAAATTGCAAACAAATAAGAACGGGATTTTACAACGTGTAGTTTAGGAATGAAAGTTCATCAAGTGGGTTTTGCAGAACAGAGGAATTCCTTTTCGCCCAGCGAAGACGGATGACAAATGGAACATATTTTCACGGAAAGGAAGTTCAGAGTAAACCAATGGTCAATGCATTAGAATGGAGTGAGCTAAAGAATGATGTGAAGTCAGAGGGTGATGTCTGGAAACATAGAAATGATGGGTGAATTAAAAATAGTAACCAGCAGTTCAGTATAATATGCACACGGCACAAACAATGAGGTCGGATCGGAAAAAATAAAGAAAAGAGAAAAGATTAAACAAGGAAGAAAAGAAGGGTTGACGACTGTGAAGAGGCTGTGTTCGGGACACATGGATATGCAGTCAGACTAGGAAGAAGCGGCTATTCTCCAAGAGACAGGTGCCCACGCTTCTGTGAGAGACAGGCGCATGCTGGCAATCTCCAATCTGTCAGGGAAAGGCAGCTGGCGTCCGTGAACAAGAGAGACATTTTCACATGTCTAGTGCTTCGAACTGCAAAAGCCTGGCATGACTAACAGGGCTGAGATGTAGTGATATAGAGTCCAGCATTCGAGAACACATCTGGCCTATTCACAGTTGTAAGTATAATATCATCATGAAAGGGACATTTTAAATCAGGATACTGCAGACTGCTTCAAACGGCAAGTGCAGGCTGCATGTTGTTTAACTATTCTGCATACTACACTAATAATTGCATTTGAATCCTTACATGCGTATAGGTCAATGCATTGCTGTACGTCCCATCATATAGAATCATTTGAAATGTGGTCAGCGGTAAATTAAAGCATGTTGGAGAGTGTAAACTCCTATTTTTATGGATGTAAGGACAGTGAGTAATATGAAATGACATGAATTCAAATAGATAATAGGTGTTTTAAACATGACAGTAAACTATTAAATGATACAAATTCTACATTGTATTGGTGGCCTTGCATACGGGGAGACAAACTGAAACCAAAAAAGTGATGGGTGGAAGGTTTTGAATGAATCTGAACCACTGGCATTGCTCTGGGCAACTTTGCACACCACCGTTTTTTAGCCTGTCTGCGCCATTGCAAAAGGGGTCCAGCCATATGCAAATCAGTCAGGTATTTATTTATTTATTTATTTATTAAATTTATATAGCGCGCAGGCAGCCCAGGGGCATTGTGGCACTGTTACTTGCAAGGAAGACTTAGTTACAATGTGAGCAGGTTGTGCCTTGGGTTACAGTAAGGCAGTGAGTGACCTGTGATCAGATATATCACATAATACATCATAGAATACAATTATGAGGGCTAGGCCATGTAATTGTTAGATGAACAGGGTCGTTTTCAGGGTTTTCCGAAAACCAATGGGAGCAGCCCTGCCCGAACTGCTAGGCCAGGTCCCCTCTGCACAGAAACACAAGCAACCCCAGACATGTTTCAGCCTTGTTGGGCCTCCTCAGTGAGGTGCAGCTTGGTTCCCTATGGCACAGCGAGCAAGGGACCCATGTCTGGGCATACCCTCTCTCACATAGGGAGACAAACTGAAACCAAAAAAGTGATGGGTGCAAGGTTTTGAATTAATCTGGACCACTGGCATTGCTCTGAGCAACCTTCCACACCACTGTTTTTTAGCCCGTCTGCGCCATTGCAAAAGGGGTCCAGCCATATGCAAATCAGTCAGGTACTGCCACCAATGGGAGCAGCCCTGCCCGAACTGCTAGGCCAGGTCCCCTCTTCACGGAAACAGAAGCAACCCCAGACATGTTTCGGCCTTGTTGGGCCTTCTCAGTGAGGTGCAGCTTGGTTCCCTATGGCGCAGTGAGCAAGGGACCCACGTCTGGGCATACCCTCTCCCACATAGGGAGACAAACTGAAACCAAAAAAGTGATGGGTGGAAGGTTTTTAATTAATCTGGACCACTGGCATTGCTCTGGGCAACCTTCCGCACCACAGTTTTTCACTGATGAGGCCCAACAAGGCCGAAACATATTTGGGGATGCTTGTGGTCTCATGCAGAAGGGATGTGACCTAGCAATTTGGGCTGAACTACCCCTTTTGGGGTGGGACCAAGCATGATTTGCATATGGTTTTCCCCTTCTACAATAGCTTGGCAGGCGAAGAACGATGGTCTGGAAGGTTGCCCAGAGCAACGCCAGTGGTTAAGATTCAGTCTAAATCTTCCAGCCATCACCTCTTTGTTTTTGCTTGCATACGGGGAACCATACCCAGAAGCTTTATAAAACATTTACCATAAATAAACAATTTGATAGGGGATTAATGGAGAAGTGTACAAACTGAGCATTTCTTTTCAAGATGCAGCAGGTACTGACTGATGGATAGTTTTTAAATACTTTTACAATGTTCTTTCAATACAGCAGGTACTGAACAGTAACACACATTTTAAATAATGTCAGATTTGTTTTCATACCCTTCTTCGCTGTAAATGCATACACTGCATGTTTTCTTGTTGCACTGTAGCAGTTTCAAGAAATTAAGTGGACATTTCAAACACGTGAGTAATGCTGACAAATGAATACAAGCATTTTATTTTGCCCTAGTTAGCATAAAATAATTACTTAATTGGAACATTATTGCGACCTATGTACATGCCTTTTTGAGAAGTTATGAACATTTTTAAATGTTCCAAACATGGAACAAGAACATGACAAAATACTTTTTAGAATTCAAATTATTATAATTGAACACCAGAGAGTTAATACAAAAATATTTAGATTTTCATTTTATTCTCTGCTTAATGTTCAAAAAGTAAAGAAAGAGACCTTGAAATGTTTGAATATTCTGAACGAGGGGATCCAATCACAAGACTAATTCCAAGGATTTAACTATTTTAATTGAGCATCAGGGAATCAATACAAATAATAATCATAATAATAATAATCATAATAATAATAATTATTATTATGATTATTATTATTACTACTACCCTGGTAGATAATTGTGATGTGTTGGAAGGTGTGGATTGACATGTGAAGTGTATGATTGCCAAAGGCTTTGTAAATATTAAGACTCTCAGGTACAATGGTGTTGATCTGGAAGTACGCATACTATGTTGGAATATTGCGGGTATTGGAAAAAATCTGATTTTGTGAGGGAATATGATATAATCTGTTTTCAATAAACTTGGGCCACTATGACTGTAGACATGGAGGTTATCCTACCTGATCCATTGAGGCTTACAAAGGACCGCTTGGAAGATCAAGTGGGGACCTTATGGTGTGGGTTAGAGCTGATCTGAATGCTGCAGTCATAGTGAGAGATACTGGATCATGGGATATTCAAGAACTGCTTATCACTTTAAAACCTGCCTTCCATCTAATTGTGCTAAACATTTACAATAGGATCAACCCCCAGAACAGCTTAAATACTATCTACGGGGAAAAAGGTGTATCGAGGATAAAATAATTGCGTGTAACCAAGGCTTGCACTTTATCCTCCTAGCGGAACGTAAGCTACAGTTCGAGCTGTTTGTGCTAATATTAGATCTTATACAAGATGAGGATGCAGTATGGGACATCCCAGACTTGGTAACGCATGGACCACAAAGACTTAGTAAGTAAATATGGCAAAGTGTGTCACACATTTTCTTCAATTTAGATTTGAGGGCACGTAATGGTAGAACACCTGGAGATGTTTCTGTTAAGCCCACCTTTGGTCTGGGTAATCAACACTCACATATCGATTCAATTATACTGAATGCTTATGATTGACACCTTTTGAAGGAACCTCATACTGAAATTGATCATCGCCCTGTTTCACTAATGTTATCTGCCACCATGGGTCTTGATCTATCTCAAGTGAGAACACATAAAAGTAACACCCTTAGTATACTGAGGTGTTCCAGATGCTCGGTGAGGTGAGAAAACATCGACATTGAGAACACCATTCCTCAAATGTATAACAATATACGGCCCACATTGGAGAGGGTCTTCTCAACAACATGTATTCCAAATAAGGTACTGCTAGATTTTTTTTTTTTTTTTAAATTTATTTTGAGAATAAACAATACAAACCAAACTTGCAGCATCAAGTACAATAGAGCCGTAAACATCAATTAAAACCCGTTACTGCACCCCAATCCCCTCCCCGCGCTCAAGAGCTTATCAACCTTTCGGTTCTGTATCCGCTACGTGTGGCTGGGTGTCGCTTCCTTCCGAAGCTGCAGGGTCCACTGCCGTGCCAAACAGTCCTGTAATTAACATCCTCCAAGCCGCCAGGTTACCTACATCTTCCTCCCCGCAATTGCTACATGCCTCCTGCCATACCACCGTTTCAGCCTCCGCCCATTTTTGCAAGTCCCTCCACCATACCTCTATCCGTGGCTTGTGGCATTGCTTCCAGCTCATGGCTATCCTTCTTTTAGCAAGCACATACGCCAGGTCCCTCAGTTTCCCAAGATGTTTAGTGTTCCGTGGTCTGGGAAACCCTCCCAGCAGGCAGGCCCAGGCCATATCTATGTGTAACGGGACCCCTTTGTCTGCTAGTCTCCGTGCAACTTCCCCCCAAAAAGCTTCAGTCACTGGGCAGGACCAGAACATGTGTGTCATGTCTGCGTCTTCCTCATCGCATTTCGGACATGCTTGTCTTCCTGCGTTCGCAAACTTGGATATTCTTTTCGGGGTCATGTAGGCTCTATGCGTAATGTACAGCCGTATTTGCTGCAATCTAGCATTCCTGGACACTTTCTTATGGTATCCCATGGCCCGTTCCCACATCCCATCGGTCAACTGCGCCCCCACCTCCGCTTCCCAGTCCAACCTCAGGTCCATCAAGTCCTTCCACACCTGGGTCATCACCACCTCGTATAGTCTAGAGATCTCGTGCCCTCCCTCCGATATGTCATATATCGTTCCAATTAGAGCATCTGGTTCTTCCGCCAGCACAGTCTCCGGCCAGGTTTTACGGATAGTCTGCACCAGCCTAAGATACGTAACATATTGGCCCCCATGCAACCCTGTCTCTTCTCCCAGGTCTTCGAATTCTTTAATAGCCCCTTCTTGCCATATATCTCCCAATGTGGCCAGCCCAACCGATTCCCAATAGGTCCTGATTATCATCCTAAGCTGGCTGTCCCCTTAGTTAAGGCAACTAGCGGCACCTGTGGGGAACACGGGTACGGGCTCTCCATCAATTGGTATGCTCTGTGCCACATCTTCCACCCAAGCAACAACATACTCGGGCGTTCATTCAGTTCAGGTCTAGGAACCCAGATGATCTCTTTTAGGTAAAACGGGGCGCAGTCCTGCCCAACCAGCCTAGATTCGTGAGTTTCTTCATCAGAAAGCCATTTAGTTACATATTGCAATTGGCTGGCTACATAATAAGCCTCAAAGTTCGGCAGCTTGATGCCCCCTCTATCATGGAAGTTCTGTAGCTTCCATAGCGCCACTCTATTGCGGGTGACGTGCCACAGGAAGTCCCTACACATGCTGTTAAGTTTGGCAAAGAACTTCTGGGGTATCAGGAGTGGTATGTTACTGAAAAAGTGCAACAGCCTAGGCAGGACCACCATCTTGAGCATCACCCCCAGCCCCATCATCGCCAGCGGCAGCTTCTCCCAAAACTTCATGTTCGTGCGGATTTTCTTCACAGCCACCTCGGTATTGTGCAAGTGTTCCCCCTCCACAGTGTGATATACATCTATTCCGAGGTAGCGGAAAGAATCAGCTGCCCAAGGCACGGACAACACTGGCAATCGTTCCAGAGGGACTCCTGTGTAGCTCCCTAATGGAAACATGCTCGATTTTCAGGGGTTTACCGCTATGCCGGACAGTTCCGCATACTTTTCCATAACCTCTAGAATGTACTGGAGATTTTCCTCCGGATATATTAAATACAGTAACAAATCGTCGGCATATAAGGATATTAGGTGTTTCTCTCCTCCCACTTCAATGCCAACCAGGTCATATTGTTGTCTAAGGTACACTGCTAAAGGCTCCAGGGCTAGAATGTATAACATCGGGGACCAGGGGCACCCTTGCCTGGTGCCTCTACTGAGTTGCCACCTCTTAGATATCACTGATCCCGTGCGCACTCTGGCCAGTGGTTCGCTGTACAACAATTCCGCCCACCTAACATAACCCGGCCCCATCCCATATTCTTCCAGGGCCGCCAGCAACCATGGCCACCTCACCGAATCAAAAGCCTTGACCGCGTCTAAGGACACCACCACCATCTCTTCATCGCTTCTGTTCCCCTCTTCAATCACCCGGTGGTTGTGAGTTATATTTCTATTGGGGACATAGCCTGTCTGATCCGGGTGTATCAATTTACTGATGACCCTTCGTAGCCTATTAGCTAGGACCGCCGTCAGGATCTTGCTGTCTTGGTTCAACATTGACAGCGGCCTATACGAGCCGCAACAATGCCCTGGTCTGTTGGGCTTGGGGAGCGGTACGATTAGTGCTTCTCTAAGCGTATCCGGTAGCCGACCCTTCTCAAAAGACTCATTAAACATCTCTAGCATAGGGGGGAGTACCTCTGCCCTATATACTTTATAAAACTCACCCGGGAATCCGTCTGTGCCCGGGGTCTTGCAGGTGGGCAGCTGTTTCACCACCTCCTCTAGTTCATCCAGGGTAATAGGTGCGTCTAGTTCCTCCCTTTCTTCGTCACTAATCTTAGGTAGTTCCATGTCTTTCAATGTTTCTCTGATCTCTTCCTGGTTTTCCCCTCCTCTGTCCTCATATAGTATTCTATAATAGTCAAAAAATGCCTCATTGACTCCTTCCTGGGTGTCAACCTCCTCTCCGTTCTCTCTAGTTATTATCCTAATCGGGGGCCTGGGGGTTTCACGCTTATATAACCATGCCAGCAAGCGGCCAGTTTTGTCCCCACCCGCATGTTGCCTCTCGACATATTTTCATAGTTAAGGTTGCAGAGCCTTTCCCAAAGCTCCGCACACCTCTGCTGCAGCTCGAGTACTAGTTCCGCGTCCCCTCCTGCCCTGTCGCTTTTGCGCTCCAGTTGCTTCTCCACCTTCTCTAATTCTGTCAGGACCCCACCTTGCAGGCCCTTTGACTTGGAAATGGCAATACCCCGCAACACAACCTTGAAAGCCTCCCAGAGTGTGCTCGCTGAGTCCACACTGCCCGTGTTCACCTCAAAGTACTGCAAGATCGCATCCCTGATGTCATCCCTGAAGACTGAGTCTCTAAGCGCCTCTGCACGGAGGCGCCACGTAGGTATCCGTGCCCTAGGGCGACAGTACTGCCAGGTCAGCACCAGGGGCGAGTGGTCCGACAGGACCCTTGCTCTATATTCTATTTGGGTGGTCTCTATCACCACGTCTGGCGTGGCAAAAAAATAATCCAATCTTGTATGTTAGTGCTGCGGAGCAGAGTAGTGAGAGTACTGCATGGCATTAGGGTGTTTCAGTCTCCAAACATCCGCCAACCCAAAGTCCTCCAGTAATGCCTGTAATACCCTGGCCGCCGGGGTGGGCCGATCAATCTTATCATCAGACCTGTCTGACCTTGGGTCGAGCACGCAGTTAAAGTCCCCTCCCCAAATAATCGCTGCACCCACACACGCGCCTAGGTGAGTACATAGGGTTCTGAAGTACGTGGCAGTGTTTTGGTTGGGGGCATATGTATTGATAATGCACACCTCTTTGTTCTCTACCAAGGCCCTCAGCATGACCAACCTGCCCTCCGTGTCCACCACCTCCTGTATGAGTCTGAGCGGAACATGCGGTGCCACCCAGATCAGCACTCCCCTAGCATAGGCAGAGTACGGAGAGCCCACTACTGTGCCTCTCCACTTTTTCCCCACCAGTTCCGAATTCTGTTGGGTCAGGTGTGTTACCTGCAGCAGCGCAATGTCAATCCTCTGTCTTTTAAGGTACATCATGACCTTGTTCCTTTTTAAATAGCTGTTAAGTCCCCTGACATTCCAGGTGACGATCTTAAGGTCTCCCATGGCACATGCGTATCTTCCTGCTTCCCATGTAGCGACTCCCCTTTGCCCACGTGATACAGATAGCATCTCGTTCTAGTAGCTCCTCGTACCAGCTCAAACTCCCTTTAACTATGTACACAGCAAAACCCCAACTTCCCTCCCCTCCCCCCCGTCCCTTCCCCAACATCACACACCCAAACTGCTGCCCAGCTCCAGCTTCGGAGCTCAGGCACCCCCACATCTAGCCCTGCAAGCACCGATCGATGCACAGAGCTCAGTAGGGTGAGGTCGCCCTAATGGCCACCCAACTAAAACTATAGTGGGGTAAAAAGAATTGTTCCGTAAAGCTCCCGTTAAGTAAACATTAATCACAGTGCCCATGACAAACAGTGCAATCATCTGACCTTCTCTACCGAAGGCTTCGCAAACAACTATATTCTAGTCCCACGTGTCACGCAATCTTGCGACGCCATTTTCATGCCTCCCGTATCTCTTCCGAGCCCTTCCTCGTCCGAACTTCTGACTCCTGGGGGCATCCTTGTGCATCGAGCCATCCCATGGCATCCTCCGGGGTCTCAAAAAACAGAGTTTTATGTGCATGAATGACCTTCAATTTTGCAGGATAAAGTAACATATATTTGTGGCCCGCCGCTCTCAATCTCTGCTTTACTGATCCGAAATTCATGCGGCTACGCTGTACAGTCAGGGTGTAATCCGGGTAAGCCGTGATGTTTTCCGCTCCTCGTATGATCGTTCCTCCTTTTCGAAAGTGTTCCAGTATCCTCTCCCGGTCGCGGTAGTTGAGAATTTTAGCGATCATAGGCCTAGGCGGATTCCCCGGCGGCGGCCTCCTCGTTAGGGCTCTGTGTGCCCTTTCTACTGCAAATCCTTGGGATAGGGCTCCTCCGGGTATTTCTTGTAATAACATGGATTCAATGAATTCCGTAGGGTCACGGCCCTCCATCCCCTCCGGCAGGCCCACGATGCGGATGTTATTGCGACGGGCTCGTCCTTCCGCCTCCTCCACTCTGCTCTCCAGGTTGCCCACTCTTTGTATCAGGGCGTGCAAGTCTGCTTTATGGGAGGCGCAATCCGCAGTATTCGGGCCGACTTCCTTCTCAAGGGACTCTGTGCGCTCCGCCAAGGCCCTGACATCCTGTCGGAGCAGGTTAACATCTTCTTGAACCTCTCCGACCTTGAGGTCCAGCGCCGTTTTTAGTTCGGTGACGGCCAGTTCAAGCTTAGATTCCCAGGCCGCCCTTAGGTTCGCAATCGCCGCCAGGATTTCTTGGTTGGCGCCCGAAGTCATCATGCCGCTCGCGGCCAGCGCATCCTTGCTCTTGGTGGTGTCCTGGCCCGGGGACGTCCTAGTGAAGTCATCCATGGTGGGCTGTTTCGCCTTCGGCCGCACCGTCCTATTCGACATGACCCAGGGAATCTGTAGTCCGCTCAAGTGACAAATGTGCGCGCAGTGCGCCTCCTCCGCTGGGTCACCGTGCGGCTCACTTCTTCCTTTGTTCCGGACCCTGGTCGGCCATTTTGTGTCGTCCTGCGTCCCCGGTGTCCTTATCTCATCCGCACCGATCTCCGTCGTCGTCACTCCTGCACCATACAGAAGTTCACCATGCGTAGCCCGCACATTCACACACCGGCCTGTGTTTCGTCAGTGGTCAGCGGTCCGTCCTAACGCACTTATTTGCCTGGACCACTGCAGGATCTCGGAAGCTCCTCCAGAACGCGTCCTCCTACATAGCTCTCGTAGCCACGCCCCCCAGGTACTGCTAGATTTACATTCTGAGACCTTGGGATTAATAAGGCAGTGGAATAAGCTGCTATGAAGCATACACAGTGGTTTGATAAAGAACGCTGAGTGGCCAATCAGCAACTTAAGGATGCCTAAAGAATACAGAGGAGAAGGATAGAGACACCATATGCAGGCACAGCTGTTCAACCAGTATCTGGCACTCCTTGCCCACCGCATCGCCGCTCTCTGCCCTAATTTCCAGTGCTATGCGGACGATACCCAGCTCATTTTCAGGCTACCCTCAGCCTCCCCCTCTCCTTCCCTCATCTCTGACTGTCTGTCTGCTATCCAAGAATGGTGTGCCGCCAATGACCTCTGCCTTAATGCCAGTAAGACTGAGATTCTACTCATCGGTACTCCCACTCCCTCCTTCCCTGCAGCTCTCTGGCCTGCCTCCCTTGGCCCCCTCCCTGCTCCTACCTGCAGGGCAAAAAACCTTGGGGTCATCTTCGACTCCACACTCTCCTTCTCTCCTCATATTTCTGACGTCACCAAGAGGTCACACTACCAGCTGCACCTCCTCAGAGGTATTCTTCCCTTCCTCTCCTTCCCCCAGAAGCTCACTGTCTCCCGAGCCCTGGTTCTCTCGAAGCTGGACTACTGTAACAGCCTCTATCTTAATCTGCCTGCCTCCACTCTCCGCCCTCTGCAACTCATCCAGAACAGAACTGCGAGACTTGTCCTTGGCCTCAAGCCCAGGGACCGTATCTCTCCAGGACTGAAATCTCTACACTGGCTCCCAGTGGCTGCGAGGATAAAGTTCAAAACCCTCTGCATTGTCCACAAGGCCTTCTGGGGCCTGGGTCCTAAATACCTTCAACTCTCTCTTCCCAAATATCTTCCTTCCCGAGCCCTTCGCTCATCCGCCTCCAACTCCCTCAGGGTTAGCCGCTTCTCGAAGCAACGAGCTGGGGGTAGATCTCTCTCCACGGCAGGGGCCTCCCTCTGGAACAGCCTTCCTGCCTCCCTGAAACTTGAGGAGAACCATCTCCGGTTCCGGAAGCACCTCAAAACCTTCCTCTTTGCTTCTGCTTTCTCTCTCCCTCTCCCCTGCTGAACAGCAAATTAATTCTTCACTGAAACTGCACTGATCCTGCAACTGGACCACTCTAAACGGCCTCGGTCCTGGGCCCAGCCACTCTCCACTTGCACTGATGCCCTTGAACCCCTCTGCACTGCGGGACTGTCTCTGTATCCCTACAGCCCCCCCCCTTCCCCAGCACTTGTTCTGCACTTATCTTGCACTTGACACCAGCTGGCCCTATTTATTTATTACTTTACGCCACTTACCTTGTACTGCACTTCCCCCCTCCCCTTCCCCTTGCACTTTTCCCCCTCCCCCGCCCCTGCACTTGCGCGATCTGAATGACACCTGGCCTAGTAGGATCGTTGTCTGTCTCCCCTTGTTCCTCCCCTCCCTGCCTCGTCGCGCCTTGAAACACCTGTGTATAGGCGCATTACAAATACCATATCATATCATATCATATCAGACTGGGCTAAAAAAAACATAGTCAGACCAAAATGAGTGTATGCTGAAAACAGATGGGCATAATTTAATAGGGCAGCACATGACAGGGATAAAATTAAATGATGGAAGATAGTTCCGGAAGGAACCAAGGAACCAACAAATATGGAACTGGCCAGCATCAATCAAAACAAATGGTATAGCCGTTTTAGTTCCTTATATAAGGAAAATAGAGCATTGTTTAGTTTATGTTCGTTACCTGATATATTAGACATGGATAAGCCATTGACGCCTCTAATCCTTACGCTATCAGAGATAATGATAGTTATAACATTACAGAAAAGTGGCAAAGCCACTGGGGCTGAAAACATACCAGTTGACATGGAAGTTTGGGATCCGTTTTTCCTAAGTCTTTCTAATGCATTCGCTAACATGACGGTAGTCCCCAAGTGTTGGGTAATGGCAAAAAAATAATACCAACTTACAAAAAGTGGGGAGAGACCAGGTGACTAACTATAGACCCTTATGCTGCCGTGAAGGTTTATGCGTGGATGCTTCTTGGCTGTCTCCTAGGTTGGAGAAATGACAAGAACATAATTGACCATCGAGAAGATAGTTTCCAAAGTGGAGAAAGTACTATTGACCAATGCTCCTTCCAATTATTTCTGGATGTGTGTGGCAATGGAATGCCTGCATGCGCACTTCCTTTAGTCATGTGTGCAGAGGAATGATACAAAGTGCCGGTAACTGTGAGCCACTATGCAAGGGAGTGTAGTCAGTGAGGGCCTACTTCAGGAGGGTTTGGAGGCTATTAAAGTATATTTAGTTTGGATTGCTTATAAACATACTTTTATTGTTTGAGAGCGCAACGAGATATCAGAATCCTGCATCTCCTGGGAGCTGTGTGTGTCCGGTGTCTGTCAAATCTGGACTGCCTCTTAAATGACAAGATTTGGGCAACCCACTGAAGAGGGTGTTTTTTTTCCCCACTATCTTGCCGCCACCATATGTTAAGGTGTAACCAACATACGCAGGTGCTGCCAGGACGCCGTTGTCATATGCCAAGTGCACCATCAAATGCCCCAGTTATGCAGTCATTGCTTGAGAGCCCATCTCCCCGATGTAAGGGTGTCCAGTGATAAAGTCAGGTGGGAAATAGCCGCCAGGGGGCGACATTTCCCCAAAAATGAACCCTCTGTAAAATCAAACACTTTCCCCAAAAATTCTAGGATTGGAATTTGGGGAAAGTATTTTAGGTGTCAGGAAAAAAAGTCACCCACCTGGTGACTTTTTCAGGCGACATTATCACATGCAACCGATTTAAGGCATAGCTTTGCACCAACCATGTACAATAAGCCAAGCTTAGCCTTAATGCCATCCAATGGCAGTTAATGCGTCAAATAGGCCATGGAAATGGCAACATATGTGCTATAGCAAGACCCAGTAACATTATATAACAACATAACTGGTAGTGTCACCATAGCTCCAGGTACGGCAACAGCACCTTCCGCCCACCACACAACACTCGGAGTGTGGCATAGCTGGTACTGCGAATCAAATTTAAAAAGGAAAACTTTGGGATCTGTAATGCACGTGCCATTTCATGCCCTTATCTGCCATTGGCTTATTAACTCATATGTCTACCCACAGGGGTGACCCAGCACATTGAAATAAAAGGGGGGATGTTTCCCAACCGATCATTTCCTCTGGAAGGCCATCAGCAGCCGGATAGGGGCTGAGCCAGGCAGAAACAGTAGCGTCCCAGAGAGACGCAACACGCTAGCCATTCACGTTACATGACATGTTCTGGCACAGAATGTTCAACAGCCAGCAGAGACTAGGTGCCAAGGATGAGACCATTGATTTTGGTTTTAAAGCCTTTTCACATTCCTGTAGGATACAGGCATGTTTAATTAAGCAATAATAGTGCACACCATTACACTAAAGGGCCCGTCAGCGTGTTACATGAGCAACGTCAAAGCTAAAGGCAGTGGTATCACCTGTCAGATACAGTGAGCTTTGCAACCGTGTGTCCATTATTTACTGTTTGTCCAAATGAGTTTCTGTACATGCTTGATTGAAGTCATCATTCGTGTGCATTGGAGGAAAGGTTATCAATTGCAGGTGAAACAGGGCAATCTGAAGGTGTCGACGGAAAGACAAAACAAGATGGAGGAGGCACCCCGATAACCAAGGCAGGGTCCTCCTCCTCCCTTCTGCCTGGGTTAGGGGGAGGGATAAGTCCAAGCACGCCAAAGCGCTTGGAAAGCCCGCAAAGGGTCACACAAGAAAGGGGTGGGCCAAGCCCCATATAAGCGGCAGGCGCTATCTACACGAGACGTACAGCCTGCAGCAGAAGGATGCTTGCCGGTGCTAACAAGGATTTTCTTTTTCCACCCACCCTGCATAAGAGACAGCTACAGCGAGGCCTGGCCGTTGACGTCACGGGACAGCGAGGCAGTGTTTTGGCGACCAGTGACAAGAGACAGACTCCGAATGAGCCATTGCAAAGCCGGAAGGGTCTTCGCTCTTCTCGGACCAGCGCCTCTTGGGAGCCTAAGCGGCGGGGGGCGCCTGGTGGTAGCAATGAGGGCTCAGCTTCCACCCGAAGAAACGGCACTCTCTCAGCCCAAGAACACGTCCAGGGGCAGGCTGGTCTCCAGCACGAAGGGTTGAGGTAGTTTTGCCTACTGTGGACTTTGTTGGGAAAAGGGGGAAGCAGGTTTTGGACACGGAGCAGTCGCTGCACCTTCGGAACTATTTTCATAATTGTTTGCTGTGTTTTCTATTATGTGTAAAAATAAATCTGGTGCCTTTTTATGCCAAAAAGAAGACATGTCTCAATCTGCACCTTACTGGTGGGAAAAGAAAGGGGCTAAGAGGAATGAGCAAGGGTAATGTATGTTTGCATAGCAATGGACAAATGACCAGGTTATGTGGTTGGAGATGAGAAGGCCCTCTGGTGGAGACACAAAGAACGTGGAGTCACACTTATACAAGTGTTGCTTTTCCATTTATCTTATCCTGATGTTAAAAACGACCCCCCTTCCCTCTCCCCTGCACTTGCGCGTTCTCAATGTCACCGGGCCTAATAGATCGTAGTTTTGTCCTTCCCTTGTTCCCCCTCCCCTGCCTCGTCTTGTGTAGGAGCGCGATACAAATAAAATATCAGTATCAATGTCTAGGTTATAGTTCTTTTGGATCGAATTCTTGGGCTCATCATTGCACCATGGACCATCCTCGCCCGCCCTGAGATCAAGAAATTCGATCATACGAAAAAGGGCCCAAGAAAATCTTAACTAGATAATATTTCTTGCTTCAGTTTTCTTAAGTTACAAAAGGCGAAGTGATAAAGTAACGGTGCCTGGTGGGAGGAATCACTCCGCCCCTACAGCGTACCATAGCAGTGACGTCTGACGACTCCGCGCTGATAATAGTTCCAGGAGGACCTCCGTTTTTAATGGCACTTCAGCAGTGAATGTGTTCTCGACTATGCCGGCTGCAAACGCGTTTGTTGTAAAGGCAACGGTTAAGCGTATAGGATAATGGAGGCGTTTGTCACAATTGAGGTGCTGGAGATGAGTCTGACATTGGCCGAGAAAGACCCACCGCCCCCCAGGGAAAAGAGATCTTAGTAGCTACAGGGCAGAGGCCCTCCCCACACAGCAAACATAAAGCAGGGGGTGTTTTCACAAAGGTTGCGACTGGGGAGAGACCCATCACAAGCTGTACAACCCCTCATGCATGAAAGGAAGCAGAAAATGGAACCGGGCACGTGCATACTAGCTAACATTTTAAATGGGCAGTGTTTGGTTGCGTGGCAGGCGGTGTCCAGTGTCTACTGCCAGAATCCCAGTGGATGTTACAGATTTCACCAAAAACAGTCCTTCACAGAACGCTCAAAGTAAGTCCACATCAGACAATTAACTAGAATGTCCCACTTCTTTGCGCATATGCACAAGATTTCTCATGCAAACAAATGATTAAACCGCATTCTGCACCTTCACTGCCAAATAGCCACAGATCATCATGAGGGCCCCCTTCCTCGAGTCCTGAATGTGAAGCACTTTGCATGCTGGGACTTGTAGTTCCATCGTTTGAAATCAGAACATTAAACTACAAATCCACGTATGCAAACTGTGGCTAGCTAAGAAGCCAGGAAACGAGTATGGTGACTATAATGGCAGCTATGTAGGGCATTGCCTCTGGATTTACTTAACAGAAAAACAAAAACAGAAACTCGAAAAGAGATTGTTATATAGGGACATTTTTCCTCTTTTCTTTTCCCAACCTTTGTTGCTGCCCAAGTCCCTTTCCAAACCGTGCCCCTGGCTACTGCACCTCCATTTTGAAGCCCCACCAGCCACTTTGTAAAGGGAATTTTCACATTCTGCTTTATTGTCAACTGGGTAACGGACGAGGGTGCAGACCCCACATTGCTGCCACATCATCCATTTTGCTCTCGACCACTTCATAAAACCAGCCTTTCTTTTTTCTACAGAATGCTTTTGAAAATAATTTTGGGCTCAGATAGCGGCACCCAGGCTTGCTTACTGCTTGTCACTGTATGGGCCTCATTACAAGTGTGCCGGTCTGGAAACAGCGCTGCCGGTAAGCTTACCGGCATCGTTGTTTCCGGAGCGGCACACTACGGGTTTGCCTGCTGGAGCCGCTGTGACTGACAGGTCAGACTCTGCCGGCCACAGCGGCCATGGTAGGCAAGCCATCGCGGAAGCACCGGCACCGTTAACAACGGTGCGGTGCTTCCGTGGTCCCCGTTCCCATAGAGTCCCACAGGACTCTATGGGAATGGGGACTTACAATGTGCCAGCGCCTGACTTCCCAGACCGCCGGGGTTGTAATCCCCTGGTGTCACCAAGAAGTCAGGTGCTGGGAAATCATTATGGTTCCGGCGACAACCGCCGGACCCGTAATGAGGCCCTATGTGTCTGCAAAAGACGTTGACTCCCTCGGCTACTCATACAACAACATTTTTGTGCTATGCAGTTGGTTGATCCTCTGCCATGTGCCCACTGCTGGGCTGTCCTACAGGCACAGAGCTCGGAGTCATTGCCGTATTATAACAACATTTCACTCTGTGGAACTCGTCCATGCAGCAGTCGCCACTTGATTCTCTACTATAGATTTTCTTCTAAGAGGGGTACCTCTACGGGGCACAAGCTTGCCATTCTGGGGAACATGCACCTTTTTTGGCCAAACTTGCCATGGCACCCTGGTGCTTCAAAAAGCAGGCGACCCCAGGAAATCGCCTGGGTTGCCTGATGCAAGGGGGATACAAAGGCTGTCCTGGCCTGCTCAGAAGCGTATTCCTTTACAAATGTCATCAGCAGGGTGTTAGCACTAAAAAGAGAGTGCTGTGTGGGAATTCAAGGCGGTCATGGACAGAGATTACGAAGATTTCAAGAGGGATGAATCGCACCAGGGGCCACATGCAATTTAATGAATACCCAAACATACGTACTAACTGCTAAATCACTATCTATGCTTACGAAACACTACAGTAGCCCGTGCCGACATCGCCCCACCACACCCTTCAAAATGACCTAATTTCCGTTTCAGTCGTAGATCCTCTATTCTCTGAATTCACCTCCTCCTTATCCTTCATTACACCAGGAGCCCCAGCCTCCCCTCTCTCTAGGCCCAGGCAGCCATTACACGCCATGCTGGAGAGAATGTCCATTGGGCCTTGTCCAATTAGAGAAAAGAGGGTGCAGCAAGGGAGGGAGTCACATGAGAGACTCACTGCATCCTGTTAGGTTGCCTACCAACCAATCAGAGTGAAGTAATCATTTTCAATCACTTTCATGCTTATGAAGCTGACATGGTGCAAAGTAAATGTGCAGTGTCAGTTCATTTATTTGCGGCCAGACAGACATAACTGCGTGGCTGCGCAGCCGCGACCCATAGTGGGAACACTGATGGGTGTTTTAGACTTTCTCTGCTTCTACAGAAATACCTGCAGCCTTTGGAATCATAATCTGTAGGTGCTCTCTGTGGAGAACTTTTGACAGTATCCGAGATCACAGCTCTGGTAAAGTGTTGTCTCTGGGTGCACCAAGATCATTAACCAAGGCCCTGATTACACTTTATAGTGATAACGGAGTTGCTGTGGGCTGGAGCCTGGCTGGTGATATGAGTTTGCCTTTCACAGTGCAGAGGGGGGGTTACGCCAGGGCTGCGTCCTGGCCCCAGCTCTCTTTTGTTTATTCATAAATGCAGTGAGTGTATCAAACAAATACCCATAGAACTGGGACAAATCTGGGATAAGATAAGATTCCAATTTCATCATAATTTCAGAATTGTTACAGAAAGACAAATTCTTGAACAGGTATTTTGGTGCGATTAACTTGGTATGAGGTTTCAGAGTGTTTGTACATGGGACAGCCACAAAGAAAAAGCAGAATTAACACTTGAGGGAACTAGCAATGTAATTGTAAAGTTCGCTAAGGCAAATGGGAATAGAGCTATTCACCGAGCATTCGAAGTATTTAAGGTTAAAGCAAAATCAGCAATAATCTATGGTTATGAACTATGGGGACACATTAATACCAAAAGACTGTCTATCATAGAGAATGTCTTTCTAAAGAAATTGCTATGCTTGCCAAAAGGAACTCTCATGCCCCTATGCAACTGGAAGTTAACTGGAATGCCATTGTATTTGTCATACAGGCAAAGTCAAAATATTATTGGTCATGAGAATGGCCTAAGGGGAATTAGATTAAGTATAGAGAATCGCTCTCAGATGTCACTGCGCAAGACATGTTAAGTCTATATTGGAGGGAATTGGATGTGGGACAGCCCGGGCGAATCCAGCATGTATGACTAGCAGGTTAATAAGCATGGTCAAATCAGCTGATTATGCTGAGGCACATGATTGTATCATGACGGAATCCTGACAGGATACTTGATCACGCGCATATTGGAACAACAAGACCGAGTTGGGCTACGAGGAATATTTAGATATAATTTCAACTCATTTTGCCAGATTTCCATATATTAGATGTAGATTGGGCATCCTGGCACTAGGTTCGGTAACCAAAAAATGGAACCTATCACATGATGGTAAGTGTGCATTGCAGGACCATCCTGTAGATGCTGGTACACTTTTGCGTAATCTGCCCACAGTACAAAGATATAGGATTTGCGTACCTGAAACCCATCTTATTCGAAAGATGATGTAAGGAACACTGTGGAAGCAATGTATCTCTGTAAGATGACCGATGATACAAAAGTATTTTTACCAGTAGCTGTCTTTATTCATAAAGCATGGCTGTGAAGAATACAATACCTAGCTGCCTCCACTGAATCCACCCAATGAATTCTCATTTCTTTTTTCTTATCAAGTACTACTGGCTTCATGAAGACTGCGTAGGGTGCATAAACTCTGCTATCTACTTATTTATTTAAAAACAAACTGTGCAATATCCTGAACAATTTTTGTAATTTTATTAATTTTGAACTTGTGATGTATTATGCTGTATGCTGTGCTGATAATATGATATGGCATTCATAACGTGCCTATATACAAGTGTTTCAAGGCGCGACGAGGCAAGGGGGGGAAACAGAGGGAAGACAGAGACTGCGATCTTACTAGGCCAGGTGACATTTAGATTGCACAAGTGCAGGAGAGGGGAAAAGTGCGGGGGAAGGGGAGGGGGCAGTGCAGTACATAGGATAACAGTAAAATAAATAAGACAATAAATAAGAGTGTGGTCAGCGGGTGTCAAGTGCTAGTAAGGGCTGTAAGGATGCAGAAACTGTCCCTGAGTACAAAGGTTGCCAGGGGGCAGTGCAGGTGTGCAACCGAGGGGGAAGGGACCTGGACCTGAGATCAGAGGGTAGCCAGGTAGCCAGTGCAGTTTCAGATTCAGCAAGGAGATCAGCAGGGGAGACGAGGAGAGAAAGCAGAAGCAAAGAGGAAGGTCTTGAGGTGCTTCCGGAACCGGAGATGGTTCTCTTCAAGTTTCAGAGAGGCAGGGAGGCTGTTTCAGAGGGAGGCCTCAGCAGAGGAAAGAGATCGACCACCAACTCGCTGCTTGGAGAAGCGGCTGACCCTGAGGGAGTTGGAGGCGGATGAGCGAAGAGCTCGAGAAGGAAGATATTTAGCAAGAGAGATTTGATGGTATTGATGGTATTGAGGTCCCAGGCCCCATAATGCCTTGTGGACAATGCAGAGGGTTTTGAACTTAATCCTTGCCGCCACTGGGAGCCAGTGCAGAGATTTCAGTCCTGGAGAGATATGATCCCTGGGTTTGAGGCCAAGGGCAAGTCTTGCAATATGCTGTTTTACTTGTATGGCGTTAAATCGAAATAAAGGTTTACAAAGTAATTTTGTTTTATTTCCCTATTTGTTTTATTTTAATTTCTAGAAGGTCATTGACACATTTTTAAATATTCAAAATAATGGAATTAAAGTACTAAAGTAATTACTGAATTTTAATTAAGCAGTGACGAAAAATAATATGTTCTTTTCATTTTTACCATGTTCCTCTTTTTCAATTAAAATGTGCTAAGACATTTTCAAATACTATGAGCAAGAGACTACAATTATTAAAATTATCCCACAACTATGTGTATTTCAATTAGGTACGAGAGAACTAATTAGAAAATAATCACATTTTGATTTTATTTTACTTTATTTTAATATTTGTAACATCAGAAGGTGCTATAAGATATTTCAATATTGCAAACAAAACATGAAATTACTAAATTAATTCCAGAATTTTGATTATTTTAATTGAGGGAGTTACAAAAAGAAATGATAATAATAATAAAAATTGAAATATTAATAATAGTAATGATAACTTTTTTTATTGTTCTTCGTGTTTTAATTTTCCATATTTGTATTTCACTCCAAATTGACTGAGATGCATATTTCCAAATCAAGAAAATGTTCACCTGTGCAGAATGGACATCACAAAATGTACCTGTTTGTAGTGAGAAGATACAAGATGAATTGAATAATACAGATCGTAATGATGTTTGGGCCAGTGGTGCACTGCTACATTATTGTCTCGTGAATATTTTCAAATCATCACATCTCAAGACGGCTTAAATAAGATTGTAGCGAAACTATATTTCATCCTAGATAGGTTTGCTGAAGACGGGGAGCAATTGCAAAATAGAATTACCTGATTGCAAACAAACAAGGATAGCCTCTTTTTTTGATAGACCAAGGGAGACAATGTGAGGATGAACGAATACCAGAAAGCTCCTTGCTAATTTACTTGCAAAAAGAATCTGTTCAGATTGTGACAGAATGAAATACCCAAAGCGAGAGCATGCAGAATGCTCCCCAAGAAGCATGAACCCCAAAGGACAGTGTATTAACAGCCATCAGAAATAGAGTCCTAATTGCACCAGATTCTTGAATGAAAACACAAAGTGAATGATTTATACTTCAGATAAAGCGAGTGTTAAGCAAAAAAATATGACTGGTCACAGAAATAACAAGAATTATTGAATAATCGGGTGGAAAGTTTCACGAGGTGCACTCTGTTGTCATTTGAGGCTAACCAGCAACAGACATATAGTAATCAATTGAGTTCCAATATTAGAAAAGTGAAAGATGAAAATAATAACATTGACAAAGAGTTTGAGCTACTGAAAGTAAGGGCAATATAACATGCTTCTGGCACATCATACAGAAATAATTCACAACAATCAACAACTGAACGTACAAGGTTTGCAGGATAAGATGGAGACAATTCATATTCTTACGCTTTGGCATAAAGCGCTTAATAAATCAATAAATACAAATAAATACAAATATTCTACAACCACAATGCTCAAATGACCAGGTGGATTGTCAAGGGAGTAGGAGAACCGCAATAACCAGTTAAATCTCTTATTCTGGAGATGAGGTCTTACATCCTCAACAATTGGGAGAAGAAATAAATGGGGTACTTGAGCAAAATCCAGAGATTCAACAGCAAGAAAAAGATGGCATGCTTGAACTCCTATTCACAGCCATACAGCATCACTTAGCGGACAAAGGTAGAACTGAAAATGACAAACAGTTTCAAATTGAAGATGGTGCAAGTTATTACGTATGCCCAAATAAAAGTGATACTTATAAACCCACATACAGGAAATCCACAGATGGCAATGGCTATGTCAAAGTCATTAGGCATGACTTCAAATTAGAAGACAAATACAAAAAGCTGCATAGTTGTGGCAATATTAGGGGTAACAAACAGGACGAGTAATACAACAATACTGACCATAAAGTCATTAAGACAAATAAAAACAAAAATAGAAACCCAAACTATATGGAATCAGATGAAGGCGATGATGAGAGGAAATGGAAAAAGGCAGAACGCAAATATAAAAAACACAAAACATGGATCCCCCAAAAATCATTACATCTCTAAGATGTCTTTTAAAAAATCAAGAGGCAAGCATTGAACAGCATATTGAATCAGCATAGTGTGCCTAAAGGACTCTAGCTATTTAAGGAGATAATAATGACATCAGATACTTTAGTCGGAGAGCGCATGAAAATCCAACTGCATTTTTATCCTTTCTGTCAGAACAGAATGCCAAAACCTGGACTAAAAATGTATTGCAAAAGCATTTCCATCCATACCATTTAGTTCAAGAAGCAGGACATATTGTCCTACTCTATGTTTTGTCAACCAAATGAAACCTCTCGTGAATTCTTACAAAGACTACATCGCATGTTCTAACAGAGTAATCCGAATTTAGACATTGAATCATTCCATTTCTATAATTCATACTTCTGCTCCCTTCGAGCAAATTCATAAATAGCACAACTCACTAGAGATTACCATGATAATCATCAGATTAGTTGGATCACTGAACAGGTGTGGGAAGTGATTGCAAAACTCCAAAATGCTGGTAACAATTCAAATAAGACCCAAGAGAAGGAGACTAATAAAATGTCTATACCATGTATCTAAGTTCTAGAGGTAGACATGTTGCTTTAGAAATCAATATAAGAAGAGCAACAATCCGAAGAGTCAACTGAATGAATTTCCTTGTGAGATAGCAATTCCCGCAAATACTGGGTGTTCCACTACTATAAATGCTTATTTATTTATTTACTACATTTCACAGTATTGATTCAACGCAACCTAATTATATCAGTCTGTGATATAAGGGCTCGAACCCCATCACTGGGTTTCATTATAGCCCAATTTAACAAAGGAAATATCAAATGCAGGCTTCATTCAATGAAACAAGAGAATTAGGTGCATGGCCCATATTTGAGATACATCCAATGTTTCCACAGAGGTTATGTTACCCTGACATGAGATATTTCAACAGGTTGCCAGATGCAAATATCCCACAAAGAGAAGAATACTCAAAAAAGTGCAAAGCTGACCAGAATTTAGGCTCACAAACATATGCTACAGCAGTAGCTCAGAATCAATTTGATCCAAGATTGGTACCAAGATCTCCTTCCAGAGTAAACTGAGTTTGGGGAGAATCTAAATTATCAACGCTTCCCAGAGCAGAGTTGTGAAGATTCTAACAGATATCCAAACACACATTTCAACCAGTATAGACCCAGATTTCACAGATTTGAGCTTGGAGAAGATCAGAGATACCAACATTTGGAAATCCAGGTGAGAATGCTGACCAAACAAACTTGGAAGTTATTCGGCAGCACACAAAATAATGCACTTATGGCATCACCTAGTGAATATGCTTTAAACAGCAAACAGAACTCAAGTGACTAGTTAAAGGAACACCTGATCAAGACCAACCAAATTCGCAGAAAAAACAATCCAGAATTCTTCAGATTGATTCATTTAGATTTGGCATGATGGAAAGTCATGACTAAAAGGGCGGCAACCCTGAACAAGATATAAATAATGTAAAACTAGAGAGACAAAAGAAGAAGGTCAATTGTTATCTAGAACGCAACCACGTGGATGAATTCATATCAGAAATAGAATGCTTTGAAAATCAGTAATCAGAAAGATATATCATTACTAATAGCATTCTTCATTGGAGAACTGAAAGAAAAAAGAAGACCAAATCCCCAGTGTATTTGAAAACTTACCCATGATAGCAACAAGCGATACTGTGAGCATGCTGTAGTACCTGAACTAAATAACAAAAAATAACAACAAACTGAGATTGTAACGCAGATCAGTGGTGCACAAGGATGCTCAAACAACAGAATATATATTTGTAACTGTTGGTTTACGTTCATTTAGAAACTCAGAACTTGCACTGTCAGATCACGGGAGTCATAAATAGAGGACAGGAAACCAGATCAACCTTTTAAGTCCACCTGGATCCAAAACAAAAATTGGGGACTCAAATAAAGGAAAACACAAGTTCTATACTCAGAATGAGGGTTCAGAGACAGTTGAGTCAAGTACAACAGTATTGAAGGGATGCACATACATTGTGGCACAGACTGAAATGCAAGATGGAGGCCCTTCTTTTGTGTGACTTAATCATTCCCCAGAGGAAAAAATTAACATTAGAACACGAAAGAAGTTTCATTGTTTTCAACACTTAAAGGTCAAAGAAGAAGTACTCCATTTCATTGTTAGAGATCAGATGATATCTGGATTGGATGAGTCAGATTCTGAGCACAGACTATTAGGAAGAGGCATGTTGAAGATTGGCATTTAGTCCAAGACAATCCACCATAATATATGGATTGTAAGGAATACCAAAAAGCAATTTTACTTAGGTAATGACATAGTACAGAGGAGGTGTGCTATGATTGATTTATTAAATCAGAAGATCTGGTCTATACTTGGTGGAGATTCTCAAGATTTTGATAATTGAGAGACAGCATTTAATCATGCTCAAAAATACCATATGTGACTCAATACAGTTGAAGGAGGAGGTATATATTCCAGCATTTACAAAGCGATTCGCATTGACCTTGAAGCAAAGAAAGGATCAGGAATGTAGAAGATCTAGTGCCTTTGTGAACATCAATGACAATATCAGGCAAGAGGGCTTAAATTGTGATTATACACCGTTGGTGGAAGCCACTGATGAACGAAGATTTTAGTAGATCATTTACGTTTCCAAATTATCAAGCTTGAAATGGGAACTCCCATTGGAATGACCATCAGTGAGGACCATTACGCTGCAGAACTGAGCAATGTAATAATTCGGAAAGGAACCTGAAGTGTGCACTAACAAAGAAAGATAAAGACCTGGTGTTCACACAGGACCAGAGGAAATCTTTTCAGTCACTTCAGTATGTCCACATAAAGCTGAGGGTGTAATATGTCACCCATATGATGATTATATACTTTTCCAATTAGACAGGGACTACCAAGGACACGATAATAACAAAATACATATTGAATTGGTGAAGAAAAACATTCCTGTACAAAAAGATACTGCTACGCAGTTAGCAGAGAACACAGAAATCACTCATTTAGAAGATTTGATTTTCCATAATTTGAGAAACTGGGGTAACAGGTTCAATTTGCAGATGCATGTTCAAATGATGAAGAAAGAGAGCAACTAAGACAGATATGTATATTGTTTAAAGACATATTCTCTTGAAATGCATACAACTGTGGATCTATAAATCTACATATGTCAATGGCCCTCATTACAACCTTGGCAGAGGACCATGGTGCTATTAGCACCATGGTCCATGCTGCTAAGGTTGCAATTCCGCCATGGTGGATGGCGGAATTACCGCCCATTCCAAGGTGAGTGGGGCGGTAATTCCTCATTCACCAATGGCCCCTTCCCCATTCCCATTTTTGCCCCATAGGGCATAATGGGAATGGGGAAAGGCGATAATTACGGCACTGTAAATTACGGTGCCGTAATTATCGCCAAGGTCCCTTTGCGGCATGGCTTTTAACGGCTGCAAAAAGCAGCCGTTAAACAGCCATCCCGCAAAGGGAACCTTGTAATCAGGCATTAAGGGTCGGCGCCGTTTACGGCGCCGTAAACCCCTTAACGCCTGAGTCGGAATGAGGCCCAATGTTACACAAGGTTTATAAAATTGAGCCAGTTTATGTTTTTCAGTATCCACTTCCAATGACAAGTCTTGGGTCTTCTACTGAAATTTTGAATGCACTTGAATCCAAAGGAATTTAAAGACCTGTACATAGTAGTTTCAACACCCCGATTCTAGGAGTAGTCAAACCTACTTGTCAGTGGAAATTGTGTGCAGAACTGCAGGAGCCTAACAAGAGAGTTCTAGTTTCCAGATGGTTTCTACCATTTATTGACAAAGGATTGTCACAGATCCAGGGTATTTTCCACTCTAGACATAATCAATGGATATTGGGCAGTGAAGTTAGACCCTGTTATTTAGCATATGTTTGCCTTCTCATTAAAATAGATAGCTGTGTTGAACAAGGACCTCCACGAGGGGTTTCAAATGGTAAGGTTTATCTTTCTCTTTGTGCTGCCCTGTATTCCTTATGGAGGCTTTCCTCATAGTCCCCAGCATTCCCAGTCCCACCTCCCCTCACTCCCAATGCCTGCCCAATAAGCAATTGGTCATGTGCCTACATGTGACCGGAATCAAATGGAAACAGCAGAGACCTACTCTCCGTGCCCGGGGTCTTCTAACCAATGTTCACTCGCTCTCCATGAGTGGTTTCACCTGGTAAGATTTCTCATTCTCCTGTTTCCCTCTCTTTGTGCTTCCCTGTGGTTTCCTGAAACACGCCTCACTCACATTCCCCAGCATTACTAGTTCCCCATCTTCCCACTCCCCCTCACCCCATACAGTTAACAATTGGTTTGTGTGCCTACAGATGACCGGAGTCTGTAAACTTTAGAAGATCCCCCAGGGCAGGCTTGCTTGGGCAGTCGACTAAGGGCCAAAGGCAAAGGGCACCTCCTTAGGGCACCTCCTTTGTGTGTTCGTGCCTATGCGCCCTGGGCGCCCTACAAAGCCATCTACTGCAACAACCCGGTATACTAGCTCTCTCAGCACCGTTGCTGTGTGCTCCCCCTCCCCTCCCTTGCATCCACGTCCTTGCTCTGATCCCTCTCACCTCCCATCCTGCCCCCCTCCCCCTGATTGGTGGTTGATTCCAACTGCGTGTTTCTAGTTGCCTGCCGTGTGCCTCTGTCGCCATTACTGGCATCGTGCAGGTGAGGCTAGTATTGCCTCTTTCTAAATCTGTCTGCCTCTACTCTCCGCCCTGTGCAACTCATCCAGAACTGGACTGCGAGACTTGTCCTTGGCCTCAAGCCCAGGGATCGTATCTCTCCAGGACTGAAATCTCTGCACTGGCTCCCAGTGGCTGCGAGGATTAAGCTCAAAACCCTCTGCATTGTCTACAAGGCCTTCTCGGGCCTGGGGCCTCAATACTTTCAACTCTCTCTTCCTAAATATCTTCCTTCTCGAGCTCTTCGCTCATCCGCCTCCAACTCCCTCAGGGTCAGTCACTTCTCCAAGCAACAAGTTGGTGGTAGATCTCTCTCTTCGGCTGGGGCCTCCCTCTGGAACAGCTCCCGGCCTCCCTGAAACTTGAGGAGAACCATCTCCTGTTCCGGAAGCACCTCAAAACCTTCCTCTTTGCTTCTGTTTTCTCTCCTCTCCTCTGCTGAATTCCTGGCTGAAACTAAAACTACACTGGTTACTTGGCCACCCTCCATCTCGGGCCCAGGTTACCTCCCCGGCCAGTTGCACACCTGCGCTGCCTCCCTGGCAACCCCCACACTTGGGGACTGTTTTCTGTATCCCTACAGTACCCCTACCAGCACTTATACTTGATGTCTGTACTTACTCTTTGTACTTGCCACCAGCTGGCAGTATTTTTTAATTATTGTTTTATTTATCCTATGTATCCGATGTACTGCACTGCCCCCCCCCGTTCCCACCACACTTTTTCCCCTTCCCCCTTCCCATGGACTTGCCCGATCTGAATGACACCTGTCCAAGTAAGATCGTTGTCTCTGTCTCCCTCTTTTCCTCTTTCCTTTGCCATTGTCGCGCCTTGAAACACTTGTGTATAGGCGCGTTATAAATGTCATATCATATCATAATATAACCCGGTAAGGTGGTAACAATTGGGAGCACTCCCAGTGCTGTACTTCTGAAATCCTGCCACTACTTTATTACCTGACTCGATTTAGGTGCCTATTTCAGAATAACCACTGTACTGAATAGAGCTGAATTTTGATTGTAGCCACTGTATTGAATTTAGTTGCATTTGAATGTCGCCACTGGGGTTTATTACAAGTTTGGCGGTGTGGGAAAAAAGAAGTCATAATTGCGTTACTGACACTTTTTTCCACACCACCAAACTACAAGTTTGCTGGTGGGTGGTCTAATTTACCTCCATGCAAGAGCTGGATGTAAGTCAGGCTCTCCACCAGCAAAATACAGCTGGTATTATAGGCACTAACATTACTGCTGCCGGTAATACCGGCAATCCCCCCATGGAGTGCTTTGAACTCCATGGAATGGGGATTAATTTACTATTACCAGCACCTGTAATCTGTCAGTAATTTCGATAGATCAGGCACCAGTAACGGTATTACTGTTTCCGGTATCCTGGAGGTATTAATACCAGGATACCAGCAAACTGATAATAAGGGCCACTGTATTGAACTGAGCTGAATTTGAGTGTAGCCACTGTATTGAATGTAGCTGACTTTTTTGTGTAGCCTCTGTATTGAATGTAGCCGAATGTGATTGTAGCCACTGTATTGAACATAGTTGAATTTTGTGTGTAGCCATTGTATGGAACTAAGCTGAATTTGAGTTTAACCACTGTATTGAATATAGCAGAATTTTGAGTGTAGCTATTGCACTGAATTTAGCTGAATGTTTTAATGTAGCCAAAGTATTGAATTTAGCTGAATTGTTTAGTGAGTGTTAACCAATTTCTCCCAGTCCTCCTTCCTTTTCAGGTCCCCCAGAGCACCTGGAGATCATGAAAATGGCAGTGGTGCACGGTATACATCACCATAACATAACATAACATTAGTAGCAGGAGTGAATTTAAGTATCTTCCTCCATAAGGCAATGTCTGACTTGAAAAAAAACAGGGAATCTAATATATGTCGATGATATCTTATCAAAGAGTAAAGAACTACATTAGTATTTTCAGGAAATAAAACATGTATTGAACATGTATTGAACCAAAAAAAAACATTCTTGAGCCAAGATTTCTTTGCAGAAGGCACAGTGGTGAAAAGTGAATTTCCTAGTTCATAAAGTTACTGAAGAATGTCGTAGTCTTCAAAATAAAAAGATTGAAGCATTAGAGAAGTTTAAAGATCCTACTAACCTTAAAGAATCGAGATGCCTGTTAGTTATGACCAATTACAGTAGGACATTTATACCAGAACCTCTCACCAAATTGTTGAAAAAGAGCGTTCCTAGGCAATGGGAAGTGAGCAGCATTAAACAGTCCTTCAACTGAATAAATGGATGATGCAAGCCCCATGTCTTGCTTAGTTAGTTAAAGGCCTTTATGACTGCAGTTTTGTATCAGGAACATTAGAAAAAGAAAAGATGATAGCCTATAATAGAAAATCATTCTCCCAAATTGAGTGCAATTTCAATGATTGTGACCGTGCATTTTTGACGACCATATGGGTGCTACAGCATTTTCTTCCAATCATCCAAATTGAAACAGTTATAATTGACACTACACACCCATCATTAAAATATCTTCAATGTAAGAACAATAGGCCTGAAAATCTTTCCAATTCTAGGACTACACCTTGGATTTTCTCAATACATGGTTTTCTCTCTCGAGGTCAAGCATGGGGAGAATAACAAGAGTCCAATTGCTTAAGGATTTGCAGAATGGCATAACTGTGCAGAAATAGAGGATACTGAAAAAATTACAATGTGATGATAACGTTGAAGAATATAAAAAAATCCATCATAAATGCTTTCATGAAGAAATGTGCAAAAACATGCATGTTGTTTATGTGGATGGCTGTGCATTTCATATGAATGAAGGTTTAGAAAAAGTGTTAGCTGTGGGAATCAGAAACGTCTGAGCTGGTAATGACCAGATTCAATCTGCTGGATGTAAAAGGTGTCCTAGAAGAAGTCATTGGCTGAACGTTGTCTATAAGGCCATAGACACAGCAGCACACAATCAGATCAAATATTTGGTAATAATTACAGATTACACTAGGAAGGAACAGGTTCATAGAATCTCTCTCAACATGGAAGTCCAGGGGGATGTTGGCATACAACAAGCATCCTATAAAACACAGAAAACTGATTCAAACAATTGCTCACTGGAAATGGCAGGGACATTCAAAAGTACAAGGTATCAACAAACATGGAAATTATTTTGCTGATCTAAAAGTTCTAAAATGAGTATATATGGAAAATGACCATCTACTAGGGGAAAGAAAGGTATCAGTTGTTACACAGTAACATACTAATAAGCTAAATGTACTCCCAGTGGCTCAATGGAGTTGCGATACTCCACCCAAATATTTAAAAATGGCCCAAAGAGAGGATCCAGTACTGGGGATAGTTTATGATTATGTGGATGATCCTGAGATGAATCATATTTGAGAAGGAGATTGTGCTGGAAAATAAGTGATATGAGTATTAATGAAGAACAAGAAATTCTTTCTTGATGGGTTTTCAATACGGAACCCCATTTCAGGATTTACTTAATTGGTTGTACTCATATCTTCCAGTGGGTTGATGATGCATCGTGTACATGACACTATTACTGCAGGGCACAGCAGGCATAAAAGACTTTTGTGATTTTGGGGGAATTTGCATGTTGGCCAAATATGTCACAAGACATCCGCTTGTATACTAGAGGATGTTTGGTATGTAATCAATTTCACCCTAATTCCCCAACATATAGAGCACCATTACTTAAAAGAGGATTGACGTTATCATGGTCTGATCTCCAGAGGTGTTTTTATTGGTCCACTTGTGGGAATAAATGCATGATAATGTTAATGTTAAAGGACATTTGTACCGCGCACTATCACCACCAAAGTGGTCCCCTGGCGCTCTGGCGGTTCTGAAAAGGGAAGGGAGGGAGGTTAGTGGGAAGGAGCTGGAAATGTGCAAGAGAGCAGTGATGTGCTGTTGGCGGCTTCAGCCCGGTGGGTCTATTGGCTGGGCCTAGGGTGTTTTGCGGCCGGTAGTCGTTGTGTACTGTTGTGCGAGGCTATGTGTGTTTTTGCTTTGTTTTTGCCATGTACTGATGTTTGTGCGGTTTGTTGTGCTGTAGGTTTGTGGTTGTGTTTGGTTTGGAGTTTGAGAGATGTATGCAGAGGGGGAAATTGTTAGTGCAGTTGATTAGTTGTCATCTCTATCCTGACTTGAGGCAGTGGGTTTCTGTATTCTCCCCAGATGGGTTTCGGTAGCACCCCTATGCATTTGTCATGATCTGAGTGCATCAGCCTTCAAGGTCCCTTTTAGCCCCCTCCACCCCCAGCCTGCCACGCAGCGCTACCTATCTTCCCTTCCCACTCATACAGCGCCTATGTAGCCTGACAATTCCAACCACTGTAGTACCTGGTGGGAACTAAGGGGCGAGTGCGTATGTTGGGTGGGATTAGGTAGGGTTTGTTGATTCCGTCTCTGTGGGTGTCGCTAGTGTTACGCTCTACCCGGTGAGACTCGTTCGGGTGCCGTGGGAGCTTCCCAGTGGGTTCTGGGAGCTGTCCGTGTCTGGTTTAGTCTAGGCATCCCTTTTCCTTTCTGTTTCCGTTTTCAGTTTGAGTCTGTGGTGTTGAATAGCCAGGGTTTTAGTAATTTCCTACGTTTTAGGTGATCTTTGGTGTTTCTTATTTCTTTTGGGATGTTGTTCCAGGTTTTTGCAGCTAAGTGGTAGAAGGAGGTGCCTCCAAATTTTTTCTTGAGATATGGTTTTGGTTCCAGGCGGATTTCGTTGCATGACCTGAGGAATCTATTAGGCTTGTGGATTGTTATTTCCTTTTGTAGGAATTCTGCTTCTTGTCCGCTGATTGCTCTGTGCGTTATGCACATTGTTTTGAAGGTAATGCAATGTTTTATTGGGAGCCAGTGTAGTGTTTTTAGGGCAGGAGTGATGTGTTCTCTTCTTGATAGTTTGAGGAGTTGTCTGGCAGCTGTATTTGGGATCAGTTGTAGTTTCTTCAGGAGGTATTCTGATATTCCAAGATAGAGGCTATTTGCATAGTCGACTTTTGACATAATGTGAGTGACGATAGTGAGCGTTTTGTGCGTGAAGGAGAGGAAAGGTAGGACTTTTCTTGCCGTGTGGAGGAGGAAAAAACATTTCTTGACAGTTGCATTTATTTGTGGTTCTAAGGTTAGGGAGTTGTCCATCAGGACCCCCAGATTTTTTACTACCTTAGATGTTGATGGTGCGGTTCCCATTTCAGTTGGCCACGGGATGGCGGTTTCGTTTTCTTGGTCTTTAGATATGATCATGATTTCTGTCTTTCCTGGGTTGATTTTCAGGTTGTTGGCAGTCATCCAGTTGAAGACTTCTTTTAGACATTCGATTAGGGTTGCGTGATCGGCTTGGGTGTCTTTGATTTTGTAGATGATTTGAGTATCGTCGGTGTAGTTTTAGCATGTGATGTTGTATTTTTTTAAGATTCTGATACCAGTGTCTGGTAGATGTTGAAATACAGTGGTGATACTGAGGATCCTTGTGGCACTCTGGAGTCGTTAACTCTTGGAGTGGATTTGAAGGGTCTGATCCAAACGGTTTCTGTTCTGTCCGCTAGGAATGATTTAGTCCAGTGTATTGCTGTGTCAGTTATGCCTATGTCTTCTAGTCTTTTGGTTAGGGTGTCATGACTAACTGTGTCGAAGGCTGCAGAGAGGTCGAGTAGGATAAGGGCTGAGGTTATGTTTGAGTCTGCGTTAGTTTTTAGGTCGTCCCAGATGGATAGTAATGCTGTTTCCGTTCCTCTTGCAGATCTGAAACCGACTTGAGCTTGGTCTAGCAGGTGATGGTTTTCTACGTGTTCTTGGGTTAATTTATACACGTAGGTTTCCAGGAGTTTTGCCTGGTAGGGAATGTTGGAGATCAGCCTGTAGTTGGAGAGGTCTTCTACGTCACCACTTGTGATTTTCAGAAGTCGTTTGATATATGCTAATTTGGAGATCCTCGGAACATTTCTTGTTGCTAGTGATTGGTTCAAAAGGTTTCTATAGTATTCTGCTGCCATTCCTTGAGGGAAGTTTGCTTTGTAGATGTCAGGGGGACAAAGCTCCATGTGTGATCGAGCTTTCTTGCTGTGTTTTACCACCATTGCGAATGCCTCTGCTGATATTTCAGGAAAGTGTTTGAGTTTGTGCTGAGGTTCTAAGATAAGATCGCTCAGTAGTGTGTTGTGGTCGGTTGGTATGTTCTGTATGGTTTGTCGGATGTCATTGATTTTTTTTCTTGAAGTGGTCTGCCAGGTCGCTGCACAGTTTCTCTGATGGGGTTTGGGTGTTGTCACAGCCTGGTGGGTTTCTCATCTATTTGATTATGTTAAACATTTCTTTTTGAGTGTTGGTGGCATTGGTGATTCTGTCATCATAATGCCTTCTCTACGCCTTTTGAATTTCCTTCTTGTATGCACGGATTTGTCTCCGGAACATTGTTTTTTTGTCTGAGTTGTATTCTTTCCTCCATTCCAGTTCCATCTTTTTGTTTTCCTTT
This sequence comes from Ambystoma mexicanum, assembly GCF_040938575.1. Taxonomy (NCBI): domain Eukaryota; kingdom Metazoa; phylum Chordata; class Amphibia; order Caudata; family Ambystomatidae; genus Ambystoma; species Ambystoma mexicanum. The sequence continues at coordinate 1,168,016,123 of NC_090927.1, forward strand.
TTCATGGTGCTTAATAGTGTAGTGAACCATTTTGCCATTGCTCTTTTTTTTGATGGGGTGAAAGGTTTTTTTGGGGCGATCTTGTCGATTGTGTCCGCAATCCATTTGTGTAGCAGTTCCCCTTTCTCGTCTAGGTTAGCCAGCTCTAACTCTGTAGTTGAGGGTTTGGTTAACTCCAGTTGTTCGAATAGGTTGCTTTCTTTGACGTGTTTCCAGTTTCTTTTTGTGGTGGTTGTGAGTTTGGGAAGTTGGATGTGGACTTGAGTAGGCAGAGTGATCACGAATGAGATATGAAATGGTCACTCCACAGTATTTGTATCGGCGGTGCCATGGTGATGAGTTTAGTTTTGGCGAAAATTGCATCAAGGGTGTGCCCTGCCGAGTGTGTCGTAATTTCATGGTATTGAGTTGTTCGATCAGTGAGTTTTGGGAGTTGGCGTGACTGTCTTCAAACTAGATGTTGAAGCTCCCCAGGATGATTAGGTGTTCGTTGTTGATGGCTATGTTGGTGATGGCTTCAATGAAGTTGTCGACGAAGGTTGCATCATATGTCGGTGGTCTGTACACCAGGATGAATGTGATGTTGGTTTTTGGGCTTGCTGTTAGGTGTATTACCATGGTTTTGCAGATGAGGATGTTTAGCGGTTCGCCTGCTTTTATTTTCAGGTGTCCTTTGAACGCTATTGCAATTCCTCTTCCTTTTTTGTTTTTCCTGTTTATTTGGAGGCATTTGAAGTTGTTTGGAAGGCAGCCCTGGAGTGTGATTTTGTAGTTGTCGTCCAGCCATGTTTCTGTGATGAACAGGATGTCAATGCCACTGTCATCGAGTAGATTGAAGATCTCTGTTGAGTGTTTTGACATGGTTCTGGCATTTATAAGATTGCAGTGGAGTTCGAGGGTGTTGTTTGGTTTGGACTTGTTGAGGTCGTCTTTTGATCGGCGTTGGGGTTTCTTTCCTGGTCGATTTCTTCTTGAGGTGTAGGTTTTGGGGTATCAGCGTCTTTGAAGAGTTCTTCTAGGTTCTGTCTTGGGTTCTTGTTTTCATCTGATTGGTCTTCCATGAGTTGTGGTTGTCGATTGGAAGTTCTTCTTGCTTTGGTGATGTAAGGTGTAATTGCATCGGTCGTGTGTTTGTTGTTTCTTGCTTTGTTCGTTCTTCTTCTATGCGTTCGTGCTGGGTAGTTAGATGTTGCTGCTTCTAGTGTTGGGTTGGTTTGTACTGGTGACCACTTGTCAGCGAGGTAAGGAGTTAAGTAGAGGGATTTTTCTCTTCTCTCCGTGATGGTTTGATTCTTGTTCTTGACTGCAGGGTTGTGTTCTGTAGTTGTGGTTCTTTGTTGCTGTTCCGGAGTGTTTGTTCTTTCTTCTCTTTTTCTTGCCCTTGGAATGGGTCGTTTGCGCGGTATTATAAGATAGAGAGTTGTTTAGTCTTTGTTTGTTGATGTCCGGTTGGTTCTGCTTTGATCCAGTTGTCTTGTGGTGTAGTAAGGGAGTGGGGGCAATCCGCTAACAATTGGGTCCTGTCTGTGGGTGGTATTTCTGGCTGATGTAGCCGACTCGTTCAGTCGCCGTCTTGAAGGGGTAGGGGAGGTGGTTGGGAGCTATATAGTTGTTTTTTATCGGTGGCTCTGAATGGTGTCAGTTACCCTATATGCGATTCACTGCAATGGACAGACAGTGTCGGTTTATGAAGGATTTCTAATAGTTGAGACTGATTTGGGGTGAGCAGCTAGAACTTAAGCCTGAAGAGGTGAGAGTCCCTAATCGGGGTGTTGCTCCACAGCGATTCACTGGTTGGTTCTGTCTCACTTCAGGGTTGAGTTGGTTAGCAGGATATGGGAGACTTGTCTAGAGGTGTATGAGATTTGAATATCGTACTATGCAGCCCGGAAGTAGAACCCCTACTACTAATTGAGAGACCTGTATTGTGGTAGAGGGCCTATCGATGCGATCTAAATATCACACGATGCAGTGTGGGGACAGAATCCCTATTAATGTTGGAGACCTGCACAGTGGGAGAGGAGTATATCAATGCAATCTGAATATCGCAATGCAGCTTGGAGATAGAACCCCTACCAATTAGAGAGACCTGTATAGTGGGAGAGAGGCCTATCAATGCAATATGAGTATCACAAAAGGCAGTGTGGACCCAGAACCCCTATAGAATTAGAGAGACCTGTATAGTGGCAGAGCGGCCCATCAGACCAATCTAAATATCACACAATGCATTATGAACCCAGAACCCTCATAGAGTTAGAGAGACCTGTACAGTGGGAGAGAGGCCTATCTGAGCAATCTAAATATCACAAAATGCAGAATGAACCCAGGACCCTTCCTAAACTTGAGAGACATGTATAGTGGGAAAGGGGTCTATTAATGCATTCCAACTGTCACACAATGCAGTCTGGGCACAGTACCCTTATTGAATTTAAGGGCCTGCACAGTGGGAGAGAGGCCCCTTAATGCAATCTGTATATCACAAGGCAATATGGACCCAGAACCCCTATAGGATTTGATGAACCTGTATGGTGGGAGAGAGGCCTATCAATGCAGCCTGAATATAGCACAATGCAGTAGGAAACAGAACCCCTACCAGATTTGGGAGAGCTGTGTATTCAATCTGAACAAAACTCAATGCATCCTGGAAATAGAACCCCCATTAAAAGATTAGAGAGACCAGCATAGTGGGAGAGAGGCCCATCAATGCAATCTGAATATCAAACAATGCAATGTGGCCCAGAACCTCTATAAACTTGGAGAGACCTGTCCAGTGGGAGAGAAGCCCATCAATGCAATCCAAACATCACGCAATGTAATATGGACCTATAACCCCTCTAGAAAATTAGAGAGTCCTGTATAGTTGGAGAGGGGTCTATAGTGTACATTATGCCTAAGTGAGTTGATTGTATCCCTGCTACCAATTGTTCCTCGGAAATGACTGTAACATTGATGGCAAATCATGTATTCCCTACATTTGGGTTACCCCAATAGATTGAATCAGACTCAGGCAGCCATTTCACTAGTGCAGTGAAGACAAAGATGTGGAAAAACTTGGCGTGAAACGAAAACTACACATTTCCTACAGACTATCATGTAGTGGGAGCATTGAAAGAACAAATCAAACTATTGTCAGCATTTTGAAGATATGTGTGGGTGAAGCAGGACCTAATTAGGATTTGTGACTTCAATTTATCCTCATAGGTATTAGAGCAACACCTTCCAAAACTAAAAATCTAAGTACACACAAGTTGATGACCAGCAGGAAAATGGTATTTCCACAACATTTATTATATAAAATCAATGAGTAAACCTTAATCAATGCCTCCCCTGCTCATGAATATGTAGATCATCTGAGGAAACATGTACAGCATGCTTTTGCATTTGTACAAAAGGACATGGAGAAGGCTGCTGATAGTGGCAGATATTTGATGATAAGAAAGCATCTGTAAAAGAGTATCAGGCTGCTGACTATGTGTTTCAATTATATTTTGAAAAGAAAGATCAAAACAGTCAAAATTCATGATAGCCTCAAATGGACCATTCAAGATCATTGCGCCTAGAAACACTAGTTTACAGGTGCGTTATAAATGTCATATCATATCATAGATCAAGTTTCTTCAGCTGTGTATACAATCTGAAAAGAGATGGTGACAATATCACTAAACAGTTTGTGCATGTGAATCAAATTAAATCATACCACCCAAAATCCAGGATCCAAGAGATTGGGGAGTCATATAAGGAAAAAGGTTGAAAGAAGGCATGACCATATAAAGGCTCTGGAAACCATACATTTCTACAGGTGTGCAGGTATGTTTCAGAGGCAAATTCAATGATCTAAAGGATATGAACGCCATATACTTTTACAGTTAAGTAGGTAGTTTTCTGAGGTAGCTCTGACAATATAAAGTATGGGAAACTATATATTTCAGGTGAGTTGGAATGTTTCTAATGCAAGAGGAGAGTGAGAGATAATACCTTAACTGTATGTTATCCTTAGGAGCAAGAAAACAGAAAAGGGAAACAATAATTTGAATTAATACTTAACCTGTCTGATTTCTATCCATGCTAGATGCATCTGCTAACTCCATTTCCTCCATAGCATACCGGATCCAAGGAGAAGAGATGGAAGGACAAGAAGTGGACCAAATGCAAGGACGAGATATGGAAGTACAAAAAGGAGACCAAATTGGAGGAGCGAAGATGGAAGGGCAGGGAGGAGACCGGAACAGGGAGATGGTGGTCATATCAGAAGATGATCAATCAAACGAAAAGATGGGAAATATGGACGATAGTAAAGAAACCATTCTGGTTTTAGTATTCAGAGAATGTATCCTCCATATTTCCATCCCACATCATTAATAACTATTCCAAATATTTAATTGGGTTGTGGTTGCTTGGCAAACAGCATTTGTATACATTTTGTTTTTTTAAAGTGGTCTATTAATATATTTGCATATTTAAGAAAGATCTGGCCCTTATTGCTTTGCCTTGTTGATGGCATACGGTCTGATAGTTTCTTCTCCTTGTTTACAAACCTATTCAAGATAAGGCACCACCATATCTATCCTCTTCTACAAAACTCTGCAAGCCTTCTCGTAATCTATGCTGTGCCTCCTCGACTAATCTTGTGGCACCTTACCTTCCCTGTGCTTCCTCTCGCTGCCACTCTTTCTCTCTTCTTGATCCACTTGCATGGAACTCTCTTCCCCTGGACATCCGACAAACAGTCCACACTAATGTGTTCAAAGCCAAATTGAAAGCTTACCTTCTCGTCTCTGAGTTACCCTCTTAACCAACCTCTCATTTGTCTTCAAACTAAAATCTTCCCTCACCTGTAACCTGCCTCTATCCCTCATTTTGTCTGCCTCCAGTCTAGCACTTTATCCATCACGGTCACATCCCTAACATAGCTGGCCATACCGCCTACCTGCACTTACAAATGTCTGTTGATTGTCCTTAATCTATGTAAGACGGCCCATGTATTGCCCTCAGTGACTGTTCCATTTACTCCCCACCACAACCTGGTCAGAATGTCACTTGAACTCACCCATTGTAAGTAGCTCACTCCGTCCCATCAGATCTATATCTTATCTATTGTACATTCTTTTGTGATCAAAAGAGCATTGTTGTCACTGTTTATAAATAAATAAATAAATAAATAAATAAATAAATAAATAAATAAATCATTAAAATAATATTGTTGTATAGCAAAAATGTTAATATGCATAGTATCACTTGGTTTTGGGCAGTTGAACAAAATTATCTAGTTTCCAATGACAAAGTGGTATTTCAGTGTACATTGAATATATTACAATTTACATATGACGTTTCCTTTAATTTTAATAAGTGATCATAATGCTTGTACAAATATTTTTAGGTGTTTGTTGATATGGTCTGAGATTCCTTCTGTCAAGAATTAATTTCACTAATTCTTGGCCTGTATGGTTAGAAGTTATGTCCAGTTTTATGTATTTTTGTACATAGTTTCTTTCATTGCATGTAAATTGAGTAAATATTCTTTTTCTTAAATTAGCAGACTACGACAAGACCAATGATTCAGTTTCTCATGGCGTCCTTGTTATTAAGACTGTCTGGGGTCTTTTGTTGGTTTATTATAATGTTTGTTGCCATCTAGCTATTTGTAATGGTAATGTTTATTTATAAAGCGCCTATACACAGGCAGTGTTTCAAAGCGCTCAAGGAGGATGGGAACACAGGGAAAAAACAACAGTCGCTCAGAGCCCTTGTCTCTGTTACATTGTCATATCTTTTCATTAAGTCTAGGGTTCCTGCTTTGTCTGGTTCTTTCATCACTAGGTTCCCATCCTCTTTCATTTCATAAAGTGTTTGTTTTCATTTCAGCCTTTGATTCTTTCAGTTTGGTGTTTTTAACAGTTTTTGTATTAGCCAAAGATAAGTAATCACAGTGAACAGTTTAATAAAACAAATGTCACTCATATTATTAGGTGGTAGAACAGATGCACATTTTGATGAACCTTTTTTTGAGTAAAATAATTGCATTTTGATTCAGTGAATTAGGGGACAAATTGTATACTAACACTTCTTCAATATTCGTTTTTTATTCATTTCTGTTTTCCTGTTTTTTGCTCTTGCTGGCATACACTGTTTCATATAGTCCTTCTCATTAGTTATTCCTCCCTCATCTTCCTCTTCATCTGACGTATCTAAAGAATTTTTCCAGGATTTCTGGAGCATTTTGTATGGTTGTTAAAAATGGGCCCTTTTCTTAGATTTGTTGCTTCTTCTAAAGCATTTTATTTCCTCTAAGATAATATGAGCAAATTTAGAGTTTCCACTGGAAAATACAATAATGTTTTTCTCACTGGAACTTTTATTGCCATTCATCAAAGTTTACCATATTTGGTATATAATTGGTCTAATCAACTGTGAACACCCATGCCAGTGGTAGTAAAGTTTAATATAAATTGCATGAGGGAAATCTCAATACACTACAGTTTACATCTCATTAATCTCAATTCAATGCGACATATGTGGGTCATTACAATTTTGGTGGTATCCCGCTGGTAAATCTGGCAGGATGCCACCAAAATGGTAATACGTTTCCAGCACTTGGAATGCCAGAATTAACAGCATAGTCCTCCAAGTTGCAGAAACCCTGGTAAATTCCCATTCCATGGAGTCCCATAGGACTCATGGGGGGGGGGGAATGCCAGAATCACTGGCACCGGAATTACTAGTGCCAGTAATTCTGTCATTTATTTGCCAGTGGGGCACGATTTACCTCCAGCCTGAGGTAAATCAGTGCCCGCACTGGCAAACTTGTGTTTTGCCAGTGCAGTAAAGGTGCCACTATTACTAATAGTTTTACTGGCACTTTTACTGCACCAGCAAAACTGTAATGAGGCCTGTGTCCTTTATCTATTGCCCATCTTTTTGTTTACACTTGCATTGCTTAATCAAATTTTTCTCACGTTTTGTGGATTTGGATCATGAACTTCAGAACATTTTTTAGCAACTGGTTAGTGCTTATAACCATTTTTTATTTATTTCTGAAATATGTACTAATGTGGAGGTCTAGAATGTTCTAATAGTACTCACAGATGTGCTACAGGGGCACATTTCAGCGTACACCACCCAATCTGTACTGTGGGTAATAAGGCCCTGCTGTTATGTATTCAACTTACTTTTTCATTCTCAAAATAGTGTTGGCCATGCAGGCAATATCTCCCTTTACGCAATTGACAACACTTAAAAATCCTAATGGTTTCAATAACCAGCTTTCACATGATGATTTTATTGAAAATGCTGTTACTTGACTTCTCCTTAAAGTTGGAACTCTTTTTAAAATAAATACTTTGTTGTTGACAGATTTTATTTCTTATTACTGGACTTTGTATTGATATATGTCAATGGTAATTTACCAGACTGGTAATTAGTTTATTTTGTATACAATATTTAATAAAGATTCAAATCCTTTCATTGTTTCAGTCAATTTCAGAAGGTTATTTCTATTCATCTTGCTTACTCTTTCCTGTGAATTGTTTATGGCTTTATGTGAATTGCCTACTATCCAGAAACCTCTTTTTTATATCTTCACCAGTGTAATCTATAGTCCTCAGTTAGTGAACAATTTTTTTTACCTCAGCGGAGTTTGCCATAAAATACATTTCTCATGTTGCTAGACAGACGAGATGACAAAGTACATAATAATGCATTCAGAGCCATTTCTTTCCTTAACATTTTATACTCCAATAGTTGAACAAAAAATCCTTGAATCCAAAAAATATCAATCTGATTTGAATTTTGAATAACCGCAAAGTTCCTATTATAGTCGTTGATATTGAGAAACTTCAACAAGTCACTATATTCCAAATAATTAAAAGATCATCAACCGATCACTACTACAAAAATATATTGTCCTGCCATTTGTTATCTGAGACATGCCAGATTTGGTCATGCTTACAGTAGCCCATTATTATGTGAGCATATTTGGGACACATGTAGTGCCAATAGTAGCACCTCACACTAGTAGGCAGCATTGGTCAGTGAAAATAAAGTAGTTGTTGGTCAATATTAATAATGATGTTTGGGATTAGGTATAAAGTGACAACTGTTGAATGTTTAAGATATAAAATACCTACGTTTCTCTTTATCAATCAAGCCCACCTCTAATCAACCTTTCAATTTTTAATGAGTTGCATTGAATTTAGAAGGAGGATCAGGTGGAAATTTAATTTAACAGGTAATACTTCTTAATTGTCTATTAGCTATTGTCTATTAGGTTCCTGTATGTCTGCTTCTGTATCTCAAACCAATATGTAACACTTCCTCAGATGGCTTAATTACTATAATATGATCGATGCAATAGCAGTATGTTGTTTCTTAGATAAATTATCAAATTTGCTCTCTGGCCAAGGCATAGTTTCCAGATCGTTAACCATAAAAGACTTACATTTAGATGTAGCATCATTTCCAGCCACAATTGGCAAAAAGGTAGATTTGGCTCTAAAGCTGGCCTATTCTGATAGATGTCAAAATCTACCATAGTAGAAACTGACCGAGTCCTTTCTAGTTTCAAAGTGTCGTAACGTTAGCACAGTTTTCATGTCCTTACTACTGTAGGGTTCAGAGACAACAGACCTGCAACTGCTATCTTCATTTTTGTTGACATGCAGTTTTATTCATCTGAATCTTAAATCATGATAAAACTTACATACATCAATTTTGAGATCCACTAAGTCGCAGTCCCAATTAGGTACAAATGAAAGACTTAAATTGAAAACCACAATTTTATCTTCATTTAAGATTGGTTTCAATATATTCACAATCAGATGTTTGTCAATAATCACATCTATTGCTTCATCTGTGACCTAGTTAAGCTGTTACAATGCACACAATTACCACAAACACACTTATGTCAAGTACTCCTACATCACATATTCTTACACCACACATGCTTATGACACCCACTTTTACATCACATCATCTTACAACATACACCTATGACACACACACATACGACAGACATTCTTATGAAACATGCTCTTGCGCCACCCATTCTTGCACCTCGCACCGTCCCACCATGCGCTTGTACACCACGTACTCTTATGCCATGCACTTTTAATGCACAGGCTCGTAAGCCATGCTGTTTATGCCACACACTTACTCCACACTCTTACGCCACATGCTCTTACACCATATGCTTTTACACCGCACGCTCTTACTGTACACGTTACACATAGAAGATATTAATTTCCTACACAGCTAAAAGTATAAAACTATGATCAAAGTCAAAACTGACTTTCATGTGGGTAGATACATGTACATACAAGGTATATGATATGCAAAGGGTATGCATATGCAACTGCTATATGCCTCCTACATGTATAAAAACTCACATCGAAGTTAAACCTCACTTTGATGTGGGTTTTTTAGTCAAATAGGAGAATATAACACTTCTGCAGAATAAATTAACATATTCTATATGAACTGTACAGATACATGTAGGAGATGTACATTTCATACATGTGCACTAATATACTCATAAAAACACACATCAAAGTCAGGACTAACTTTCATGTCAGTTTTTACATTCACGGGAGCTATATAGGAGATGTAACTTGCATACATATATGAAATGTAAACCTTTTTGACACCTCCTGTACATATATAAACGGACATCAAATTTAAACCTAACGTTAATGTCAGTTTTCATATGTATAAGAGGCAGATCACAGGTGCTTTTCAGGTGACTTTACACCAAATAATCATATGCTACTTATATACATACACTCAGAAGCCACGCAGTCATATGGCATACACTCAATCGCCATATGCCAATACATCAGAAACCCTATACCTGTCCACCACACACTCATGTACCAGACCCCACACCCCAAAAAATAATGCGTCACTCATACACCATACATTCATGCCATTCAGTCACACAACATACATCATATACTCAAATGCCCTATACAATCCAGTCAAACACTATACACTCATTCATGATATACCAATATGCGATACATTCATACAATATACAAATAGGGCATGCTCTCATGCGCCATTCACACATACAACATAAAAAGTAAAGTTTAAAAGGAGTAGGAATCACAACGTTAAGGTACACTTACTATGAACCCTTACGAATTCAACCATAAAACTTGAATTATAAACACTCCATCCCAATACAAATCCAACCTTAACACTAACTTCAATCATTAGGTAGGTTAAATCAATTAAATAGTTAAAGTAAAACATTCTGCAAAGTGCACAAGATGATCTGTTACACCAAACCTGCGGTTGGGCCCTCACACAGTCACCATGCATGTGCAGTACGTTTGGAGGGATGAAACAAAATGAAATATATAATACTAAACAAAATGGGCCTTTTTACAAATGTTTCGGACCGGAAATAAGGGTGCCGGGAAGCTTATCGGCACCCCTATTTCGGGAAGCCCAACTACAAGTTTGCCTGCAGGGGTTGGCGCATCATGCAGGTCTAACCCTGCTGGGCGCAACCGCCCCGGTAGGCAGAGTTGTCACGGAGGCACTGGCACCATTAGCAATGGTGCCGGTGGTTCCGAGTCTCCATTCCCATGGAGTACTATGGCACTCTATGGAATGGGGACTTACCAAATCCAACGCCTGACTTCCCGCGTCTCCGGGACTTGTAATGGCTGCACTGGGAAGTCAGGCGCCCGAAACAGTGTTCGGGGTCAGTGGCAACCCACCGGCGGGTTACCACCAACCTCGTAATGAGGCCCAAATATATTCTACAAAATGCACAGATGAATTGCCACAGCAAACAGGCAGCTGGCCATCATTCGTGCACAATAAGGTCAGAGGGAGAAATGGAATTAAAAATATATCACAAAATGCACAAAACTTTCTAAATCTCCAAAACACACACACACAAAACCTCTGGTTCAGTCATCTGCAGTAAATCGGAGGATCAAAATGAAAGGAAATATATACTACAAAGGGAAAGCTGTTCTGTGAAATGCAGAAGATGGTGGATCACAGCAGCGCGCGCGCGCGCACGCACGCACGCACACACACACACACACACACACACACACACACACACGATACAGAGACAGCAACATAGGAACCATTCAAATTCATAATATACTGCACAATATATCGGCAGATCAGCAAAACAAAAATATGAGTATATTGCATAGTTGGAGGAGGAGTATTTAGGAAGTGAGCATTGCAGATAGTGCGGGCCCCAGCTCCAGAAAGCCTTGTGTATTATGCAGAGAGTATTGGACTTGATCCTTGCAGCCAGGGGTAGCCAGTGAGGGATTTCAGCACCGGGGAGATGCAGTCCCTAGGCTTGAGGATAAGTCTTGCAGTTCTGTTCTTGATGAGTTGAAGAGGACGGAGAGAAGCAGTAGGAAGATTGAGAAAGAGGCTGTTGCAGTAGTGCAGCCTATAGAAAACCAGGGCTCTGCAGATGGTGAGCCTCTGGGGGAAGGTGAGAAAAGGTAGAATACCACTGAGGAGATGCATCTGGTAGTGAGACTTTTTTGAGATGTCAGAGATATGAGAAGAGAAGGAGAGAGTGGAGTCAACGCTGACCCCCAGATTTTTAACATCATTAGCAGGTGAAGGCACAGGGCCAGGGGGGGCTGGCCAGAGTGAAAGTGGGAAAGCGGAAGCAGGGTTCCCAATGAGGACGATCTCTGTCTTACTGGAATTGAGGCAGAGACAGCACAGCAGGACTGAACTGTGGACAGACAGTCATTGATGAGCAAGGAGGTGGAAGAGGCCAAGGGTAGCCTGAAAGATAGTTGCTTGTCATCCGCATGACACTGAAAGTTAGAGTGAAGGTAGAGATCCTGTGGGCCAAGGGGGCCATGTAAACATTGAAGAACCAGGGGGATAGGTTAGATCCCTTCTAGACACCACAAGTAGAGAGATTGATAGAGGAGAGAAAGGACCCAAATTCTACCTGTGAAGGATGGTCAGAGAGAAAGAAGGCAAACCATGCCAGGGCCTGATCTGTGATGCCCAGGGTATCACAGATATGGAAGATCAGGTTGTTATGGTTTTATTGAAAGGAGAAGAGAGGTCAAGAAGAATGAGGACAGAAGGAGAGTTAGAGTCAAGATTTGGAACAGGTCTTCACAGGTGTTCAGAAGAGCAGTTCCCATGCCTCTGGATGCTCTAAAGCAAGACTGATGGTCATGGAGACAACCAACAGATTCAGTGTGAAGGGTAAGCTGAGAGATAGCCAAGATCTCCAGGAGTTTGACCAGGAAAGGAGTAATAGAGATCGGGCCTGCTACCTTTTTTTGACATATTTGTAAGGAACTTGGGTTTGGTCACCCTAAGTTACCTGGGGGCAACCAGACGTGGACTCCCTGCTCACTGTGCTCAGAGAGGCGCAGCTTAACCTCACTGATGAGGCCCAACAAGGCTGAAACATGTGTATGGGGTTGCTGTTGGTACTATTGTTCAGAGAGGAATTACCATAGCATTTCGGTGCTGGACTGCCCATGTGGGCAGGACAAAGACTGATATGCAAATGGATATTTCCTATCTGTGAAAGGTACAGTGAGCAATAAGCGTGTGCTGCAAACTCTCATCTCAAAACAGGTTATCATGCCTTGTTCTTTCTGGAGAGGAGCGCCTGCTACCTTTTTTTGACATATTTGTAAGGAACTTGGGGTTGGTCACCCTAAGTTACCTGGGGGCAACCAGACGTGGACTCCCTGCTCACTGTGCTCAGAGAGGCGCAGCTTCACCTCACTGATGAGGCCCAACAAGGCTGAAACACGTGTATGGGGTTGCTGTTGGTACTCTTGTTCAGAGAGGAATTGCCATAGCATTTCGGTGCTGGACTGCCCATGTGGGCGGGACAAAGACTGATATGCAAATGGATAATTCCTATCTGTGAAAGGTACAGTGAGCAATAAGCGTGTGCTGCAAACTCTCATCTCAAAACAGGTTATCATGCCTTGTTCTTTCTGGAGAGGAGCGCCTGCTACCTTTTTTTGACATATTTGTAAGGAACTTGGGGTTGGTCACCCTAAATTACCTGGGGGCAACCAGACGTGGACTCCCTGCTCACTGTGCTCAGAGAGGCGCAGCTTCACCTCACTGATGAGGCCCAACAAGGCTGAAACACGTGTATGGGGTTGCTGTTGGTACTCTTGTTCAGAGAGGAATTGCCATAGCATTTCAGTGCTGGACTGCGCATGTGGGCGGGACAAAGACTGATATGCAAATGGATATTTCCTATCTGTGAAAGGTACAGTGATAAAAAGCGTGTGCTGCAAACTCTCATCTCAGAACAGGTTATCATGCCTTGTTCTTTCTGGAGAGGAGCACCTGCTATCTTTTTTTGAGATCGGGCAATAGTTTGCTGGAATAGAGGGCAGAGGGCGGACAATAGAGTGCTTGAGAGAAGTGGGGAAAACTCCAGTGGCGAAGGAGAGGTTGCAAAGGTCGGCCAAGGCTGAAGCGAGAGTGTCAATACTGTCCTTGATGGTTTTGAAGGGGCAGGAGTCCACCTGTTTGGAAGAGGCTTTCATGGACCAGACTTGTTTAGAGACTTCATCAGGTGTGACAGGGAGGAGACAAAAGTACTGGGAGCAGTGGGGGAAGAAGAGGGCGGCCCAGGAGATTTTGGTGCAGGAGTGGGTGAAGAGGAAAGACAGGATATGATGTCCTGTGTTTTGGCGGTGAAATGTGCTGCCAGAACTGAGCAAAGGGCCTGGGTGGATGCAGTAGAGGATGAGGTTGCAGTAGGGTTGGCCAGTTCCTTGCAGACTTTGAAAAGTTTGGCCGTGTTGTTAGATGTCGCAGAGATGTAGGATTGAATATAGGCTCTTTTCTTGGAGCGGACGCAGTGTCCACATTGCCTTTGAAGAAGGCGGCAGGCCAGTTTGTCAGAGGGTGCACCTGAAGATACCCATTTCTGTTCCGCTGCTCTGCACTTCCGTTTAAGGGCAACCAGATCGGAGTCGTACCAAGAGCTGCACTTTTTGGCAGGCTTCAGTCAGACACTCATGACAGGAGCGAGAATGTCAAGAGTGTTGTAGATGGAAAGGTGAAAGTTAGAGAGGGCTGTGTCAGGGTTGGAGTCAGCCGCAGGGGTAGACGTAGGAGAGTAGGTGGAAGCAAAGGCAGCCACTGATACTCTTTTCATGGGTTGGATGACCTTGAAGGCAGAAGTCAGTGCAGGGTGTGCCAGTGCTAAAGGAGAAGAGAGCTTCAAGTGAGAAGAGAGAAGAGAATGATCAGTCCAGGAGAGTGAGGTAGTGAGAGGGCTAGAGAGAGGGTTGTCTGTGGAGATGAGAGCATCCATGTTGTGGCCAGCGGTGTGCGTTGGACCAGAAGGAAGGTAGAATGGAGAGAGAAAGAGAGTCACACAAGTTGCGGAAATGTCCTGAAGAGTCAGGATAGTCAAGATGGATGTTAAGATCCCCCAGCAGGAGGAGTTGGGAGGAGGAGGAAAGTAGAGAAGGGGCAAGGTCAGCCCATTCCGAGAGGAAGAGGGTGGACTGCCCTGGTGGCTGATAGAAGGTGGCCCAAGTAAGAGAGGAGATAGGCGAGAGGGAAAGCCTGCAGACCAGGCATTCAAAGGAAGAGTAGAGCTGAGTGTGAATGATGGAAACAGGGATCCACTCAGGAAAGATCAGGGCTACTCCAGCTCCTGGCCTGTTGGGCCTGGGTTCAATGAGGGTCTTGCAGCCTTCAAGGAGAAGTGTGTCAAAACCTGTGACAGAGATGTCCCTAAACCATGTCTCAGTAAGAGCAAGAGCATCAAGGTCCATGAGTTCAAGTAGATGGCAGATATCAGAGGAGTGCTTGATAGCAGAGCGAGAGTTAAGCGTGGCAACGTGGAGCAGATTGTCACTTTTGAAGGTCTTATGAGGGGGATGCAGGGGACTGAGGTCCCCCTTTTTAAGAAGCGGGAGTGCCTGGGAGATATAAGTAGTAGGCAGCAGAGGAGCCGAGGATGACAAGGAGGAGAGTGCAGGCAAGGGAGCCAGGACAGTAGTAGATGGCAAGGTAGCCAGTTTAGGAGGGGCCACAGGAGGCAAGGGAGCCCCAGATGCAGCTGCAATGGGTAGCAGGGGCACTAGAGAGGAAGAGGCTGATGAGGTTGTCAGTGCAGTGCATGTAGGCAATGGAGCCCGTTCAGTTGAAAGCGAAAAGGTAGCAGTTGTGAGAGAGGCGGTGAGGGTAGTAGAAGGCAGGATAGCCAAGGTGGGTATAGCTGGCAAATGAGTCTGGGCGGCCATAGAAATAGATGGCAAGGGAGCCTGTGAGGAGGAAAGTGGAAAGTTGATAAGGCAAAGAAGAAGCATATCAAAAAGTAGGTAGTTGGGTTGAGTCCCTTGTACCAGGATGGAACCATTTCAATAGAAATGTATGATGACCCTGGAGGTGGAGAGGAAGGCAAGAAGGGCCTCCCAGCGGGTGCCACCATTTATGTGTGAGTAAGAGTAAGGAGAGAACAGAGCGACCATATGAGGAGTCCTTAGGTCGGGAGAAGGGACAACAAAGAGGATGTCGGTGAGAGTCTCTTTGGCGGAAGCACTGACGTAGGTGTCTGGGATAGGTAGGCCTGGGTTGGAGCCCAGTGTCCTTCTTGAGTTTGTTCCTGTCAAACTTAGTGAGAGGTGAAGGATAGGAGATAGAGAAGCAGTTAGAGAAGATAGGAGAGATAGAAAGCACCATAGTGAGGGGCACAGACTGTGGCACACTTAACCAGGCAGAGACGCTGAGGTCCGTGGGAGGAGTAGGGTGGAGGGAGCAGATGTACAAGGAGACACAAACAGGACTGGGAAGCGACATTGGGAAATAAAGAAGATAAGGGAACAGATAATAGACCAGAACAGAGGGCAGAGGGAGTAGTCAGTTAGTGCAGTCCCACAAAATTGCGGGTGTGCACACCGAAAATCGATTTTTAACTAGCAGCAAAACAATGCAGGATGTACAGACACACCTAAATTCGATTTTTAACTAGCAGCAAAACAATGCAGGATGTACACACACACACACACACACACACCCCTAAATTCGATTTAGTATTCGCATATAGTAACATCTATAAAAAGGCTTAGGTCTATTATCACTGGGAATGCCAGTGTTAAGGTTTAAGCTATTTTTATACATAAAACTAATATTAGCACTATCCCTAACCTAAAATAAAACCAACATTAAAACCTACATTGCTGAAAACATAAATCCTCCTTACAAATAATAAATCAAAAACTAACATCAGCATATAAATTCACCTTTGCAACAGACACCAATTACACATTCTTGCACAGTGCTGAGATCATAAGAACTGGAGTTATATTTTTGTGCTAGTCTGGAAAAGCCTTTAACAGAAATGCCTTAGTGTGGACGTTCAATTCCCAGTGTGTCTTCTCCCTTCTTGCTTGGCTCCATGTGTTCTGAATCTAACCGTGTTTAATATTTTGGAAAATGCTCTCCATTTCAGAGTAAATATTTTGTCAGTTGTTAAGGGTGAGCTGGAGGTCCAAGGATGTATTCGACTTCAGCAGCAGGACATGGAAGGCTCGGAGCATTCTTCCCCGTCAGTGATTTGCAAGGTGTTGCAGAATCCTCTGATGCGTCAGCTGCTTGGACTGGCTAGCAAAGACTGAATCAAAACCGTCACAGACAAAGCAAAAGTGTCTTCTGCACACTGGCCTCAGAAATGGGTAGAACATTCTGGATCAACAGTTGCCTTAATACGTCATGACTGAGGCCCCGATTCTCTATCACGAGTCGTACGTTTGCACGCGCAAAAAGACAAGCGGTGTCACGTCTGCTCTTCTTTATCGCTCGTGACTATCGTGTGCTCACTTGTGTGCACATGATAAATATGTGGTTGACCTTTGCTCGTGCAGTGGGAAAATGAGCTCCGTAGCAGACATGGCAACCGAAATTTTGCTTTGAATCCTTAGCAGCCGCTGAGCTATGTCGCGCTCCGATTCCCCCCTTTTTCTTGCAATGTAAGTAAGACGGCTCAGCGGGTTAAGCACTTGTTGCTGTGATCTGTGTTTGATCTGCAGATCTCGGGTTCAAATCCCAAGAAGATCAACTCAGCCTTACATCCTTTCGAGGTCAATAAAATGAGTACCAATTTCAATTGGGTAATAATAATAGGGTATGTAAATATGTGATATGCAAATCGCTTTGGATCAAAATGCTATTTAAATATCAAATTATTATTATTATTCACAGGTGCCAGATTTCGCTGGTGTTCTCGGGAACAGGGAGAAATGTGATGCCCAAACACATGTTTCCATGTGAGCTCCGCTTAGAATGCATCATTAACTACTTCCAACGAGTAACGTGGCCACCCCTGAGCACTGCCAGGCTGAGCTCAGCCACTGCCAGTTAAAAGAGGGAGGAAACACCTACCAATATTTGGCCCTTCCCAAATTCGAAATATATTACTTCAGTCTTGAAGTCAGCACCTTAGAATGGGTTTGGCAGTGTTTCCTCTGACATAAAACAGTTTCCAGAGGTGGGCTGTGACACTTTCCATTGGGCACTTTTCCCATCAAAATCTGTTGTATTTTGACAATACACTAATTTGTATTTTTCCGAAGCTCGTACACAATCGCTTGTATTTGCGTGCTCCTTATGCAATCCTTGTCGAGGTTTATTACGCGGTCACACTGAACTCAGGGAGTTGCTTTCCCCCCAATGAATGTGGTGCACAACAAATCACTATGAATTTGATACAGGTTCAATTTGGTAAGGCCTCCAACCCGTCTGGCACGCAACCTCAACAAATACCCGGTGCCACAATGAACAAGGAACCAGGCCGGTGCATAGTAAGAAGATATATTTATTAATTTATTTAAGCCAAATTTGACAAACAGACTAACATCAGCAACCAATGCTGTGGCAACACAAGAACAAAAATGGCTTCCGTCATGGCACCAACACAGAGATAATACTGAGATTTGCAATCACAATTTCCCAAGGCTTTTATTTTCAAATCACCCACCAATACAGAAAAAGAACAATTATCTTCACCCCAGCTGACTAGATTCATTCTTGCATTGTGTTTATATTTTCTTTCAGTTTTGGAAAATACAGGATCATTGTTGGGGATCCCTTAGGAAATGCACATTTGTAGATTATGTTCTATCCAGGTGGAGACCCAAAGGCATATTCTTACCAATTGTGTACATTTGAAAAAGGAATATGCAAAGGTGTTAACTTGGTTCAAAGGAGTATCTTATGGAATGAATGTATAGTAAGAAAAGACATTTGTCGTTTTAGAATTTTATGGTTGGAATTAAGAATTGTTTTATGTTTACATGATTTTAAATGATGATGATTTTATGTGTAATAGGAAGACAATGTTTCTTCCATGTTCCCTTAATATAAAACAATAAAATAAAAAAGGAACAATTCAAGACACACAGTGATTAAAGATTTGGTTATAATAATTTTTCTCCCAGCAGCCCCCACCCTCCAATCAAATAGAATTGGCCCCTCTGAATTTAAGGGCAGTGGCAGAGAGTGGGAACACATTGGGAAAATCGTTTTGGGATTCTGATCACGGATGCAACATGAGGGAAAGAAAAGCAATGGGAAAATGTGTTTTGCCACACCTAAAGAGAAAAGGCAGGACTTTGTGGTTTTGGTCAGAGCACAATGAGAAAAAAGGGGCAATTTCGTTTTGCACCCTGCACACTCACATGGAAACAGGGTTTTTGGGGTTCATTCTTTTGGCAAATCTTTATGTCCATACCAACTCAAAACACACTGGGAAAAGCTTGTTGGTTTCAAATGGCAACAAAACACATCTTGTGATTTCTATAGGGGAATTAATTGATTTACTTTAATTAAATATGCTGAGTATCTACACAGGCAAACAGGATATTTTGCTAGGGGGAAATAACTTAAACAATGCTTGAAAATGCAGAGCCTACACAATCTATGGCTTTGGGGATAGTTTTACTTACAGGAGATGCCTTGTAATGAGCATCAGGGAACAGGAGGGCACCTCTGGGACAGCAAGGGTGTCAATCAAGAATAGTCGCCTCTGAATCCTCCAAGGGGTGCCAGTCAGCTTCTATGGGCCTCATTCCGGAATGAGGCCCTATGTCTCCGGGTTCCTGTCTCCAATGCGAGATTTGGGGCCTCTCTGCTTGGATGTTTCTCACAAGAGTTCAGCAGCAATTTGCCTCCCAGAATAAGTGAAAACTCTGGTTCTAATGCAAACTGGTCTACTTATAGAGCAAATTGACATCACAAACTTGTCATAATTCCCACAAAAGGGATTGGTTGCTTTTCTCTGCCCACCTCCCACCTGTGTGCTAATAGGACAAGGAGATGAGGGCTGTGAGTTAGAACAGCTGTGGGAGGAGAAAGCTTTGTCATCTCAAACTGACATGTGGGCTTGGTATGCAAAACTCTAAAAATCTATCAACATGGCAAGTACCCTAATTTTTCAAATCTTTACATGTATGAATATATTTGTAAGAACTACATTTGAAGACAAATTGGATGATGCTGATCTGAAGTCGGCACGCCCTTCCTATGCAGAGATACAGTTTTTCTTCATTTACTCAGGAGCCGTATTAGTGAAAAATATGCCACTTCATAGTTCCCATATTAATGTTTTCCTTCACACTCACACCAACTTTAAAATCTCTCGGAATCAAGGGAAGGCCCAAATCAAATTTTCATGAATAACTTTAGTTATGTTTTCACACAAGAATCATTTTAGCATGGTTCAAAGGAGGTTACTGTCACCTTTAATAAAAGTCCAGAATACCGTTGTGGTATATACGCCGCTCTTTTTATGCAATAATATGTATTTTCTATTAACTAAACTGCATTTTGTTTTCTTTATTCGCTTTCAGTTTTATTTTCACTTAAGCATGTGACCAACCAGGGGCTGGCTCATGTTTATGTTCGCCTCCCCCTTGAAGGCCTGTGATGGCCCTGAATGCAACTCTAATGGACATTTCATGGGAATTGTGATCTCACGGTCACTTCTGCTGAAAGAACAGGCATGGCCTTATCTGTTTTTACTGTGCTTTACATCTAAGCAGTCTATTTTTTCTATATTTTTAAGTAATGGTCCTGATTGATGGTTGACAACCAGCTGGTCAGATAGCACAGCGAGTAGAGCGCTCGCTTTGACATCGTGCAGACGCAGGTTCGAATCCCACAGGGCCAACTCAGCCTTTCATCCTTCCGAGGTTGATAAATGAGCACCACACACAGTGGATAATAATAAGCAGCGCTCAGATACCTGAGAGTTTGTAGCGCTATATAAATGCCCAAACAAAACAAACAGACCTCTCTCTCCAGGACAGCAGAGGAAAGGTCTTGGAGGTTAAGTTTCATATTTCGGAGAAATTACCGGCTGCATGTAAAATTTCTGCAAGCAATGGCTTTTAAACTCATACACAATGCATTTTACATGACATTGTATAAGGCGCCTGGGCCTTATGTCCAGGTGTAATGTGCTTCTTTAATCTCACAGTTGCAAAATACATGAATATCACTTCTGGATTGTCCATATGTATACGGCAGTTATATGAGAAAACCATGTTCAAACTCTGAACGTCTGGTGAGCACTTCTCTTAGTATACTGTCATTTGACTGTGGAAAAAAAGAAATTGTTTTATTTCTTGTAAATGCAAGAAGCTTGTTTTCAATTACGATTTTGTGATTAAAGTCTCATGTTGCATAAATATATTGTATCACACAAAACAAGTATCACAGGTTTACAATTATAGAGTTATTTTAAACATTCCTACCAAATGTGTAGACTAGGTCTAACTTGCCCTCCAACACTCTAGCTGAACTCTTGGGAATTTTCTATCCCTAGCCAACGTTGGTGGTCCGCTTATCTAGGGTGTGGGTAAAGGAAGAAGAATCTAGCCCTTATCTAGTTCTTATCACCATTAATGCTTCAAAGAGGCACTTTGTAAAAATGTGTGTAGTATGCTTTGCAAATTAAATTACTCAATTCTATTTGTTTTCTTTGCTCTGCATTTGCACACTTTAAAAATATACAGAACGCACAATGGATTGCTCTGTTTAATTTGTTCAAAAATGAGCACCGTTCACCGGTGTTCACAACAATACACCTTGCACCCACATCTAGTTATGGTGTAGTGTTTGTTCTCAAAAATGGCTTTCCGCCCAACTGGGTAGAAAGGTATTGCGCTAAAAAAACTATTTCTTTCATCTATTGCCACAATCTTGTTGTACAGGGTCACCGCTGGCCTACCGGTTACAGTGGTGTCAAAATCATTTATCGACTTTCTTCAGGGCCAACACATATGTTACAATGCTGTCAAACAAGAGAGAATTAGTCTCTGCACAGAAAAACACCCCACCTGCAGATGAGACAAAAAGATGGGAGGGGAATGGACAAAGAGAATATGGAAATCATTTTAGTATACCTTCATATTCCCATGTTCCATTATGTCTACTATTGTGTTCCAGAGCACAGTTGCATGCTTACCCATATAATTCAATTGTTCCAGGTTCAGAGGGTGGATCAGGTGATTCTTAAGTAATTTGGATGCATGTTTTCACTGCCAAGCAAGGGATAAGTGCACAACTGTCCATGCACGGTGGGGAGGGAAGAAAGAAACAACATTATAACAGAAATAAAGGATGGGAAGGTGCAAGTGAGCGCATAAAACACCCTGCCACGTGGGATCCCCAGCTATATCTAAGCAGCTGAGGGGGAAAATCCTACTAACCACCTCTCCGGGAGCAACAAGAACAACAAATCTTCACCGAGGGCAGCCACATCCTCCTTACTTTAAATTACAATCGCTGCCACAAATAATCTGAAAAAACAATATCTGCTGACCAACACCCCCCAGCAGAAGAACTGGACCCGCGCACCATTGCTAAACTGAAATAGTACAGCCACGTTCCGAGCAACATGGAACAAGATGAGGTCCAAAGCTCTTCCGAAATTCCTGCAAATGACCGGGATAGTGGCACCAAAGCTTACATTCGACTCCTGCTCAGCGAGATTCGCTCGATTAAAACTAGCCTCACAGAAAGTCTCGGACATACAGACGAGAATGGCCAAGGTTGAGGACCAGATGAAAGTGGTAGAAAATAATCAGCAGTCTGGGAACATAACAGCAATGAACTATGAGGCTAGGTTCCAGGACCTGGAGCAGAAAAAACGGGACATTGAGCACGAATTGGACGATCTTGAAAACCGGGAATGAAGAACGAACATCTGCATTGTGGGCCTACGTGAGAAACCAGGAGAAACCCCGACGGGACTGGAATGCAGAGTTAAAACTCTGATAACATCCTTGTTTGATAATACAAATCCTCCCAACTTAAAATTTGACAGGATCCACAGAGCGGGTGGTCCTCCAAGAGGCCCAAGATCAGACCTCATAAAATGTCATTACTATAAACAAAGGCAGGAAATTCTGCAGAGAGCAAGGGAAAGAGAGCCCATAGAGTTTGAGGGATCCAATGTGAAGATCTATCCATCACCACACTAAACATGAGAAGAGGATGCTGTCCCCTCACTGCCTGATTGCGAGAACAGGGCGTTTGTTATCGCTGTGGTCATCCCTTCTCCTTGAACTTTGAGTACGAAGGAGAGAGCTTTAGAATTACAGTGGAAGATGAAGCCAAAGGTGCCCTGGATCACATGCAGGCAAGCGCGATGGACCTGGGAACAGGTAAGTCCAGGAGACCCACGGGACCGCTACAAGCCACTCTGCCCAAATTCCCTAGAAGGGGCTAAGCCCCCACAAAATGGAAATTTAAGCGGCTCAATACGCCCTGAAACAGGTTACCCTGTTTGAGTTTTTTCCTCTTACTCGTGCATCAGTCATAATGCAACAGAACGGGTCTACCAATGCTCCACGTGGAGGCTGGTCTCTACTTACATGAGGGCTGACTGAGATCCTGACACACCATGGGGACAAACTGTTATGGACTTCCCGAAAAATTTACAAGAAAGATTAATGTTGATGTTCTAATAGTTATGGCACTGGTTGTTTTTGTCATTTAGTTCTTTTGAGGTGTGCATAGTCTCGAATATACACCTGGAGAGGGGCCCCTGCAGTGTGGCCCTTCTTTCTTCAAGGGCGTCTCCATTGTCGGAAAATGCCAGATGCAGTGTCTTCCAATGGGGGGAAGGAGATGGGGAAGGGGTACACAGAAGCTTTTTGCAGGTGTATAGTGGCAGAATAATTGCCTACTATAAGCAGGCCTTAAGCGTGCATCAATTCTACATGTCACTAATCATGTCACTAATAGATGTCAATTTTCGTTTTTACCTTAAAATGATGGGATACCATGTCTTAGTAAGAGCCAATCTGTGAACTGGAGATCACACACAGAACGGGTGCGGTGGGGTTGGGGTGGATGCTTCTTCATCACTGTTATGTCACTATCAGTGAATGCAGTATTCTCTGACAAGCATTGTGTTCACTTTCTTTCTGAAGGTCAAGAATGATGTTTGTTCGGGTGATGTCCCGGAGTGAAGAACAAAGCAAGAGGTTGCTTGTTTTCTTGTCTTTGCCTTTTTGCGATTCTTTGACTTGTGTCTGGAGATACATTGATTCCTGTTGTTTTATCGGTCTCCTAAGATGGTGACGTTCCCAGCTAGGCATGGTGCGGTCAGGTCTACCATGCTTTGTAGGTAATGAAGTCCATCGTAAAGGTAATGCCTGCTTAAAGGTATACCGAGTGGTGTTCCTTGGATGTGGGTGTGATGTGGACACATTTGCCAAGTCTGTGATAGGGCAGACTACAGTTTTATGGTTATCTTTCAGCTCGGCCAGGGTTAAGGGTGGAACATCTCCAAGGAAGGCCTTTCTCCATTTACCCTAGAGAGTACAAGGGCTTGGACCATGGTTCTGAAGTCTTAGGTGAGGGTGAAGGGGTTGATTCTGCAGAGGAGAGGATAATGGTACTACATAGTCTGCATCGTCTTTGCAATGTGTGTTTGGGAGAGATGGTCGCAGTCCATGGGCTGCTGAGATCTGTGCTCGGCCTAAGATGTGCGTTGAAACCATTGAGTTCCATCTCTTTCAGCCAGTTCTGGATATGGGTGGCACGTCCAAAGAGAATGAACTGTGTCTATGATGGTTTGAGTTTTTGGTATGCGCTTGATATCCAGGTCTGGATAAAGCCTTCAAGTCGAGTTCAGAATCACCAAAATATTGGTGGATATACATTTAGAGGTTGGCAAAGGAGTGCCAACAATGGTCGGTCTCATGTGGAGGTAAGGGATGATTGAGTAGAGCATGAACCCTGTAAGCTCTCTGAAGGGCACAAGGCATCATTGGGATCTGAAGGTACCCAGCTTGACAAGCCAATGTCATTTGATGAGGCAGGAGTCAAAGCAGCCCAGGGCAGAGGCACTGAATCCTGTGCACGTGGAAAGGATGTTGAGCAATGCTCTGCAGTCAGCCCTGTCGACTGAAGCAGATTGGTTGAGCAGGAGCGGTACTCAGGGATCCCCTTTTACATGCTGAGGTATACACAGTAAATTACTCGGATGGTTGTTATGTGGGTGCTGAATCTGTGACGGAAACAGGGCCTTGGAGAATATTGTACTGAATTACATTTTCGCATAGTTGGAGGTTGATGGTCTTCTGAATAATATTTACAATGGCAGGTAGATTGGTAATGGGGCAGTAGTTTGAGAGGCTGTCAGATTTGAGTCTAGGCTTCTTTTTAAATGGGTCAATAGCTTTCAGTGTATCAGGAAATGTGTACTGAAAGAGTTAGGTGTAGAACTTGTGGAGGTGAGAAATTAGTAAATTTCCTGTGATGCTCTTCAAGATGTAAACAGAAAGGACACCATCCTTGCAGGAGGTGGCCTTGAGTTTGTGAAGATACTTAATTCATGGATAGATATTTAAAGCATCCACATACCCTCTGAGGGCTCTGTTGACCGATTATCTACTGTTGAATGAACAAAGAGCAACTTCATTTGAGACGGAAGGATGAGGAGGCATTTTTTTCAGAGCTTTTCTATTCTTAGTTACCTGAAATCTGACAGACTTGAGGCATGGTGCTACGGGATAGAGGGCACGGCTATGGTTCATTGGGAGTTGTCAATGTGGCATCAAAACGTGTTGATGTTGTTCATAAACTATAATCTAATGCTACTTGGACGGGTTTGGACGAAAAGATTGTATCGAAAATGCTGAATGTACGTTTAGGGCGCATTTGGCATAGTAGATAAGATCTAAGATCATAATACCGAACAGAGGTGCAGGGATTGCAGGGGTGTCCCCCGCACCTCCAGTTCATTATTGTGGGCTGCGCGGTTTGCAGGGGTGTCCCCTGCGTACATTATAGGCAATGTGGGGGACAAACGGCCAAAATCCCAAAAGACTGTATTAGGAAATGCGGGCTAGTGGGCTCCGTGATTTTGTAATTCGGTCTTTTGGGATACGATATTATAACGTACATCCACTTAGACGGATGTAGCACGAGACATTGTGGGCTCGAGATTTGATTATTACATTGTTGTTTATGCTGATCTGCTTGAATCCTCTATTCACCGACTCCGGGTGCTTCAGAACACCTTAGCTAGGATTGTTACTAACACCTGTAGATTCACACATATTACCCCTATGCAGGGGAAATAATACTGGCTGCCCATAAAGAGCAGAATCTCATTCAAGCGGCTTATTTTGGCCCTCAAAGACTTTTGGAATCTGCCCTGTACACCCTTACAGACTGCTGGCAGCCCGTATTGCATCCTCAAAGGCTGATCGCTCTCAATGATATGTATATTCATCGCTTCAAGGACCTTTGGCATATCGAGGGTTGTCCGCATGGCTAAGATTTGAAACTCTTCCCCTGATGATATTTGCAGAATCAATAACATGTCTAAACTTTGCAAAAAGTTGAAAACCCATCTATTCTGAATTGTCTTTCTACTGTTGTTTTTTTCTACTATTTTCGTACAGTTTGTCTTTCACACCTAGAAACCTCTGGGCTGATGTGCCTCTTTATCGTTCAAATACAATTACAAATACAAAAATAAAGCACTCACTGACTGTGTTACATTTTTCCCCAGTAAGGGGGGGCGGGTGATGCAGTGCTTGACTGCCATGGCAAAGATTTTACTCTTGTTGGTAACTTCTCTTATGCTTGCTGTGTAATAAGGTGTTTGGCTATGTTAGTGAAATGTGCAACGGCAAAGTGGTGTTTTTTAAGGTTGGTGATGTCTTCCTGCAATCAGAATTTACTCTGGATAGTTTCTTGCATCCGGATAATGTGTTTAGAAGGGTGAGTTCCTGTGTATATAGAAGTGTGGATAGTTTTGTTAAATTGTTTCAGTGGGGTGTAGGTCTTCGCAGTTCCAGTCAGTGGGCCTCATTACGATAGTGGCGGACACGGTGTGAACGGTGCCGGTAAGGCACTGGCACCGTTAATACTGGGCTGCCACATTACGAGCTCTGCTCGCGGGTGCCGCTCTGCACGCCTGGCCAGATCAGGCGTGCAGAGCGGCACCCACAAGCAGAACAGAATGGTAGCAACAGTACTGTTATGAACGGTACCGCTGCTACCATCCTCCCCATTCCCATTTGAGCCCTATCGGAGCTCAAATGGGAATGGGGATGTACCGGCTCCGGGTCCCGCACAAGGGGAACTACCGGGACCTCTGAGGTTGGAATGGCCCGGTAATTCCCCTTTTGCGGGACCCGGTGCCAGACCCGAGTTTGGGGGTAGCCATGCCAGTATGCCTGCTTTTATAATAATGCTTTAAAATGCATGAATAGGAGATCCATTTGCCAATGCCCAAAGGTTTTTGCTTTTATATGGCTGCCATTTTGAATTAATGTTTGATTCTGCCTTTTGTAGTTCTGGAGAATCATCAGTCCTTTGTTTAAAAGATTAAACATAACAAAATGTGCTATGCCTGTAATGTAAATGCAGGTCACTGTCTTATCAGATGCACAACCGCCAGCTAGGCTAAGGAGGGTCTCTTTCGGGGTGGATCACTGACCTCTAAAAAATGTCATGAAACTGCCCACGTTATCATTGTAAGCACCTCAGTGGTTATTTTTCACAATTTCAATAGCCCAAATCAGGGCAGAGTTATTCAGTACAATTTTTCTACAGTGTTATCTTTTTTCATTGTAAATCATTCCTCCTTAATGGTTTAATTTGATCCCATGAGATAGGGGGTTAAATCACAGTTATGCAGAAATATACAGTCTCTCCTGTCGGCTCTCCAGGGGATAGGTATCCTCCTTGAACCATTAAGGAGGAATGATTGTACAATGAAAAAAGATAACACTGTAAAACAATTGTACTGAATAACTATGCTCTGATTTGAGAAAGGTCTGCTGCCGAAACACGTGTCATCAAAAGGGCACCATACCATGGAAGAGCACCACACTATGAAATAAAAAGTGATGTTCAACAATGAGATTTGGCGCTTGTCTTGAATGGAGTCTCGTGATCATTGACATTACAAACGGGTTTGGGCTTTTTTACCGCCATTCTCCAAAAAGACCCGACAATCAGATTCAGTTACAAGGACTGTGACTAAAAAGGTCGCCGAGCCAAACAGTCAAATCCAAAAGCTTATTGGTTTTGTCACACACTGTCTGGGGAGTTGACTGCACCTAATATTTAGAATGTGATGCTCACTACTTGTAGCCCCATTGTAGAAATGGTAAACCGAGCCACGAAGACTATAGTAAACCCAGAGGAGATTAGCAATTGGGCTTCAATGGCTTTAAGTGCTCTTGAGGATGTCACTTGTCCCTAGCCCACAAACGTTTCAAGGGCATACTGCTTAAAATAAGCCCTACATTGGGTGGTCTTCTGTAGTACTCTGACTCTGCTTCATCTAGGAACACTCTCTTCGGAGACAATTTTGTTAAACAAAGGTTTTGGTAAATATGTTCAGCCTTTTACCTGATTTGATAAAGCTCAGACCTCATTGCAAAATATTGTCTCTACAGGTCTCTTCCAGAGTTGGCCGCAGTAGGGGCTGCTTAGCCAGCTGTTTCCTCTGACCCTCCAGCCTCATTTCCATTTCAGACTTTAAACCTCCCACTCCTTCTTTCCACAGTTAGGAAAATCATACCAGCACAGATGACGACCAAGAGTTCAGAGTGGAAGAAGAACATTCTCAAAGGGTAAAACAATTTCTGGGGTAACATTAAGGTTTGCCCTTATGGACAGAAATATTATTGAATTTTGTATCATGTTTCTCAAAATCCACCGGGGCATCAGTCAAGGCAACGTTTTTTCTTGAAGGTTTCTTACATTTTGCCGCAGCACCATCATCAAAGGGAGATCAAGGAGATCTGCAGAAAATGTTGTCCTGATCTCTTGGGAGGGAGAAGGTTTGGCACAAAAGGGGGTTTAGTGCGGGCTGCTTTTCACCAACTAGTCATTCTCAGCAATATATTGTTAGTGTGCAAGAAGAACACGGGTTTCTGTTCTATCATAAATCTCATGGCTCTCAAACGACACATTGTTTACCATCATTTCAAGATGGAGACGATTGTACAGTTGACTAGTTGAGAGATGTGTTGCATCCAGGAGATTGGCTCATCAAGGTGGATCTGAAGGACACTTACCTGACTGCCAGTTTGGTAGGATCATAGGAAAATGCTCTGATTTTATTGGCAGGGGTTAACCTAGAGGCTCATTGCTGTTTCTTTTGGCCTGGTTCCAGCCGCACTGTACATTATACAAGAATGGAGGGCTGGGGATGGTTTTCACAGAGAAAGAAGGGCATGCTTACGTATTTTCCTGGATGACATACTATCAAGCTCAAGTCAAGGTCAAGACAGAAGATATCATTGGATCTACTGTTGACAGTCATCCTCCTGTCTTGCTTGGTTTCAACTGTGAGAATTCAAAGGTGGATCCAGCCAAAGGGTTCATTTTCTGGTAATTCTGGAACTCAGCCTTGAGTCTCCCCATGTCAAAGATAAAGAACATGAAAAAAATAGGGTTGTTGCTCTACCTGACATTTCCATCAGGCGTGTATTACGGGCAAACGGTGTTGTTTCCTCATCCATTCAAGCCTGCCTTCTTTACCACTTTGCTGCATTACAAGGTTCTCCAAAGTTTCAAATTCCAAGCTTTAGGAAAGGCTTAGATTACTAAAGCTGGGTTGGCCATTCTGTAGAAACAAATGCAGAATTGTAATGGTGGCTTGTGAACATAGAAACAGAGAACAGAAGAGCCAATTTCCCTTCTGCTGCTGATCTGTGTTTAAAGTCAGATGCAAGCTGGAGTGGGCAAAACGCCAGCTGCAGTTGCAATTGAATTGGAGGGCCAGTGTCAAAGCAGTGTCAGCGTGGCACATCAGCACACATCAGCTGTTTAGAAAACCTGGCAGGAGTTTTTTGCTGTGCACAGTTTTTCAAAAAAGCATTCCCAATGTGTAGTGAGTCTTCTGATGGGTAATGTGTCAGTTGTACGTCACATCAACAATTTGGGTGACACAAAGTCAAAGAATCTTTCAGATCTATTGGTAAACCTCTGGGATTTATTCCTGACATTTCTTCTAAAGATTCAGACAAATTACCTCCAGGCTTTAACAATCTAATAACAAATTGGTGTTCCTTTCACCGGTCAGAAGGCAGCAACCGGAAACTTCGAAGGTCACGTTTTATCTGCCTTTAGGAGCTATGGGGCTCTTCCAGATCAATGTGTGTGCTTCCAGACACAACAACCAACTGCCAAGGTTTGTCTTATTGAAGGCCAGATCTGATTGCCACGGTACAAATGTGTTTTTTCACTTGTGGATATAGATCACCTATTTTTCTATTCCCCTTTCACAATGATATCCCAGACACTGCTACACACTCCAAAGCAGAGGGCCAATGCTGTGTTTGTTACCACATGTTGGCATGCTCAGACTTGGTAACTATTGCACTGCCAATTACCAGGAATATTGCACTCTGTCGCTGATTTTTAGGGATTTGCTTCCGAATGATCAGGGTTACTCCAGCCAGTGTTTTTGTCAGGTTCTCTGCAACTCACGCCTTAGCTAATTTACGAGTCGAATGTCCCCAGCTGGAATTTCAGAGACAGTTTCAGAATTTGTCTTCAAGTCATGGGCTCCCAGAACTATGAGAGTGCATAAAACTCCTTGCCAGACATGGCCATTGGTGCATTAGATGGTGTATGGATCCAGTACAGGCAGACGTTATGCAGGTGGTAGGCATGTTGGCTGAACCTAATGAATCTTCTACTTATCTTTCTATGAATCTTTATAGAGTGGCCATCTTCTCCTTCCATAGCGTGTAGCTTTGATGATGCCTAGTCTATTGGCTTGCATCCTTTGGTAGGTCTTCTCAAAGGGATTTGCATTTCCTTTCCCCCTAGGCCTAGGCCTAGATACTTATGTATGTTTTATGATGATTTGGTTTTATCATTGTTCAGGCGTTGTCCAGGTAAGGAGGGTTTCTGCTGCTGGAACTGTCCGGCAAGAGTACAACGTCATTTTATCAGAGGATTTTTTTTGCAGTTTTTTTACCACAGATTTTTTCACAAAAAAAACATATTGAAACATTTAGGGGGGTTAGAAAAACATATATTTGGGGTGTGGGTGTTCGGGAATATATAAAAAATTAAAAGGGATGGGGGTTCGGGTGGGGGACCCCCCAAAAATAAAAAAATAAAAAATGTGATTCGTTTTTTGTTAAAAAATCCACAGTAAAAAAAATGCGATAAAACATCCCACGATGAAATTACATGGAACCCTGGCAAGCAGCTTATTATTATGTGCCTGGTTTATTTCTAGAGGGTTTCTAACGGAGGGCTTTGGACCGCTCAGGGAGATGCTTCAGCCCAGAGCGGGTTAGTTCCAAAATATCCCAGAGGACTAAGAGAGAGCTTTATTTTATTGCGTTTTCTTGTTTTTAAGATTGTCTTTCTCTCTGAGTGGTGCGTTGCTGAAGATAAATACCAGGCTTGTACAGCAAATCTAAACCTTTCCAGTGACTAGCCGTGGGTTTTCCTTTGCAAGCTGCGTTGTCGTATTAGTACAGCTTCCCTAGCTAGGCGTGTTAGGTGGGTTATGTTCGTAGCTTGCATTGATGTCACAGCTTTTGAGCCAATCCGGCTAGTGTAGCCACGACGTTCAAGGCTTTATGCTCTTGTGCTGTTATATAGGACATTTGCAGATCAGCTGATTGGTCTCAGGAAGAATATATCCGCACTTTCTACGGCAAACCCAGTATTCTTGCTGCTTCCGTGGTGATTGCAAGGCTTTGAGCTTGCATAACTGGAAGCCACTGTGCCATGCCATAGAATGTTGATTGCTCCTAATAACCTATGTCAATGTGTCAGGATTCAATTAACGGCACAGAGGCGAGTAAAATCCTTCCATAGCAAAATCCCTTCTCTCTTTTGTTGTTCCATGCAGCCAGGGTGTCTTAAACAGGGAAGCAGTTTCGTTGATGGGAGGCAGAGGTGGATGGGATCATCGAGGATAGTGTGCTGAATCTTGGCTATGATGGCGGGAGCGGATCTTCATGCCTAAAGTTGTCTCAACATAGGGGCACTAGCGAAAAGAAGACAATAAAGGGGTAGGGTCAGTAAACTTAGCATGGCTACTTGATAACATGTGGAAATAGGTGACAGGACCTTGGGGAATATCAAGGGTTTATGGGACATGCACAATTTTGTTTATGTTTTGCTTTCTTACTACTTAAAATAGTGAAAAGGAAAGAGGAATGCCTCTGTGCCCTAAATAGAACCCTGAGTCTTTGTAATAAATTACTAGGAGCAATGGGCATTGCTCTATGAAAAACTCAGTTACAAAAATACTTTATTCCTTTGGCAAATATATGTTCAGTCTCCTTAGCATAATTCATTATCTCTAAAGGCAGTTAGTAAGGGCATCTATGTTAACAAGCTAAAGGGAAGCAATAAAAAAGAAGTATTCACTCAACCAACTCAACTTGAAGCAGGCCTTGTGGCCCAATACAGGTTATGCATCAAGTTAATGAGATAGGCATCAGTTAGCTATGTTGCTGGAATTCAAGTTCTGTCAACATCCTCAACATTTTGCATTTGTTAAATTTGAAAGACATCAAGAACAAGCCAATGACATGTCCTATAGGGTGAGATGGGGCACCAATAGCAGCATGGCATGAGTTCGGATGGGCTGCGACCATGGGCAAAGCACTGGCATAGATGTATCCATCCAAGAATGCCAACCTTCCCTCTTCCTATCCACAACATTTGTTTTTGCCTATCCTGGGTGTTGCTTTGTGGTAACTATGAACCAAATGCTACAACTTGAAGGAGGGCACATAGCTCTCATCAGTCATTTCATGTGTTTTTATTCACTCAATATGTATTTTATGGAAACAAGTAAGCACCTCATACATATAGTATTCATGAACACATAAAATACTGTACAGGAACTGAAAATAGTTTGAAGAAAATATTTGTTCAGAGAAACAGCACAACAAAAGGAACCGAAGTGATAGAAATGGAAGAAGAATGTTTCCTCAGAGAGTCCAGCATTAACCGCAGGCTTGCTATTGCACTTCCTAATGTCGTTGCCCAGCACTGGAAATAACAGGTTACCTCAGTGTAATCATTGTCGACGATTGTGAAAGAATAAAAGGTGTGGATGGCTATGCTTGAATTCCTATCTATGTCCGCATGTTGAACGCAGTTATAGACATTGGTTAGATTATTGGTTAGATAGGTCATTGAGCTAACAAATTAATGTAAAAAAATCTCTTCATCAGGGCTGCAATAGTTTTGCATGTATCTGAATTTAAATGCTACCTGGATCTTGACAATATAAACATTACGAAACAAATGTACAAAGATACCCGATTAAATGACAACCCAGGGAATGATGTACAGGGCAGCATCACACAGGGAAAGACTCCCTGTGGCCTTTTATATTATATAGGAACTTTTTATAGTATGACAGCGTAAATTTCACTCTGCGTCGTCTTGGAAACAGAAAGGAAGAATGATCTCAGCTGAAACCACAAGTCCTCTCGTGCGCCAGCAGCAGACGCGCAACCCGTTTCCATCCGAAGGATTGTGCGGTCCAAAATAAGAGTAACTCTTTGTAACTCTGTGCTCTAGTGAAGCCGTCTGACCTAATCTTTTGGCAACAGCAATCCCCAGAAGATCTACTTAGAGCTGTACAAGCCACTTGCACCAGATCAAGAGCGTACCAGGTGCTCTAGTGGAAAATGTGCCTCTATAAATTGCAGAAACATACCCTCAAAACCTCAAAGAATCCTTAGCACAGATCTCAGATGACATATAAATGATAGCACAGATGGTGTTTAAATGTATTTCATGGGGCCGTCACCATTACATAGCCGGTCTATGTGCAGGACACAAGCTCGTTCCCACAGTGTTCTCTTGGTGATACGGACATATCACTGTTGTTCCTTTTGTGTGTGTTTATCTGCTGTGCAAAGCGTTCATGCTGCAAGGCGATTGGCTGACAGCTGTCCCATGATTACCAGGCAGATTTCGAGAGCATCTCAAAGGAGACTCAACTGCTAAAACAATTGGAAATCATTGTAGTTGACACTACCTATCATCAAAATGCATAAACTTGTTTTTTTTGTGCTTGAAAGAAATACAATACAATCTCGGCAAGCAGAAAAAGGAGCGTTATTTTTTGGAAGGTTATTGGGATTCAAAGTGCAAGATACTGATTCACAATGGAGGTCGACGGCTCTCTGAGATAGTTACTAAACAGACATTTAGATGGAAATTCTAATTTGCCCTGTGACCCTCTAACTGCATCCCAGTCAATGGCTACCAATGCCAAGAATTCCCAGGCAACAGACACCAGTGATCTCACTGCCTAAACATGAACAGACTCATGTTTATCATGGCCTCAGCCTCCTCCACTCAGTCTCCATTGCCAGACTCCTTAGCCTGTGCTTCTCCAGTTGACTAAGAGATGTAGTCCAGGGAGGTTTGCATGGGGGAGATAGAGTCAATGGCTGAAGTCATGACATGGATGACGCAGCTTGCTTTCTCCACGCCTGCCTTCAGGGAAATTACTTATTTGTTGGACCTCTCTCCTGGCCTCTTAATGGTCTCACCCGTGGACTCTGTGACTTCTGAATCAGGGAGCTCTTGCTTGTGAGGGAGGATAAGGTGATGGAAAGGAAGAGACTTATACGTCATCCTTGTTTTAGAATATTCAGGTATAGTGGGAATAACGCCTGATAATGTGTTTCAAAGGCCTCAAAAACACCTAATATTTTTGCCTCTGAGCTCCAAGAGGAGATACAAATTGTAACCACGCCCCAGAATATTTTCAGGTTGTTTTTCTGCATTGAAGGGCAGTACAGATGCTTCCCTTCACTGATTAAAAAAACCCTTGTATAGGGACGTCCAAAGAGAGTTAGAAGGGGGCATCTCCACTCATCTCATCACCTTTTCCATGCATTGAGTGAAAGGGTCAGGAAAGCCCATTTTGTGCATTAACAATTTTTACTGCATACAAGCCAAAATGAAGGGGAAATGGATTCATTTTTATTTTTTTATTTTTTTTATTTTTACATGGTTTATTATAAACCTTTAAAAAAACGAAGATGAAAGAAATACGAATCATCCATAAAATGATATCAACATTAATTCAATAGAATCAACACACTCTTCTAAAAAGACCGATCTGGCATCCTATAAATGAGGTAAAGGATGATCCTGGTCCTTCTTTGTACACCTCACATCATTATAGCGTATCACAAATAAAAACCAGAAGCATGAAAACAGCTTATTACAATTCCTCATTTACAGCACAAAATCGTAGCAGTATTTCTTTAAGGAAAAAGGTTAATGTAATCGTCAATGCCCTGTCGGTCTCGTCGAACATTAATTGCCACCAGTCCAGAGCGCTTAATGTTGAACAATTTCCAATGAATCTTCCCAGATGTTATGTTCTTTCCCGTCTTAGTGAAGGGCAGAACAATGTTAAATATTTGAGGGTTTCCTCCGTAGCTTTGCAAAGTCTTCATTGGTCACTTGGATTGTTGGGGCCTGCCCATATAATAGTTTTTTCTCTTGTTTTAAACAGATTTAAACGAATTGCATATACAACTTTCTTCGATGGGGATCCGGAAATAATTTCCAGAAATTTAAAATTTCGTTAAATGCTCTTTTCTCATGTGGAACGTTTTTCATTATTCAATGTTTTCTTTTTTGATCGCAAGTTGAGCACCAGTGACGTCTCCATAACATTTTTTTTTTCGTGTTCAGGATTTGTTTGTAAAGTCTCCAGCTTGATGTCGAGATCTAACATTATATCGCTGCATCGTTTCATCCATAAAGCAAAGCCTGAGTTCTCGTTACAGTGAGTAGATGCTTGCAAGATCTTAAACTGTATTGGAGATTCTGTCAGCCTGATTTTCCTGTATAAGGAGAGCATGTTCCAGCACACTGTAGTTTTTATAGATATTAAGCTGAGTTCGTGTCGGATGCAATCAGTGGGAGCTCCCTTGGGCAGGCACAAAACTCTAAACCAAAAGATGTTCTCAAGCGAGCTCCAAAGTTCTTCTGGGCAGCCAAATGCGCACCCTGCACCAAAAATTAGTGCAGGGACCGCTTTTTGTTTATAGAAAGCCAAAGCTGGTAGCAGAGAGTATTTCCCATATTTTCGATTTAGTACAGTAGCTTGAACTGCTAGAATGTGGCATTTCTTTTTCGTTGTTTCGACCCACGGGGAGTCATTGATGTTTGAGTTGATTTTCATACCCAAATATTGCGCATTCGTTGTGATGTTCAACACAGATTTGTCCATATGCCATTGAAAATTTGGGTAACGTTTCTTCCTTTGGCCACTTAAATTCTCCAGAACAAGTATTTCCGATTTTGACACATTGATGGACAACCCATTGTTCTTTACATATTGGTTCAATGCATTCAATTTTCTTTGGAGGCCAATAGGTGTTGAGTCTAATAATACCAAGTCATCTGCATATAAGAGATGACTTATAGGCACTCCATTTATTTTTGGTGAAAATGTTCTAGGACTCTCAATGGCCTGAACAATATTGGAGATCAATAAATAGAAAATATTCGCAGCCAAAGGACATCCTTGCTTGTCTCCACATAATGTTTGGATGGGGCAGATAGATTGCCTAGGCGATCCAAACGAATTCTTATCACCGTGTTCGTGTGTAGGCCCTTTATTGCCAACAACAAGCTCGGAGTGCAATTCCAATTAGACAATTTTGACCATCATTTCTCATGATCTATGCTGTCAAATGCGTGAGATAGATCAATTATGGCTAGGTAGATCTTAGTGCTAGTTCTTATTGCATCCATCTTCAGTATGTTGACAATTAGGAGGTTTAAGCTACAGCCCACTCCTTTAACGAAACCTGTTTGCCTCTGGCCAATGTGCTTACTAGCTATAGCCCAGGCTAGAAGTTTGCATTGTAGGAGTGTGGCGTAAATCTTGCTTAGGACATCCAGTAGTGCAATAGGGCAACAGTCTGTTGGATTTGCACGATTGCCCTTCTTGAACACAGGTATGATTAAGGCACTTTTCCAGGATGTTGGGGTTGTACACACACATGTGGTATCTTCAAATAAGGTACAACAAAGGTCTGCCCAGGCTTCCGGATTTTCTTTCAATATAAAGTTGTTTAACCCATCTGGGCTAGCGCACACAATGTACTTATTCTGTTGATGGTTTCGAGAATATCAGAATGTTCGAATTGCAAATCCCACATAGCCAGGATTGGCAGTTCTGGGTCAACGGAATCTCCTTTCATTTTATATAGATGTTCATAGTGTCTTATCCAATCAGTTTCCGTGACCATACTTGATTGTAGTGCAGTCTGCGAACCCTCTTGCTGATTAACTAAGGCCCAAAACAGATGAGTGTTTTTGTTTTGTATTTTTGCAAGCATCAGTTCTGCATCTTGCTCTAGCATGATTGCTGGATGTGACTTCAGCCAATTTTTATAAGACTGTGTACCCTTTTTGATGTTAACCAGGATCTCATCAGTATACGGTTTTTCATATGCTCTAATTTTGCTTCTTAGCTGCCTTTTTTGTTTCATGATGTCAAGATCAAAGGCATGTTTATTTATGAATGTTTGTTTCCTCGCACCTTGTGTTTCAGCGAAGATAGCTAGAAGATGTCGAAATTCCATACTGCCGG
Source organism: Ambystoma mexicanum (assembly GCF_040938575.1). Taxonomy (NCBI): domain Eukaryota; kingdom Metazoa; phylum Chordata; class Amphibia; order Caudata; family Ambystomatidae; genus Ambystoma; species Ambystoma mexicanum. The sequence goes on from NC_090927.1 coordinate 1,168,053,228, forward strand.
CTTCTTCTTGATAGGCATGGTTAATCATTCTCATTTCCTGTTCTTTAATTCTAAGTCTATTGCGGCATGGCTCAACTGCTATATCATGTTTCCATAATGTTGACTGTTCATGCTGCAAACAATGGAAGCTCAAAAGAACTAAGTTGGGAGGCCATGAAGGAGATACGGATAAAGCCAAATCGTACACAAGAAGAAGATTGCATTGTGTTTCACGGGTGCCTGTGACCCTCCCGGTTGAACAACAGAGTTGGGAGGTAAGGCCAATCCTGTGGTATTAACCTTGACTCATGAAATAAAACCATGAAGACAATAAAGGAATGCACACAGCCAGTGAGTTGGCAAGCGACATGAAAGACTGGTGAGTGTTATGGAGAGGTTGAAGTTGCAACAGTATCACAATTGAAGCCTGCACACGTGTGGATGAGACGCAAAGAAAGGCAGACTTGTGGTGAACTTTAAATTACCGATAACAGTGAAGTCAGTGATACAGAGTAGCAGAGTGGTCCGGTGAAAGAAAGAAGCCCACTCGAAAGTCTCTGCGAAAGGGGAAATGTTTTTGTTATAAAGCAACCAAGTGAATGAACTCTAAAAAGCATAACAGTCAAGATTAACCCCGGCAAAAGGGGAACTGAAAAGCTGAATGTTGAACTTTTGTGCTTATGATACTGAACTACCCAGACCTAGATACACTTGGGCAAATAACACAAGAGTGTGAGCTGAAGGGAAAGTCTAAGTGGTCCTGCAGAGGTCTATATTAAGAGCCTTGCACATTCAAAGTTTTTGACATCAGGAAAAGGTCTGAGCTCGACTGAGGGAAACCAGAAGTGTGATAAGTTAAGGGAAGGGAACCTCTAAAGAAGGTGAATTAAGCTTATGGAAGGGAACCCCAGCAAGTGCTGTGATTGCGAGGTCCGAGCCCAACTGAGGGAGATTTACGTGAAATCAGGTACTTTGTGGATGAAAGGTCAGAGCCTGATCGAGGGGGACCTGTGTGAACTTTTTGCTTTGAACTTTTGTTTTGAGAGGTCCAAACCCGACCGAGGGAGACCTGTGTGAACTTTTTCAGGCATGCCTAGATCCACATTTTGAACTGCCTATGTTTTGAGAACCTGAGCCAGAGACTGTCATCCTGTCTACGGGGGCCGCCTTACTCCGTTCCATCCAATGTGGGGAGGAGAGCTGACTCAGTCACTTTGATTCTTTATGTTAAAACACTGATTTTCCTTTGCATAGACAAACCCCTTTACACACCTTTTTTTATTAGAGATAGGGTAGGCATTAGGTTTTATTAGTATATGCCATTTTTTGACAGACACTGACTAGGACTGTGTTTTCTTTATTATTTGATGGTCGAGAATATTCCCATCGTAGCTATAGGGCAAACACCAAAACCCAAAAACTGAACAAAGGTTTTGAAATTGTATCTATTGTGTCAGTGTCATATTTGTGATACCATGCTTCCCTTACAATTTCCAGAGATACAACACGTCACATTTAAAGAAAAATCTGCATCTGTTATTGCACCCAAGGAGATATTCACATAATGAGGCAGAGTTCTGAAAATTCTGCATGCAGTAACTAATAATAATTACTGCAAGGAGTATTTCCAGACAAAGATTTGCCTAACTCTAAATTAGGCCCCAAATGGCCTTCATCTTCGTATGGATCTGGTACCAAAAAAGGAGCTGGAATATAATGGGCAGTGTACTGCACAGCAATTACCTATTTCATTTTATTATGGTGTATTGCTGTAGATTATGGGTGTTTTGTGAGTAAAATCCCTGAGAAAAATCCCTTGTTGCAGCCCAAGGAGTACACTTTATTTTTATTTTTCATATAAAGTTTTGTGGTCACTTCAATCGATATAATAGACTACCCTGTCCTATTCCTATCATGGTTTAGAGTTTGATGCCCGGGCCAATTATGGCTTGTTAATAAACCATAAGACAAGTAGAGCAGAGTATCTTACTGTGCAGGAATGCAAGTTTGCTAGAGAACAAGCAGGATACTACAAGCAGGGGATCATCAAGCTTTAAAAGCAATGCTTTGTGCCATCTATCCTGTATGGCTTTGAGACATTCGCCATCCAGGACTTAACCTCGCTTAATAGATTAGAAGGAAACTACTGGCATTCAGTATTGGGCATGCGATCGTCCTGCTTAATGGAATACCTCCGGTTGGAGTTGGGGTTGGGGTTAACATCGCTCATCGTGCTCTGACCCAGCCTGTAAGCTGCGAGCAGTTGTAGGGCAGAATTACGACACAGAGAGGGTTCTCAGGGGCGTGACTATAAGACCCTAAATGAGACGCTCTTCACTGAGATAGACTGGACTACTGAGCACAACAGAAATAGGCTAGAAATAGTTGCTAGCCTGTAAAGTCACACATGCTCAACATTGAGGTGCACAGACAGAAACAGAGACAGAAACAGCACCACAGACAACATGGTGCAGAGAGGTAGAGGACGCGCTATTCAAGACGAGCACCAATACCCCCGGTTAGGGCATCATCCTGGCAATTAACAGATGGCCAGCGTACAACTCTTTACCGGCTTAACAAGGAGACTATTGCTGAGCTACTCTCCCTGATCCAGGATGACATCCAGATGACCGGCCCGCCAGTCCAGCCAAAGAAGTCTCTTGGCCTGACCTGAGGCAGGCTCAATGACCCCTTTACCGACATTGCAGGTCCATGAGACACGGGTAGCCACTGCCAGTGGCCATGACCAGTGGCCTTTTTGACAGCATGAAACCTTCCAAAGAAATTTAATTGTATCTATATTTTTTGACAAACACTTTTGTAGATTTGTCAAAGGATGTCAAAGTTGTAAGCATCTCAAAAAGTGCTCTTCCATTAGAGGGGGGCAACTTAACCATGAATACAGAACTACAGGGGTAATTTTGCAGACCATGTAAAATGTGTAATTGAGACCCTCGCAAATGAAATATGAATGCAGAATGAGCCATTTCAGTCAAGTCACACACAGCACAGCACCACCCATTAGCCATCACTGGAATTTTGCCTCCAGTTCAGAGCCAGGTAGCCAACTATGGTATTGATGCCACCTGTCTAATAATTGAAATGCATGTTAAGGTTATAGTTATAGTGGCATGGATTGGGCGTTTATACTTCGAGAGGCATGGTTGAACTTGTAGTGATTTACTCTTTGTGCTTAGTAGACTTTACTTTTTGTTACATTAAGCTTAACTCCAATTTAAAAGTTTGTTATATCTGATATATATGTATATATACGGTTCTATGTGTTAATATCCCCGCAAAAATATTGCAATATAAAAATATCACCATACTAGAAATAGAGGCTGTTCTGTAGCGCTTCTCTGTGTCATAAAAGAATGGTGAAAAATAGATTAGTTGGGGCTCAAATTGAGGTTTTATCCTTTGAAAAAATAAATAAAAATTAGACCATAAGTTTTGTTAATGTGCTGAGCAAAAAGAAATTGTATAAATCACAAATTGATTTTAACTAAGTTACATTCACTTAGTCTTGGTTAACAGTAATTGACACAATTTTCTTCTGTTGTCCTGTAATGTGACGAAATTGTTTAGGTAAAGAGATATGTCATTGCTTATTATTGTTGAGGTTACATTGAAGAGCAGTTGGCTCTAGGCTTGAAAAAGGTCTTGTTGAGAGCGATGCAAAGATATGTATGAGATCCTCTGGTAAAAAGTGTATCCTTAATTGTTATTAGAGTTGCATTGAGGAGCAATTGGCTCCATTTTGGAAAAGAGTCATTTCGTGAACAGTGCGTGATCCTCTTGAAAGGTACATCCTTAATAGTTGTTAGTGTTGCATTGGGAAGCAATTGGCTCCATGTTGGAAATGGGTCCTTTTGTGAATAGTACAGATTCCTCGACACGTGTTTCCCCACCGCATCAATACAATAATTTCAGGACTATTTCCAATACCTTAACCACAACACCTATAATCTCAAATTAACAACAGAATTCAGTCAAACCAACATCAAATTCCTGGACATCACTTTCTATATAGACAATGACACAATCTGTACTACACTCTACACTAAACCAACTGCTCTCAACAGCGTATTTCATGCATCCAGCAACCAGCCTCAACATGTCATCCGCAACATACCCCTTGGTGAAATTTTGAGACTTAGAAGGAATTGTACTAAGGAAGAAGATTTTTCAAAACATGCTGCCCAAAAAATGGAAAAGTTTATTTAAAGAGGATACCCTACAGCACTTGTTAACAGAAGCTACCACAAATCTCTCACAAGGATTAGAGAATCGCTGTTACAAGTTAAATCCAAAATAAACAAACCTAATGATGATAAAGAATGGAAAACCAGCTTCATCACGACAGCTCCAATAACATAATTATTCAGAAAAATCTCACGAAGAATTGGAACATCCTCAGATCTGATCCAGATCTCTCCACCATACTAGGAGCATGACCAACCTTAACCTTTAAAAAAGCAAGGAATCTCAAATATGAATTAAGCCCTTCCCATTTCTTGAGCAAATCAACTCAAGGGAATTTTGACACACACACCATGTGGTTACAGAAACCACTAAAAGGGAGCTACAAATGTGGGCAATGCTCAGTTTGTAAATATTCAGACAATGCAAAAACTACTGTTAACAAACCGAATGGAACCATCTACACTATTCAACAACCAATCAACTGCAACAGCAAATTTGTCATTTATGCCATCACTTGCCCATGCAATAAACTATAAATTGGAAGCACTATTAGAAAACTTAAAACAAAGATCAGCGAGCATATCAGAGCCATTACAAATCAAGATACCAGATCACCCATAACAAACCATGTTTTGGAATTGCACCAACCAGCACAGATAAGAGATCTTAAATTCTTTGGGATTGCCAAGCTCAAACCGCCTCCAAGAGGAGGCAACACCAAACTTTTTCTAAGACAACAAGAAGCACGATGGATCTGCCTAATGGACACCTGCAACACCGGCTTAAATGCAGACCAAGAGCTATGCCACTTCCTGTGTAGAATCTGATTTGTCATAGGGCACCACTGTCACCAATTTCTTTTTCTACAACTTTCTTTTTCTCCTTCTTTACTTCAGAAACTGTTTCCCTCTATTATCCATTCTCTCTCACCATATCGCTAACAATGGCAAACCAGCCATAACCCAACCACTACACAAGCAACCATGTCTTGCACCACATGCATTCATTCACCACCTTTATCCTTTGCACAACACCATTGCCGATTTTCTGCTCTATTAAACAGGCCGGATGTGATGAGCCCACCTGTTTACTATCCACATACATTTAAAACACATCTGATCAAAACGTCTTCACACATACTATTTAAGGCCGCCTTTCATTTTCTTATTGATTACATTGGACCCGTGCCCATTTCATGGCACGAACCTTACCGCTTCAAGATGGCGGACCGCAACAATGCAACGATGTCATGGCGTCATCATGCTTCTACGCGGTGACGCATGACATCATCACTCACACGCCCATTCACTGCCTAGCTTTATCAAAAACGGCTCCTGTGATGTACAGAACATGGCGGACGCCCTTCCTCTACGAACGAGAGCAACTAGATTCAGCACCTTTCTGGTAAGCTCAATTCCGCACTCTCTTGCTCGATTATCCTGCAGCCCCATTTTTTAATTACCTTTCACCATATTGGTAAGCCATGTTCCCCAAACTAGTTGCTCTATCATGTTGTTTAAATTCACTTTCACATTGTACCCATTGATATCAAATAACTGATATCCTACCATCCCAACCAAACTCCTTAAACTAAACTGCAAAATACATATCTTTTGTGAATGAAATAATTGTTATACATATTTGGAATTACACCATTCAATCAATTCCTTACAGACAACCATTTTTTGGAATTTGATTTGAACAAGAACCATTCTAAAAGTGTTCCTGTACCATTTGAACACTTAAAGACCATTCAGAAGCTCTTAATTTTGTAAGTATACATTGACCTTTTTTCTAACCAAGCATCTCTTCACTCCATTATTTAGAAAGTGCAAGACACAACATTTTAAAAAATGTGGGGTAAAAATCTGTTAAATCTTCTTTCTTCCTCTCAGAATCTAAAATCAAAGTTTACATTGGAAACTCAAAATCTTGAATATACAAGCCTTTGGAAAACAATTTGTAAATTTCAAGATATTTCCTCCTGAAGAACCACTGCGACCACGCGGTGGGGAAACACGTGTCGAGGAATCCGTACTATTCACAAAAGGACCCATTTCCAACATGGAGCCAATTGCTCCCCAATGCAACACTAGCAACTATTAAGGATATACCTTTCAAGAGGATCACGCACTGTTCACAAAAACACTCTTTTCCAAAATGGAGCCAATAGCTCCTCAATGCAACTCTAATGACAATTAAGGATACACCTTTTACCAGAGGATCTCATACATATCTTTACATCGCTCTCAACAAGGACCTTTTTCAAGCCTAGAGCCAACTGCTCTTCAATGTAACCTCAACAATAATGACCAACAACATATCTCTTTACCTAAACAGTTTCATCACATTACAGGACAACAGAAGAAAATGGTGTCCTTTGAACTAACAATTACTGTTCACCAAGACTAAGTGAATGTAACTTAGTTCAACTCAATTTGTGATCTATACAATGTCTTTTTGCTCAGCACATTAACCAGACTTATGGTCTAAATGTGTTTATTTTTTCAAAGAATAAAACCTCAATTTGAACTTCAACTAATCTATTTTCGCCATTCCTGTATGACACAGAAAAGTGCTACAGCAGGGCCTCTATTTCTAGTTTGTTTCAAGTTCCGGTCAGCCTCTGTGCACCCCCATGTTGCAGCATCTCTGTTCTTGCTAACCTGCATCTTTCCTATTTCCTTCACTTGGGGCGCCAACACTGCTCATGAGGCTGTTTTTCGTTTTACTACAAAAATATTGCCATATTGTTGTGCGATTTTGTCCCATGGACCCTGCGGGAGACACCCCCAGAACCCCTGCATTATTTTAAAATGTGAAGGGGACACCCCCACGACCCCTGCTCCCACAAATTATCCCCCCAAAAATATCGCCTATGGCGAGACAAACGGCCATATGTATGGCAATATTTTTGGTAGGGATATTTTGTAGGGATACCATATATACATGATGTTACTTGCCTATTAGTAGTCTTTCTGTTGCGTGTATCCTTTTAGAGTAATGTTCTATGCATATTTTGCCATTTAGCAGTTGGATTATTATAATACAAGTTGTTTACTTCAAAAGTAAATGTAGGCATCAACATGAGCTTTCCTGGCATATGTATGCAAGTGCACACCACGCCCCTTAGCACATACAACCTTACATTGTTTGTTTTCTGTACTTATGTTGGATGGATAACAGAGTGCATTTATTAGGGAATAACATGTTAAGTGGCATGGCTTTATCGTATCCTATGGGAAGTTGGATTTGGTGCATGTGACTCTAAAGAGATGCAAGCACCAGAAAGATATTGCTTGGTTAGTAACATCTATCTTAAGCGGTTTGTGAACCTGCTAAGATACACATGCTATACGTAGATAGCATGCAGTGTTTTATATTTTAGACAATGGGCAGCCTGACGGCATTGCAGAAAACAAGTTACACAGCTCTGCTTGTCCCACTTGTGAATCTGTCCATATTTGTGTAACAATACGTTGGTGTTTTGTAAATCTGTGTACTATACTCCATGCTTCAACGTCAAGAGGTAAATTGCCTAGGAAAGCAAGCATTGCGCCCTCCCTTATGTGGAGTGTACCTTTTGGATTGTTGGCAATTGCTTTTGTACAAGTGAGTAGCATTCTCATATTATTTTACAATTCATTTGGCAAAACTGGATTTGGAAACTTGATTGCTTTCTTTTCCTACTGAAAAGGAAACAAAACACAGACTTGTTTTTCATGGTTACTTGTTAGAGTCATGTAGAACATGACTGTTCTAACCTCATTGAGTGAATGTAGCAATCTCTCTGCTTATGACTGTGGATTTTGGAAAATAGCTTGCAGTTCAATTGATCGATTGGCATGAAATTTAGAATTTAACTTTTGTGAGACCTTACAGTAAGTCCTGAAAGCCACTTTATCTTTGTTTATTGGTTTGCCTGCTGCCAGGGCTTGTGACTCGCTTACACTTCTTTTTGAGGTGATTGCAACTACAAAAAACAACCTTGTATATGAGATATTTCAGGGAGCTATATGTATTGGTTCACATGGTGGCATCATTAGTCCTAACAAGACTGTGTTTCTATTTCAGTTTCGAGCCGGCCTAGCCTCTGCACCATGGGTATGCACTTAACTCCTTCCTTGAAGCATTTAATGACGGGTACCTTCCACCATGATACCTCATGCTGTGATTAGCATATGCAGCAAGTGCTGCAAGATGTGTGAATTGAACACAAGACCTGAGTCTAGGTGTTACAGTAAGTATATGAATATGCATTCCATTGGGTTGTTTGTGTGTTTATTACATGAAACGAAAAACCCTTTTTCTATTTCCTAAAAATGCAATTGGATGTGGTAGGATTGTGTGCTTCCTTTAGGGTATCCATGCACCTCAGGGAAGTTTTACTTGTCTGAAATCTAGGACTCCAGGAGCCAAGCTGCAAGTTCAGTTTGTGTGGGTCTGGGTAGGTTAGCTGGTGATGCTTTTGTGCTACCAAATTGCGACTTGGGCCTATCTTGATTTATGGTTTTTACTGCCACATAGAGCAGGTGTGGGTATCACACCTGGTGGGCTCATGCTTGAGCAATTAAAATTTGAGTCGGGCTCCCTTGTTGTAGCTTCTGAAATACTTTGAGTAGTAGTGGGGTCCGCAGAAAAGTGCAAGCAAATGTCTCTGATGGTGTCCACATTGCATTCCATCTGGTTCCTTTTTCTGACTACCTGGAGGTGAAGTTGCAGCATTTTGTGTTTGCACTTGTCACAAATACCTCTATATCAGGAGTGCCATAGCTGGAGAAAATGTGGTGGAGTGTCTTTGTTCTGAGCTGCAACTTGTGTGCTTGTTGGCATGTTCTGCTGAGACTATCTTACAACTGTCTACTCCTGGAATGTGTTCCATTTGTAGTCATATCTTCTCCCCAAGAGCACCAATGCCAAATGTGCTGAGCTGCTTGAGACAGGGTTAAGCACCACCTATATGCCAACACTATTGCATTGAGGCTCAGCTGAGATGGGGATGACATGTGAGGAGGGACACAGTGCTTGGTGGGGGGGTTGTTTGTTTATTTATCCACCCAATAACTGACAAGCGCCATGCTTATCCCTGTAACCATTTCTACACACTACCTGTCCCTCCCTGCCAAAAATATTCCTGGGATCTCTTGGAGCATGCTCTATCAAGACCTAACATCATAATTTGGCCTGCCTGTGTTATGCCTAAGTAGGTGGGTGAGAGTTCATGTCTGAAATGCAGCGATCCATTCTCTATGTTCTAATACAAATGAATTAATCAAGTGTACCTTCAGCCACTTGAGTTATATCTGTCCCTTGCACTAAAGTCCTATTAAAAACAAACGTTCAGAAAGCCAATAGTTTTGACTTTGTTTTATAGGTAGTTGACATGTTTTTGCCAGGCAAGGCTGCCATATGTTTAGGTAATCACATCATTTTCCATCTGTTGCCATCTTATGGACAGATGGTACCATTAGCCTAGTGCCTACACAAAAGCCAATACTGTTGGTTCAGCCAATACGTGTTCATAATGGCATTGGATGCTAATTGTCCTAGCCGCTCAATGCCATGCACCCTTGCTAGGACTACCTAAGGCATATCCTTTAAGAGGATCAGCATCTCATTACACAGCGCTATATCGCACCTCGTCAACAGTGCTCTAGCATCGGCAATTCCTATATTGTAAGCCACTGAGGTATCCAACCTTTTGCCAGGAGTGTAAAGGCATTTGCTGTCTTTATCTGAGGGTTGTATCTGCGCTAGATACTGGTGCACCACACCTCTAACTAGCTGTTCTGAATACCAGCATATGCGGCTTTAAACAAGGAGTGGAACTGAAGGTTACGCTCTGTATTTTATTTTACTGGAGATGGTGTTGCCAAGGCAAGGCACATTTGTTTCTCCTCTGATTGACGTCAAGCGGTGCAGTGCGCTACAAGTTTTAGCTCACCTTGAGCCTCCTCTATGAAGTCCTCGCGTCTTGTAATGGTATTCCAAATCGCGCAGCTGCTCTTTGTGTCAGTGTGACATCGGTGCACTGATCAGTATCGACCCAAAAGATCGTATCCAAAGGGTCGTAGATAAGATTTGGATGCATTCTGCATAGGTTTAAAATACGAATCCGAAAATGCTGAGGTAAATGAGAAGGGGGTTGTGAGGATGTCCCCCACACTCCTACTTCAGTATTTTCTGTGTCAAGGGCTGCGGGGGTGTCCGCTGCATACAAGAAACAATGCAGGGAACAAAAGAAAAAAAGAAAAACTCGAATTGCAAAATGCGGCAGAGCGGGCCTCTGTATTTTGCAATTCGAGCTTGTCGTCTACGTTCTTTGAACGTACATCCCACAGAACATCTATTGGTGTTGAGACTGGTGGCGGTGGCTGGTCTGTGGTATACCTGTCATAGTTACCAGGAATGATCTCATTAGGTCTAGGGTCCTCGTGGGCCTCTTCCACTTCTTCTTAGTGTAGAATTCCTCCTCCTACTTGTCCAGTGATTGAAGATAGTTAGAAGGGGCACCTACCTAATGCCTCATGGATGATGCTTTACCCTCTTTTCCGGCTTTATTTAATAGGAGGGGATACATTTCATATGGCCTTCTGTGTTTGCCGGACTGGTAGCAGTGCAATGGAATGGTCCTCACACTCACAGCTTCCCTCATACAGGAGGTTTGGGGGGTTTTCACTTTTGTGGCTTTGCTGCAGGTTCTTCATATGAATTCTTGTGGGGAAAATGCCTTCTGTGTAGATGTAAAGATTGTTGTAATAGAGCGATATGGTCGTTTTTCCAGCATGGATGTTGAAAAACGTCTATTCTGCTGCCTAAAGGGGGGAGTGTCTGCTAGACGCCATGTCTGGATTTGCAAGTGTTCTGTCTTTCATTCAGAATGCGGCCTCAGTGAAGGGTCACGTGGTCCCGGCCTTGTCTCTTTTGGCAGCTGGTGTCTCCAGGCGGCCAGCTTTATTGGTGGTCCCCGGTGTCCCACTACAACCATGGATGAGAGTTGAGTTGGGTATCTTGGTTGTGCCGAAGGTCCTTCACAGGCGATGTATGGCTGCTCGCCAGTTATTTTAGCAAAGAAAACAGTTAGGTGGAAGGTCAAAAAGCACCTTTATTATCAAGTGTACCCTTGCGTTGACACGTGTTTCGACCTAATCAGGGTCTTTTTCAAAACAGGGCACTATAACTTGTATATTTCTATCACTCAGGAAGCATCTGAGCTCAATGTATCTATGTATATGTGGAGTAGAATCCCCGAGCCCTGAATAGTGTGCGGTCCCTTGTTACGGCGGGATCACAGAGCCTAATGGCACACCGCAACCTGACATATAACCATGGATGAATTGCATATTGCGAGCTGCTTGCTATGCCCCTGTGTCTGTGGCAAATAAGCAAGCTGATCACTGTACCCTGAGAGTGTGATAAAGGCAAAGAAGTGAGCTCAAAGCTACTTCCTGGAGACTGAATGTGACAACAAGCTGCTAATGCTTAATGGCGGTTTGGACTAGCGAACGATTCTACACCCAACCACTAGGTGGCAGGAGCGCTTCATGATACCCTCTGGGAGGGCGTGACATTGCGTAGCAGGACAATTTGGCGCGGCCAGTTCGCCGCGGGCCGATTTGGCGCGGCCAGTTCGGCGCAGGAGACATTTGGGCGCGCCCATTTTGGCGCACCCAGTTCGGCGCTGGGACGTTTCGCCGCGGGATCTTTTGGCGCCAGGAATGCTGTATTATTTGTTTCCCAACCCTGCCAGCCTTTGCAATGCATTGGCTTGTCATGCAATCTGCATGGTTCAATAAAGGCTGTGTGTTTGTGGGGTTGGCAGCATCAGTAGCTGACTCCGTCCCAACCCAGCTAGCCTATGCAATGGCAATGCATCAGCTTGTGCAAGGCTGTGTGTTTGTGGGGTTCCCAAAAACAAGAGCAGCGCAGGTGCCCCAATTAACACAGATCTAAGATAACTGTTACACGTGTGCGCGCCAGCAAGTTTAACTATCAGCTCCGTGCAGCACTGGCGCAGATCGCTTGCAGGCTCCCCTGCCCCACCTCCTTGCTTGTGGCGATTCCGAAGAGTACATGGGTACATGGGTTTCTCAGAACTGTTGCTGGTAAAATAGAGCAGCGGGTTAACGCGCCTGCTACCTTTAAATCTTCTGAAACTACTCGAGTGGCTTAACCACCCCACTCCCGCTCCCCCAAATAGCCAGAACTTATATTAACGTGTGAGGCAGTGGCAATGCGAAAGAAAGCTTTGCAGCACGGGCTAGGAGTGGGTTGGTGGGGTTGGCAAGAATAATTATCTGGGTGCACTCCACACTAACACAACAGCAGATGAACTCCCAATAAGCTAGGCGGGCAGCTCCCACATTGGGGTGCACTGGAGAGGAACCAGGTCACAATACACCACTTTTTGGCACCGCCGATTCGGTGCTAATAAGCCGAACGAATGTGCTAGGATATTATAACTTGCGACGTAGGCAGGCACATTAAGCTCCATTTGACGTGAGGGCGTTTCAACGTGGCTGCAATGTCAGCCACGTCCAAACGTTCCTCGCGCCAAATTGGCGGCGCCAGAAAGGCTTCTGCGCCAAAATGGGTGACCCGAACTGGCTGCCGCGCCAAAGCGGTCGCGCCACACCAGGGTGTACCAGTGACATTGCGTAAAATTAGATATAGGGTGCAGGAAGTTCTATCCAGTCGATTGTGGCATTTAATTGAATTTTATCACACGAAAGAATAGATAATGACATATTTGAAGGCCCCACACGTAGTAACTACTCTTTAATATCCAATATGCCTGTTATTATACCCTTGATTGTTGATTGTTGATTCTTATGACATTCGTGTTTATTTTTCGTTCACATTAGACGCTTCACTGTGGCAACGACCGACCGTGGGGAAAAGTGCACTCATCACACATGAGTGAACCATTGAACAACACCAGAGTCAAAGTGTGGCGTCCAGCGGGCCACAATCAACTGCTACACTCTGGTTTCAGGGCGCAACAATCTTTGTCCATGGAGTGTGTATCTGGTGCTGTCAACATTGCATGAAGGCGTCACAGAAAATCAGCATGCGGCTAGAAATGCAGCTTCGGGGCACTTCAGAAAACCGTCCGATCATTTGTTCGTATTTGTGTCATAGGGAATTATTATTATTTAATGTTGTCATTGTCAGATTTTAATTTTGACCATGTCCGCCAATAGATAATTCTTATTTACTAATAATTAGAGTTAACAGTGCACTTAAAATGGACCCCGTGACAGGCATCCTTTGGGAATGAGACAATGCCTGCCCTTTGTTCGTTTAGGGCACACACATCTCTCTATGACTTTATCTGCACAACGAGGGTCATGCCCAGGCAATGAAACAAACATTTTATGGTGCCGCCGGGGTGGGGTGGGGTCGAAAGTGTGGGGGAAGGTTGGGAGGAGCCAAATGTTTAACTCCCCGCTCAGGTGGTGGAGCGGTGAGTTAATCACTTCAATAGGGCACCGATGCGAAAACATCAGTGCTCTATTGTTATGAAAACAGTCTGCTCCCATGCCGGTGGGCGGTAAGCACTTCAATAGGGACCCGCTGCAAAAGGATCAGTGCCCTATTATAAAGAAAGCGCGCGCTCCCGCGCTGGAATGCCCGGCACCAGCACGAGAGCGGGTGAATTTTATTTTAATAAGGCGCTTATTGTGCATTCTCTCCGTACGCCAGATCGGGGGATCCCTTGAAAGACTCCGCCCGAGTTGACGTTGCGGAGGTATAATGTGATGTACCTCGCGCCCTGCCTGCCCGAGCCTAAAGCCTGCCCGGTGTATAACAAACAGAGGTACAACAATTCTCCAATGGCACTGAACGCACACAAAGAGGCACAGTCAATTACGTGAGATTGGACAATGGTCAACATAGAATTTGTCTTACTTGACGGTCTGTGACTTTTCCGTGGTACGCTTGCACCGGGCCACTGTGTCCTCCAGGTACGACCCCTGGATCGTCAAGTACACAATACCTTGCGTCTATCCTCACAACAAAATGTGCCATGTAAACCACCAATGCACAATGTCCTTCCCGTACAACTCATGGATCATCAAGACGACAGCGACTCATTATCGGCACATCGCCATGTGTTATGGGTACCAGCACATCTTTATGTCCTCCAATATTTAAGAGCAGTGTTGTTGTCAAAACGCAGAGTGTCACATAAGCCGTTGACCCATGATGTCCTCCAGGTACAACCCATTGGCCTTCAAGAGCATTTTCGCACGCCGGTGTCCTCAACCCTGCTGTGCGCTAAACTATGATCGAACTCGCGACCAAGATGAAAGTTAAAGCAAACCTCAGTGAGAGAACACAAGCATTCCTTATCAGGTGTGCTGAGCACCTGCGGTTCCATAAGGATCGGTGTTCAGCCATGCTCCTTTGTGCTTCTCCCTTTGTGGTCCCTGATAGCTGAGTGCCAGTGAGCTGCCCCGTGCTGTGAATTAGAGGTGTAAAATGCTATTGAGATGAGTGGACCAAAAAGAAATCAAAAAGTATTCTTTTTTCCACCACATTCCCACTTTCCTTTCATATTCCATAAATTACAAACATATTTCCCCCTTTCCTGTGCTAGGATGTTCTCAAAAGGTTCTTCCCTACCAATGAAGGGTCTAATTTAGATGTAGGATTACCATCGGAGAAAGAGACCCTGGGGTCTTGAAGTCAGCTGACACAAATATGGAGTTAACCTCATAAAAAAGCATCATGTCTTCAAGATCCTGCGTTACTCTCTGCATAAAAAAAACAACAACCCTGCAATGTTTGTTTGGCTGACACAATATTCCAACCTTGCTTAAGAGGATATTGGCACGCAGACTGGCAGACCACATCTAGCAACTTTCTTGCAAAGACGAGACAAACAATAAACCGGAGAGCTGCTTCCAACACCTGCAGAAAGATTGCTGACCCAGCTGCTCCTGCTTAGTATGACTAGAAGCAGATGGTAGTACTCTTCTTGGACCCTGCAACATGGGTATATTCAAGATTTCGAGTCCAACGAGGTCTTCTTAAGTGCCATGTTTCGCTGTTGGCCCAGGCAACTTGGGGGCGCTCTCTGTAATACAATTAAAGACAAGGAAGTCCATGAAGGCTATGCATGGCATCGGGCATGAGCGAATCCAGGCTGAATCCATTATGCATGGCATGTATGAAAAGGTTCCACCATTTGTGTAGTCGGAATCCGGGTCAATGGGTGACTCCGAAGAGCTGGTGCTCAAGTCAGACCTGCGACTGAGGAGGAATCCGATCCATCTCTTGGAAAGTGTGAAGAAAAGCATGAACGAGAGGCATGGAGCACAATGCACCAAGTCAACAGCTGCATTCATTCCAATCACGCGTGCTGTAGATATTCTGGCACTCAGACTAGTGGCCCGATTTATGGAACTTTTAGCCCGGTGCAAAGTGACTTTGCACTGACAACAAACACCCTGATTCACAGAGAGGGGCAGATTGTATTTATGCACTGCAAAAAAACTGTTGCAAAGTGACTTTCCACTGCAAAAATACACAGCTGTGTGTATCAGGGTGTTTGCTGGCAGTGCAAAGTCACTTTGCACTGTGCTGAAAGTTCCATGAATCAGGCCATAGATCTTTAAGATACCAGTCAAAACCAAGCAGCGGCGCTGTGGGGTGGAAAGACGCCAAAAACAGGATGCTGGTTAATGTCTGGAAGCAAGTGAAGAACACGCTTGGCACTTTGGCCGCCCTTCCCTTGTTACAAGGCTTCAATGTAACCACTTACGACCAATGTGGACATCCCTTTCCTTCCACCGCCTGCTATTTATGCAGGCCTGCACTGTCCCGCCATACCAAGCAAGGGCACCTTCCATTCAGTGTCTCGGAGGGTTAGATGCAGTGGCGTCACTAGAAATCAGTACTGGGGGGGGCAAACCAGGGGGCAAAAATACAACATGGCGGCGGGGTGCGTAGTGGTGATACATCAGATACGGGCAGGAGGACCTATGTCTTGGTTTTGCCAGGACTGTTCTGGAATTTGGCCCTCCGTCCCCCATCCTGAGAGTTTTGTTAACTTTAAAAACCTTGTCCTGGTTTTAGGCAGAAGGAAGGTGGCAATCCTGAGTTTTGGGTAAAGGGAGGGTGACTACTTCACAATTAAAAACTAAATGAACATCATCAGAGTTCTACTGTCCCTTGAATAGGCTTGAACCTGGAACCTTTCAGATATCTGGCACATGAACTTACTGATTGTGCCACAAAGACCAGTTTATGAGCAAATGATCAGCAAGGCCTGTGAAATCATTTAGACCACAATCTTATTATTGATTAAGAAAACGGGGTGGTAACCTGGATACCTTGCGTTTGTCAAGTACAAGAATTGTATTCTTCACGCAGTTGTTGTGCTTGGTTGTGAAAACCGTTAATTTATTTGGTTTGGTAACTTATATACACCCCTTACAGGTACAGTCGGGGTTCATATATCCCCATGCAGTCAGCCGACACGTGTTTCGACCCATAGGTCCTTCTCAAGGCTATGGAGTGCGGTCCGATGCCCCCTGTAGGGTTCTGTAGGTCGGTAGGGTTGGCTCTGTAGATACAGTGGCTCCTGTTGGGTCCTTAAAATTTGCTCTCACCGAGGTCGGTTATTATTGATTAACATGCTGATATTCATGCATAAACCGCACAATTTACATTATTGATTTTATATTGTTTTACTATGAAACGAGTAGGGAGTAGATCTCTGTGTTCAGCTGGGGCTTCCCTCTGGAACAGCCTCCCTGCCACTCTAAAACTTGAGGAGAACCATCTCCGGTCCGGAAGCACCTCAAGACCTTCCTCTTTTCTTCTGCCTTCGCTCCCCCTTTCCCCTGCTGATCTGTTCTCTCTTGGCACCGTGCACCTGGCCACCCTCTGTCTTTTGGGCCCAGGGACCTGCTCATCCTGCCACCCGCCCACACTGCCTCCGGGCCACCCCTTGCACTGGGGTCTGTATCTGTACCCATACAGCCCCCCCCTTTTTCTTCCTGCACTTATCAGACCTACCCTGTCTGCTGCCTTAAACCTAGCACTTGCAAATTGCTGGCTGCATTACCACTGTGTGTTGCCTTTATTATTTATTTATTGTTATTTATCTGTTTCTCCTCTGCTTCGCACTTTCCACCTCTCCCCCTTCCATGCACTTTTCCCCTCCCCCATGCACTTGCGCGTTCTCAATGTCACTGGGCCTAGTAAGATCGCTGTTTTGTTCTCCCCTGTTCCCCTCCCTTGCCTTGTTGCGCACTTGTGTACGAGCGCGATAGAAATAAAAGATCAATCAATCAATATTATTTATATAGAGGGACAGTGCTGTAAATAGTGTTAAGTGTGGCTGTTAAGGGTGTTGGGGGAGGGGCTGTCCTGGGGGAGTGAGTGGGGAGTGAGTGGGGGGGGGACTTTTATATTGTTATCCATCTCAGTTTTTCATCTTGAAAATCTGGTCACCTTAAATAAGGGTCAACAGGACAATACCTACATTTTGCCAAGCTGGTTAAAAAAATGCAACATTAAACATTTTCAGAGTAGGTTTAAGACAATAAAGCTTTGCTTCAAGTTAATACGCATCCTGAAACGTTAACTAATTTTTAGTCATTGCAAAAATGCCCTAAACACTCAGCAAGAGACTGCATTCTTTTAACTCCAGACAATGCTCCAAGTACAGCTTTAAATAATGTGTAGTTAGAGTTGGTATTTAACAGAAGAGACAGAGTTTTCAGTTCAGTTTTAAATAGTAGCCAGTCAAAAAGAGTCAGTTTCACGGAGGAGATATCACTCCTACCTCCGAACATCCCATCGAAAGAACATTACCAGAGGCAAGTAATTTGTTCATCAAATGGATTGTGCCATCCCACATATTCCTCATCTTTGATAGTATCCCATAGCAGTATTTTGAAGGAGGTGGGAAAGGAGAATTGTATTACCGATGTATGTTGTGCAGAACTGCTTTCCAAAATGTAGTGTCCTGACCCGATGGAGAATCCAGACAATAATGTTTTGTGCAGGTATGCAGTGAAGACTGGGTGGCAGCACCACATCCTGCACCGCACCCCTCTCTGCAGGGCCGATGAAGCAGCCACCCCTCTTGTTGAATGAGACCTTCATGGACTCCTTTACCAGCCATATTCTAACATTTGGAAATGCACAAAATAATCCAATGAGACAAAGTCTGCTTTGTAACAGCCTGTGCCATCCTATGACTAGCATAACCTATAAAGAGCTGATCATCTTGTCTGGCCCGAGGGAGCCTGCTGATATCGAAGCTCAATGCTCTCTTGGGATCCAATTTGCAAAGCCATTCTTCATCCTTTGAAGGATGAGGAGGAGGGTAGAAAGATGGAAAAACAATCTTCTGCGTCGGATGGAACTCTGAAACCATCGTTGGTAGAAAAGAAGGGCGAACCTTCAAAACTGCTTTATCCTTGTAGAAGGTGGTAAAAGGTGGCTTAGACGATAGAGTTTAAAGCTTGCTAACTCGGCGAGCTGATGTAATAGCCTTGGATAAGGATTTCTGCCACCTACAAAACGCAAAGGCTGATAAGTCTGCACATCCCTGTGCCATATACAGGGTGAGTACAGTGCAGTCCTTTCACCTTTGCTTTAGCTAGCAGTACTGTTATTCTCCAACAATGTTTTAACCTCAATAGGAAATACTGTTGACAAACTGGGCTGATTGCATTTATTGCATTTACTGACGTTATATACCTGCCTTACCCCTCCCATTTTTTTGTCTTCTTGGACTCTATTTAGATCCAATTTGCCCTGAGGAAGGCTCTTCAATCAATGCCAAGAAAGATGGCAATAGCCGAAACGTGCCTTTAGTACAGCGCATATCAAAATTGCAAGAACTAATGTTTCTGTATGCATTACCCATAGTTTCAATACTGGCACGTAGGCAGCTCCACAAAACATGATCATACCCTGATCATGAATACACACAAAGGATAGGAACCTTCGATAAAAGACAGTCTGAATAACACTGTGCAAATACAAAATACTAAGTCTAATTTTGCAATTTGTATGCTAAATGTGATTTTTGTCTATGCTTTGAACAAATCTCTCTCTTAGTGTGTTTTAACCATCTACTTTGACAATTCTATTTAAATCACTGTTTATGTATCTGAACAATCTATGTACAAAAAAATCGTTATTGTATTGTTTTGAACTGTTTTCTTTCATTTTTGTTGAACATTGGACATTTTAACCAATTTCCTTCTTGTTTCATTAAAATTTATGGTCAGTTTCGCTCCAGTTGTTCTTCTTGTTACTTTCCTATTTTCTGACTCTTTAGGAGCAGAACATACATTGGTTTGGTAAATTTAGCATAAATTAGACCTTAACTTCTTTGTCAACTTACAGTGTGAGTTATTTTCTTCTTTGTTTGCTTGATGTGCCAAGTCAGTCGGCGTAACACTCGAGGAGCTTTCAATGAAACCTTAGAGGCCTTTCTGTCCAGGCTTTTAGGCGCATGGACAGAAGATTTCAACAATGCCCTGTCGGCCTCACGAGGTGCAATGGGGTCAGAAGCCTTTTTTTGATTCAATCAAAGGAATAGATGGTGCCGCCTTCGAGACTACATCCAACATCTTTAGTCAGAATTCCTCCAACTTGGTGAGGAATGTAACCAACTGATAATGGTGCTGTTCACTCTCACTCTCTCTCTATCTCTCTCTCTCTTGCTCTCGCTCTCTCTCTCTCTCTTTCTGTTTCTATGTTTTTTTCTGTCATTTGTCTATATGTATTTTTCAATTCGATCAGCGTGGCCATGACTTGTTCATATTAATATGCCATGTTTTACTGTTGACTACAATATTGTTCATGATAAACACAGCCCTGACAAAGAGTGTTTGCTCGAAACATGTGCTGGCTGGGCACACATGCTTCATAAGGATAACCAAGCTTAATATATGCCACCTACGTCTTCATCAGTTTTAATTCAAAGATTCAGAAATTCTGAATGTATGGTTGAAAAGAAAATAAGGGAAAAAACGATCAATGAAAAAACAATGTGTGTATCAACGTATTGTAGCAAATATTTGATTTTGCTGTAAATTGTACTCAACGTTAACCTTGTGGCTGAATGACAAATATAGAGCGTATTGCACCATTCTTGTAATGAAATCAATTACTCATTGTTAATCTTGTGTGATGTGCCTGGTGTGACAGATTGTGTTTGCACTCCTTGTCATTGGAGCGTGCATTGATATATTTTGATTTAGTGTCAAATTTATATTTCATTATATTTATTTTAGCAGATCGTATTTTCACTGCTGATTAGCTATGCTTAAGACGCGCTTTAAAATAAATGATAGCTCCTTTACTTCCGGGTTTCAAAACCTCCACCACGTCTGTTAGGCCACATGTATATTTGCATGTGCACCGAGTCTTTTAGAGGTTCTCACCCTCCTCGGGATTCTGGGGTCCGTGCAGGTGCGCAACGTCATTGAGCGAATGGCTACATCCCCTCCCTCCGAAATGTGAGCTGACGTGCAGGACTTCCGTGCAGGGCTTCCGTGCAGGGCCTTTGTTAACAGAGAAGGCGTTTAACTTCGGTGTCCTGTTCTGTCCAGCGGCGGCTCTCTAGGTCAGCCACACGGGGGCTAGAGCCCGATCTGCTCAGTGGTGTTGCGCCACTCATTAGGCGTGCAGAGGTTCTGCTAACTGACACCCCAGACACAGCAGAAGGCAACACTCCCTTGAAAACAGAGAGATACGTTTTACCTGTGAGCTGCAGTTATCGGTGTGTGCCCTGCTTGCCTTCACTGGAGAAGAGTCCTTCTGAATACAGCACTTTTAACAGGAATAAACTGTTTTCTTGGCACAGGATGCAGCGCTGACTCTACTTGAACTTGCCTCCTCAATTGCAAACTGTTTTTTAGTTGAAGAAGGTGTGGTTTTCAATCTACTGTAAGCTTTGTATTGAATTTAGAGGCATTGTGGTGTGCATCAGGAGTGACGGTGCTGACAAGTGGGTGCAGGTCAGAAGCACCCGAGTGATGATCTACTTCAGCGGGGTTGTGGACATGTTATGAAATGCAGAGAAACCGAGGTCTGGGCCCTTGAAGTGCTTTGTCATAACCTTGGCTATTTAAAGCATTTCATTGTTAGCACCTGCATTCAGATGAATCCATTTTTAGGCAATTGAAATCGTGATGTGGGGTTAGTACTTGCATGCCATGGGAGTGATTGGAAGTGTAGGGGAGACAGGAGACAGCTCACTCTCCCAACATTTGATGGGTTAGCTCCCGCCTACATTTCAGCCTAGGTGCACCCCTGGATATGCGCTATTGCATTTTGTTAGGCAGAGAGGTGAGGGAAGTCTTTCCCGCAACTGGTGTTGTTAAAGCTTTAATGTGTCTGTGCAGAACTTAGTCAAACCTTAAAGCTGATGCTTTCAAGAAAGGCTTTCATCACATCTCTGCATATTGAGCTTTAACATGTACTATTTGATAGTTGGTCCCCACACCAGACGTTGTGGGGTAGAACAGTGGGGGCGGAGCCTCCAAGTTTGCCCCAGCCATTTTCTGAAGTGGCCCCTCCCATCAACAGTTAGCCCCCCCCCCTGACATTTAGGTTTCTTTGCACCCTTAGCCCCAGAGCCTGGGCAGGGCACGATTTTCATGACCAGGCCTGGAATAGCAATCAGAGAACAGGCTCCTTTTTGTCCAACCTTCTTTACAGTCAGAGGCACAAATATGCAGAGTTTATATCCAGGGACATGTCAGAACTCCCCCACGCCCACCCATTTTCCCACAGCAACCACTGTCAAATTGTAGTCCTACTTTTATGTTGGTGGCATGTCTCGGATTTTTATTTATAAAATTCAGTCACCCTAAACCGGGCTCCTTGAGGTTTCGCTATATTAGAAAGAACAATACTGCTAGGAACTCGGCCGCGATGAAGCGGCTGAACTTCAGCAGTGCAACCCCTGGCAACCCAACCCCAGTCGCCAACAGTGCGCCTCCATTTTTAGAAAACTCGTGGTCTGCTCAGCCACGTAAGTGCCCTTTCTACTCCAAGTGTATTTTTATACATAAAAGCCTTTCCAAAAAACGATCACGCTGTGCAGTGGCTTGATGGAAAACTCTTTTTTCCACAGAACATGTTGAGGTTTTCCAAATGCAGTGAGTAACATTAGTGATAAACCACACCTGCAGAAGAATCCCAATCGAATGTTTCTATTTCTGAAAATGCGGATTCCATTACATGGACACATTACAATTGAACACCCATTATATCATCAATGTAATGATCCTGCGTGCAATGTATTTCTAGATCCGGAGGGAGAGCAATATACCTATTAAAAAGACAAACCTGATGCCTTATAGGTTATCCCACCCTGACACCTTTTCCTTAGTTTCAAGTAAGAGCACCCTTTTTTGTTTGTGGGTACACCCATAGATCCCTTAGGAGCTGTTTTCACATTTTGCTTCTCATCAAAATACAAGAGCTAAGAACCATGCTAGGATTCCTCGTGTCCAGGACGAACGCTCAGATCCAGTGGGATATCCGTAACCTTAATACATTATGCTTTGGTCATTTGAGGATCGGAGAGCCCTTTTTAGGTGTCGGTAAACCCCTAACCCCAATCAACGTTTACCCAAACTGTACCGTGAGAACAAAATACATTTTCACAGGGCGGATATAATCGTTAAAAAATGATTCTCCGGCATTTTGGAATGTTATGAATGAACCCGATGGTCACGAGAATCTTAGACAATTCACGCCTATCTCAGAATCTGGCGGGTCCAGCTATATAACAAATAATTTCGTATCTGAAGATTGTATGCAGAAGAGAAGTCTAAGGAACCAAATTCCTTGGCAACAACTTATCACTTCTTTTGACCATATGGCCATCTTTCTGGGAGGTAGCATTAAAAAAGATTTGGAGCTCTTGGCCTGGATGGATTCATCCATTCATGTTGTCATTTGTATAGCACCTTTCGCCATAAGTATGGTCCAAACGCGCTGTTGGTTGAACACCCTTGGAGGGACCGGTGTCCACAATATGGGGCTATTATGCGTGGATGAATTTCGGCCATTAAAGTTATGAGAGAGTGGCCAAGGCCCTGCTAGTCACCCATGACTGAATGGCATGAGTATGGGCGGAAAGGAGGTATACTATGAACTAGACAGGGCTGGATGGTGTTTAAGTGGATAGAATATTTGTGAGTAGCTACAGTTCGAATGTTTTGTCGCAAAAGGTAGCTTCATTCTATGGCACAGGTGTTGTGCAATAGTGTTTGTGTTATATGGGAGTGCAGGGTGTGTGGGAGTGAGCCTGTGCCTTCCGCTAAGTTGCGAAGGTGCAGAGTGCAAGAGGAAAAATGGGTAACTATAGAAACAACAATACCTACCCTCTGGATTCCATCTATGTACAAAGAGCAGTGCTAAGTTTCACATACAATCTAAGTGCAATAAATGAATAAATACTCACCTTCTGAGTGGATATTAGTGATACATTGACATCCCCAGTTCCTTCAAGTGCGATAAAGTCCCACCTTTCAGGTCTAATTGCAGCAGCTATGCCCAGCCTCATGTGCTTTAGTTACATAGAGTCCTGGCTACGAAAGAAGAATCAGATGTAGCCAATTGTCCTCCTCCCGGTTCATCCAAATCGCTTGTCGTAAGCTGCGTGTAAGTGCAATGGATTGCCCACCTGCCGAGCCCATATAAGTGCAATATCCGGCTGACTCTCAGGATTCTTATCATGTGCAAGTTACTGTAATACATTCTTGAGTCCTCTATACGGTTTTGGCGAGGCTCAAGGCAGGGGAGGTGTTGAGGTGGCAGAGCTCAGAAGAGAAATGAGAGATGAGGAAGGAAGCTGAAAGAGGGACGGTTGGGAGGGAGTTGCGAGGGATGGGGTCTGACTGTTGGATTAAGCTAATGTGCATGGGGAGGCGGGCATGGACTGGGTGGATCAGGATGTGGGAGGAAAAGGTCAGGATTTTGACTGCTTTCCTAAAGGTAGGTGATCCTCTATGAGACAGAATGTGAAGGGGAGGGAGTTCCAGAAGGTGGGTGCAAGGACGGAGAAGCAGGCACATACTAGTCTGGAGAACTTGAAAGGGGGGGTCTACCAGGAGGTTTGCAGTACCTGATCTGAGGATTCTGGTCGGGTGGTTGCGTATAAGCATGTTTTGGAGGAATTCAGGGCACGTCTTGTGGATGGCACGGAGGGTAATGCACATGGCTTTAAAAGATGCCCGTTGACTGATAGTCCCCTGAGTATGGGGAGATGTGTTCTCTAGGGAAGATTGCAAGAAGAAGCCTTGCTGCAGAGTTTTGGATCCATTGGAGCTTGTGGAGGCCATTGAGTGTGTTAGCTGGCACAGTGCATCGATCAGTGAGGCACTCCCGCTTGTGTTTCTGCCTGAACGCAACATACCTGTAAACACACTAAGGGATACTGTGGTGAATACAACACAGCAGGTGAACTGTGTGTTCACATCGTGGCCTGTGGAACCACACATAATCTCAATGAAAGATCACACTGAATTCCCCCTCCCCTACTTTCCTGACCCACATTTTAAGATACAAGTGATTTTCAGCTGCATGAGAACCCTGAGAACACGGCAGAATGGGACAATGTTCAGATGGGCCAGAATGCCCTGATGCAGTGGCCCTAAATGAAACTGCATGAAGAGTAGAGTCAGGAAGAAAATTCAACAACCCTTGTGCTCAACACATCATCACCAGAGGTGTCAAGAGCATTGTCTTCTTTATCATATAGAGTTATAAAGCTCTTGTGACATACACGACCTGACCATATTATGTGAGCGTGTGGTGTTCACTCCTCACACAAACACAGACCCCCATATGGATAGGACTTAAAAGACATTCAGTCGACCCTCAAAAGGTCATATAATGAATTCATATCTACTTGATGCATTTCAAATGAGTATAGATGATGCATAGATGTTGATCCACGACATTAGGGGTTCAGCAAACAGTCTCTATGGATAGCACCACTTTTGAGAGTTGCCATGGATTCCTTAATCTGCACATCTGCCACTGTAGAGTATGAGCAAGTCTTTAGTGCTGCAGGGGCTACTGTATCTGATCACAGGAGAGGCCTGCCAATGTCCCATGCTGAACAATTCACATGTATTAAAATGAAGAAGCTCTAGATTGATAAAGACTATGCCACGACATATAGCCATAGCCAATACATCAGCTCTGATGACAAAAAGTAGTTGTTCACTTTGAGTCACAAACCAAAAAGGACAGTCATTTTATTTTAGTGGGGCTTTTGGTTGTGCCACCTGGTGATAGAGGGGAAGGAGAAGGAAAACATCTGGGGACAGAGAATGGACCAACAGGGGAAAAAAGAGCAGCATTGATAAGAAGTATGTAGACATGGGTGATTCAAGAGAGATCAAGGAGGCAAAAATAGAATGGGCAAAGTCTGAGAGCCCCTTCTAAGTGTAGGCGATGGACTTGGAGGGCCAACTTGAAAGCACATTTCTTGGTGGCAAAGAGAGAGAAGGAGCAGAAGTAAGTGGGCACACTGGGTTTGTTAGGGATGGAGAGTTTGAGAAGGGTTCTAGGTGATAGGGTGCCAGGAGGAGCGTGGAAAGAGAGAGAAGCATCCAGTTGGAGAGCACAAATCCAAGTAAAAGATGGGAGCGGAGGAGAGTCTTGAGAGCATCTTGCGCAGCAGTGTTTTCCATCTCCCCACCTAGGCCTCCATCACACAATACAGGCAATGTGTGCTTGCATGACAGAGCAGACAATCATGCCAATATTTCCACCAAAGGGGTGCAGGAAGCCAACTGAGGCAACACAGGCTTGATATCTGCAGCCAGTGCCACTGGCTGTGGTTGAGCCTCTTTTGGATGTCACTATACTCTATGTCATGCTGGGAATGGTCTACAGCTCAAAATAGATTGGCAGATTCTTCCTAACGCACAACTGGAGGGGATTTCCTTGACTGCAATGTCGACAGATGGCACATGTGTATGAAATGTCATGGAGCATCCATTAAGACAAAGGCCACTCCTAAAAATAGGTCATATTCAGACATGCATTGCGCTTCGTCTTAATAGCTCTTACATGCTCCTGAATCGACTGGATCATTGGGCCAACACACAGTTTATTGCAAAGACAGAGTTGTGACAGGCGGCAGCCGCTGTGCAGCAAAGTGACATGGAACTGTTAAATCTTCATTCCTCATTTCCTGGTCTAACATTGACAGGGACCTATTTCTACTTATCCTGCAATAGAATATGACTACCCAGTATAAGAGGTATGTCAAAGCTTATTTTGACACGTTTGTCTTTTTTGACAATGGCCCATCTGTAACCCTTTGTGTGTATTTGTGTGTGTGTTGGGGCAACCATGGGCCAGGTGCCACTACACACTCTATGATTCAGGACCGAGATGCTCCTGGGAAAGATTCCCTGGTCATCCCCACAACATCAATTCAAGGAGCAGGGGCTTGTCATACTGGTTCCCTATTAATATATGACTCTTTAAGTAAGAGAATATTTCTGGGTGTGGTAGTAAGGATAAGAGGTTTGCTGGCCCTTTTGACAGTCTGCCCGGTTGATAAACACATTGCATGCTGATGTTGAAAATGGTATTACAGGAATAGCAGGAGCACTGCTTACTGGCACAGTAACAGGGAGAGAAATCCATGGAGGGGTTTCCACTGGAGCCACACCAGTTTCACTCACCCAGCACAGAGCTGTAATGCTCAGACACATGCACAAGGTTTGCCGAGAATTCAAGATGAGGGAAGGACCCTGTACAGGCTCAGTCTTTGGAAAGAGGGAAGCCCATGTTAGCAAAGCAAAAGCACCTGGTTCAGGGAATCAATTAAGTGACAGGCAATCTCACACTAGCACACAGAGTTATAAACATGTGCAGACCCACAAAAGAGCCCTGACCAAGGAGAGCCTACACACATATATAAAAGGAGGCCCAGAGAATAGATAGATGAGGGTGTTTGGAGAAGGGGGTGGTGCAAGCTTCAAGGCGCAGGCCTTGCAAATTCTTAAAAATCCGACGAGACCTGCAGAGCGAGTTCCTTAGTTTACATCCTCGACCTAAGAGAAATGCACTTGCCCCAAGGTGACTTGACAAAATATTTACTAGTGCTTTTTGTAAAATGGTGCATGTCGCCATATTTGCTGCAATGCTGTCAAGCATGCACAGTGACTCCTGTATTTGCCATTTACTGCAAACAAACTGTTTGCAGTAAATGAAAAATAAATGTGTAACATCCCTATTGTCACCAACAAGGTTGAGTATCATGCAAATGGTACTTGCCCTCCATAGAAACTATTCACCAATTCTGGTGAGCTAGTAGAGTTTGCAAGCCCTGAGGTGGCTTGAGAAAGAAGAGACTGGAAACAGGAGAGGAAAAGGTTTTAGGATGAGAGAAGAAGGTGTTAGAGAGAGTAATATATAAGGAGGAGGAGGTGATAGGAGCTGCATAGGAGGCAGTGACAAGATGAGCAAAGGAGTAGATGGAACCAGTCAAATTATTTTTTTAAAACTTTTATTTTTGACGGCAGAGGTACACAAGGCACACACATAAGGCAACAAATGCATAGCAGTTACATCATAGAGCAGCACACCAAAAAGGATACAGCAATCACAACATTAACAACTGAGCGGTACCTGAAAAGGAGCAAAAAAAGTAGGGCCTCACGCAGTGGGATCAGAGCCCGCCGGGGCAGGGGACAGTCCAGATTCGGGAGTGCCCTCGCTTTGGATGCTAAGGTAAGCGTTGAATTCAGCCCAAATGTTCCTGGGGCGAGATTGGGCGGGGAGCATAGACAAGTATTCTTCCTCGCAATTTCGTGACCAGGTGAGTAAGGGCAACCATTTCTGAAAGACCGGGGGAGAGAGGCTTTTCCAGCTCTGGAGTATGCACTTTTTGGCAATCATACAGCTTATATTTAGGAATTTAGCTAGGCGTCTGGTTTCATCGGTTTTACAGACCCCAAACAGAACCGCCAGGGGGTCAGGGTCAACCAGAGTTTCACTTATGTCAGAGAGTGTTTTCAAGATGCTTTCCCAAAACCCAGACAGCTCCCTACAGGTCCAAAACATATGCAGGTGATCAGCTTCCTCAGCTCCACAACGAGGACACAGGGCCGCCGCGGTGCGGGTGAATGTCGAGGTCCTGTGTGGGGTATAGCAGAGCCTATTGAGGAGTTTGTACTGCATAGCGCGATGACGGAAATTGAGGGAGACTCTTTTTGTGTGTAGGCACATTGCGCCCCAGGCGCCATCAGATAACTCCAGGCCCAATTCATTCGCCCAATCGTTGCGCGCCCTAAGCACTGGGACTGTGATGGACTCTTGAAGGATCTCATATAGTGAAGAGACGACACGGCGGGCGCCGCCTGAGTTGGCAATGTATGCGATCGCCGGGTTATCAGGGGGCTCAGCCTGAAATGAGGGCCATGTAGTACGGAACGCTGCCCGTAGTCTATAGTATTGAAGGGTCTCCAAGGCGGATCTGGTATGCCCTTGTTTCCATGTTTGGGGGTCAATGAACCTACCTTCTGGGTAGAAGTCGGACAGTGCTTGATAACCAAGAGTTCCCCAGTGTTGGGCTATGGCATTATCATGTGTGGGTTCCAGGCCAGGAAATAGCCACACCGGGAGCCATTTATAGTAAGGGAGGGATTCGGCCGTTGGATACATCAAGCGTTTCCAGGCATGAATGGTCGCACCGACGGGGTCAATAGGAGAGACAGGTGTGTAATGACGATGTAGTATAAGGGACATCATGTTGGTGCCAGCGGCCGCAAGTTGCTCTAACTTGACATGCGGGCGCGTTGGGGAGCCAGGGTACCAGTGAGTGGCATGTTGAGCCTGGGCCGCGGTCCAGTAGAGTAGCAGATCCGGAGCAGTGAGCCCCCCTTGTGTATAAGGGAGCGCCATGTCGGTCCACTTCTTACGCACTGCACTGGAGTGCCATAGGAACTGTGCGCATAGTGTATGCAGTTTAGCAAAGTAACCCTTCCCAGGCCATACAGGAACGTTGCCGAAAGTGTAAAGAAGCTTGGGGAGCAGGATCATTTTAATGAGAGAGAGCCGACCAGCCATGGACAATGGGAGAGAGCGCCATCTTGACATCTTGGCCTCAACCGTTTGTGCCACGGCAGAGTAATTGTCGGCGAGCAAAGTGGATTTAGTTAAGGATATCTGCACACCCAGATATCTGACACCGTTCGGAGACCAACGAAGGGGGCACTCAGTAGTAGGTTGTTGGGTAGATTTAGTAAGCGGGAAGATCTCTGACTTTGAATAATTGATCGTGAAGCCAGAGTAGGTGCCGATGCGGGTGATGTCCCTCAGTATGGGGTCAATGTGGGTCGTGGGCTCTCTAATGTATAATAGCACGTTATCCGCATATAAAGATATGATTTCGGGGTCATCCTTCAACCGTATTGCCTTGCGGGCATGGAGAGCACGGACATAATCCGCCATCGGCTCAATTGCGAGAGCGAAGAGGATCGGGGAGAAGGGGCAGCCCTGCCGGGTACCCCTGAAGAGTGTGAAAGGGTCAGATGTCAATGAATTAACCCTAACTCGCGCCACAGGGGAGGCGTATAGTACTTTAATGAACCCGATCATGTTTGGGCCAACGCCCATTGTCTCCAGCACCAGCCACATGTAGTTCCAAGAGACCATGTCAAAGGCCTTCTGAGCGTCCAAAGTGACCGCCACGGCCTGGGCGTCTTGATCTATACGGGACATAACATTTAACAATCTCCTTATATTATAGGAGGTGGACCTGCCGGGGACGAAGCCTGCTTGATCCTCATGGACCAGATATGGCATAAAGGGGAGAAAGCGGTTCACTATGATCTTAGCAATAATTTTCGTGTCTAGGTTCATGAGGGAAAGAGGCCTATAGGACCCACACTCATCGTCCGGCTTGCCAGCTTTGAGCAGTACCGTGATGACAGCTTCGCGCATGGACGGGGGGAGGATGGAAAAGCGGAGTGCTTCATCCCAGACCTCGAGTAATTTGGGAGCCAGTATGGCCACGTGCTCTTGATAAAACTCAGCCGTAAGGCCATCGGGCCCGGCGCCTTGCCTTTGCGCAGGTTCGAGATGGCCGTCACTATCTCATCCAGTGTTACCGGGGAGTCCAGCTGGTCGCGGGCAGCAGGGGATATTTCAGTGGTAGGATCTGAGCAAGCAACTCGCGCATGTGTTGTTCGGTGTGTTCGGCAGGTTGGGAGTAGAGGGACCTGTAGAACTCAGTAAATACCTCCAAGATCTGTTGGTCAGCCCATTGTACGTTGCCAGATACATCTTTGATGGAGGTGATCTGAGCTTGGCCAAATTCCCCTCTCACAACATTTGCCAGTGTCTTCCCCGGTCTGTCACCCTCTCCATATTTCCTGGCGGCCACGGGCGGCTGAAGTACTGGACTTCGTTGGTAGCGAGCGCCTTGTATACCTGCAGTTCCTCGCTAATTTGGACAAGTATGGCGGGATCGGCGCCGGTGGAGCATTGCAGCTCCAACTGCTTCAATTTGGCTTCAGAGCGACCGAGGCCGGCTCAGATTGCTTTTAGTACCCCAGCCTCTCGTGAGATGGACATCCCCCTGATATACACCTTAAAGGCCTCCCATCTGACCGCAGCTGATGTGTCTTGAGGAGAGTTGTGGTCAAAGAAGGATACAATGTCTGCAAGGATGTCGGCCCTGAACACAATATCCCTGAGGGCCTCAGATTTGAATCGCCAGGTGCTGAGTGTCGGGATGGGTATACCCAGCTTCACAGATAGTGTAATTGGAGCGTGGTCGGACAGTGTGCGGGGGAGGATCCAGGACCCCTCTACCCCACCCATGGTTTCATTTGACACGAAGAACAGGTCTATTCGAGACGAGCTGTCGTGCACGGATGAGTAATAAGTGTACTCCCGGCACAGGGGGTGCAGTGTCCTCCAGACGTGGCAAACATTGAGCGTCTGCATATGGCCACGTAGTCTGTGTGCGGCGCTGGTTAGGGCTCGAGAGGACGTGCCAGTCCTGTCCAGGACAGTGTCAAGAATGAGGTTCAGGTCCCCCCCATATAATCTGGATTCCGAAATATCCCAACAGTATGGCAATTACTGCATCGAAGAACTCAGGAGAGTCGACGTTGGGGCAGTACGTGTTAACAAGTAGGTATTCTTTATTCACCATCGTGCAGTGCAGTATAACATAACGACCCTCAGGACATATATAGCTTTTGTGCAGAATAAATTTAATCGATTTATGGATCATTGTAAGGACACCCCTGAATTGGGAGGAGTAGGAAGTAAAGAATCTAGCGGGACCCCATGACAGGCCCATGGTGCCCGGAATGTGGGCATTGGAATGTGTCTCCTGTAGGAGTAGTACCTTGCAGCCATGCCTATTAGCAAAGGCCATGATCTTACGGGCCTTAGTGTGATTGCTTAATCCGCGGATGTTACAGGATATTATGACGGTAGACATATCAGTTGCAAATATCTAATCTCGGTATACTCGCATCAATGAACATCCCAGATCCAGCAGTAATGCGTATTCCCGGGGTTAAAGTCGGGAGTGCGCTCATGGTTTGCCAATGTGCGCGCCGTGAGACCTTGCATGCCCTTTTTTCAAACACCACATTCCCACCCGCCACCCTCACCACTAACCCAAAATCAGCAGTGTGAACATCACCCACCCTCAACTGTACAGAGCTGGGCCGGCCCCAACGTGGCCCAGACTGTCCAAAAGCCCAACAGGGGCTGACCCGCAACAAGGGCATATCCAAGAACAGTGCAATCGCAGTGGGGTGCGCCGTTGCCGTGCAGAAGCACGCTTGGAACCAGCTGGTTCCGTTACAAGACGAACATTGTTAGCGGTCATATCGTGAATACCCGAGTCCTACACAATGGGGCACAGGGAACAACACACGTACCACAGGGATCCAGCAACCCAATCCAGGCGAAACAGTGAGGCAAAACATGTCCCCGTGTTCATGAATAGGGGGCAAAGGGTTGCAGCCAGAACAAGGGAGCCCTGCATGTCAGAGAACAACAGAAGTAAGTGTGGGAGAATAAACTGGACGGGATGGCAGTTGCTCCACGGCGAGCGGGTGTACAGAGCGGAAATTAAACCTGCGTAGGAGAGCATTGTATCAAGGTAAATGCAGAGGTGTGGTCGCCCATGGATGCGAACAAAGAGTGGTAGGACTCGATCTACATATAGGCATAGTATCTAGGCAGCACAGAGCAAGCATAGGATTCACTCATTATTCATAGAGTCATCAGCAGGAGGATGGAGAGGAACATGTGCCTCTATGAATTTAACCACCTCAGATGGCACTGTGAAGAAGTATAGTTTGTTGTTGAACGTGAACTTCAAGCGTGCAGGGAAGAGTATGGCATAGGGGATGTTCCTCTCCCTAAGGAGTTTCTTCACTCCAAGGAACTGGCGGCGTTCCTGCTGAACTCGGGTGGAAAAGTCAGGGAAAATTCTGATCACCTGCGAGTCCATTCGTAACTCGCCCCTTTCCCGTGCGAGGCGGAGAATTTGGTTGCGATCTTTGAAGCTCAAAACCTTAGCAATGATGGGCCTCGGAAAGTCACCAGGTTTAGGCCGTGGTGACAGTGTCCTATGGGCCCTCTCAATGGTGAAGAAGGGAGACTTGTCTGGATTGCCCAATAGGTCATTCAAGAGATCCTCGACCGCCAATTCCAGTCGACCCTTCAGCGCATTTTCAGGGACACCAACGATGCGTATGTTGTTTCTACGCGACCTAGATTCGAGGTCATTGCATTTGGCCTTGACCGCCTTCATGTCTGAGACCAGAGTGGACACAGTGTCCTGGAGTGTAGATATATTATCTTCATTGGTTCCAATCCTGTTTTCAGCCTCCGTGATTCTAATCCCCTGCTGATCCAGTTTGGCTCTGAGCGATGCTACATTGGCATTAATGTCATCAAGCTTTTCGTGGAAGGCTGCAAAGTTTCTAGCCATGGATTCCATTATCGCTGTGAGGTCAGTGGCAGGTGCCTCGGCGCAAGGCGGGTCGTCAGCTGGATCGCTTGATGTGTGGGCCGAGTCGGACCTCGGGGTGGCTTTAGCGAATTTGTCCATGGCCCCGGTTTTATTGGTATTCCTAGATCTGTTGGACATCGTAGATAATGTAGTAGGGGCACTGAGTGGCCAGAGTGGAGACCTGAGTAAGAGCGTTGAGACAGGAGGCCACACGGTGTGGAGGTGCAGGAGAGGCCCCACCACAAATCCCGCAGTCAAAGAATCACAGGTCGGTGGACCAGCCCGCCGCTACGAATCGCCCAAACAAATCCTGGCAGAGGCGGCAGGAACAACAGCGTCAGGGAAATATAAAGTAGCTGCAGGGATAGTGCGACCCCGCCACCCTAGTGGATGAGGACAGTATCCGGAACAGACCCAGAGTAAGCACCACAGGAAGAACAGACAGCAGGAGCGTGGGCACTAGTGCACAGGCGGATATCGCATGGGGCAGTGAAGGCAATGTCCAGTAAAGACACAAAGCTGTGCCATAGTAGTAGTGCTGAGCTGGCAGGTGGTGTAGTGACAGGTAGAGAGCGTCGCAGCAGGCCCCCCCCCGCTCAAGGCGGGCACACTGGAGGTTGTGCAGGTGTGGGCCACGGCTCTATCAAGCTTGGGTTCATTAAGCCTGGAGCAAGGTGGCAGCGGGGCAATCCGGGGCCCGCCGGGGTGCGGAGCAGCAGCAGCGCCGCAGGGTATGGGTCCAGAGCAGGAGACCAGTCAGTGCGGCACGGGAGCCAGCCGGGGCTGCACAGCGCGGGGAGAGGCCCAGGCTGGGGATGGCCTGCAGTAGTTGGGAAGCGGGGTCAATGCAGCTCCGGCGCGCAGCAGCCCCAGCAGCTCCTCACCTGAGTCACAGCCTGCGAGGATCCAGTCAGGCAATGGGCGCAGCTCCTCCGGAGAAGGCGCACCACCAGACGCCGGGCGGCGCGGATGCGGAGCAGACAAGGGCTCTCCAGTTTCAGGCGCTCCCAGAAGCATGTCCGGTCTCGGCAGCAGTGTGGGGGGACGAGCCGGAGCGGGAAGATGCAGGCCGCAGCCCAGGCCGCAGATGCCAGGCCAGCGGGAGCCCAGCCCATGACGCCTCCAAAGCGACAGCCAAGCCAAGCGAAAGGTGTATCTCCTCCAGGAGGGACGCACCGCCCAGGTGCCGAGCGGCGTGGGCAAGGAGCGGACCAGGGCCCCCCGATATCAGGCTCCCCGGCCGGCAAGTCCGGTCGCAACAAGGCCAGATGATCCCGGCAGCAGCGCGGGGGGACAGTCCGGGTCGGGTCGTGCAGGGCGCGGCCCAAGGTGCGGATGCAAGGTCAGCGAGGGTGCAGCCCAGCCCACGGCGCCTCCATCACAGGTCACAGACCACCCGCGATACGCGCCACAGTCAGGCAGCCCAGTGGAGAGATGCGGAAGGGGAGGCAGCAGTGGGGCGGCGCGAGCCGAGGGCAATGTCCCGTTGGGCTGCCGAGCGCCACAGCAGCCTCGTGGATATTGCTCACGGAGATCTCTGGCTCCCGGGGTCTGATCCGCGCCAGGACCGCGGCGCCACGTAGCCCCAGTTATGGGGAGGACAGGGGGTCGACCAGATAGGTGCAGAGACACTTCAGACCGCAGATGTCCTCGGATGAAAAGCGGCTGTGCACAGAGCTAAACAACTAGGCAGCCATCTTGACGGCTGCTCAGCAGCCCCCCCCCGGAACCAGTCAAATTTAAGCAGAAGGTGGTAATGAAGTAAGGAGTAGAGATGGAGGTGGTGAAGGGAAGTTCAGAGGAGAAGATGATACAACAAAGAATGAAGGAGGAAGGGGATTTACTGAGAACCCAAGAGGAGGTGGTGAAAGGAGGGACTGGGGAGGAGGAGAATCCTGAGAAAGGCTAGAGGATCAGAGAAGAGCACAGAGAGGAAACGTGCACTGGTGGAGTGTGGGTGAACAGGTAGGAAGAATAAGCATGTGGAAACAGTTTAGTTCAGAGCTGCAGAGTAAACCGCTATAGGTGTGCAGATATTAAATGAAAAGCTTGCATTTGTGCTCAGTCTGTGATTTCTGGCAATGTCTTATAGGGCCCTGCTATTTTAAGTCCCAAGATGCAATAACCACATACACATTTTAACCTCAAAGGGCATCATTAGGGTGGTGTCCTTAACATCCTGGGGAATGCAGATTTGGGGCATATTTGCGAAAAGCCATTAAAGGGATGGTTCGCCCAAAAATTAGGCAATATTTAAAAAAAATGATTGGCATTTTTTTTTCCAAGTCCCTATGTAAAATTTTGAGCAATTCAAGCTCAAAATTTGCAAAAGCAAGCACATGGGCACATCCATTTTGTGAAATTGATGCCCGCCTGTGCTGGCTTTTGCTTTTGCGGCACTAATGAAGGAAAAGCCAGCCAGCTGTAGTAAACAAAAGCTACCACTGGGTGGCTTTTCCTTCATTGGTGCCGGGACTCGGAGGACGCGGACCGGAGACTACAGGCAGAAAAGCTGCAGTTGCATCTCGGTAAGTGCTATTTATTTTTTTTTTTTTAAATAAGCACTAGCTGCGTTTTTTTTTCTATGTTTTCCGGGCTGGAGGAGCCTGGAAAACTTAGAAATAAAACCCCAGCTTTAAAAACATTGTATTTATGTTTGCGGTAGCTTTTGAAGTGACCGCAAACATAAATACAACGTTATTGTGTTTGAAAACACTGCAGTTTTTCTTTCTAAGTTTCTCAGGCTCCTCTGAGCCTGAGAAACTTAGAAATAAAAACCGCAGCATTTTCAAACACAATCGCATTGTGTTTCTGCTCCCCACGGGGCCCTAGAGCCCCAAATGGGAAAGCAGATTTAGGCAGAAACACTGCAGCATTTAGCATTGCAGAAAACAACCGCGTAGTGTTTCTGCCTAAATCTGCTTTCCCATTTGGGGCTCTAGGGCTCCAAATGGGAAAGCAGATTTGGGCAGAAACACTGCAGCATTTAGCATTTCCCATTTGGGGCTCTTGGGCCCCCCGTGGGGAGCCAGAGAGCCCCAAATGGGAAATCAGCTGTAGGCAGAAACACTGCGGCATGTAAACACAACCGTGTTGTGTTTCTGCCTGCCTTGGCTTTCACTTTGGGTCTCCGGTGCTCTCCTGGGGGAAATGGTGGAATTGAGTTAAGAAAACCAAGTTGGAAATGGTGGAATTGAGTTAAGAAAAGCTTTTCTTCTGGGAAAGAAGGAATCGTATGGAATTAAGATTTGGCATACAGTACCTGAAGAGAGGTGGAAGACTGTACTGTGAGAAACTGATGAACTTTTAAAACATCCTGAGCAAGTGATCCAATTAATTTGTCCAGGCAAAAACCAACGACAGAGACTATTGCGCCGGCCCCCTTTTTTGTTTGTAGTTTTTTCCTAAGTGGTAAGGCCAGATAGCCAATAGAGTTGGACAAAGGACTATTTCTTTTGAACTTTGACGAGCACCCTTACTTTTAGTTTGTTAGGCATGGAACTTCCCTCATAGTTCTAGAGCTACAAAGCCGTTTACATTTTTATTTGAATAAAAACCCTTAAACATTTTAACATTTTATCACTTAAGCTGACTCCTTCTTCTGGTTCGGCACACTACCCATGTCGCTGAAAAGCTGAAATACTGATCTGCATTGTGATTAGTGGATAGTGTAATGGGGGATATGGGTTGTGAACCAGCAGTCGTCTGAATCTGACCTGCAGGTGTTTCTGAAATTTCTGTAACTGGGGAGGAACAAAGGTGATACATGAGCCTTTGGATAGTCGCGGCAGAGCTGTCAGCTACGAGCTGTACCCATGCCGCCAGCCATGGCACACAATAGCGTCCCTATGCAGATGAAGTTAGGAACAGACCTGGAACTGTCATAAGTCATTCCTTGTCCAACCCCTGTGAGAATGAGTTCAGGGCAGTCTAGACAAGTGACACTTACTCCTAAAGCAAGTCCAGCACTCCTCATGCTTACTCACTATTGGCCCAAACCATGCAAATATATGGATAAATGGCATGAATATACACATAGTGAGTCACCTAGACACTTCCCTTAGGAAGGCAAATTTGACTTAGACAGAATGATGAATATATGCAAGGTGTCAGAAAAAAAAAGGCATACGTGTACACCAGCGACAATGGAAGAGTTATCTAGATCCGTATTCCAAAGCTACTACGAGACAGACTTAATCCAAGACCCAGACATTGAAAGACATTCAAGAAAAGCTCCAGGAGCAAGCTAAATCCCTGAAAACCCAGTACTCTAACCTGCAAGTACTGGCCCATAAAGCTGCGTACAAACGATTATATTCTGTAATCCATGGGGAGCCCCAATTGAAAGAAAGTCCTGAACATATTTTGAACACGTACAATCCTGCCATTTTAAGTATTACACCTGACCAACAACCAGCTAGCCTGGAATCTACCCAACCTCGAACCTATCATCAGTCCACCCCAATAAATTCTATGGCCGGT
Organism: Ambystoma mexicanum; assembly: GCF_040938575.1. Classification (NCBI taxonomy): domain Eukaryota; kingdom Metazoa; phylum Chordata; class Amphibia; order Caudata; family Ambystomatidae; genus Ambystoma; species Ambystoma mexicanum. Next base: position 1,168,090,903 of record NC_090927.1, read on the forward strand.
CCATTCACCTCTTAAATGCAAGCTCAGATTTCCAAACCTTTTTCATCTTACTCAGGCACATATGAAGGGTTCCTAGATCTGACAGCTAATACCAGCACTGGCACATTTCTGCTTAGGTACCTCCCTCACGGATGCAATACTTTAGTTACTGTACATGTCCCTTGGAGCGCTATCAATTTGTATTATATTGTTCGTGATTTCCAAAGATACTAGAAAATCCCATTAAATTCCAGGAGGAACCTCAGGTCATAATAGATTGCTATCATCCTAAGCCTGTAGATTTGAATCATTTGTTGCAAGCTGTGGTGCCCACAGATATATTTACTTTGCTCAAAATGTGCGCCAATTGGCCAGCTGGAGAACCTGTCACTTCTAGGGATTTGAAAACTTTAATGATAGACTGGTACAAACTATTACTGAAATGTGTCGAAAGACTGATTGGTCTATAATAAATGCATGCAAGTAAGCCAAGGAAGACAATTGTGTGGAATATCGCAAGTGGTTGAAACAATGCTTTGAATGATACTCTAGGATTGTTGATGCAGCCCTTATAGCACCTCAAGCCATGGTGGATCATTTTGTTATGGGTTTGCAACCTAAGGTTTCTGAAGGAATTATGGCAGTACTAATAGGATGGGAATGAAAGGGTTTGGCAGAAGTATTATTAGCTGCACAGCACTTTTGTGAAAAGCTGTTGATTTGCCTGATTTTCCTCTTTTGAATCCTGATTTGAATCAGTTTGTTGATGGGTCTTGTACCCTTGTCTGAGAAACTGAGGAATTGGTCTCGGGTTATTCTGTATGTTTGCCCCATGCTGTTTTGGAAGCATATCAATTACCAATGGCAAAATCAGCACAGGCTGCCAAACTCGTGGCACTCACTCGTGCCTGTGCTCTCACCGATTTCTGGTACGCTCGTGGGGTGGTACATGACATCTGAGTTTTATTGAACCCACATGGATATTTAATTTTCACGGGAACCCCAATATTAAATGGAAAATATGTATCAGCTTTATTGAAGGTATTGTTTCTTTTTTCATCTGTAACTATAGTTAAATGCAAGGGACATGATCCCTCACAGTCATTCACAGCCCAAGAAGATACATTTGCAGATGGTGCAGTGGTCAGCGGTCTTAAATAGGCCCCTGGCTCCAAATGAATTTCTTATTTGTTTTGCAGTTCCATGGTGACCAATCACTTGCCTTTCCAGTGTGGCAATCCTCCAAGCTCAAGTCCCAGAAGCTGAAAAGGTGGCCTGGACTCAACATTGGTATAAGTTAGCAGTAGATTCCCTCTGGTACTCTCCAGATGGCCGGGTGATGGCACCTAAGCTACTCATCCTCTAACTGGTCTGTGAAACTCACAGTGTAGCCTATTTAGGTAAAAATGCTATGATCACTTTATTAAGTCAAGCTTTGTTGGCTCCTGGTTTAGCCTCTATGGCTCAGGGTTATTGTGAAAATCGTGTCATATATCTAGCATATAATGTTGGGAGATGTGAGGAGTCAGGATTGAAACTCAGACACAAGTTAGACATGATTTTGGTTAACAACTGTTATTAGAACTTCAAAGGGGTTGGTAAAAGGACTTGCCATTCCTGCACTAGTGGAATTTCCCTGCCTAAACTCAAAACTAAGGATCTGACAGTGTCAGCATGTCCAAAACAAAACTGGCCTGTGTACAAAATCCTATTCTTGCCTCGCATGCATGAATTATGTTTATTCTTTGGTCTTTGCTGATGTGTTTTCTGGGTGGGTGGAGGCATATCCATGTCGAAAAGTAGATGCTGTAACTGTGGCTAAAATGTTGTTAGCAGAGTTTGCATCTCGGTTTGGACTGCCTCTCACTATAACCATTGACCAACGTACCAATTTTACAGGTCAAGTTATTAGAGAAGTGTGCAAAGCTTTAGGAATACATCAACAGTTCCATTGTGCTCATCATATGTGCTCTGGAGCTCATGTAGAACACCGGAATGGAAACCTGAAGTTAAGGCTGTCTAAAGTGTGTAAAGAAACGGGGATGAATTGGCCCCAAGCCTTGCCCCTGGATCTGTCTGCCATGCGCAACAATCCACAGCATAAACACAAACTATCTGCTCATGAAATCCTCACTGGTGCCCCATGAGAATGGAAACTGCACCCCCAGCAATTCCCCACATTCAAAGTCTGCAGCTAGAGGATGATACAGTGCTCCAATATTCAAAGGGGGGTTGGTTGAGCACTCAGAACTGTGGGTTGCTGCACCCTTTGTCTCAGATCTCTGATGCACTGGCAGCCGGTAGGTAGAAACTGGAAGGCCTGTGCTAGTGGTGCCTGTTCTGTAGATCCTGGTAGCTTGGTTTTAGTTTCTACTTAAATGGCGCGTGTGCTGTAATTAGTATACAAAAGCTTCTTGTTCCCACTCAGCTGAGTAGGTAGATAGAGTCCACAAAATGTGTTGTTTCTCGTTTGTTTTTATTTGGTTGAATCAATTTCCTGATGAGTTTAATCTAGTAAACTCTTAGGGTTTAATTTGCATTGCTTAAGATGTGGTGCCAACACGCGTTTCGACCATACAGGTCTTTATCAAGGCTACCAAGGTTTTGTGGGTCCATAGATTCTCACATATTGCATTTATTAGTGAGTAGTGCAGGGTGAGTGTGAATTACCGTGAGGCGTATTGGGCCATATATTGTGAGGTGACATGATATCCCAGTTTGAAATTACATTCAGTTATCTGGTACAGTTTGTAAAATGAGCATGCAGAGATCAATTGCAGTGTGAGAAGCATGGGCGTTTGAAAGAAGCATAGCCCCATCCATAAAGAATTATTAGTTCAGACAAGAATATAGCAAAGAGGCATGATTCAATTTATAGCAAGCATTTGGTACAATAACATTTATAACAAGAGCAGTGGGAAAAAGATCAAGGAAGGAAAGGTTGTTCAACAGGTGTTAGTATGGTCAGAAGATGGGGGGATTTGTCAATACAGAGTGAGGTGTGTTGGTGGTGGAGTTGGCTCACCTGTTTGGTGTTTGTCCACAGTTGGATTTAGGATTGGAGTGAAGAAGATTAGCTAGGGAGCCCCACAGTGTCCTGGGTTGGTTGGGTGGGTGGTGACCCACCCGGGCTCCTGGTAGTAATCAAGGTTAGTTCCTGAGAGTATTAAAGACAGAATTCTTTCGTAAGGTCCTCCTGTGGCCTTAGAGGTTGAAGATTGTGTCTGTTGGAGCATTGTTAAAGTTATCAGGTGGTATGGAGTCATGGTGTTCTTTCCTGGAGAAAAGGCTGTTACTGGTGGTCATGGTCTCGTGAGTCCCGTTGAATGGGTGTGTGGGGAGGCAGAGTGTCTCTGGTCGGGTGTGAGCTGGAAGCCCTGTGTCTGATTAGAACCGTGATTAGAGGGCTGCCCCCGTCACCAGTACACCACGAGCGGCCGGGAACAAGAAGCTGTTGTATACTAATTACAGCACAAGCACCATTTGAGTAGAAACTAAAACCAAGCTACCAGTGCTCCAATATTGTCGCATGTTGATTAAGACTGTCCACTCTCCATGTGAAACCCTTCCTGAACTGACTTCTGAACCCTGCCACCATCCACAGCAGAAAACCGGGTCCTGGTGACGGTGCACCAGTGGAAATGTGCGCTCCACCCTAAGTGGCATGGCCCATTCCAGGTTCCCCTAACTATGAACTCAGCGGTCAAGTGCTTTGAAATCCCAACGTGGGCCCAGTCACCCCCCCAGTTGATGACCTCAACTCTGGGGTGACCAATCTTCCTCAGTTTGGCTTCAGTTCCAGTGCAACCACTGACTCCCCCACAAGTGACGTCACCAGTCATTTGCTATTGTCAGACTCATCCAGTGTTGTTGAAACAGAACAGCCAGTACCTGAAGGCGAGGACGCTGCCCTCGATCAGACGATATGCCCATGTGCTAAACCAGGATCTGCAACTTCTGAACCTCTTCCACACAGTGAGGCCTTTTGCAGGAGTTGCTGCTAAGGTTCCTTCGTCAGGCAGTCGAAGTTCCAGAAGAAATGACCCCGATTCAGACCTCAATGTTGGCATACCATCATCAGTATCCGACCCCTCTGGACATCCCAAGGCAACCTTCAAAAGGTATGCTTTGTGATACCGTGGAAGAGCTCCTGAGAGTCTATAGCTCTGAACAAAGTGGCAACTGGCCAAGTCATTCACCCCTGGATGTGTCCTTTCAACAACGATGAATCCCACTGAGGTGGCAGTGCACTGGCAGAGAGTAGAGGCCACTAGTGTTGATTCACCAATACCAGCAAGCTATGGTCCCTGCTGGTACCATCTGCTGGTCATTCTCTTTGTTACAATGACCCTCCTATGCATGTGGCACTGGTACCTTGGATACTTGTAGTTTGAACGTTTAGCTGGAACTTTCAAACATGAACTGTGGTCTGAAGACTTCTTTGCCCAGCACCTCATTCCTGGCGGAACATTTGAACTTTGATATGTACTTTGCTGCAGATTTCCAGAGCCTACAAACTTTGAACTGGAAGTTCTGGTCTGGAGATCTTATTTTACTTGTGACTTGCTCCTTACCTGCCTTGATGAACAAAATCAAACTTTGTCTGCAACACACAAATCTTGGTGCTGGTGTTACGACCTGATTCCTGAACTTGGACATTCGAGAATTGGACCTGATGTGCATTATGCCTGGTTATATTTCTGTTATCATTGTTATTGTTAGTTCATTGCTATATTATTGTTTCACTGCAACCGATGCTTTCCGCACCATCTTTCAAGAACATGACGGTCCCTCTGCTCATCCCTGGGTTCACAGTGAAAAAACGTACCTGCACCTCTCCTGGCAGTAGGCCTGCATTTGCAATCCTTCCGATTGCTTGCTCTGTACCCATTTGCACACAACTCATCCTCCATGTTCCCTATCACACCCATCCCTTTTCAGTGGGGGGATTTCTATTTGGATATAAAATTGTTTACAGAGTCCCAAGAGCCTGTAGGGATGCTCATTCCCACTTGAGCTTTACTGGTCCTCTGAATTTTCCCACCCCAGACCAAGTTCGCACTAAGCCAGCAGCACTCCAACTTTCCTCCCCAGCAATTGGTCTTGTATGCTACACCAACCCAGGTACTCTGTTCAGGGGAACTAGCAAATGTCTTCATTATCTGTCCACCAATTCTAGTGTAGTAATCAATAATACTACATTTGCCTTTGATCAGAATTCTTCATTTTCCGAGGCTGTGTGTGCTATACATTCCAGAACCTATTCAATCTGTGGGGACAAAGCTTATCCCTGGTTACCCATTAATTGGGACAGGGAGTTGTTACTTGGGGTATGTTCTGCCCCCAGTGCGCCATACTCCCACCTTTCCAGTACATCCCCATTTCAGAAGAAGTACTGCCTGGGAAAACTTTGTTGCGGGGGTGGGATATCTGATACCAGCGACTGGGATCAAGATAAATAGAGGCCATCTGACACAACTGTCACGATTATTGGAGGATATTGCAAATGCCACTGCAGCTCCGTTTACTCTATTATCCCAAGAACAACTAGCCATCTGAACCATGGTGCTTTAGGATCGTATGGCTCTGGGCATTTTCCTGGCCTCACAAGGAGCCATTTGTGCAATCTTGTAAAGTGAATACTCTACTTACATACCTAGTAACTCATGCAATATTGCTGACATCGTCATCCACATCTGTCACACTGTAAGCCTCCTTCACACCAGTCCTGAGGCTTCCTGGAACTTTGGGTCTTCAATGAAGGTCTATTGGGACACCGGGTGAACCTATTCGTCAGACTTTACTTACAGCACTAGCCTTAATAATAAGTCTGCCTTGTCTGTCGATGGTTGGTAAGCGTTTCAATTATCGGGTGTGCAACACCTGTTCTAAAGGTTTCTCAAACAGCCCAAATGCTTTACTGAATGCTACTGTAGACAAAATCTGCTATGACATGCCTTGATGTGATGTTTGTTCCCTTAAGGATGTATGGAATGAGACTGGAGTGAAGGTCTCATAGGAGGGGATTATGGAAGAAAGTTTTGATTTGAACATTGTATGTACTCCCCTAGTATACTGTTGCATTATGATATGGAGTAGGCACTGTAAACTCCCATGTTTAAAAAATGTTTCTTCCTAGGCAAGGTTTATCTTTATGGGGCAGGTGGGTCCTAGGCTCTAAGTAGCGTAGTGGGTTGTGCAAAGGGTTTTGAACCCAATTGTGTCTTCAACAGACAACCAGTGGAGAGCTTTTAAAGCAATGTTGATATGATTTCTGAGTTTATGTTCCAGAGTAAGTTTTGCTGCTTTATTCTAAATTAGTTGTATTTGGTGGATGGTTCTTTTGTGAGATCAAGATAGAGACATTTGCAATCATCCAAATGGTTTGGGACCATATTTTCTGTTGCCTCCTTTATGAGACATGTTCAGGAAAAAACAGGAATATTTTCTGTATGTCTAGTGAAAGTGATGTTTCTTCATATGGTATGGAGCGACCATCACCTGATACTATTCTACATCACACTCCAAACCCGCCTACTGGCCGGAGAGGAAATGCACCATGCTAGCAAGAAAAGAAACCAGAAAAATTTAGACTAGAGTCCTTAACACACTTACTAGACTCAAACTTACTTTCTCAACCTCCCTACCTCGGCTTTGCGCCCTTTGCAACTCATCCAGAACAGAACTGCAAGACTTATCCTTGGCCTCAAGCACAGGGACTGCATCTCTCTGGCACTGAAATCCCTCCACTGGCTCCCCGTGGCTGCAAGGATCAAGTATAATACCCTCTGCATTGTCCACAAGCCTTTCTGGGGCCTAGGACCTACCTACCTGGAATGATGCCTGCCTAAACACTGTCCCTCCCGAGCCCTCCGTTCATCTACCTCCAACCTTCTGCGAGTGAGCCGGTTCTCCAAGCAGAGATTTGGAGAAAGATATTTATCCTCAGCAGGGGCCACCCTCTGGAATATCCTCCTTGCCACCCTCCATTTTGAGCCTGATCTCCTTAAGTTCCGGAAACTCTTTAAAACATTCCTCTTCTCCTCTTCCGTCTCTCTCCCGCTACCCTGCTAACCTCTGAATATGCTCTATCCCCCTCTCCCTCCTTTTCCACACAGCTTGCTGACTGGCCTCTGGGTGTACCTCATAGTCTCACAGGTCCCTGGCACCCTTGCCAGTATTCTCACATTTGACTCTGGGCCTGCACTGCCTCATCATTACTGCACTTGTTCTATAACCCATGAGAGTGGCATCTCTCAGCACTTACCCCAGTTTCTGACTGACTGGGCGAACTTGGACTCCCCCCACCGCTTTTGTCATCCCCCCTCTCCTGTACCATCTGTGCATTTGCACGATTTCAATGTACCATGCCTTGAAGATCGTCTATCTTCCCTGTCTCCCCTCCTTGCATGGTGGCGCCTCAATGCACTTAGAAAAACTACAGAATCGTCTACAGACCTATTTGCTGTTATCTACACTGTTAATTATATTATATGCACATACTCTGCCTTGTATCATTCAGAAATTCAAGGGCTCTGAATGACTGTTATTTTTCCCCTCCCTCCTTGAGTGCTTTGAATATTGCCTTGGGTATAGGCGCTTTACAAATAAACATTACCACACCCATACCAACCCTGCTTAGCACAACAGAGTCAATGGCAAAAAAAACAGATGCAGCGGAAAACACACTCAACAGGTGGATTACTGAAGCCCTAGACCACCTGGCACCAATAAAACCTTTAAATAACGCAAAGACACAACTGAAAATGGAAAAAACATGCAGAGAAAAGTACAACAAACAAACAGGACAAATTAAAATGCCAAAGACAGCTCAGACTATACAATCAACAGTACTCAAAGCAAAAAATAAATACCATGCCACAAGAATTGAATCGGCAAACAACCCTTCAGAATCATAAAGGAGATTTAAATAAAACTCATCCTGATGTCATCCAGACACAAGCACCATGTGACAGCATCACCAACCTCTTAAGATCAAAAATAGAAACAATCCAACAGATCATCAACTACAGCAAAACTCACCTGCCTAGAACCAATCACAGAAGAATCCTTCACCACACTGATCAAGGACTCCAACCTTACAGTATCCCCAAGAGAGCCCGTCCCCTGTCCCAGACATCTTCAAAGAAATCCTCAAACACAGAACCCCAGTGTCAAAGTTCCAGAACCTGATGAACCTATCACTCAAAATAAGAATCGTACCAACCTCCTTCAAATCAGCATACATAAAATCATTGGTAAAAAAGGAATCAGAAAGTGCAGAAGATCCAAGCAAGTACAGTCCGAAATCCAACTTGCCCTACTCAGCGAAGATCCTAGAGAACCATGTGTACAGGATCCTATTTATGTCAAAACAAATGGAATAATCGACCGGTCACAAGTTGGCTTCAGACTGATGAGAGGAACAGAATTACCACTCCTATCGATATGGGACAACCTGAAAATAAATGCAGGCAACAATGCCCAATCAGCCCTCATACTATTGGACATATCTGCAGTTTTCTACACAATTAAACACTAATAAAAAGTCTGAGAGAATGAAGCATACATGAATTTGCACTAAAGAGGCTCACCTCATTCCTCACAAACCAGACTGATAGAACCCACTTACCACTGTTCATCTCAAACACCAAAAATATCTCCTGCAGAGTTCCACGGGAATCCAGCCTCTCTGCCCTCCTTTTCAACATTGACATGTGTCCCCTGAAGAAAATCATTCGAACCCAGACTACCCGCCTACAACTACGCAGACGACACACAACTGATTGTTAAGACGACCACGATCCAGGAACAAATTAACCACCTCAACAAATTCCCCAGAGACATCTACAACTGGATGAGAACGAACAACCCCAAACTGAAACCTGCAAACACTGAACTAATGGTCTCTTAACCACAGAAAACAATGCAACCAACCCACAACTGGACTGGACGGCATCGGAACACAACCAGAGACTTCCAACGTAGTCAATGACCTAGGAATACTTATAGACAACAGACTATCCATTGAACTGCAAGTAAATACAAACCAAAAAATGCTTCTCCATCCAAAAACTACTCAGAGAATTACTACCATACCTCTACTTTCCTCACAGAACCCTTACAATCATATTCCTGATACTTACAAGAATAAACTATGCAAACATCCGCTACCATTGAATTCTCGAAAGACTCACCAAGAAAATCCAAACGGTGCAAAAGACTGCAGCCAGGATTCTACTAAGACTAAACAGAAGAGACCACATCACTCCAGCTCTGCAAAGCCTACACTGGCTACCAGAAAAAAAAAATATATATTCAAAGCAAAGCACTCTGCATGGTCCACAAAGCCTTACACAGACAAGGAGCTGAATTCCTCCAGGATTAGCCACTACCTGCCAAGAAGGGATCTAATATCAAGTGCTGATCTACAAATAGAGACAGAACAGTATGAAAAAAGGAAATTTGGTGGAACAGCATTCTCACCTCTAATTGCTAACCTTTGGAACATCATGCCCAAAGAAATTAGAACCGCAGAAGGCGAAGCCGGCCCTCTCCATCCAAGGCCCTCGAAGACAAGGCTGGTGCCTGTTCTCAGCCTGTTCACTGCCGACAGACCCCCTGGACCTCCAGACTTACCTGTTAAGGTAACATTGCGCCTGCAACATCAACGTTCCGCTGAGCCCACAACCCATCTGCCTCTCACATATCACACCGGAACGTTATCTCTACTGACATTTGCTCTAGTGCATCTTCATCCTGCCTCTAACCTAAAGATTTAATACTCTCCTAACCTATTGGCAGGCTCGTTTTTTGTCCAGCAGCCCCTCTGCGCTCAGGCACACTAGCTTCGCCACTCTATGCGGTCCACCTAGCCCCACAGCAACCTGAGGCTGTGATATCTCTGCCCCTCTGCATTAGGGCTTGAGCAACAACATTGCGCCACACTGCACGCTCCTTGTAAACTCCTGGGATAATCAATGCTCGCTACTTAACTGTGTCACCTCAGTGCTCACTGCCTTATTCTGCATTTACTGTGCCACCTTTTGTCTCTATTCATGACCTCGGACCCTGTGCCCTGATGCACCCCACTCAATGTGTGAGCTCAGTACATGTTTGCCCCGTACTGTGATCTCGAATTTAGGCGCCCTGATGCGCCCTTTTCAGTACATGTGTGCCCCCCATTGTGACTTTGTACTCAGGTGCCTTGATGTACTCCAGTCAATGTGTGACCTCAGTGCATGTGAGCTGTGTTGTGCCCTATGGTCGCCTCCAGACCACACTTGAATTGTGTTGTGCCCTATGGTCGCCTCCAGACCACACTTGAATTGTGTTGTGCCCTATGGTCGCCTCCAGACCACATTTGAATTGCGTTGTGCCCTCTGGTCACTTCCCGACCACATTTGAATTGTGTTGTGCTCTATGGTCGCTTCCTGTCCACATTTGAATTGTGTTGTGCCCTATGGTCGCCTCCAGACCACACTTGAATTGTGTTGTGCCCTATGGTCACTTCCTGACCACTTTTGAATTGTGTTGTGCTCTATGGTCGCCTCCAGACCACATTTGAATTGCGTTGTGCCCTATGGTCACTTCCTGACCACATTTGAATTGTGTTGTGCCCTATGGTCGCTTCCTGTCCACATTTGAATTGTATTGTACCTACCTTATGTCACCAATGCCCCTTATTCGCCAATCCTCTGCACGTCACCCCAGCCCTAGCATGCTACTCTGCCTTACCGCGATCATGTTTCCATTTTGTGTAGTGCAAAGCAACATACTCTGCACTGGCAATAGTTACATAGCCCACAAAAATGGTCTAGCCAGACTTGCCTGCCCAAGACATTACCCTATCATCTGCCCCACACACTATTCCTGCCTACCACACTGGCCTTCCTCCCGGTATCACAATCCACCTATCCTACCTATCGCCACGCACACTCTTCGGATGTACCAGCCAATAAGTACTCAGTTATCTCCAAGCGGAACCCTACCGACACAAGAGCATCATGCTCTACCCTTAACTAAAGCACCTCCATAACCGCTGACCTGTCTCTCGAACCACTACCTTCATCCCTACCGATCAGAACATTAGACTTGGTGCCAGAACCCACCACAGAACTAGCAAACGCCCAGCTAAACTACCCAATAAGACTAACAATCACACTGTAACACCTATCAATTCCACCACTCCTATTCCAAAAGGAGCTCTTCTAAATGTTAGATCACTAGTCGCCCATTTCATAGAAGTCGCCGACATTATTCTAACTAACAACCTGGACTTCCTCGCTGTAACCGAAACCTGGTTGCATGATGCTGCAGGACCATCTCTCACCCTAGCTATACCTGATAACTACACCATCCTCAGAGCAGATAGACCTAACGCTCGAGGAGGTGATGAAGCTATCATCTTTAAGTCCTCGCTTGATATTAGACTAGCCTCCTCTCCTCCACTTAAATCATGTGAGCATCTCACAGTCAAATTACAAACTTCCCCTAAGAGCACTATCACGCTGCATCTAATTTACAAACCCCCGGGCCCACCTGGCTCATTTGAGGAAGACATCACCTCACTAGTTGCCGAAAGTTCCAAACCGTCAGCACAAATGATTATACTTGGAGACTTCAATCTTGGGTTTAATGACCCTCTCGACACCCCAGCCATTGCCCTGGCCACGGCATTAGAGGAGCATGGCCTCCAACAACTCTGCTCCAAATCCACCCACTCGAAGGGCAGAATCCTTGACTGGGTAACCGCCCTTAACTGCAACATTACCATGAAAGATCCAGTACAGCTCATCTGGACTGATCACCACTTCTTCCCATTTGACATTAATACTAGCAATTTAGTGCATAAAAGGCCTGTTATTGCACCAGCCTGTCCAACTAGGAAAAAGAGTAACATCACAGGGGAAGCCTTAATACCCTTGGTGACCCCTACTCTGAATGCACCACCAGCTACAACTGAATTGTACCAACTGGTCAACGTCTATAATGATTCCATGGCCAAAGCCATCGACATCATTGCCCCACTAAAAATGCGCAAAGGGAAACCAAAAGCGCACCTGAATACATGGTACACCCCGGAGCTCAAACTTCCCCGTCAACAAAAAAGTAAACTCGAAGCACTATGGAAATCAGTGCCTTCAGTAAATAACAGAATTAATCTCACCAATATCTCCACTCTCTACAAAAATGAGATTACACGCGCAAAGAAAGAATCTCTTAACTCCAGGATCTCTCAGGCAAGCTCTAGCACAAAGGAGCTCTTTAACATCCTAAAGGAATTAGAAAACCCCATTCCTCCCACTGATTCTTGCATTAAGGATAAACCATGGTGCACAGGGATTCAGAATGCTCTTGCTAACAACATTTCAGGGCTCCAAACCAAAATTGACAACAAACGACAACAACTCCCTCATGGTCCTACTTCCAGTTCCACCCTCCTCCACCTACCGCCACTAGCTCAGGCTTTACTTTCAAAAAGGTATCCATACCTGAGGTACAAAAAATTATAGCATCTTTGAAACCCTCGAATTGCAAGGGGGACAGTTGCCCCGCACAGATCATAAAAGATGCAGCCAGGGATCTCTCCCCCTTCATTACCAAATTAATAAACCTGTTATTCTGCAATAACTCGGTCCCTAGTAATCTGAAACAATCCTGAGTCCTACCACTACTAAAAAAACAACCCTCGACCCAGATATACCCACAAATTATAGACCCATTACCACTGTCCCATTCTTACACAAAATCCTTGACAGAGTGGCCTATCTACAAATCCAGGATTACCTCGAGACAAACCATTTATTAGGAACTCGCCAATCTGGCTTTCGACCACAACACGGGACAGAAACAGCCTTTGTTGATCTCAAGTGCCAGATAGACGAACTCAAAGATAAAGGTAAGGCTGCCATCCTTCTTCTCCTCGACCTCTCCGCTGCCTTTGACCTGGTTGACCACAAAATCCTGTGCAACCATTTGTCATCGGCAGCACACTTCTCCCACTCTGCGGTCACATGGATCCAATCCTTCCTGGACAATAGGACCATGCGGGTCTTCTCACCCCTAGCAGCGGCCGACCCTATCCCCATTACTTGCGGTGTCCCACAAGGATCTTGTGTCTCACCTACTTTTTGTAATATATTTACAAAGCCCCTATTCGACAAGTTGGACCATCTGGGTGTCACCTACACCAATTACGCAGATGACAACCAGATACTCCTGACCCTATCCGGTAATTATAACTCAGACGCCAACTGGATCAATGAAGTCTTCTCCATCATTCAGGTATTGATGGCCACACATGGCCTTTGTCTGAATGATGACAAGACCGAACTGCTCCTTGTCAGCTCACCTAACACCATCCGGAAACTACACCAGCTTCACCATTGATGGCAACACCATCTCCATCGCCAAAAGTGTAAAAACCCTTGGTTTCTACCTAGACACAAATACCAACCTAGCCAAACAAATGAATATGACTGCCTCAGCCACTGCCTACACTGGTAAACTAATTAGGGCCTGCAGACCGCTGATTTCCCCTAACAACTGCCTCACTTTAGCCAGAGCACTCATTCAATCCAAACTGGATTACTGTAATAGCCTTTATGTAGGCGCCAACAAAACGGTAATCAATAAATTTCAAGTTCTACAAAATAACACACTCCGTGCCACCCTAAATATTCCCAGAAGAGAACATATCTCGGCTACAAGAATCTCATGCAAATGGCTCTCCATCCCACAAAAAATAGACCTAAAAACCATATGCCTCACCTACAAAGCTCTTAACCACCTAGCTCCGCCCTATCTCACTAACAAATTTACATTAAGACAGTATACCAGAACCACTAGATCCTCTAATACATTACAACTGACTGTGCCCAAATACTCCCTCAAAAGAGCTGGTGGATCCAGCTTCCCAGCTCTCACCTCACAACTATGGAACACCATTCCACTGGATATCAAATCCACACCCACCTTCCAACCTTTCAGAACTAAGGTCATCACTTGGTTACTCAACAAATAACCAACCATGTATGTATGCATACCTAATGTACGAATGTATCCTTTATTATGTCTGCCTATCATTATCTATGCACTAACTGCTTTCTTGTCAACTATACATATGCCTCACTACTGTACTATTGTTCCCTACCTTTGCCTGTAACTTGATGTTTAAAGCGCACATATACCCATGGGTCAGGAGCGCTATACAAATAAATAAACAAACAAACAAACAAACATCATGAAACGACTCAAAACCTGGTTATTCAAAAGACAATGGCAACCGCAAAGGAACATCGGCCGCAATAACATCACGGACAAAAACAAACATACAAAGGAACATGGTCATAGATTACAACAGCAATACCACAAAGGACCAACACACTGTTCCACCTGCCCCCACCCCTAGCCCACCGCATCCCGAGCAATGCCCAACAACTATAGTGACCAACGTTGAGTTAGCCACCCAAGCAACAGACAGTTTAAGGATAACACCCACACACAATTATATAATGAGGAAACTCAGACAGGCATACCTAAGCATCAGCCAAACTGGCCCACCCATACAACTTGGGCCACCAAAGCAAGCACCACCTTATCTATCTATTATAACCCCAGCCACCCATTCAGCAGCCGACCGGACTACAGATCCCCACCCAACGGCAACGACCAACCTGGATGAGTAACCAGGACTTCACTAGGTACAAATGTCCATCTGCCACCATACCCTCAGGGAAGTAAGCCTCCTGACCTGGAGAGGAGGCAAGATGGGCCAATGATCTAAAACCAAGAACTTTGGTAGATACCACTGAGTGACAACAAAAGACTCACACCAGAGGCATTGGCAAACTGACCGACTTACTAACCCACTTCCCCCCATTTCTGCTCCTCCAACATAACCAACGCCACTATACATGACTAGGGGCTAGCCGCACTACACATAAAACACAAAGGATCAATCTACCAACTCTCTGAGATTCTGAAACAACACTAGAGGGAACTCCCCGAAATATAGTCCATAAATCAATCAATCACTACACAAATACACACCAACACAATAGTTATACACCTAACAGCCATCAATGACTCTGGACCCTTATGGATACAACTAACCAGTGTGCATGACCACAACCCCACCCTAACATCACAGGACACACAAACAACACAAACACAAACCAGAGGCACTGAGTCATAGCAATATGGTCACAACACACAGGGCCTCCCAAACCAACTCCCACTTGCAAGACAACGCTCACAGGTGCCGGTTACTCCTGGTTCCGAACCTATCCTACCCAACTAAGAGACCCAACCCTCCTCTCTTGCAGAGCCATGTGAGTGCCTGGAGACTGCCCTTGGGTGGTATCAGTGAATGGTATAAATCATCATTACATAAGGTCCTGCATTTTTTGTGTGAAGGAGAGGGAACCAGCAAAGATAACACCTAGATCATTTCCAGAGGAAACCAGGGTATGGGAGGGGGCTGGGATCATTGATAAGGGGAAAAGGCAGCTGAAGAGGGATAGTAAAGCCGATAGGATAACGTCAGGCTTAGATGCATTCATTCATAACCTGCTATTTGCCATCCATTCCTGTAGGATTGGGTGATAGGAAGAGACCTGGTTTTGAGCTTGTTAAAAACCCTACTGCCTGTAGGCAATATGTAAGTTGAAAGCTGAATGCTAGTGGCTTCATGCAAGCATTATACAGCCATGGTAATGGAGCCGACTCTTGTAGCACTTCACAACGGCTGACAGAGATCTTAGAGAGGAAATGGCCTGATTTTTCCTGACATTCTCTATTTGCAATTGCAATCCACTTTAAGGTAGATGCCTGGAGAAGTTTCCAGCTGTTTGACGTGAGAAGCGTGCACATCAGCAATGATCTAGGAGGATAGGAATGGTTGGAGTGTTATTCTCCCGAGGATTGAAGGAGTTCTTCTCTCATGTACAATTGAGAGGATTCTGTACCTCTTTAACACTGAAACTTGGTTGATGATCATGAAGCAAGTATTTGCTACATTCGAGTAGTTATTGCAAGGCCAGTTTCTCAACAAGCATGCCAATTAAGGGAGTGTTGGTGGTTGGGTGGGGGTCATCTTTAAGTTGTTTGTGGAGGAGGGATATATACAGGAGTTTTTGAAGAGATGAGGAAAGCTAGAGGTTGCGTACAAAGAATCATCCTTTCCTTGTTCAGCCTGGAGTTAAAGAAGTGGAGTTAAAGAAACATACATTTGTTTCGTCATCTCCAGTGGTTCTTATCCTATTCAGCGTTATGACTTTCGTATCATGTTATTTAGACTGTGTTTCCAATATTGACGACTGATGAGGCCTCATTTCGAGTCTGGCGGTAACCCTGCCAGTGCTTCAGTGACGGGTCTGCCTACTGTGGCCGCTGTACCCGGCAGGGTCAGACCTGTCGGGCATGGCGGGTCCGGCAGGCAGACCTGTAATGTGCCGGTCCGGAACCCTTGTTTCCAGACCGGCAGGGTCAGAATGAGCCTCATAGACTTTAATGTTGGTCGTGTTTTTGGATGCATCTTAACACACATTCATGAAACTGCTGTTGCCAAACACCATCCAATAAAGTTCTTTCCCTTATAATTGGAAAGGAGGAAACGTCCCCCGTTTACGTTGACAACCTATCATTACAGTAAGCTTTCGCTATGTAGTCAACTGAAAGTACATGTTTCTGTTTACCTGAACTGGTGAATGCTACTCCCAGAAGATTTCAATATTATAATGTAGGCAAATATTTTCATCCGTTTGTTAAACTAAAGTACTCATTAATGCCAGAGATGTTTTGATAGTCTGCACGCACTCCACTGCAGAGGTGTCTCAAGTTGATCATTTTCACATGCAACATGCGCAATACATTTTCCTTGTCAAAGTTCATTCCCTAAATGTACCAGCGACGGTGAATCATTTTGCACAGTGTCTTTTCTCAGTGTCGTATATTGTTTGGAAGGGATTTTGACAAACAAATCATACTTTGCGCATTCAACCATTCAGTTTGCATGCATCCAACTGTTCCATATACGTTTCTGATCTATCCAATCATTGTCTCAACAGGTAAGTATACCTTTATATCATGTGATAATACATTGCAATGTATTGAGTATACTATTTTGTATTTCATATGTGAACGATTAAATAAATAAAATATCAAAGATGGCTAATCAGTGTGGTATGACGTGTACCTTCTCTTGGGCAGTATTAAGTACCTCACTTCACTGCTTCCAAATTATGCTAATGTGTGAAAGTTGAATTCAGAACTGTTCCCAGCAGCATTTAGAAGTGTACGAGGGTGTGAACTAGACGATGATAATGACTGAACGAATGTGTGGAGCGGACGAATATGAGGAACGGACGAAGATGTACAACAGACGATGCTTAATATGCTTTGGAATGAAGGAAACACTTGAAAACATACATCATTACCACACCCCACGCTTACTCTCCCTCTTACACCACCACTCATCTAGAACACAGAGATACTATGACACCATTCGGTATAACTGTTCTCATATCCACATCTCCCTCTTACTCCACATCACTCTAAGTAATCATTGCTGGATTCACACCCCCCAGCCAGGCGTTCTCCTCAGGCCTAACGCAGCCACACTCGTTCTGGGTAAAACCGACCAGAGCAAACACATACTCCTGACCTCTCAACCACCACACCTACAACTAAGAAGCAGCTACCACTCGATTTCCGCACCAGCTGCACACATACCTAGTGCGCACACGCACTTTTGGACTCCCTCTACTCTCTATACTGACCTGAACTTCGGTTCCCGAGGGCGTTCAACCTACCAGCGCCTTCAGACCATACCAATGGTATATAAGGCGCTATATAAATGCAAAATAACAATAACAATAACTAATGTGGACTGTGAAATCTGGTTAAATGTAACCATAAAATTCACCCTCTTTTGAGGATGGATGACATTCCACATTGTAGCTGATGTTTCCGGTACATTTTCAATATGGTAGACGCCGATTTCTGCCCAATTGAACCAGTGCATGGGTCTGGAATCTTTGGCTCTCTAGATGTTTTGGCCTATGCTTCCCATCTGCCCTAGCCAGCATAGTCTATGGTGAGGGATCATGGGAGATGTAGTCCAAGACATCTGGAGAGCCACTGTTTTAAAACCCTTGTCCTAGTGATAATTGAAGTAGTGCACAGTGGCCAGTTGTGACACATCACCTGCCTCGCCTGTCTGTTGGGCTACTTAGGCAAAGGCAGCTTGTTACGGGGGATGCCCCCCACATCACACACACAATCTCTTTCTATCTGACGTGTAGCTGAGCAGCAAAGTTGACACACAGACACCAAAAACATTATAAATAGAAGTCTTTCTGTATAGAATTCTCTGGGTGCTATGGACATTCCGATGGTGTTTATAGTCAGTTACCATATATTCCTGTACTATTTGAAAAGTAAGTTGCAGAAACATTGTGGTTAATAGTGTTCAGAATATTTGAAAGTTCATTAAACTTGTGCTGTCAATTAGTTTAACTTTGACTGGACTGTTCAACTAATTAAGGTGCCTCATATTATGCCCCCTGAGTGCCAACTGGGCGCATTGCACCGGAGCCACCTTCATGCAGTCCTGGATTTATTTTCAATGAGCCGTACGTTTAATCGCTTCCATGTCATTTCATCGCAGCTCGTTGCTTGGAGAAGCGACTGACCCTGAGGGAGTTGGAAGTGGATGAGCGAAGAGCTCGAGCAAGAATATATTTAGGGAGAGAGAGTTTAAGGTATTGAGGCCCCAGGCCCCAGAAGGCCTTGTGGACGCTGCAGAGGGTTTTGAACTTAATCCTCGCAGCCACTGGAAGACATGAATGGATGAAGCGGTTAGTCAGTAGTTAAATTCCACTAGCGGAAGATGAATGGAGACAGAGCGATCATACGTTGGCAAGAGGTCTTTCCCAAAATCCAGGCAAAGTGACTTCTAGTCCTTAAATCTCTAGGCTGATAAAAAAAAATGGCCTAAAAACAGGTTTCCAAACATTACAAAACTATTTTTCGAACATACCTTACCACACAATGTTTCAATCAATGGTGTCCAAACGGGACTGCCAGATTCCCAATCATTAGGAAGTATGATGGCGGGAGGGGCGACTTGTTCTTTGAGTGTCCGGAGTGACATCTTTCGGGAATGCAGTCACCCTAAATTTGCCAACTGCTTTATGCTGGTTTGTGGACTTGGATGGCAGTGTCGTGATATTTGGATGAGATATTGGGCGGTTCCACTAGGAGGATCCCCTAATCATCTCAGCAAAAGTCATTGCTCGACTTTTAATAGGTAGAGACTGTAAGAGTAGCGCATCGGCCTAGATGTCAGGAATGGTTCTATTGGAACAGAAGATGTGTATTAGCTCTAAGTGACGATGATATGGCATGGAACAGATTTTCCAATTTTCTCTCGAAGCCTGGGATTGGGGTTGGTATTTCGTAATGTCCTTTTTGTGTGAAAATGTTTTGCTTATAGGTAATACTGTACATATTACTGTGCCATATTTTGCTTCAATAGTTGTCTTTGTATCACTGCTGCCTTTCCCAATAGAGAATGTATTAAAGCAACAGGATTTCCTTCCGCACTAGTAGTCCCAACAATAATGCAATGCAATACCTCCCTTGATTGGTAGTTAGGATCTGAGTTTTACTTATTAATCTATTGTAGAGTATGCAAATCCTCAGCCTTGGGCTAATATTATTCATTAGTACCTGGAGAGGAGATGTGGCAGCGTCCCAGCCAATGAGGAGGCTTGGAACCTGGACCTTACCAGACGGTGAAAGACCCAGCTCTGAACCTCCCTCGCCAGTAATCAGGTAAGTGTGCTTCCTGCGTCCCCTGTGCCCCCATTCCCCCATCCCACATTTCCTCATATTTAAGCCCCCCCAGCCCCTCCCCACTTACCTTGTGCTACGTTGTCCCTTGCTGGCGCCGGGAACAGTAATGTTCCTGGCGCATCTCCGCCTCACAAATGACCACCATGATAAGGGAGAAGGGACTATGTGCAGTCCCTTCTCCCCTATCCCAGGCAGGCATTTTATTTGTTTACTTTTTTCAAAAGCACTTTTTAATGGCCACCATGGAAAGAGAGAAGTGACTACATGTAGTCCCCCAAACCCCTTCCCCCGATCCATGGTGGCCATTTTCTTTGCTTTTTTTTCTCTAGTTGGGAAAGGGTATACATGCCGTTTCTCAACTCGTGAAAAATACTATTATTACCCTGGAACAATATGCTGGGGTACTAATAGCAACAGAACCCTCAGAGGGATGCCATTACCTGTCGGGTAATGTCCCAGGCTTACTTTAAAGTCCTTGCATTGCTGGGGCTTGAAACTGACGCCCCAGGTCATTACCAGACCGGTAATGCCCCCCTCCTCGGGTTTTATTGCTAAATTGGGTTATTATATACTGCTCTGTATATTCTGTCTATTATGCATGGGCTGCAGGGGCTGAGCGATGTATGACGATGACAAGATTTATCCTCGGCCCACCCCATGCAAATATAATCCCCCCCGCTTTCATTTTAAAATGACGCTGTAGCGGTAGAAAGACAAACACAGCCTCATGCCAGTGTCATTCGGAGCAATGTTTTGGAGGGGAAACAACAGAGCTCCCCCCTCCTCCGGCTTGTGTGTAGGTGTCCCCTAGGGAATCATTATAACTTTGAAGGAGGAGTCGAAGAGGGGTCTTCCCTTGTTAAGTTCGCCTGCCCTCCCTGGACAGATTGCCACCATGTTCGTACTCCTGTTGCATGGAGCGCCTCTGCCAAAGGCAATGGTGCTCTGTGGATAGGAAAAAGCCACGATTTCTCCTGGAGCCGATTGATCCTGCTCGAGCAGGAAGATTGTTTCAATTTGAAGGCATTCTTCGGATTGCCTTCCAGGGATGCTTTAGTGCACATTAAATACGGAGCTCCTGAATTAGCCTCCCACGGCTGCAGTCGGTTGAAACATCTGGTGGCCACATTGGTTGCTGTTGCCTCAATTGTGTCTCGACAAGTTCTGCGTAACGCAAAGGCTCTCACTCTTACGTACGAAAGTGGTTGAAAATGTGCGATTTTGGCAGACTAACATGCATTCCTCAATGCTTTGGATTGAACATTGTTTTAAGGTTGTGTTGCATTGGTTTTCATCCCAAGAACCCATGTTTGGACTTATGTTTTAGAGGAAAGTATGTAGAAAAAACTAAGCCTGGTGCAGAAAATGTGATTAGGGCATACATAAGGAGGTGTGATGTGATTTTTAAGACACCAGAGGGCGTTGCCTGGGAGACATGAATAGAATATTATTTGCAGAGTCTTCTCCTTGAGATTTAGTGACTGACACTAAGGGAGACCATGTGCAGAATGGATCTGAACTCCAGGGTGCTGAATAAAGACAATCCTCCTAATTGGCCCATTTCTTTCTCTTGCCTCCTCCAGTTATTTGCGGCCAAAGTGAAGAGTGAGGAGCCAAGAGAAACTAGGCCCCAACGTATTGTACCAGAGGGATGCGCGACCAGCAAAGAGAGTGTTGCGCGATGACTCAGACTTAAAGGTGCAGGTCCATGGAGCTGTGTTCCATGAAGCGCAAACATCCATGTGGAATCTTTTGCCTCTCTCCTTCATTCTTCACAGCTGCAAATGAAGGTATGGAAGCATGCACCGGACAGGAGGCTTTAGTCCCTGTTGTTATATGGGGAGGAAGGATAGCTCAGGGGCAACACATTTGTCTAGGCAGCTTAACACAGGTTCGAATCCCGATCTTGCGCTTAGAATCCACTTGCTGGTATTAAGCGCATTATAAATGTACAATAAAATAAATAATTGACCAGACTGATGTGCCATTGCCTGTGATTGCACATCGTACTGCACATAATATTAATCTGTATTGCACTTTCCACTAGAGACACTTTCTATGCATGGTTGCACTTTACATACGATTAAAGGCAGCCTGTACATGAAAGCTTACGCATCAAATTGTATGTAATGTTGCCAATTTGGTTTTTAGTATGTTTAATGTGATTCTAAAGTGATATATTTCTCTCTTTTTTAGTTAAAATTGCTATAATATATATGATTAATACAAATATGTGATATGTTCATGGTTGTCATAGAGTTGTATCTAGAGTAATTTCTTGGAGGAGATGTCCCCAGAACAATTTATTTCATTTAAGCATTATTTGTACGAAATTAAACATATGAGACCAATTGGCTCCGATTACAAAGATTGTTTCTATGATTGATTTTGACATTCACAATGCCGCGTTTCCCCCTTTGCATGGGCTGCAGCTGCAAAGGTATAGTTAGCATTGCAAATGTCACTGACAGCACAGGCAGCAGAATCGGTGGACTGCTAACTGTACCTGTGAAGTGGGTTGCAGCTCAAAGCAAATCAGCACCCAGGGCGGTGGAACAGCCAATCACGTTTCTTGCAGTGCCATCTTCTCCCAACCTCCCCTAGCCTTTATTTCTCAGTTCCGCCTACCACACTTACCTCTTTTCTTCACTGACTCTCCGCTTCCCCAGCCACGCTGCTGCTATTCCTCTGTGACCGCCATGGAAATGGAAGAAAGGTTCCGCATGGAGGCCCGCCTTCCACATCCATGGTGGCCATCTTGCCACAGTATTTTCATTTAATGAACGAGATGCTGTGCATGTCCCGTTCATTGAATAAAAAAATCTTCCCGCTAGGTTTCTGGATTGGACTCTTGAGCTGCTAATAGCCGTAAGACCCGATCAGGCAATACCGCTATATTGGAAGCCTTCCTCTGCTAGCCGCTTATACTTTGCTAATGTTGAACGTATGATATGATATGGGATCGAACATGTGTTGCTCCGTGCTGTTTTGTTTCCAAGGCGAGCACGTTGCCCCTGGGATATCCTCCCAAGACAAACGGACTGGCCATTCAATAACCATTTGATTCTTTGCGGCTCCAAAAGTTTTTGCAAACTATGGATGATCTCTACTGAATTTGAAGGAAAAAGCAAACAGATGGTCACAGACCCCTTTTTGCGGCTCACAAGAGTTTGCAAAGTGAAGACTGTATTCTGAAATAATAATAGTGAGTTGCAACCTCCCCTTTCTTCATTTTAAATTCTCCTTCTGCGTTCCCAAAACATGTGCTTTGGCCCTATGATTTTGCAAGCCCAAAACCAGCCCAAACGAACATAACCCTACGTGTAAAACGACAAGTGCTCAAGTGGCATAGCTCTCAACCTTTTTTGTCAGCAAGGCGGGTCAAAACACCCGATTTTCTTTTTGGCGGGTGAGAGGCCCATAGAAGTGAATGGGCGTATGAGGGACTTGGTGGGTGATTCATTTTCTTTCAAGGCGGGTGACACCCGCCAAAAGCGGGTGAGTTGAGAGCTATGAAGTGGTGTGAGGCTTCTCGATCTTTCGCTCGAGAGGGGAAAAGTATACTGGTGCCCAATGTACCGGTTCCTGTAAGAAGTTGAAATTATATATATTAATTAAAGATAAATATAGAACATTTGGTTCTGAACAAGTGGCGAGTTTTGCAGCGAAACGCGTCAACGTCCCTACGCGATTTTGTTACACTATGGGAGTGCCTGATTTTAATGGCCTATAATTTGTGTTGCTGTGTTGTTTTTTTTAACACTAATAAAGGAAAGTTTTTTCCAGAAAGATACGATATCCGGATGTTTTTGCCAACAACTATGGACAGTGCCACTCACCCTGCCTGGTGATCTTCAGAGTTTAACAAGTATATATATTGAAATAATATATTTTAAGAAATAATTGTATTTAAAAAGAGAGCTATACAGAATATAATATATGTTCACACAAGGATACATTGGGCCTGATTCACAACAGCGTTTTATAATGGCGCAATGGATATCACTCTGTGAATCAGGTCCATAATCTTTAAGGTGTGATATATGTTGAATTAAAAAACATACATTTAAAGGTCTACTGTATTTAGCGCGTTATGCACAATTTGTGCGTGATTCAAGTCCTGCAATAAATAGATTTATTTATAATATGGCTTGGACCGGCTTGTTTGTCGAGGTACGCCCTCCAACGGCACTTGATGGTAGTCGAGGGGAGTGGCACGTTGGCCTAGAGGAAAATGCAACCGTTCAAAAAGAGTCCTGAGGGCATCAGCGAGGCAGCAACAGCACAACCGCCTTTGCTCCTGAGCAGGATTCAAAACACTCCAGAGTCGTTTCTTAACTTCAAGGAACCGCACCTCTGCCCAAGTGGTGTCAAGGGGTGCTCACCTCAGATTCTGTGCCTTACACCACAGCGCGGCTCGGAGGCTGGAGGTTGGCCACACAGTTGGTTGACATCGAAGGATCCCACCGACCAGCACTGTGGTTGATGGCAGCAAACATCTGGCTGATTGGAGACACGTGCTCAGTCTGGGAGGCGCCCATATTATAGCATAGACAGTGCTCGTGGGGTTCAGAGTATTTGCAGGCTTCTGTATTCTTGAATTGGCCCCCCAACTCCTCAATGCGTGGGCCATATGAGGGAACTAATCTATGGCCAAGTAGGTAAGTAAACACCAAACTGGAACGCTTCAACATTTGTTTTTTGGCTGTCTTCAGTTTCTGGGCATGGGGGGGGGGGGGTTCAGCAGAAACTGCAGTGGAGATTCCTATAAATTAGTCTAGCGCTACACTTATATCTTTCCTTAAGTGTTGCAGACTGTCAGAGGGGCTTGCGGGTAGAGACGTTTCCACAAAGCCGAAGAGAGAAAATGATATAAGAAGCAGGAGTACAAGGAGTCCTGCAGACAAGGATAGGCAACAAAGGCAGTGAAAGGAAAGGGGCAGGGAGTACAAGTAAAACAAACACGTTAGGTTTCCTCTTGGGGTGTACGCGGGAGGGGGAAGAGTTTCCCACAGAACCAGGGAAACTCTAGCCTTCTGAGCTGGTTACTATTTCAGGGTCCCACTCTGAATGCTCATGGAATGGAGCAGCAGCAGTGGGGTGTCTGGACATTTCGTTGAAAAAAAAGGTAGACAGGACAAATGGTTGCATTTTTTTTAATTTATATATATATTTTTTAGGTTTTCGTTTAGGGAAAAATACGTTTTTTTTAGAAAAAAAGGGGGTTGGGGGGGACCCCCCAAAAAAAAAAAGAATTCGACCATTTGGTTTTCGACTATTTTTTTTCAACCAAATGTCTGGTAACCCAGCAGTGGGTGTCTGTGTCTGGACCCTACGGCATGAACAAGAAAGCCGTACTCGCAAGACTGAAGCTTGTATTGGTCCTGCAGGAACTGAACAATGACTGCCTCCTGAAACAGGAACCAGTACACCGTCAACAATGGCACAAGGTACAATATTGAAACGCGACAAAGGAAAGGAGGCAGAGATAGCCTGCTGGAAACCCAACAGCCAAACTCTGAACAAAGGAAATACATAAGGCACAAGTGAAGACAAGAACTGTAACAGAACTATCCAGGGAAAAAGGAAGTCAAAATGAGCAAGGTTCGGGACAGAGAACCAGAAGAAACACAAGAACACTAGCATTTAAGTGCAGGGGTAAGGGGACTAAAAACTGCAGACTGGCAACAAGGAACACTAACTCTGGACTGAAATAACAAGGGTAGGACTGTAGAGAGAAAACAAGGACACTGTAGCTCTGAAGTAGGATAACAAGGGCAGGACTGAAGACTGATAGCAAGGAAACTGTAGCTCTGAAGTGGGCTAACAAGGGCAGGACTGAAGACTGATAACACGGGCAATGGGCACAGAACAAGTAACTGCAGGTAGGGAACATGATAATTAGTGTTGGAGAGCAATGGGCTGTAGACAGGGAACATAGGACTGCAAGCAGGGGAGTACGGCTGCAGTATAGGAAGCACAGAGGTGCAGGGCAAAGGGCAAGGGCATGAAGGCAGAGTAGCAGGGCTGCACGGCAGGGAGCACAGGGCTCTGGAACAGGAGCAGGTTCTGGAAACAGGACACAGCAGAAATCCAAGGATCAAGGCAACAAAGGGCTGGAAGCAAGCTCAATGCAAGAGACCTGAGCTCCTGTAGGCAGCTGCTTAAATACTAACCTGCCCTGTGCTGAAGCAGGCTAATTAGCAGCACCTGGAGTAGCACACCTGAAGGTAATTGGTGTCCTCCATCTCTGGTCCTGGGAAAGTGAAAGCCACACTGATCTCTAAGGCTTCTGGGGATTGTAGTTCTAAGACTGCTGCATAGGAATAGCCGGGTAATGGGAACTGCCACAAGGTGCATTATGGGACACGTAGTTTGTGAAATCAAATAAGAACGTTCCAAAGCCTTGCAAATGGAAAGTAAAGACAAAAATATGAATCGGTATTATCCAGGGAGTATTATGGAGATGAATGAGTCCCAAATAGTCCACGATGGGTGCCAATTGGTGTGCCAGTGGCACAGTTGTGACACAGACTCAGATTACACATACACCCCATAGTGTCCTCAATTGAGGGACATACTTGGATCTAGAGGACTCTAAAACAACGAGTACCTTTCGACCCCTAGTCGCTTCTATGTGAACGACTGTCTATTTTATTTATTTGTATTTTTTATAAATAAATTAATCGAGACACACCACCTTCTCAGAGCTGGCTGGCCCGTGTTCAGAGTAGGGACAGTGAACCACTAGTGATCAATGAATAGTGGCAAGACACCTCCTCACAGCTGGTTGGACAGTGCTCAGGGTATTGACAGTGAACCACTAGAGATCAATGAATAGTGGCAAGACACCACCTCACAGCTGGTTGAACAGTGCTCAGGGTATTGACAGTGAACCCCTAGTGATCAATGAATAGTGGCAAGACACCACCTCACAGCTGGTTGGACAGTGCTCAGGGTATTGACATTGAACCACTAGTGATCAATGAATAGTGACAAGACACCTCCCTCCTCACAGCTGGTTGGACAGTGCTAAGGGTATTGACAGTGAAACACTAGTGATCAATGAATAGTGGCAAGACACCACTTCACAGCTGGTTGGACAGTGCTCAGGGTATTGACATTGAACCACTAGTGATCAATGAATAGTGGCAAGACACCTCCCTCCTCACAGCTGGCTGGACAGTGCTCAGGGTATTGACAGTGAACCACTCGTGATCAATGAATAGTGGCAAGACACCAAGTCCTGATTGCATGTAAAGCTCCTTAAAGGAGGCCTGGCATTGCAGGGAAAAGAGTGCTAGAATTAGGATCATGGTGGAAAAGATAAAACACATTGGATTTTAAATACCACCTATTTTGAAAGTACCAACAAATTGTGTGTTGGCATCTTTTGGTTAATGTATGGTTTAGGGTACAGATACAATACTGCAGAGGCTGAATATGGACTATTCACAGCATGCAGAAAATATTGATTTATCTGCAGCGTTTTACACCCTGGAGCCTTCTATATTATTATCTAGGCTAAAAGAAATTCCTAATATGTCTGAAAATGGCCTTCGATGGCTGGCCTCGTTCCTAACTGACCGTTCGTCCAGTGTCAGGATTAACCAATTTGAGTCTGCATTGCGGAGTTGCATAGGGGGTGTGCCTTTCCCCTTTACCTTTTGATGTGTATCTTAAACCACTTCTTTACAGGCTTCAGGACAGTAACATCACCTTCCAAAACTATGCCGACGATACTCAGCTTATCTTCTGTATACCTCCTCTTTATTCGGATAAAGTGTATGCCAAGATAAATAGCACCTCGCATATCATAGAAAATTGGAAGGATCAAAACTGGCTTAGTCCCAAGATAGGCAAAACCGAATTCCTTAATACCTGTCTCTCCAAGAAATCAAAAATTACTGACGAACAACTGAAGCTCGATATCGTTAATATTGAATTTTCACCAGTTGTGAAAAGCGTAGGAGTTTACTTCGACCAACACCTCTCCATGGGTCACCATGCTAATAAACGAGTTAGCGAGACCAACTAATATGCCATGATTTTAAGACAAATCAGACCATACATCTCATGATATTATGCAGCCTGCATCCCTCACACTTTCATACATTCTCTCCTGGACTATCTCAACTCTCTACTTCTGTGGGGCTCCAAAATATGTTTAAACACAATATAAAGTATCCAAGATATGGCAGCATACCTAGCAGTTGGCCTCCCTCCCAAGAAGCACATTTCCCCTAATTTGAAACATCGCCACTGGTTGGCAGTTGCAGCAAGGATTTGGTTCAAATCATTACCTTTAGTCTTTAAGGCCCTTCAGAATATCAGCCCAAGATAGCTGTCGAGTACATTTTGTTGGTATTATCCCTCACGCAACCTACGATCATCCTATGCATCCTTGCTGGTAGGACAATGTTTCAGGTGGTCAGGAGCTAAGGGGAGATCATTCCAAGATCTTGTGGCCAAGCTCTGGAGCACCTTCCTGCCAGATCTGTAGGGCATTAGTAACCTTCTGACCATTGGAAAGAAACTGAAAACAATCCAGTTCAGCTAATTTACCACGTTAACTCTTCGTACCTGCACACTTGGTATGGAACTTTGAAGCCTCGGCCGTAAGCGCTACAGAACTACATACAGTCCTAGTCAATATCCTGTGCAACCCCAACAAAAAATGAGCACGGATTTTAATAACTGGAGTTATTCAGAATACCACATGGTTTTCCCATACCAGAGCGATAATAATGAGTCCCTGGGTGGCATAAACCAAAACTAACAAAGGAGCAATGAGTGCATGAGGACTCATTCCCTTACATTTAGCTGCCATTGCACGGTTTCTGTCACTGTTGCTGATACATGTCGGCCAATGAGAGAAAGCAAGCAGCAACACACCCTAAGATAGTCCATTAGGTGGGACCGTTGAGATGGATGAATCACAGCCCCTGCCCTTGTGGTGTGTGGGGGATGGGCTGAAAAGGCTGAAATGTGAAATGGAAGCCAGAGGATGCCACCCGCTGAGCCGCCATTGGTAGGGAAAGCTGTCTGTCATGGTTCAGCCTGCGGCAGTCAGCAAGGGATGTGTCTCCCACTGCTGGCTAATGGCCCCGGTATCAAGGAGTTACAATTAAAATGGTGGCCATAAATGTAGGAAGCATGATATGGGTCACTGCAAAAGCTACTGCAATGTCACAAGAGAGATGTTCTCCGATGCATCTTGGCATAATGTAGCCAATTGGCACCGCCAACCTTCAAAATGGCCAAAGAACATTTTTAATCCCCCCAGCTTTAAAAAAAGAGAATTCCTGCAGCCTTCAATATGCAGATAAGAAAGAGGTCTGAAAAGGGTGGCTCTCCAGCTATGATGGACTACAACTCCCATTAGCCTGAGTCACAGTAGTTAATGGTGAGCAATCATGGGATTCATAGTACAAAACATCTGGAGAGCCAAAGGGTGCACTCCTGAGATAGGACAATTGAACTGCCACTGTGTTTTGAAAGGGTTCTCTATTTTGTGTTCAGTATTGGAATATAAGTTAAGTGCGCTCATCTCAACCTATTACAGTGCAAGGGCCAAACATTGCCACTTAAAGTCCGTCACAAAAGTCCTCTAGCATGGAAAAACATGGAGCACAACGCTCCAATCCAGTCTGAAACCCTGAGCAAACTGTATGCATGAATCATGGGGCAGCAATGGTAATGGTAATGTTTATTTATAAAGCGCCTATACACAAGGCAAGTGGTTCAAAGCACTCAATGCAGAAACGTTGCACTGGTGCAAGTTCAATTAACGTCGCGGCAAAGGTTGCCAGAGTGCAAACAACATATCCTTTCAATGTCTTTTTGAGCCCGGGCAATGTATGCGCCACTACTAAACTTATCCTTTGCCATGGCGTAAAATGCACTGAAAAAAATAAGTTCTTTCCGTCACTAGGGCAGTGTTTGCCCTAGTGCTACTTGCACCGGTGCAATGTTTCTGCAACATGACCTCGAGTCTTTATATTGTGTTAATGCCTGCTCGGGAGGCCCAGTTCAATGAGCGGATGGTGCCATGCCCAGAAAGCCTCAGTAGAAGCCAAAGCCACTTTATGCATGGCACCACAATTCTAAAAGGGCAGACAGTTGTTACAAACAGTTTTTCCAAGGTGGAAAACACAGTAAGGTAACATGGTGTTCAGTCAATGCATAGTTTGGATAAACCTGTCCCCAGGCCTCACAACCGTGGCTTTTATAAAAGACCAAGGGTCCAACCTGGAATGGCATTCCTTACACGCCCCTCTTCCTTCCTCACAGTACTTAGAAGGGAGGTGTGGCACCCCGGAGCCAGGTACCCTTTTAATATTGTTATTTTCAAGCCTCAACTACATGGCCTTGGGGAGCATATGGCCTCTTCACTTCCCATCATGGTCCTGTGTTTTTTTTGCCTTATAAACAGGGATGCTGGGAGCCTGCTGTGCAGGTTCTCTTGCACCATATTTTCCTCCTGGTGGGCTGTGCAGCAATGGAGTATGGTTCACTGTTGAGCTGGGATTTTGCAAGGTTTGGAAAAGATCCGGGGCTATGCTAATGTCAGTACTGTCAGGGCTCGGGGCTAGCTAGCCTTTTGGTTGTAGTACCGGAACTTCTATCCGGGGCTACAACCAAAAGACCCGGGGCTGCAGCCCCCTCAGCCCCTCCTTAGCACCGCCTCTGCCGTTGAGTGTGCCTCAGATCTTCTGCCGGGGCTTAAGATCTGTAGATGCATGTCTAGTGGTAGGTTGGATGCCCTCCCGTCGTTTGTGTATACTGAGGTCCTACTAGAGGCGGGATCTCAGATTCTGCCATGGGGAGTTGCTGACCCTGGGTGCTTGCGACAATGGAGCGTGTGGCCGCAATCCCCCAATGTTACCTGGGGAGCTGCTGGGTGAGGCTCTCAGGGTGAATGATGTTGCGTTGCCCGTATGCGAGATGAGTAGAAGGCTGAGGGGAGGAACGTGGCTGCTTTTGGAAGAAGGTGGGGGCAACACAAGGTGCAGGCATGAAGCAGCGCTTACCTTTCTTCTGGAACAAGATGGTACAAGACATGTAACAGCTTTAGAGTGGTGTATGTCCTTATTGGCTTGGTGTCTCCTAACTGAGAAGACATGACTACTAAGACATGCGTTTAAAAACGGGAAAAGGACCATTGGTATGACTTGCACCAGTCACTGTTTCCCTTTACCACCACATGCATGCCAGAGGCCCGTATCAAGCTCATGCTTGAATCCATGATTTCCCGGAAGTAATATGGATGTTATGTCCGGCCATTGGCTGAGCGAGGGAAGTGGAGGTATGGTAGGTTGAAGGAAGGCCCATAGCCCCAAAGCAGGGGTCAATGGAGCAATGCAAAGTGCAGTGGGGAGATGTCCACTCCCCTTCCTTGTGGCAGCCACCTTGGCACCGAACACCACCATAGTCGCTTTACTATCGCTGGTTTCAGCCATGTTAACCATCAATATCCGTTCTCCCTTTTTGCTGCTATCCGGAGTGTATAAAGTCATGGCTGGGCCTTGAGACTGGTGCACTGATGAGTCATTAAAGGGACATTGGACGCATGCTATGAGAATGGATAAGGTGTCTTTGTGGCATCGCTACAGAGCATTCTAAAAAAAACAGTGAAAGTAAAAGCAGTTACAGGATGTTCTCTTGTTCTGCCATTTTACATAGAAAGAAACTGTAGAAATTCACATTCTAGACCAGTGGTCTTCAAACTTTTTTGACATGGGCCCCCCTGAGCAATTTTTAGGCAGGCCTGGCCCCCCAAAAAATGTCAAATGGACAGTATGTATTGCGCGCTGTCACTGCACCCTACTTCCAGCATAGTCCCTGGGCTCCCCCACCTGCTTCCATCACAGTCGCCGGGTTCCGTCATCCCACTCCTACACAGTCCCTGGACTCTACCCACCCTGCTCCCACCACTATCCCATGGTTCCCGCCCATCCTGCTCCCACCGCAGTCCATGGGCTCCCCCCATCCTGTTCCCAACACAGTCTGAGAGCCAGTGGCGGCTGGTGGATTTTTTAAGTGGAGGGGCATAACTATTTCCCCCAAAAATGACATAGCGACCGATTTTTTTAAATAATGGGTTAAAACTTTGCATTGCAGAGCATACTTTAAAAACAAAACGGTACATAGCCAAACAGTTTGCAATTGGTGCTGGGGGACCAGGGGGCAGGCATGACATTTTTTATTGGACATCTGTGATAGATGTCCAGTAAAAAAATACCATCCCTGTCCCCTGGGCTTCACAGCGCCTCAGAAGGAGAGCTGATTTTGGCAGGTGGGTAGGGGGATTGTGCAACAAAGGCATTTAGGCAGGTTTAAAATGCCTTTGTTGTACAACCCTCCTTCCCCCCTCTATCCACCACTTGAACACAAGCATACACGCATCCATACACATGTATAAATAAAATAAAAATGAACATAAACGTACCTTCTGCATTGGCCTGCGTGTGGGTGCTGAAACGCCCTGCCCCAGGCTGCTCTGTCCGTATGTGCGAGGAGGTGCAGGAGCTCCCCCTCGCACATACAGACATGCAGTGCTACAGTCGGCATTTTCAATGAGCTATGCAATGCTGGCGAAGCAAAACGCCCCAGCACTTGCATGGCTCAGTGAGCATGTGTGGCTGGGGAACTACACTGAACTGTCAAAGGGAAATAGTGTTTCCCTTTGACAGTTCAGCCAGCCCAGAAGCACTCCCTCAGTTGGAAAAAGCAACTGAGGGAGTGCTCGTTGTTTCACTGGGCTGGCTCCTTAGCGCCTCCATAATGGGTGAGGGGGCCACTGGGTGGGCACCCGTCACCATTATGGACAAGCCGCCAGGCTCGGACTGGCCTATAGGGCAATAGGGCAATAGGGCAATGCCTGTACCAAAAAATGCAAAATGCTAGTGTGGGCCAGTCAAAATGGGCCTCTTTTTTGGCCAATTTGGGCCAGTTTGATGATTTTGACCATTGTTGCTGAATAAATATTCTTTATATATGACAATTTACTTACATTTTAACACAAAGCACCCCCTTGGGTTCTATGCAAACAGTCTGAGACTAAAGGAATGAATATCCATTTACAACTGCGGGCCACTTTTTCATTGGTACCTGAGACAGTTTCATGCTTCAGCCCAACCATATGAGCTCATTTCTTCCAATCTAAAAAACTTTTCCTGCTGGGCTCTCACGGCCACCCAGGGATGCGGCCGTGGCCCCACAGTTTGAATACCGCTGTTCTAGATGGATACAGGTTTGCAATCAGGATGCTGGAGCTTTCTGTCCACCGATGCCAGGGGAGGGGATTTGGATTTAAAATGCACATTCCAGGTCCACAATATCATTGACATTTTGCTCAGGAATAATATATCATAGCACGCTGCCCTCATCAATTTATGAGGGTCTGATTATTAGTATTAGTAGGTGTTTTTCCCGTACAGTGGCAGCATGGAAGAAGAGAAACCTGCAACAACAAATAAAATCAGACTTCTCAATAGTGATACCTACCTCCTTGGACATATTTCCTTCGTCACTGTCAGGCGAGTATTATCGTATGCTTGACACATTGGTCCTAACCACGAGATGCCCGTGACAGTACCTTCTTTTCTTATTTATGTATTTATTTATTTATATTTTTATTTATTTATTTATTTATTTGTTTGTATACAGTAGGAACAATGCTGTGTTGATCACAAAAGAACATACAATAGGTAGGAAATCAGCTTTGACGGGAAGCCGTAAGCTTCTTACAATGGGGTGAGTTTGAGGGATATTCTGAGCAGGTTGCTGAGGGAAGTAAATGGAACAGTCACCGGGGACAATACAGAAGTGGACATACATAGATCATGGACAATCAACATTGGACATTTTTAAGTGCAGGTAGGTGGTATGGTCAGCTGTGCTGGGTATATGACCATGATGGGTGAATTGCTAGAGTGGAGGCAGAGAAGTGAGGGACAGAGACAAGTGAGAGGCAAGGGGAAAATGTTAGATAGCAAGCAGACGAGAGGTAAGTTAGGAGGGTAACTGGGAGGCCAGGAGGTAGGCTTTTAGTTTGGTTTTGAACAAATCTGTGTGGATTGTTTCTTGGATGTCTGGGGCAAGAGAATTCCATGCAAGTGGAGCAAGAAGAGAGAAAGAGCAGAAGCGAGAGGAAGCAAAGGGAGGGCGAGTAGCCACAAGGCTAGTCGAGGAGACAGAGCGAATATTAGGAGAAGGCTTGTAGAGATGGATAGATGAGGATAGATACACTGGTGCCTTACAGTGGATAGATTTGTAAACCTGGAGGACACATTTAAATATTTAAATCTGCCCCTGTTTTTCATCGCCAGCCATACAGCCTGTTGATGGTACCAGGAAGTAGGTGCAAAGTGAGGGAGTTCAAAGAGAACCCTGATAGCGAAGTTAATGATCTTGTCGGGAGGACAGAAAGCATAGTTGGGGAGACCAAAGAGGGTCCTGGCACAGTAGTTCAGTTTAGAGAAGACAAGAGTGGTTAAGAGATGCTTGGCGGTGTTGAAAGTGCCTAATGTTCCTAATATTTAGGGGTTGAGGTGAGCAGCTGTTCCAGTTTCGGAGATGAAAGTAGACAAGGTGTTAGAAGGGGCATAGACGATGCCAAGGTTTCTAGCTGAAGAACAGTAGGGAAGAGTGTCAGTTGGGAAATGGATAGGCAGAGGAAGAGATGAGCGAGAGCATTTGGCAGGGAATAAGAGTACCTCTGTTTTGGTAGAGTTTAACATCAGAGAGTGCAAAGCAAGCCAATATTTAATGGCAGAGAGACAGCTGGAAATGTTGATAGAGAGATAGGTGTTGTCCGCGAAAGGTTGGTGCGAGAACCCAAAGGAGGAGATTAGTGCTACAAGAGCAGAGGTGTAGAGTGTAAAGAGGAGCGGACTCCAGTCAGAGCCTTGTGGAACATAAAAAGTTAGTTGAGTGAGTTGAGAGGTGTTGTTGCCCCAGGAGGCTGAGAATTGGTGAGGGGCAAGGTGGGATTCAATGCAGAAAAGGGCTCAATCGTGAATCCTAGGAAGAAAGAGAGTATTAAGGAGATAAGATGATATGATATGATAGGTTATTTATAACGTGCTTAATACCCAGAAGTTTCTATGCGCGGACCCGGGGATCCAACCTGTGTTACTCTGAGTTGTCTTGCTTCCAAGGCGAGCGCGTTGCCGCTGAGCTATCCTCCCATGATCTGAGTAATTGACAGTGTCATAGGCAGCAGACAGGTCAAGGAGAATTAGGATCGAGGATAGGTTGGAGTGCTTAGCAGAGGCAATGAAGTTGGACACATTCATGAGAGCAGTTTCTGTTGAGTGACAGGGGAGGAAATCTGCTTGCAGGGTGTCTTGAAGGTCTTGGATGTCTACGAAATTGCTAAAACAGTTGATCACAACCCTTTTGAGCACTTTAGAGTAGTGCAGAAGGAGAGACATAGTGAGAAAGTTAGCCGTTAGGTTCAGTTGAGCCCCTTGTTTTTTAGGAGAGGAGTGGCTGTTTTGAAAACAGAGGGAAAGCAAGGTGAGTCGAATGACAGGTTGAAGAGTACAGCAAGGTGAGAGGCCACTAAAGGGGAAATATGCTTGACTAGATGAGAAGCAAGGTGGGGCCCACGAAGGGTTAGTCTTCGGTAGATATAGCACTTCATCAGTATTAGTCTGATTAAAGTGGGAGATAGAGTCAGGAGATGGTGGTAGAGTAGGCAGAGTGTAAAATGTAAGAGGAGGGAGTGTGATGAAGGTCAGGAGAGACTCTCTAATTTTGGGGAAAATATTTGCCACAAAGCATTCATCTAGGTCATAAGCAATGAGAGTTGAGTTGATAGTCATAGACTTAGGAGGAGTGAGGAGTGAGTGGCTGGCGAGGATAGTTGGAGTGAAAGTCACTCAGGCTCAGGTAGAATTCCCTTTTTGCTCTATCAAGAGTGGACTTTAGAGAGTTCAGGGCAGAGAGGTAGAGTTGCAGGTCCTCATGCGAGTGGGTATGCCTTCTGAAAAACCAGGGGGTGTTTCACGACCTAGTACCCGGGATCCCTTACTCAGGAGGTCAGGGAAAGGACATAATTTAAGGTGCTACCCTTTGGGTTACACAGTGCACCAGAGACTATCCAAAGACTAATGGATGGGATTTTGCAGCCCTATTCTGAGTATTTATAGCCCAACATGGGAAGACCATCTTAATCATCTCTGTACCAATATGAGAGCCCTACGAAAAGCCGGGCAGACAGCCAACATAAAAGCCTGTGGGGTATGGGCACAGGAATTTGTCGGATCTCTCCCCTCTCCTCCAGGAAGTCGCTTGGGCCACGCCCCCCACCCTTCAACAGTCCCAGACTCCCCCCGCATGGCAAAGCCCATGGGGAAAGGGTGCAAGAGTTTGTCGGATCTCTCCCCACTCCTCCAGGAAGTAGCTTGGGCCACACCCCCCACCCTTCAACAGTCCCAGCCTCCCCCCGCAGGTTGAAGCCCACGGGACAAAGGGTGTGGGAGTTTGGCATTCCGAACAGAGTTCGGCGGACCGAGGATGAGACTTTCCTGTTGGCCTGGTTCATGCCCAACAATGAAGGCTGCGCCGGGGAAAGCTGATTTACAGGGCTTACAGGTGAGAAGCTCCGTCAAATGCAGCACGACTGAGGATCTTAATGCACCTGACCCACCATGCAACAGCACGATCAAGGGGGAGGATCAATCAGCCCACAAACGCAAGATACAGACATTAAAGCGCAGGTTGGTGCGGGCCCAGACGCTTGTTTTTGAAAAAAACACTTCCAGGGTTCTACGAAAATCACGGGGGGAAGCTTTTCCCTTGATCAAGGAAATTAACCAATTCCGGGGAATGGATCCCGTGAAGCATACATTCTCTGGAAGAAAAAACCGTGGACATAACTTGCTTAGTGTCCGAGGTTGAAATAGAGCACTTTCCTGATCCAGGGACTCTGGACTCGGACTGCATTAGTAACTGCATTACCATCCCAAATTCGAATTCAAATTTAATTCTGGGGGAGAGGGAGTCACCCAGGAATGCCAGATTGTTTGAACTAAAAGACCAATCGACCCCCAAGAATAAAGACATTCTGAATCTACCTGTTGGCCCCCATCATGGCCCCGGATCTACAGCTTATCCAACCCAAAACTATTATGCTTCTTGCCCCCCATGCTCCTGATACTGTGGAGGTCAAACAGTATCACGCCAAAGACATAGCGCCGAAAATCAGTGGTCAACCTTTTGACCCTGGACAAAGGATGAATCACCTTGAAAATACTCCTTCCCAGGGTCTCTGTCATTTATGTACCCCAATGATACCTGATTCATCTATTCATTCCATTAACCCCCTAGCTTATGATGGATTATGTAAGCCTGGTGCTTGTGACTGTCGAACTCTCTTGTCAGAACTCTGTGAAGTAAAGAGGCTATTACTGGACCTCACCCAGGCTCAGGCAAGATGGGTTGTTTTGCGGGGGCCGTCATGGGGAGAAGGTAGAAAAGATTGTGGCATGGATATTTTGGGGCTCAAGTGCCCAATGGGGGTGCCTGCATTCCCCAAGCCAGTCATTGTTGGAAGCGCCACGAACTTGAGTGGGAAAGGGATGGGAGCAGCCCGTGTAAGTAGAGAATCCATTGGGACTGTTGGAGCCAGGATCAGTAACAACGGGTAAAAAGGCACTAAGAGCCGAACAACTAACAAGCAGTGGAATAAATCAGGTTCTGAGAAGGAAACCACCGACCAACAAGCCACAGGATGGACCTGTCCGTGTGGCACAAAGCAATCCCCCCTTTGTGGCTCGTTCTATGGCACGTAGAATAAATTCTGGGCAGGGACCAAGGAGTGGTAGGGTGTATTCGCATCAAGTCCCCAAAATTCCATGTAAGTAACAAGAGCCCAAGGAAGCGCTGAGAAATAAATGCCTGCACTGGCTGTGCACTGCACGTGGCTGTTTTTTTGTATCTCGGGAGAGTATCTCAAATTGTACCAGGCTCTATCATCAGGGGGGTCGGGGAATGATTACGATTTCATCCGGTTAGATTTCAGGGACCATGGTACAGCCGGTGGGGACCTGGCCATTAACTTGAAAAGCGCCCCATTGACCAATAGTTCCATACAAATCAGCCCCCATTGTGACCACAAAATAGACTTTCTGACTGCAGCAAGACCCCATAATTCTGTGCTATCGGGGGCAGCTGTGTTGCCATTGGGGAAACAGCCTTAGTGTAGTTGTAATACAACATGGTCACAAGAAGTGTATAAGTCTGATGGAACGTGACCACTGCTGGGACTGTAATTGGAACTGGGGATTCTGAGCCAAATGCAACTGTGGTTTCCCTTTGTTGGGAGGCAGTAATGATTATATTTATTTTGTAACTTATTTGTTACAACTCTCGACTGCTTTTGTTTAAGTTGTTTTGCATTTCAAGCACTTTCATTGTCATATGGCTGAATACATTTATTGATTGATTGATTGATTGATTGATTGATAAAAAATGTATATTAGCTCAATCAGTTGTAAAATATCTAGAATCTTTTGTAGGAAATGTTAGTATACAGCCTCAAAAAGAGAAAGTAAGAGCAGTTCTAAATGCACCAACACCTAAGACCAAACAAACCCAATTTTTGGGTTTAATTGGATACTATTGTAGATTTATCCCTAATTTCTCAGGAGAAATCTCTCGATTGACTGACAAGGTAAAATACGCTGAACCACAAACTTTATACTTCAGACTGACACCTTTCGGACTGGGTTAGGGGTCATATTATCCCAAGAACAAGACGGCTTAGAACACCTTATATTATATGCCAGTTGCGAGCTATTGC
The DNA here is from genome assembly GCF_040938575.1 of Ambystoma mexicanum. Classification (NCBI taxonomy): domain Eukaryota; kingdom Metazoa; phylum Chordata; class Amphibia; order Caudata; family Ambystomatidae; genus Ambystoma; species Ambystoma mexicanum. Next base: position 1,168,129,559 of record NC_090927.1, read on the forward strand.
CCAGATCGAGAAACTACTCAGTGTTAGAGTTAGAAGCATTAGCCATTAAGTGGGCCATCCTTTACCTTAAATATTAACTCCTGGGAAGAACATTTCTGATCATTCCACCCATGTCTGTAAATAATAATGTATACCCATGTGTTCTGCAATTGTTTCTGCACTCACAGCCATACTGTTTTTCAGTGGAACATAGGAAAGGCAAGGCAAAGATCAGAGCAATGTGGATTTCCTTTCACGGTTCCCCTGTGAAACTGATTCGTCCACATCACATAGGGCAAGGCTATGTGACAAACCGGAGGGTTTTTCACAACCTAGTCCCTGGGGATCCCTTACTCAGGTGGCAAGGGAAATGCCATCACTTTTGGATCCCGACCCTGGGGGTTGTCGAAATCGAAATAATATTATACCTCCTATCGCATTGTTTGAATGTATGTTGGCCTACGCCAAGTTGTCTAAAAACATCGTGTAAATAGATTCCGCGGCAAGGTCTTGACCTTAATGTATTGTGTGAATCGCCATCTTGGATTTAGCCGCCATTTTAGGTTCTCTTGTAGTGTGGAAGTCACCCTGAACAACAAAATGGAGGCCGAATGACATTTCGAGTGGGATTCTGGCCGTTGTGACCGCCGCACACATGAATAAGTAATATGCCTGCAGGCCACTTGTTGGGGTCGCGAACTGAGACCTTGTCCTATCCCTGACCTATGTGTAAATGAACAACTGTATCAGCGAAACTGATCGAAATGCATACATTATGGGATTGACCTGGCAACAAACTCTAGGCCTGGTTCTAAGAATGGTTAACCTGCGAGGGGGTTGGCCAGAGCTGGATAAAAAGTATAAAAACCTGAGTATCCCAATGTACGGTCTCCCACACTAACACGGCGAACTACCGTTGATAGTTCGTTCTGTTACTTTGAGGGCCGAATAGCTATCCGTTTGTCAATTGACTTTTGGTAATTGTTGTATCTTTGAATAAAGCGCTTTGTATGTTCTTTGTAACCTGTGTTGGTGTGTTTCCTTTGGGCTTCCCGGCCTCATATCAATTTTAATGTTTTTCCACAGTTGGCGCCCGAATAGGGACCCTCAAGATTGATGCCGGATCATTGAAGGTTGACGCAGACTATCGAACCGGGATCGGACGGTGTGATTCTGTGGGCCCGACCGATTGAGACGCGATACCTCGGCAGCGCTGCACGATCCGATCCTTGGACGATAGTCGTGTGGTCTGACACGGCATCTTGACGAGGGTCCAATTTTGAGGCGGGCAGATTTGCCGAAACCACCAAACACAAGGTAAAATGCGTTAGGTAAGTTCTTTGGTAAACCGTACGGTCCTCCTTAGGTTTGGTCAGGTGCAGTCGTGTCCCGGCTCTTAATTTAACCCTGACAATTTGAATTTGGCATATTGTATCTGCAGACACAATTATTGAACCAGGTAACACCAATTTTTTGTGTAATGCCTGGGAAATTGTCTAGCTGCTTTAGGGCTCTGTTCCGCAGCGATCGACAATCCTTGGAATTTAGCCGCCCGGCACCAAAGGAGGGGTCGCCGGCGTGTACTATGTACTGTAAGTATGGCATTGGAAGTATAGTATTTAATGATATTTGGCACAGACAGACCAGACATGCCTCCGAATTTCAGTGGCCAATCAACAGTAGTTTCGAGATCCCCCGTATTGAATACTTAGAATCGATCTTGTTAAAGAAAAAGGCTAGACCAGCAGCCTTTGATGTGTTACAGAATTGGAAGAAAGAAGCATTACAGCAGCTTAAAAGTAGGGATAAACATGCACGTCGTCATAAAACAAACGCTGAAAAAGCATTATTATATGATAAAGAAAAGCGGTCAGAATCAGTTAAAAATATGGATAGAGCCTTTTCACTCGGGATCCAGAAAATGTACCCCTCTAAAGATTTACATGTTTCTGAAGAATTTATTGAGAAGTTATTAAATGAACACAGGCCCGATGCCTCAGCGCCACCTCCGTATGCTCCTATTTTGGGCCTCTGCCCATTCCTGCTGTTGCTCCTGTTGTTATTCCTGTTCCCCCTATACAACCTATTGTTCCTAGTTCTTTGGTTGTTGTTCCTCCGCCTATCGCACCGCCCCTTCCCCCTGCACCGATAGTTGCATCTTTGTTAAATTTACCTATACCTCCGCTCCCGAGTGGCCCCGTATTGACCGAAGTCGATCCAGGTGCAGGATCAAAGATTGTGACTCGTAGTACTGTTTCTGCAGATAAGAAACAGGAATTGTTTGCATGGGCTAAGCATTGCATGGAGAAAGGTGATCAAGTTAATGTTTTTTCCACATTATCTAATTTGAATAGTTTTCCCGAGAAAAATGTTTTTATCGAAGGACTGGGGACTCATTTGTGTGTGATGTGGGGTAGATTACAAAATTCGGATCCTCCACAAGTGGTGAGAGATCTGAATACTTTGGCACTTTCGAGGGACACGGAGCAGAAAGTATATGGACATGTTGAAAAATTGTTTGAGTTTAGGAAAGACTTAGAAAAATCACGAGATGAGGATGATGAAGACGATAGAATATATGTACAGAAACGGTTCCTTCCGTGCCGTAGATCGGAACCTGGGGAAGTACGAATTTGTACTAAAGATGCGGTTCGATGGATCTCGGATTCATCGATATCGCCAGACGAAGTGTATGACACGTATAGTCAGTATACAGTAGAAATGCAAAGAAAGGTAATTCAGGTGATGGTACAGCACCTGCAAGAGGAATGTGTAAGGAAGAGGGTTAGTTGCCCCATAGAATTATTGGGGATTTGTAAAAGGGCTTTTTCGCCCGACACTTCTACAGCTGCCCTAGCGCTCGACCTGGCTCTATTGCTTAGTAAGCGGCCGGAGGTACCTATATCTCAGTTGCCTATGAGAGGGGTTCCTCCGACCTTTGTCCCAAAAGTTGAGATCCCTGCCAACGCTGGGACTGGTGCCCCCGCTGTGGATATCCCTGCACATTATGTATCACAATTTGTTCACGTCCCGTTTTCACGACAGGAAGTAAACACAATTAGACAATCAGTTCCCGATATTAGGAAAAACCCGACGGGGTTTTACAAAGAAATAGAGTCCGTTTTACAGTCCTCTGTGTTCACCTTGAGTGACATTGACTTGTTATTCCCTGTACTCCTACCCGTAGATGTATGGAAACAGGTTCGGACAATAGATGATGTGCCGGGGCTGGGAGATACGTGGGCAAATATGATTAGAATTGATGGAGAAAGACCAGCTGGCGAGAAACCACCACAGGTAATACTTACCTTACCTGATAGGATTGTTACGAAGCTAAAAACTATAATTCCAGAAAAAAGGATTATTTGGGACAAGCTTACGGCCTGTGTCCAAGGGAAAACTGAAGGCGCCACCAAATTTTTTAATAGATTCGAGCAGGTATTTTCTGACTTCAGTGGACAGGATTTAGGTACAGAGTCGGGGAAAAGGTTGTTCGTGGACAAATTTGTACGTGGATTGTTACCTGACATCCAGTCACAGATTATGTCCTCTGAAAGCGCTTGGCAGGCAAAATCTCAATCTGAGGTTTTGCACATGGCTCAGTATTATGAGAACCGTGTTAATAATGAGAAGGAAAAAATTGAAAAGAGAAAGGGAGATTTGAAAACCAAAGTATTATTACAACAAATTGTTAGAAACCCCAGAGGAGGTACGACACAGACTAGAGGTCAATACGTTTCAAAAGGAAATGCTCCTCTGAGTCCTGTGAATATTAATCAATGTGCTTATTGCCGCCAGGAAGGTCATTGGCGAGCACAGTGCCCTGTCCTTCGCCAGAGGTCAAGCAGTGCGTTTGGGGGTATGGGTAGACGACCTAGGGGCCGCCCTGGAGCAGGGGGGCCTGATAGAGGTCAGCTTTTACAAGATTCTCAGCAACCTTTTTCACGGGAAAATCAGACCTTGAGTACGGACTCGAGGAACATATTTGATCACCCTTCTGCTGCCTACCTTTCTGAAGAGCTTCCTTCTGACGAGGCTCTATTTCATTAGGATTGCCCGAAGCAGGGTTTGGAACCTTCACCTATTCCCGTTAATCAGAAAGGCCCCTACGTTGAATTATTAGTAGGGAATAGGAAACACCAGTTTTTGATTGACACTGGAGCACAGAAGTGCTCCATTGATCATTCTCGGGTTCCAAACATCCCACTGTCAGGGCAAACAAATGTTTCCGTAGGGTTTTCTGGTGTACCAACTGTCTGTTCGGTTTCTGTACCGGTATCCGTTTCTTTGGGTCCCTTTACGGACCATTGTCCCTTTCTTCTCACTTCAAACTGTGGAGAGAATTTGCTGGGGTTGAATTTGTTAAAGAAATTGAACGCAGTAATTCATTGTTCTTCGGATGGAGTACGGCTGACGGTTTCACCACAGCAACTTCCTAATTCTCAATTTCTGATTCGACCTTTACCTCCCGAGTTTAGCATTGTCCCGGAATGTTTGTGGGCGGTGGACGACAATGATGTCGGAGTGTTACAGATTGAGCCCGTTAAAATAGTCCTGAAACATGGGGTGAAACTGCCACACATCCCGCAGTATAAAATATCAGCCAAAGGCGAACGTGCTTTGAAATGCATTGTCTCCGATTTTGTACATAGTGGGGTGATCCAGGAGATTACAGGTAGTTTGTGTAACAGTCCGATCTTGCCCGTATATAAGAAAGGCGACAATGCAATTCCATACCGGTTTATAATTGATCTTCGTGCTATTAACCGAGTGGTCGCCCCACAATTTCCTATTGTATCCGATGTGACGTCGATATTGACAATGATCCCTGCTACGGCTACGCACTTCAGCGTTGTGGATTTAAAAAACGCTTTCTTTAGCATCCCTATACATAAAGAAAGCAGATATCTGTTTGCTTTCAGCTTGGGGGGACGCTCATTTACATTTACAAGGGCACCTCAAGGGTATACTGAAAGTCCCAGTATTTATAGTAGAGCTTTGAAAGAGCAGCTCGACACCCTTGAATTGCCACCTACTTGCACGTTGCTTCAATATGTTGACGATTTGCTTTTGGCTGCAGATTCTGAGAATACCTGTAAAGAAGGCACTATACTGTTGCTTGTTCATCTAGCTTAAAATGGTCACACAGCTTCGCTTAAAAAATTTCAATATTGTTGTCAGGAGGTTGCCTATTTAGGCTACCTCCTGTCAAAGGAGGGGAGAAGAATAAAACACATTTCTGGCATGTCTGTTCCAAATACACAGAAGGAAGTCAGAGCCCTGATAGGTATGGCTTCTTACTGTAGGTTGTGGATCCCAAATTTCGCACTAGTGATAAAACCGATGTTGGCTTTGACGAAGAAGGGCATTTCTCTGCCACTGCCATGGGAATCGGAACATCAACGATCATTTGAGCTTCTCAAAACCGCGATATATTCGGCACCGGTTCTGGGTACTCCAAATTATGACAAGGCCTTTGTGTTGTTTGTGCATGAATGTGGTGGATGTGCTTTGGCTGTGTTAACACAGGAACACGGAGGGAAGAATAGGCCGTGCGGCTACTACTCCTCCGCCCTTGATCCTGTCGCATGCGCTTTGCCAAGATGTTTGCGCGCTGTCGCTGCTGCTGCCGCGTCTGTAAATCAGAGTGAGGGAATGGTCCTAGGCCATTATTTGATTTTGATGGTACCTCACTCTGTTGATATTCTATTGAACAAAACCCAAACGCAACACCTCACCTCAGCACGGTTAACAAGGTATGAACTAATTCTGTTTGCCCCTCACATCCAAATTAAGAGGTGTTGTGTTCTTAATCCGGCTAAACTCTTACCTTTCCCGCAAAACACTGTTTGCGGTGACGAAGAATTTCATGACTGCCTGTATACCACTGAACAAGAAACAAAGGGCAGGATAGATCTCATAGATACTCCTTTGGACAATGCAGAAGGGGAGCTGTTTTGCGATGGCTCCTGCTTCAAACTTTCGAATGGTACATCTACAGCTGCTTATGCAGTTACTACATTGAGCAAAGTTGTCGAAACTAAGAGAATTTCGCATAACTCCGCGCAGGCCGCAGAGATTATAGCGTTGACCCGAGCTTGTGAACTTTCCCAAGGGCATAGAGTCAATATATATACTGATAGTCAGTACGCATTTGGGGTGGCTCACAATTTTGGAAAGCTTTGGTCGGAAAGAGGGTTCCTGACCTCACATGGGACCAAGATTCAGCATGGCCCCTTGATAGTGCAATTACTTTCGGCACTCTCACTCCCTAAACAATTAGCAATCATGAAATGTGCAGCACATCGCAAGGTCATAGATGATGTGGGGAAAGGGAACGCTTTTGCGGATTTGATAGCCAGACAAACGGCCACAGACCTTAGCACGGACATGTATGCCTCGAGGGAAATGAGAGATGCTTGCATAATGGATGAAGGTATTGGGTCTGTACGAGATATTCAAACTGATGCCACAATGGAGGAATCTAAAAAGTGGGCTGAAGGAATGGGGAAGCTGGATGACGAAGGGTGTTGGGTGGATACATCCAAGGGAAATGGTTGCTTCATGATTCTTATGTATTGGCAATGGTTACGATGGCACACGGTCCTACGCATGTGTGTGCCCAGCAGATCACGAGAATGTTAGAACAGGTTTGGGTGAATGACAAGATTCTGGACACTGCAAAGAGGCACGTCCAGAACTGTATGATCTGCCTGCAGCACAATGTGGGTAGGGGACAGTGACTCCGAGGGGAAGTTTTGGGCCCCCTTCTGTCCCCTTTGAGGTCATTCACTTTGATTTTATTGAAATGGAGCGATGTAATAATCTAAAATATGTTCTTGTAATTATTTGTGCCTTCAGTAAATGGGTCGAGGCTTTCCCCGTCAAAGATGCTACCGCCATGACCACTGCAAAGATTATGGTAAAAGAATCCCGAGGATAATCTGGTCGGATAATGGTCCTCACTTTATCGCAGCAGTAATTTTGCAAATATGTGCAGCCCTATGTATTGAGAAACGATTTCATTCAGCTAGGCATCCTCAAAGTGCTGGGTTGGTGGAAAGACACAACGGTATTTTAAAGAATAAACTTGCAAAAACATGTGCTGATACCAAACTAAAATGGCCAGATGCTTTGCCCATTGTGTTATTAGCTATGCGTACCACACCTCAGACTAGAACTGGGCTTTCTCCATTTGAAGTAGTGATGGGGAGACCTGCTAACATTTGGGGTCTCCCGAAACCTAAAGCCCTGAGAGAGGTGGAAAATGTATTGCTTGTAGACTACTGTAACCAGTTAACTTAAAACCTGTATTTCATTTATCACCAGGTATATTCTGCTTTACCTGTACGGTTCATGGGCCCAGGACATGATATACAGCCTGGAAGTTGGGTCCTCGTGAAGGCCTACGAGAGGTCTTCCTGTCTCGCGCCTCGCTGGCGGGGACCCCATCAGGTGTTATTGGTCACCAGGACAGCAGTGCGGGTGGCTGGAAAGAAGAACTGGATTCACGCGACGCACGTCAAGAAACTTCCTCACCCAACGCCGCAGGCTACAGAAGAAGCAGAACCCCTCGCTGATGCTACAGTCTCTGATCTTGGAGTAGCAAACAGCGCTGTGAGTGCGTCGGAGAAGTTCTCTGAGCCTGAGGAGCTTGGGGAACAGTCCATTTCGTCTCCGCACTCTTTTGAAAAATCACTTCCGGAAAACACTGTTTCGAGCTCTGCGACTTCCGTCGCCACCGACACGTCGCTTCCCTCAGGAAGTGACGATACTTTGCTTCCGGACCAGACAATTTTGGGTACCATCAGGTACAACCTTCGACCAAGGAAATAGAACTACGGCACGAGTTTCGTGCATCTGGAAAAAGGAAGTAATTGGAAGATTGTCTTGTTATGTGAAAGTTTTGTTAAACAAAAGGGATTCTGCTGGCTAGGTTTGGGAAGGACTAAGAAATCACGCGACCGTAGTGTCGCCAGCAACGAACATTGGGGCCGTCGATTGAGAAACTACGATGCCTGCCACCTTCACCGCTGCTCCCCGCACTGGACTTGTAAATAAGGGGGTGACCAAATCGAACAATGAACAATGTGCCTGGGCCCCGAAAATGTACTGTTGTGTGTTGATAATGATTATTGTTATTTTTGCAACTGCTGATGTAGGACTTTGGTATTTTGAAGAAATCTATCCTTTGAAACCGACCGAGATTGTACCAACTGTTTTGACTCCCTCTGTACACCTTCACACTCTGTCCCCTAGAGACTCCCAACATAGACAAAAGTATCATAATAACACTTTGATGATAGTAATGAATGCTACTCATGCCATTTTTAATAAGAGTAATTGTTGGATTTGTACTCATTTACCGCAACATGGGAACAAGGGACTGGGATGGTATATACATCCTCTACCTTTAACGACTGCTTGCTATGCCTCTCTTAGAGAACTATTCTTTGGCCGATGGAATGATAGCATCTCAGGGAACTTTGATGGAACTAATTTAAATGATTTCGAGAAATGTGAATTGACTCCCCTGGGATGCTCGCTTTTCGCAAATAGAAGTAAACCTAACGTCGCTTCTATTAGGCCGTCTGACAAACTATCTCTTCCTTTTCAAACTCTGATTTCCTTTAAAATGGCTCCGATAGGCAATAAGGACGCTGTACCTCCTTCTTATTCTATAAATCACAGTCCTGACTCAGTCCCCTTCTGTGTACAGAGAAATGGCACTAGGCCAATGGGAGATTTTGAAGCTTGTAAAAACGTTGTAAATTTGACTGGGGAAAACAGGCCTCTGTATGTAGGGGGGCCTGTTTATTTTGTTTGTGGTAGTTTAGCATTTCCCTGGTTGCCCAAGGATTGGCAGGGAACCTGTTATTTAGGAATATTGTTACCCTGGGTATTTGTAGCAAGTACATTAGACATTTCTAAGGCTCGCCCGCGGCGAGACGGCAACGGAGATACCCCTGGGCAAGTATTGGGGGACATAGCGAAATCAGTTGTGCCCTTTTGGGGACAAATAGCAAACTCAGAGAACATTAGGGGATTAGCAAGGGTACTGGAGAGAACGATCAACCGGACCACGGACATACTCTACAATATGACCTTGGAGCAAAAGGCAATAAGATTGGTAGCACTTCAAAATCGGATGGCATTAGATGTCATCTTGGCAGAACGAGGTGGAGTATGCAAATTAGTGGGGTCCGCTTGTTGTGTTTTCGTACCAGACTCCTCACCAACAATTTTTAAAGCAATTCAGAACTTACATACTCTCAGTTCTGAAGTCCATATCCCTGTAGGAGACTGGAACCTTAGTACTTGGTTCTGGGATTCTTTGCGATCTTGGGGTTGGAAGGTGCTTTCCGTTATTCTGGTTATTTTAGGGATTCTGTTATTCCTTTGTTGCTGTTTTCAATGCCTCCCAAGTATGTGTGGAATGATAGGGGGGTGTTGTGCTCAAGCAGTGAGCGCAATAGGGCATAAAATATATACCCCAGATACAGCATCTAAAGAATTCATGCTACAAGAGGTTTTTATGAACGACCTTATGGCTATAGACATTACAGACAATGATGCGGAATCTATGGATGATAACACATGGAGTTATTTTCAAAAGTATTAGGAATGATGTTTAGCACTTGGCATAGGCCAAAAGGAGGGTCTGTCGAAATCGAAATAATATTATACCTCCTATCGCATTGTTTGAATGTATGTTGGCCTATCCAAGTTGTCTAAAAACATCGTGTAAATAGATTCCGCGGCAAGGTCTTGACCTTAATGTATTGTGTGAATCGTCATCTTGGATTTAGCCGCCATTTTAGGTTCTCTTGTAGTGTGGAAGTCACCCTGAACAACAAAATGGAGGCCGAATGACATTTCGAGTGGGATTCTGGCCGTTGTGACCTCCGCACACATGAATAAGTAATATGCCTGCAGGCCACTTGTTGGGGTCGCGAACTGAGACCTTGTCCTATCCCTGACCTATGTGTAAATGAACAACTGTATCAGCGAAACTGATCGAAATGCATACATTATGGGATTGACCTGGCAACGAACTCTAGGCCTGGTTCTAAGAATGGTTAACCCGCGAGGGGGTTGGCCAGAGCTGGATAAAAAGTATAAAAACCTGAGTATCCCAATGTACGGTCTCTCACACTAACACGGCGAACTACCGTTGATAGTTCGTTCTGTTACTCTGAGGGCCGAATAGCTATCCGTTTGTCAATTGACTTTTGGTAATTGTTGTATCTTTGAATAAAGCGCTTTGTATGTTCTTTGTAACCTGTGTTGGTGTGTTTCCTTTGGGCTTCCCGGCCTCATATCAATTTTAATGTTTTTTCCACAGGGTGGACAAGCGAGGGAGGAGCACATGGGTAAGGGGTCCTCTTGGAGTAGGGCATAAGCACCCAATAGTGAGACATTGTATCCCTCTTTTTTCACAACCATTCTAACCCCTATGCCTGTTTATTGCATGGGAAACAACAACTCCCATAATTTCTCCCCACCTTGTCTTGACAAATGTACTGCACCAAAGAAGATGAGGAATGAGGATAGAAGGATTACCTATAGTGACTTGCATTGGCTCTGTCCCTGTAATGAGGCCAGGCAGAGTCAGGCATGAAGCTCTAATAATGTACACTTGCCACTTATCAAATCTCCCTTTGAAAATAAAAGGTGGCGCTTACAGATACACTTTGAGCGAGGTTGGGTAGGAGAAAGGACAGCTCTTCCGAGGCTGAAGGGAACCCGGCTGTGGGAGTTGGAAGGCCAACGGGCTGATCAGCAATGCAGAGGATCAAGAGAAAGCCTGGCAAGATTTCCAAGCTTTCGGGAAGCCGTGATTGTTCGAAAGGCAGAGCCAGCGAGCCAAGGAAAGAAACCTTTAAGGTGCCAGGAAATGACCCGTGAGCCTCCTGGGTGAAAAGCAGAGTTGGGGAGGAGCAAAGGAGGTGTTGGTAACAGTATTGAGGTGTGAAAGAAAGATGAAAGACATTCATTTGTTATAATTTAATGGTGGAGCCTATTCCCATTTTAGAGGCCAGTTAGGCATTCGACCAACCCAACTAAAACTTTGAATAAAGGTTTTCAAAACTTGTATCTATTGTGTCTGTGTCTGTTACTTGATACCCTGCCTTCCTCACAGCCTCCATTTACACAGCACCCAACACATGTCTGTGAGGAGAGAGCATATGACCGTGGTGACGCATGGTTGAGGATGCTGATACTTAGGGGTGAAAGTAATCAGTCAGACGTGAGAGGCGAATGACCCATATAGATTGGAAGTTGGAGAAGGCAATATTGGTGGAAGAGGCATCAGGTGTGAAGGAGGAAAGTGAGAACTGTAGATCAAAGAAAAAGGAGGGAATGGCAGAAGGTTTACGTTTACTTTTAGTAATAGGTGAAGGAAGTGGTGAGGAAAGGTCGGAGGGTGGGAAGGTGGTGGTGGTGGAAACTAATTGCATGATCAGTAATGGGTGGTGTGACAGTAGTATTAGTGGCTGAGAGAGAGGTGGAGATGAATAAGAGACTCAAAGAGTTACCCCCTCTGTGTTATTTTATGTAAGCTTAATTTATAAAGAGCATGCATACCCGTGGCCATCTTGGCACTAGGACATAAACAGAGTGAAGCAGGGGGCTAACAGCCTAAATAGAAGGGTTTTTAGCAGGCGCCAAAAAGAGAGATGATTCTTGACGTTCCGAAGAGCCGCGGGTAGATCATTCCGAAGTGTACTGGCCGCCACTGAGAAAGCCCGACCTCCACCCCCAGGACATGCAGAACCTTGGAATTACCACAAGATTGGCCACAACCGAACAGAGAGGCCGATTCGGGATATAGGGCAGAATTGTATCCTCTGAGCAGCCATATTCTGCAGGCGATGCAGCCGATATAAAAGACCATTTGGCTGAGGCAGATACAGGGCATTACAGTAATCAATTCAGCTGGTCATCAGGGAGGAGACCACCTCAGGGTGAAGTGCCACTGGTAGAAAGGATAGAAACTTGTGAAGCAACTTAAGGTAGTAAAAACCCATATTGCACACTGCACCTACCTGAGAGGCCATAGAATGTGGAGAAGAAAGACAAACACCTAAATTCTTGACTCTCGTTACTGGGATAGGAATGGATCCCAGCACAGATGGCCAAAAGGAAGGAACCCCAGGAGAGGTGAAAGAAGACAAACCCACCAGCAGAACCTCTGTCTTGTCCCCTTTCAGCTTACGCCAGTTGCTGTCCATCCAGCCCTTCACCACCTCCAAGCATTGGTCAACCATGCAGATGGATTGCTCCCTAAACACCTAGAGAAAAACCAGCACAGTCTTTTCTGGCAATGTTTTCTGCGTATTACCCAATTTGATCGATACAAATTTCACTGATTCCAGCAAGTACCATCGATTTTAAAAAATACCAAACGTGGGGAGCGTGGGTTGCTGGGGTGTCCCCTGCTCCAAATGTTCAGAATTTTTGGGCTTTGTGGGTTGTGGGGGTGTCCCTCGCTTCCTTGTCAATTGAAGCGGGGGACACAAAAGCAAAACAAAACAAAAAAAAATGAAAAAAGGATGCTGCAGTGTCAGATCTAACCTGCGTTAGAGGGATGGATCTGATGCCACAGGGGTGCAGGAGAAGCAACGGTGGCGGGCAAACAAACAGATAAGTAGGTGGGGGGGTTGTTGGAAGGTCAAATTTGGTTTGTTTGGCCAAAGTAAAATGCGATTCGCAGCAAAATTGACTAAGGTTGATTCTGCCGCGAATCATTGTACTTCGGTCAAACAACCCAAATCCATTTTCTGTCCTGCCTGAATTGAAATAATGCTCCATATAGGCAGAACCCATGTTATTAGTGTGACAAATTGAGTTCTGCCCTACAGGAGTACAATAATGAGTAGGTGCTAAAACACTCCCTCAGCCCTCACATTTCTACAAACCAAGAGCCAACACAATCATAAAGGTAAAACAGACACAGCCAAGAGATATACCTCCTTCACCTTTTTTGGTAACGTGGGCTGAGGGATGGCTATACTCTTAAGAAAGGTGTGAATTTGGTTAAGTAGCACCCCAAACAGCGAGGTATAACAGTCCAAAATAAGGAAATATCCAATCAAGATTCTATAAAAATATATACTTTAATCAGACACACCATGTACAATACTAACTAACTAAAAAAAACTCTAAACCCAATCCCTGAAGAAGAAACACAGAATATGCAGCCCGCTGGGTGATGAGGCAAGGGGAGAAAGACCATCAAAAGACCACAATGTTCAAAAGGATATTTCTTTGAGTTGCAAAAGGGGATTAAAATGACCTATCCAGTCTTTAGTGCCCAAAGATGAACCAGGAGGGCATATATCAATGAAGAGTACATTTGCAAATGTTTTGGTGGCTTAACAGTGTTGAGCCAGGCTTCTCTGTGCTAATCGCGGTGTCGGCTCAGGTTGAGGATGCAGTAGTCAGGGTCAAACAGAAGGTGGCAATGGTCTCAAATCGTCTACTCGTGCTGTTCGAATTGGGTGGTCCCCAGGTTCAGTCGGCAGTTGTAGTTTGACAGCAGTGAGCTGGTGTCAGTATGCACAGGGGATTGGATTCTATGTGGAGGCTCTCCGGTCGCTGTTCGGGAAACACCAGGCCCCTGATTCATGGGATTATTTGCGCATAGAATGCAGATTTGTGCGCCATTCTGCCTGAAAATCCCCATACCTCAAATCTGCGTTTTACGCCCAAATAATTCAATGAATCAGGCTGGATGGTCAGGTCGAGTGATGATGAAGAAGGTGGTGTTTTAGAAGGTGGCTAGTACCAGGCAGCTGTATTTTGTGGTTCGAGCCGAGGCAGTGACGCACTTTCGCTGGTTTGGTGCACCGGTGCACAGAGTTTAAGGCTTCTATTTGTTTATAACGAACACATTAATAACAAAAACCTTTTTAGTGAAATTAAAATAATGACAATATTGTGCATTTATTTATCTTTTTTAATTTGGGGGTCCCCCAAAGGCCTCCATTTCCCTAGCTTTATTACCCCTCTCCCCCACCCTTTTTTATCCCTTACCCCACCCCATATATACTTTTAACCAAAAATTCGATGTTTTTTCATAATTTATTTTTCATAATTAAAGTGTTTTGTTATACATATTCTGTTATAATCACTGTATACCATTTTAAGAGAACTATGGACACCAAAGGGGAGCGTCAAAGGGTCCTGCTAGATTGCTCGGCGTAGAGTGTACTTGAGTCATGGCTTGGAAAGGGTCATCATCCACAAAACGGCCCTTAGCTGTTCTGGCTTCCAGGTGCTGTGAGTCGTACTTCAGGGTGTAAAGAGCCAAAGTCAGTCCTTTTCATAGGATCTCAAGCACTGGGGAGGCTGGCACACACCTTCAGGGAACCTGAAAAAAAGTGAGGTCCTAGGTAACAGGGTGACTGGCAGAGAGGTAGGGTTATGGTCCAGCAGCAGAGTTCACTGCAATGACCCAGGGGATGGTTATGGGACAGAGCTTGTCTCTGCCTTCACCTCACAAATGGAGAACTTTAGAGAGGATTGCTTTCTCAGCAGGGTCCAGAGAAATCTTCATAAGTGATGATCCAGGGATGCTTCAAGATGATGCCCAAGATGATTCAAACAAGTGGAGGGAGACCCCTTCTTTCACACGCAAACGTCTGTAGGTGACTGGATTAAAGCTATTCTGCTTTAGGGGTACAATCCCTGCTCTTGAAATGTGCGGACTTTGTCCTCATGATGTCACACCCAAAGTGCTTTGCTCAAGAGGAAGAGGAGGGGACAGGAAAGATAAAGAGAGGCAGAGAGAATTAAGATGGCAGAAACCTCCCACAACTGTACTGATCCTTCTCTGGTTATCCCAACTCCACCTTTCATTCTCAATAGGATCAAAGGCCTTTAGAAATGCAGCTTCCTGGTGTGAGGCCTGGCTCTCTGTGAATGGGTGTGCATCTTGGTTTCTATTCCCAGGCCAGCGTCCTGTGGAGTGGCTGTCCTGGGGGAAAGGGTGTTACCTGCCTTTACAAAGGATCAAAGAGATGCAATCCCCCAAGTCAACAGTCCTGTCAGTAGAAAGGGCTGGGCCTTGTCTGAGAGGAATACACACAATCCTTCCAAAGCTGAACTGGGCTCACAGGGCTGACTCATGTGCTATATCAATTTAATGTGGTTGGGATAACTCTGAGGGATGCTAGCCACCATACTCTAACTCAGGTATAGCTTATATTTACAGTTTATTGTGCCACCAGGACAGGATCTCCAGGGCTTTGTAGTTTTTGGAACAGGAATGCATATTTGAAATGCAGCCCCTTTGCAGCAGAGACTTGGATGTCACTGCAGCTGTCAAGAGGGAACCTGTGACCTTTGAACCTGCTTTGTGGCACTGGTAGAGAAGGTGCTGTGAATCAGGATACTGGTGAGCAGTGCACAAGTACATATTATGTTTTCGGCATGGAGCTTATGACTTTGGAATCTGACACATTTCGCTTTCAGATATGTAATTACCCACATCATTGTATTACTTAATACAAATAAAAAAGCCAGGGCTTTCAAACCTATTTAAGATGGCAGTTCATCACAATCAGGATATTGTACAAAGGGTCAATTATTTAACCCTCGGCCCATATCATGCTCCTAAACATTTATCCTTTTGGCCAGTGTCAAGAATCTCCACATCATGCTGCAATCTCGTGGCCCTCACAGATGTTTTTGAGTAGAAGGACAAGATTTTGGCAAAAGTGCAGCATCAGAATCTATGATTTCTTCTGAACTTTCTTCACCATGGAAGAGAGGACCCTGGAAAGGGACAGATGAATAGACCATCTAGCTCTGCCAAACTGTGATTCAACTTGGACACATAGAGCACCCCTCAAATTAAAACATCATGACAGAACTGGATATAGGGCCAGATTTGCAGGAAAAGTCGTTTTCAAAGCACTAAAAAAGGCAACAATGAAAAGACTGGGACGCAAAGAGTATGACAGTCGACAGAGGTAAAACAAATTAGTCTACTGTACTTTGGAAATGTATATATATTTGACGGATGTGATGGCAACGCAAACCCTCAAAAAATCCCCAAACCCCAAAAGGTACCTGATATGGTTCCTAAGTTAACTGTAACGTGTCCCCTGTACCATATGAAGTCACTGATGGCATCACATTTGACATCATCAATGGAGAAAAACTCTGCAACAAAATGTTTTACTAAGCAATCAATAGATAGAGTGCCATACATCCTGGAAGTTCTATTGACCAGAATCTCTATATATGCTATTAACATATTTTTCATTGTAACACTGTTCCTAGTGGATATTACCTAGGCCATGTGGTTGCATTTTGCCCTTTGTCACAATTGTAGTTGTAGTAATAGTCAATCACTGCTAATATGTTGGTGCCTTCTTGTTTTGCCACAATTTTTTCTTCCTTAAGCAGCCCTCCAGCCCCTTTTGCTTTGCAGTTCGTGAGCAGGTGCAAGTGGATCTAGGTCACGAGACTGAAGCCCCACCCACCTGTCAATCACTACTAATCTGTTGGTGCCTTCTTGTTTTGCTGCCCTTTTATCCTACCTAACCAGCCCTCTAGCCTCTTTCCGTTGAGTTGGTTAGCAAGTGAAAATGGATCTAGGTCACGTGGCCTAAGCCCCACCCACCTGTCAATCAATGCTTATCTGTTGGTGCCTTCTTGTTCTGCCGCCCTTTGTGCCTACTTAAGCGGTCCTCCAGCCTCTTTTTTGTTTGCAGTTGTTGAGGCTCTGAGGGGTCCGTAATGTGAGACTCACGACTGTGTTTAGTTTTCTCAAGGTTTGATATTTTATTTCAAACAAAATTATAAAATAAAACCTAGCTAAACCTACTCTACCAGGGTATTTCCTACCTAGTCTGGGATATAAGGGAACACCTTCTAGCATACACAAAACTAACCCTCACACTAAACCACATAAACATTCAAAGCAACATAAAACAACATAAATAAAATGTTCCCAAACAACCAGTGTGTTGGATGACTTCTACTTGTCCTGGGCAGATCTTGCTGGAATGTCCCAAAGTCAGTCTCTTCCAAGTAAAAAAAGGTTTGGAAAAGTTCCAAACAAACAAAAGTTCACACAAATAAAAACCCACTGATAACAGTTTCTTCTTTGTCTAATGAAAGGATTCCCTTTCCAAGTCCCACAAAGAAAACAGAAGCACCAATGGGGTTACTGGACAAACTTCTCCCAAGAAAAGTTGGGCAAAGTTGAAGACATGAAGACAAAAGTACCACTTCTGTTGAACAACAACTCTTCTGCTTACAACTTCTGTGGTGTCTTTTACATACTGTTTGTCAGGATGCTTCTTCTTTGGGTTTCCTCTCTCGCCAGCAACTCCCTTCTATTAAGAAAACTGGGTGAGCAGGCTCCCTTGACCCACAGTCGACCTCTGCTTCTGCTACATTTAACTGCTACATTTCTGACAAGAATGTTGACAACCACAGTTCTACTTCTGCTACTTCAACTTAAAATCGTAGGCAACTTCAACAAGACTTCTTTCAACCTCTACAGGTTGGCAAGGGACGCTTCTCTCTCATATGATAAGAAAGGGCATCCTCTTTGCCTTTCCTTCAGTCTTGCAGCTACCACAAAATATGTCTTTAACTTCCAGACTATTTCTACTCCACTGGAATAGTCTCAGCTGTACAGATTTTAAATATCGACTTTTTACCATGTACCTAGCTCCTTTGCCTATCTTCATATACACTTTTTCTCCCCAGTAGTTACTTCAAAGCTGTAGTGTCAGCATTGGATAACCTTGTCACCCTTATACGGGAGATGCTGGGTTAACAATAGCTTCAGTGACTCTACAATGTTGGTATATTGTTCTTAATTGAGCTGGATTCACTTTAACAGGGTTAGGTCTGTTGGCTTGGGTGAAACTTGTTATTTGTTCCGCTTCAGCCACTTCTACAACTTCTACTTTATTGTTCTGTATGTTACAAGATGCCAGTCTCTTAATGGAAATTAAATTAGGCACACGCGATTTTGTTTTAATTTTGAACTTCCACTTCAAAGGATTTGAGTTCCCACCTTTAGGGCAGCGTTACGCTTCCAAGGTATCGGGGAAACACTGTTTCATGCGCAACCTCTTGGAAAAATAAAATCATGCTTTTTACATTTCAGGAAAGTCAATTATGCTTTAATAAGTTTACTTGCAGCGTTTTCCTTGTTAATAGGCGCTACTCGTCAACCAGTTACTTCTAACAATGGGGAAAGGAGATGCTTTCACTATACTCAAGCACTTCAGTGTGTTAGCATAAGCGTGTGTTACATTTCCCTTGTTAGGAAGACTTCCCACTTCTGCGAACAACTTTTACTCACTTTGATGTATACCCGAGTGCAAAGAAAGCTGGCTACAATTACCAGCAAGGTATTTCTGTTGATTTGGAGTATGGAGCTTCCCTTTTCCAACTCGACAATCACAGCTACTGTTGGATGCTTCTGCTTCCTGGCTTGGTTTGTTCTACTGCTACTGGCACTCTTTAGATAGCAGACCCTTTGCTACATGAGTGTCTCCGATCTGGCTTCTCCCTTGATATTAGTAGAAGAGGAATTATAAGTTGTAACCTTTTGGGAGACAGATGGGGCAGGAAAAGTCACATGTTCGTTGATCGTGTTGGCGTAACTTTGGCATTGTGGAGGATATGGGGATTTATGGGTACACAAGATTAGTTATTTGGTTTCAACACTAGATTGAGTCTCTTCTTTAGATGTTACCTTTTCATCCTTTGTAGGAGGTTGGGATAAATCAAAATGGCAATATGCCAACTCCTCCTCTAAGTCTGTGGTAACAGTATTCCGCTTCAAGGAAAAATACAGTGTCTTACCCTGTAAAAATCTGCCCATCTCCTTGGGCCTGGTCTCCACCCAAGTGATCCTCCCATAGTACACTGCCCCCAGGATTATGATCAGGCAGCATCTGCCCTGTCCTGGCAACCTGGGAGGAGATTCTAGGCAAGGTTTTAGTGCAGGATCTGTAGGATTCTCAACAAGGTGCAAATGGATCTTGGTCACGTGACCTAAACCCTTCCCACCATCATAGCCCTGCCACTTCCTTTCTGTTCTTAACTTTTATATCAAGGATGTCTCTTACCCGGGCGTCCACAGTGAAGGTCAGATGAAGAAAAGGGCTAATCCTATTTGGATCTGTTCATACTGGGAGGAACCAGGACCAGAATCTATGTCCCTCTTCACATCAGGTAAGCTCTCTTGAATATGTGCTTCACCCCTGTCCCAACAGCCTATCCCTACCATCACCACCCATGCTGATCACCAGCAAAATTGTAGAGGAGGTGCTAGACTTGCTTGCCCCCCCCCCTTAAAATGATGCAGATAACTTGTCAGGCTGATCAATAGTTTCAGTATTGCAAAAATCAGAATTGTAGTGCTATTTAGGACAAAAAGCACATTTTAGGGTGATATATATTTTTTAGGGTCAGAATGCCTTACGCAGTGGAGGGAATCTCAGATAGTACACATATATCATGAATATCGAAAATCTAGTCTGGGAACTGGACAGACGGGGTTTGATTCTAAAATGGCTGCCGGAAATGAAGATGGTGGAAAAAACCCATAGTCATGCAAAGATAATTAAATAATTCTCTAACAGCAGTTCATGGATAGTTCACTGCAGCTGGGGCATATATTTAGAACTTCTTGGCAGCAATTCTGACATTGATGGGCAGGGGGAGGCCAGTTAGCGGTCTGAGAAAGTAGTAATTAGAGCAGACAGCTGTTTAGTTTGCAACAAATGTGATGAACAAGCACGGTATAGCCTGCCAATAAGACTCTGGTGATCTGAAAAAGACTGCTCCTTTCAAAACATCAAAGGATTTATAATAAAGGTCAGTAGGATCTAACACAAATTTAATTAGCCTATATGCCAGTCAAGTGAGGCTTGCCAAATTGTGTCATGTGGGCTTGATGAGTGGCAGTTAAGCCAGAAAATCGCTGGCAAATAAGGGCTTCTCTTTAATTGAAAGAGCCAATCAAAATGGATTGCGCAATAAAATGAAATATTGCACCAGTCGTAAACAATTATATAAACCCAGTGATTTTGGGAGCTCTTTGCTGGTGTCTTCTTGGTATCCTGTGATGCATTAAAGATGACCTTTGAAACCAGCCCAGGTACCTGTCTGCCTCCTTACCTTGTGTCCAGTCTCTACTGCCCGATCCACAGAAGTCAATGCCCAGGGAGTGCATTGGGCCCTCCTCTTCAACATCATTGTTCACGAAAACTGATGCTCACCAATGTCGGCTCAGCAATCAGCCATGCAGCTGACATCTCCGACCTCATCACCACACATGACTTGGATGCCATCGTACTTGAGACCTGGATGGCATTCACCTCCACCCAAATCCTAGATGTTTTCACCCCCAACAGCTACAGATCTCTACCTCAAGACCATCCAAACATGATTGAAGTAAGCCTCGCCACCATTCACAAGACATCAGAGCCATGAGCCACCTTTGGCCCTTTTGGAAACCTATCCTGCCACTTCCCACTCTCCCCAGCTGACAAAGTCACTTTTCACCTCATCTACAGACCACCCACATTCCACACTTCCTTCATTGAAGACTTCATAGACTTGGTCACCATCATGTCTCTCATGCATGCCAACAACATCTTCCTCAGCAACTTCAATGTCTCTGACATCTCAGCAACCAAGTCAATGATGGAAGATCTGCACTGCCTACTCGACACACTGAACCACACACAGCACACAAAGGACACAACTCATAGTAAAGGTAATATCCTCAACTTCATGATTACAGCCCTGCTCACCCTCCATCACAGCTCTCCTATTCCGCTCGACAGGTCAGACCATCTGGCAATCCCCTTTGAGATTAGTCACACCACACCTCTCAAGCAAGCATATAGGAAACTAAGCAAACAAGGCTCCAGCCCCAGAATGTCCCAGTGGAGCCTCTCACAGAAGTCATCACCAAACTCCAACCCACATGAGCTGGTCTACCTCTGATGAACCAGGACTGCAACTCGCTTCTCCAAGAACTCAACACCACCCTCACAAACAACATCAATGTCCATGCCCCAGTAAAACAGTGCACCCTCAAACCTAAACCTTCTGCACCTTGGCACACTCAAGAACTCAACCTCAACAAACGAACCATCACAAAGTAAGAAAAGAATTGTTGAAAAGCCTGCAGCACATCCAACCTCGCCCTGCTCAATGAACTCTGTTCTATACGCAGATTGATCAAAGCTGCCAAAGCCAACTATTACCAAAACACCATAGTCAAGGCCAACAATGAAAGCAGCGCTCTCTTCAAAGCCATAAAGCACTGCATCAACCCTCTGCCGCACCAGCCATTGTACACTCAATGAGAAATCCACCCCATGAACTCTTTCTTCATCAATAAGATCAACATGATCCACCAACACATAGACACCAACGCCGCAACTGACAGCACACCACAGATGCCATCTCGCAAAACCACAACTACCTGAACAACTTTCAAGACACTAACTATGGAAGGCCTCACTGGCACTTTAGCATCCCTTAAGATCACATCATATGGGAACAACCTCATCCCTGCCTTTGCACTCAAGACAGTTCCGATGAAAGCACTCCCTCCTTACCTGACATTCATCAACAACTGCCTAATTTAAGGCATCTTGCCCTCAACCTTCAAGACCGGACAAATTCTCCTGCTTCTTAGAAAGCCAACACTGGACCCTGACAATCTCAGCAACTACCGCCCCATCACCCAGGTAAGATCCTTGAGAAAGCAGTAGCCACACAATTCCTCCAACACATCAAAGCTAAAAACATCCTTCAGTCCTACTAATCTGTCTTCAGACCCAGATGGATCACAGAAATGGCTACCATCAAGGTGATCAATGATCACCTAAAACCCTTGATGATGGCCAGCCTTGCCTCATAGTTCTCTTTGACCTCTCAGCAGCATTTGACACAGTATACCACCGGACACTCACCGACAATGTACATCACTGCATGGGGATCAGCGATATCATCCTCAGCTGGTTCAAATGCTACCAGGTTAATCGTCAACAGTTTGTACAAATGGATTCTTACAGATCACCAACTGTACCCATCACCTGTGGAGTCCCGCAAGGATCCATCCGTTCCCACGTGATTTTCAGTCTTTACATGGAACCACTCAGGACCCACCTCGCTCCCACAGCATCCACATCCAGCAATACGCATATGACATGCAGATCAATCTCAAGATATCCCCCACTGAAGACATCCACAGACTGAAGGCCTGCCTCACATTGATCCACTCCTGGATATTCAGTGTTTATCTGAAGCAAACTCCTCCAAGATTGAATTCCTACTGCTTACCAACACTGAACCCCCTGACATCCAAATCTAGACCTGGCTCTCTGCAATGAACCTCAAGGGCTTCACACCCAGCTTGCCACCTGTGCCAAGTCCCTCGGGTTCAACATCGACAGACACCTCACATTCAAACAACACATAGCATGGAAGATCCAAATAGCTTCTTACCAACATTCTCTCCTGTGGAAAATCAAGCTCATCAACCCAGAAAACAATCTCAGATCTGCTGTCCAAGCCTTGATCCTCTCCTACCAGGATGGTGGCAATGCCTCTTTGGATGTGTCCTGCATGCTGCAGCTAGGCTCATAAAATGTTCCTCAAATTAGACCACATCTCCCTGACCCTCATTGAACTGCACTGACTCCTGCTGCAAACCCATATCATCTTCAAATCGAGCTCTATCATCTACAAGGCTGTCTCCCTGAAGTCCCTAAGCTACTTCACTGAGAAACTCAGCATCTCTGGAGACTTGCCATCCACCAGAAGTAATTAAATGTGCAGACTTGATCTCTGATGGTGTAGGAAGGAAAGACCCAGAAGACAGGCCTTCTCTGTCTATGCTCAAAGACTCTGGAAACTCCTCCCCGTCAACATCAGACTTGTCCCATCACTTCTACAGTTCAGAAAAGAGGTCTGGACGACCTTCTTCTTCAAGAAATGTCTCCTCCCTAACAGAAAGGTCCACTCACCCCGCCCTCCCTACCCTACCTAAGACTCAGTGATCTGCCCCCCTAACCCTCTTGTCGCTTCTACTGGTTGCTTGTAGATCCCTTGCTGCTATCAGGGTCAGACTGGGGTATGAAATTATCTTGTTCACCAATGAAAAGGTGGCCCACAGTTTTGCAAATTGCAATTTATTCCTATTATGACAAAGTGTTTGAATAGTATCCAAGGGAGAGTTTTTTGATGAAATGTAATGGCAATTGTGCAACTTAAAGAATATTTATTCAGATAGAATGTTCAAAACTACTAGCCGCACAGTGACGTAACTCATCAAACTGACCCACATCGGCCAATGAAGTGGCCCAATTTGAACAGAAAAACTGGCCCACACTAGCATTTGTGTTTTTGGTTCGGGCATTGCTCTATTGCCCTATAGGCCAGTCGGAACCTGCTGCCAATTGCCCACCCTCGCCCTCCCCTGTCCGCACCATGCTCCATTTTTTATGCTTCCCTTACTGTAGTCTTCCACCATTATTGGAAAGCACTAAATTGCTAGATCCACACTTAATAAATACCTAATATTAATAGTAATGATGATAATAATAATAATAATAATAATAATAGTTTATTTGGGCAAATGCCCCCCAAACCACAAAAACCTGTATTTAAGCAACAATTTTCAATATTAACGGATTAAAACATATTAGATAATACAAACACTTTCTCTTACATATTAATACAATATCACATCATATTGCATTCTTCTCAACCCTATAATATGCATATAACTAAAAATCATGGGTGAGATAAGTTTAACAAAACATCATAATCACTTTAATTTATTGCACATTCTGCCCTGAAATTGTCGTCAGTGTAAGTGGATTGCTACTAAAATCACATTAAAAGAAGATTATCCGAAAATAAATAAAACAGAAGATACCGACAACAATTTGTGCAAACTGCATACAGGTTTATACCTTGGACATGAGCAATAAGCACAGTTAGGTCATGGAAATCATAATTGACCTCGATCTGGGCCAATCAGAATGTTTAGAGTGCAGTCAATTACTCCTGGTATTGACTGCATTCTGAACATTCTGTTATCAGAAGCAGACAAGGAAACTAAAATGCAATTTCCAGACAAGATGTTGTTTCAACAGGACCTTTGCTCTCTTGGAGGACCTTTTTTTAATGCAACTTGCCAAATCATATTTGAAAGAAAAAGAGAAAAACATTGGAAAGTGGTTTCAATTTCTTATAGAGAAACCATTTACTTTTAAATGACACCTCATACATGCTCATGTTAAACCTGTTCCAGTTCAACCACGTTGTATTTAAAATGCTTCACTTGAAGATAACAATCTTATTTAAAAACTCCAAAAACAAACCACATTACATTTTCTAACTCAGTTTGTCTATTTACATTATTCACTCTTAAAGCACCATTGTGTTACTTCAGCACAAAACTCTGAAACATGTATTACTACTACGACCATATGCTAATAGTGTTACAGACTTCGCGAGGCCTCATTGCTTGGGATGAGCCTTCCCCAACTTCTTGGTGGTGGGTTATTATCCCACGATAACAACCCCTTCCTTTTTGTACCTGTCTAATACCTTGCAGGAAAGGAACATGACCAACTTGCTGATCAATGTCTACACTTACAACATGAAGAGAGCTAAATACGATCACCCATTTTTATTTAGACTATTAAGAATAACAATTCAAAATCAATCATGCATTTATCATCCTTCATCTCACCTCCTTCCCTAGTACGAGTATTTTAAACATAGACATGGGACAAAGATTATAAACGTGGCTAGCCCATATACCCAGGGCTGTTGGAACAGATGACTAACAATACGATATTGCCTCTTTACATCTTCTAAATTTGTTTTAACCAGGTGCAGCACAGTGGAGTTGTCACAGTTTAGACAAACTTCATAAAAGGATACAGCCTTGTAAAGGATACAGTCAGCATCCACTTTCGGGGAGCCCTTTCGCTCTGGGGTATCTTGAACGTGCAGCGAACCAGATTCTTCCGGGACACCTTGCGCGTGATGCTAAACAAGACTTCCCCCCCAAGAGCGTAGCCTGTAGGAATTTAACTACAACTAACAGGCCAGGGGCTTGAGCGAAAAGGCAGGAGCAGCGACAACAGAGCTAAGGGAGCAAACAAAACAATGATTCAAAAGAGCAACTAAGGTTACCCAAAATGCAGCGACCAGCCACCCACAATTACCCTCTCTTACCTGCTTAGCCAGAGAGAAATCCCATAACCTTATGTAAGCCCAACACACCACGGCAACCAGGTGATGCAGGAAGAAAGTCCCAGTTGGTAGAAGTTAGTGCAAAGATTCACCTAACCCGAACGGCACGAGGGCACAGCTAGTGTCCAAAAGGCAATCCCAAATTCCATTCAGCAAAGCGTCCCTTAAGTGAAGGTAAGCAATCCAAGTACTGACCAGTGGAATCATGAGAGCGTCCGTTTAGTCACGTTGATGCGTGGAGTGATGTTTTTTGTGACAAAATGAAAAGTACCATTGAACAATCCAGAATACGTAGATAATGAAGGGAAATTAGGAAGTCCGTGAAGATAGCAGCCAGAGGGGAAAAACGGAACTTAATTGGAAGTTCAGTTTCAGTCACTGGATATTTATCCTAGGGTGTGATGGGGAAGCAAATCCGAAAGCGTCACAACAAACAGGAGCAGGAGAGAGCAATCCGTATACAAAGCCAGGAATTTGATTACCAAAGGGAAAACAGTTGAGGGAGTTGGCGCCAGAAATGGTAAGGGAGGAGACGTACGGAATAGTCGGGTCCAGGAGATTTCAGGAAGCAGGATAACGAGAATCGGGCACTTAAACTAACTGCTTAGTTTTAGGAGCACCCGTTGCATGGACAAGCTGAGTTAAGTACGATTATCTTTCCCAAGACGTGAGACGCGTTGCCGGCGTGTCACGTGATCGCAAAAAGGGGAAATGCTGGGTAATGTAGTGCGGCGTGTCCCGCGACTTGAAAGCAGTCGCCAAGGCAGCTTCCACATGGAAACGATGACCCTAGTCGTCCGTGTGCAGGAACGCGGGGCATGACAGGAGTAAAGTGGCCAAAATAAGAACAAATGCAGCTCATCGTCCTTTATAGAGAGGCAGTGTGGGCATTTATGTTGTCCTTGTAGTTGCCACTTATATGTCACAGATGCTAGTGATACAACACTCAAAGCACGTGGGCTCAAAGGAAATCACATATAGCACATTCACAACATTTCTCTTTGATATTCTTATCTTTGATGAAGTCACCAACACACAATCTTCGAAAAAGTTTCAAGATTTAGGGGCCAATTCATAGAATTCTGCGCACAAGTGGCGCACGCGGCTGGCGCACAGTGTGCGCGTGCGGTAGGCTGCGCCAGCCGCGTGCGTCGAAACACATTCAGGCGCACAGCGTATTCATGGATTCCAACATCCACAACCAGCCGTGGCGCAGAGTGGCGCAGCGACCCTGCAGCAGCGTCAGTTACGCCCCCAAGAACGCCCCTTGCGCAGGAAAAAGCCATCAAAATCCCCAATCCAGCGCAAAGGGCAGCAGCAAACGCAGTGCGGGGAGCGTGTATTTCAGGGGTGTGCGGGAGTCCCCACACGCGATAGGCCTGGGTACGTGTATTACAGGGGTGCGCGAGAAATTCTACACGCGATTGGCCTGGGTACGTGGATTTCAGGGGTGCGCGAGAAATTCTACACGCGATTAGCCTGGGTACGTGTATTACAGGGGTGCGCGAGAAAATCTACACGCGATTGGCCTGGGTACGTGGATTTCAGGGGTGCGCGAGAAAATCTACACGCGATTGGCCTGGGTACGTGGATTTCAGGGGTGCGCGAGAAATTCTACACGCGATTGGCCTGGGTACGTGGATTTCAGGGGTGCGCGAGAAATTCTACACGCGATTAGCCTGGGTACGTGTATTACAGGGGTGCGCGAGAAAATCTACACGCGATTGGCCTGGGTACGTGGATTTCAGGGGTGCGCTAGAAATTCTACACGCGATTAGCCTGGGTACGTGTATTACAGGGGTGCGCGAGAAAATCTACACGCGATTGGCCTGGGTACGTGGATTTCAGGGGTGCGCGAGAAATTCTACACGCGATTGGCCTGGGTACGTGTATTACAGGGGTGCGCGAGAAATTCTACACGCGATTAGCCTGGGTACGTGTATTACAGGGGTGCGCGAGAAAATCTACACGCGATTGGCCTGGGTACGTGGATTTCAGGGGTGCGCGAGAAAATCTACACGCGATTGGCCTGGGTACGTGGATTTCAGGGGTGCGCGAGAAATTCTACACGCGATTAGCCTGGGTACGTGTATTACAGGGGTGCGCGAGAAAATCTACACGCGATTGGCCTGGGTACGTGGATTTCAGGGGTGCGCGAGAAATTCTACACGCGATTGGCCTGGGTACGTGGATTTCAGGGGTGCGCGAGAAATTCTACACGCGATTGGCCTGGCTACGTGGATTTCAGGGGTGCGCGAGAAATTCTACACGCGATTGGCCTGGGTACGTGGATTTCAGGGGTGCGCGAGAAAATCTACACGCGATTGGCCTGGGTACGTGGATTTCAGGGGTGCGCGAGAAATTCTACACGCGATTGGCCTGGGTACGTGGATTTCAGGGGTGCGCGAGAAATTCTACACGCGATTGGCCTGGGTACGTGGATTTCAGGGGTGCGCGAGAAAATCTACACGCGATTGGCCTGGGTACGTGGATTTCAGGGGTGCGCGAGAAATTCTACACGCGATTAGCCTGGGTACGTGTATTACAGGGGTGCGCGAGAAAATCTACACGCGATTGGCCTGGGTACGTGGATTTCAGGGGTGCGCGAGAAATTCTACACGCGATTGGGCCTGTGCGAGTGGGGCAGTGTATTACGTAGGTGTGCGGGAAGTTGAAGAGGTGAATTGCCAGTGTGGGTCCTCCCAGGTCTCCCCTCTACCCCCTCCACGACCTCTGCAGGCAGCCCACACCACAGTGGACTACCCTGCACCCCTGGTCATGTCCCGCAGGCAGCCCATCCACCATGGGCATGCCCCCCAGCCAAGCCACATGTCCCCTTGCACCCCCACCCCCCAGCAGGCCCCCACTCATGTCCCCCTGCACCCCCACCCCCCAGCAGTGCAGGGGCAGCCTCCACCAGGCCCCCACCCATGTCTCCCAGCACACCCACCCCCCAGCCACCAGGGGCAGCCTCCACCAGGCCCCCACCCATGTCCGACTCATGTCTCCCAGCACCCCCACCCCCCCAGCCACCAGGGGCAGCCTCCACCAGGCCCCCACCCATGTCTCCCAGCACCCCCACCCCCCAGCCACCAGGGGCAGCCTCCACCAGGCCCCCACCCATGTCTCCCAGCACCACCACCCCCCAGCCACCAGGGGCATCCTCCACCAGGCCCCCACCCATGTCTCCCAGCACCCCCACCCCCCAGCCACCAGGGGCAGCCTCCACCAGGCCCCCACCCATGTCTCCCAGCACCACCCCCCCCCAGCCACCAGGGGCATCCTCCACCAGGCCCCCACCCATGTCTCCCAGCACCACCACCCCCCAGCCACCAGGGGCAGCCTCCACCAGGCCCCCACCCATGTCTCCCAGCACCCCCACCCCCCAGCCACCAGGGGCAGCCTCCACCAGGCCCCCACCCATGTCTCCCAGCACCACCACCCCCCAGCCACCAGGGGCATCCTCCACCAGGCCCCCACCCATGTCTCCCAGCACCCCCACCCCCCAGCCACCAGGGGCAGCCTCCACCAGGCCCCCACCCATGTCTCCCAGCACCACCACCCCCCAGCCACCAGGGGCATCCTCCACCAGGCCCCCACCCATGTCTCCCAGCACCACCACCCCCCAGCCACCAGGGGCAGCCTCCACCAGGCCCCCACACATGTCTCCCACCACCCCCACCCCCCAGCCACCAGGGGCAGCCTCCACCAGGCCCCCACACATATGTCCCCCTGCACCCCCACCCCCTAGCATCCAGGGGCACCCTCCACCTGGCACCCACCCATGTCTCCCAGCACCCCCACCCCCCAGCCACCAGGGGCAGCCTCCACCAGGCCCCCACCCATGTCTCCCAGCACACCCACCCCCCAGCCACCAGGGGCAGCCTCCACCAGGCCCCCACCCATGTCCGACTCATGTCTCCCAGCACCCCCACCCCCCAGCCACCAGGGGCAGCCTCCACCAGGCCCCCACCCATGTCTCCCAGCACACCCACCCCCCAGCCACCAGGGGCAGCCTCCACCAGGCCCCCACCCATGTCCGACTCATGTCTCCCAGCACCCCCACCCCCCCAGCCACCAGGGGCAGCCTCCACCAGGCCCCCACCCATGTCTCCCAGCACCCCCACCCCCCAGCCACCAGGGGCAGCCTCCACCAGGCCCCCACCCATGTCTCCCAGCACCACCACCCCCCAGCCACCAGGGGCATCCTCCACCAGGCCCCCACCCATGTCTCCCAGCACCCCCACCCCCCAGCCACCAGGGGCAGCCTCCACCAGGCCCCCACCCATGTCTCCCAGCACCACCCCCCCCCAGCCACCAGGGGCATCCTCCACCAGGCCCCCACCCATGTCTCCCAGCACCACCACCCCCCAGCCAC
The DNA here is from genome assembly GCF_040938575.1 of Ambystoma mexicanum. Classification (NCBI taxonomy): domain Eukaryota; kingdom Metazoa; phylum Chordata; class Amphibia; order Caudata; family Ambystomatidae; genus Ambystoma; species Ambystoma mexicanum. The sequence continues at coordinate 1,168,159,191 of NC_090927.1, forward strand.
CAGGGGCAGCCTCCACCAGGCCCCCACCCATGTCTCCCAGCACCCCCACCCCCCAGCCACCAGGGGCAGCCTCCACCAGGCCCCCACCCATGTCTCCCAGCACCACCACCCCCCAGCCACCAGGGGCATCCTCCACCAGGCCCCCACCCATGTCTCCCAGCACCCCCACCCCCCAGCCACCAGGGGCAGCCTCCACCAGGCCCCCACCCATGTCTCCCAGCACCACCACCCCCCAGCCACCAGGGGCATCCTCCACCAGGCCCCCACCCATGTCTCCCAGCACCACCACCCCCCAGCCACCAGGGGCATCCTCCACCAGGCCCCCACCCATGTCTCCCAGCACCACCACCCCCCAGCCACCAGGGGCAGCCTCCACCAGGCCCCCACACATGTCTCCCACCACCCCCACCCCCCAGCCACCAGGGGCAGCCTCCACCAGGCCCCCACACATATGTCCCCCTGCACCCCCACCCCCTAGCATCCAGGGGCACCCTCCACCTGGCACCCACCCATGTCTCCCAGCACCCCCACCCCCCAGCCACCAGGGGCAGCCTCCACCAGGCCCCCACCCATGTCTCCCAGCACCCCCACCCCCCAGCCACCAGGGGCAGCCTCCACCAGGCCCCCACACATATGTCCCCCTGCACCCCCACCCCCTAGCATCCAGGGGCACCCTCCACCAGGCCCCCACCCATGTCTCCCAGCACCCCCACCCCCCAGCCACCAGGGGCAGCCTCCACCAGGCCCCCACCCATGTCCAGGAACAGAGACTTCCATGCTGTCATGTGTGCAATCTGCACAGGGCTCCCCATGTCACATTCAAACACATGCAACAACCATGCGGTTCACACATTACAGGTCGCACATGCATTACCATGATGTCCCTGCACACATACATGCGTACATGGCCTATGTCACACATACAGGCAGGTATCAGACAACCAGCACACTGCAACATGCCCTGTCTCACACAGCAATGCTTGGCCACTTACCGCTCAACTCCAGACGGGTCTCCCTCTCAAGGACCTGGGCGTGGAGCGCTGGGTGTATGCGTTCCAGGACCCTCAACTGGATGGAACTCATGCGGCCCCGGCCCCCCTCCACAAGGCGCCGGGCCTTCATGAGGGTCCTTGACCTCAAGTCCTCCCAGCGCTTCTTGACCTTCTGGATGGTGCGGGTTGCCACCCCCTCCGCGTCCTCTCCCGTCCTTCCCTCTTGGCGCGGGACGATCCGAAGAGGGCATCATACTGCCCCAGGACTTGCTCCACCAGGACACCAACTTCGGTGGCAGTGAAGCTGGTGCCCCTCTGCCCCTCTGCCCCTCTGGCCGGGGGTTGCAACTGGTGTCAGATGTGGTTGTGCTCCACATGGCAACCCCAGGGGCAGGAGTGGGTGACCAACTGGGTCCTGGGGCTGGGCTGTGGAGCGATGTCATTTGAGTCGGGACTCTTCTGTACCAGCAGGGGTGGACACAGCAACTGGACCCCTGCAGATGGCTGATGTGCAGGCACCAAATGGCAGGGCACGGTGGCAGCAGGCAGGCAGGCAGGCAGCAGCAGATGGCATGTGGGAGGCTGCTTGGGGCACTGGGGGCCAGTGAAGTGTCCTTCTGGGCAGGAGCGTGGTCTTCCGTGCGTTTTCGCGTGGCCAGCTTCATACGGAGTGAGTAGGCACGTGAAAAATCTGCACGCTGCGTGTAATGCGCGTAAGCGCGCGTGAAAAACTGCACGTCCGCGTGTAATAGGAGGAAAGGGCCCATGCATAAGCGTGCGCGCGTGAAAAACTGCACGTCCGCGTGTAATGCGCGTAATCAAACGTGAAAAAGTGCACGTCCGCATGTGACTTGACGCGCGCGTGCGTTTTCCCTCAGCACGGGTTAAAGGTGAGCGGGCCCAGCAGTTCGCTGTACGTGCCTATCGTGGAGACCGACGTGTGTTGCTGCTTCCAGTTGTTTCGCGCGCCATCTACTTCACAGCTCTCAAGGACGTATCTCTTCTTTTGGCGGGGGTATTGGCTACGCGTGTTTTTCTGCATCGCGCTAGTCAGACGGTGAGTCGCAAACGCTCCTTTTCCCACTGCGGGTGCCCCTGTGTATCGCACCCATTTTCGATGTCATCGTAGCCTGCGTGTCCCACGCGTACGCGTTATACGTGTTACTGGGTGCCACCGCGTACTGCGGGAGGTTTAATCCACGCACGTAGGCTGCAGGGTTGCGTGCACGGTTTTACTGCAGTTTTGGGGTGCCTGAGCGTTGCGTGACCCGTCAACACATCACCGGGGTCACATACAGCCTTGCAGGTGCAGGGGGGCTGTTAACATCTTGCTTCCCACCCCCTTCACCCCAATTGCCCAGGTCAATTGTGCTGTACACCTCCCATTGGCACCACTCCATCTGTGCCAGCACTATAACATCTGTGCCATGGTAGGGAGGCTACCAAAGGTGAGGGGCGCCTCAGCTGGGCGTCCTCCTCGTGGCGGGCGTGGTCGGGGACGTGGCCGTGGTGACCAGGGAGTAGGGGGACTCCAGGGTGTCCAGGGCAGCCACAGAGGGGGAAGAGGCAGGGGTGCGCCACTTGAGCACAATGTTGTGCCATGTGTCGGTGCAGCCATGCCACCACCCCCTGTGGTTCAGGGGGATGCAGCTCCTGCATCTGGCACTGGCACCCGTATGACCCGGCAGTCCGTTACATCGACTGCCACGGGCCCAAGGGTAGCGGTAGCTGCAGGTGCAGTTGTGGACACCGCCACCCAGGCTCAGGGTCTGCCAGCGCAGGCTGCGTTGGCACTTGAAGAGCCCTTGGTAGATCTCCAACAGGCCAGGGGGGAAACCATTGGGGCAGGCCGGGCTGCTCAGACCAAGACACGTGTCCCTGGGGCAGTCATGTCATCTGCTGCCCCGAACAGCCGGGTGTTGGCAAGTGCAGGGGCAGATGCACCCAACAGCACCCCGGTTGTGAGTCTGCCAACCAGGACCGTTGCGGTCAATGACCCTGCCACAGCTGATGTTGCTGCGCAGGGTCCATTAGTGGGCACCCAGCTGCCACTGACACAAGTCAGGCCTTTGGTCATCCCTCCACCTGCCACTCCCTCGGCTCAATCCACCCAACCCACTGGCCATACTGGTCAGGGCGGCATTAGCCAGCCAGGGTCTGCGCCACAGTCCAAGAGGAGGAAGGTTGCATCTGCAGCACAGGCTGGGACCCCACACACAGCCACGACCTCCTGCACGTCGAGGAAGAAGCCTTTCTGTAAGCAGGAACTGGACTTCCTCGTGGACTACGTGCGGGGACACAGCCGTGACATGCTAGTGGGTGCCAATAGTCAGACTACGGCTGCCCAACGTGACACCCACTGGAAGCATGTGGCGGAACATGTCAGTTCATTCGGCCATGAGGTGCGCACGGCGCAGGAGTGCAAAAAGCGCTGGAATGACATCAAGCGCAGCACTAAGGCCAAGCGTGCCTCAAATTACAACTTGACTCTGGTGACTGGCGGTGGGCCTGCACCAGAGGAGGAAGAACTCACTCCGCATGAGGCTCTCGTTGCGGAGTTCATACCACCAGAATTGGTCGAAGGTGTGGGAGAGATGCTGGACTTTGATGCCCAGTCCAGTGAGTGTTGATGCGTAGTTGTTGAGGACGTGTGTGTTTCACATGTGGGATGTGTTGTGCATGATTGCTGCTACATGTGACCTGTACATGGTTCTGATGTGTAAGTAATGCAATGCCACCGTCATGCATGTCTCCTCTGCCTGCATGCGGGACTCCATGTGGCCATGCCCCCTTGCCCCTCCACCGCCACTCTGCACCCCAGTTCCACCTTTGCACTGGTCTGCTACATTCTTGCCAATGTGTAGTTTCATGTTCATGTGTCCTGTGTAGATGCTAACTTCCAGCTTAGAAACTGCCAGACATATGCCGTGTGGTACAGCCTTAGTACTCGATGCAGGGCATCCCACTTGTACTGTGCATGGCTCAGATGTCCCGCAGGGACATGAGTGCCCATTAATGCTCCATGTGCATTGCACACATGCCCCTATGTGTCCTTGACTGGATGATCACTGTAATATGAGTCCTTGGTTACATACATTGCCTGCCATATTATCGGCCTCCCCATGTCAACTGTGGCTCAGTCCTGCGTTGCACACATGTTTAGGCTCTGACAATCTGTGTGGCTCACAGGCCTCAGCCTGTTCAATGGCCAATGACTCTGTCCAACTCCTGTCGTGTCTTCTACACACGTGGCCGGCCTCCGGATCTTCCATCATGTGTCCTGCCCACTGTCCCAGCATCATTTGCAGTGTTGTAATTGAAATCACATTAAGCTGTTGATGCCAGTCAACACTGCTTGTCAATACACAGGTGTATGCTCAGCCTTTTGATACCATGCTAGGCATCCCTGCTTTGGTACTGGGGTGGAGGGGTGCTTGCCTTCTAGATATGGTACACATTGAATACACAATGCACGTGATGTCTGATTTTGACATTGCACTGCCTTCACATTTCCTGGCACACACCATGGAGTGCTTGTACATGTAGGTAGTGAGTGGCGTACACATTTTCTGCACTGCATAGACCCACTTCCATGCAAACTGCCACCTTTCAACAGGTCTGATCACAGAAGCTATTCTAAGTAGACCCAGCATGCATGCATGGTCATATGTTGTGTGTCACATGTCTGCCAGATGCCTTTGCTGTCGGTGTGTGTGTGTGTGTTGTGTGCTTCTGACATGTGTACTGACCCTTTCCTCTCTATTTTTCAGGTGATGACGCAATGGATGCAGAGGATGGTGTTGTCATGCCAGACACAGGGTTGGTAAGACCACATCAACCCGGCACTAGTGGGGGTCGTGGGGTGGTAGGCCACGAAAACCCCCAAGTGCTGCAGTCCATCCTGTCTCTGGCTGTCTATGAGTCCAGCCTTGATGACGACTCTGACGTCCATGTTGAGTTGGATGACCATCAAGTCCATGTGTCAGGGGTGAGTGATTCTGATGTGGACACTCCTCTGTCTGCGACCCCTGCACTGAGGGATCAGACAGTCTTGGTTCCTCCGCCCGTGGTGGATCGGGACGCAGGGTCACCCTCCACACCAGTCACTGATGTGCCTGGGACATCACGTCGACGGGGGCATGTAGTCGTGCAGCCGCAGGCGGTGCCAACACAGCGAGGACCCCCGGTCCTTGGGTCCCGCAGGGGTCAAGCCCGGCAACGCGGTCGCCGCGCGCAACCGCTGTATACTGAGTGGGAGCAAGACATGACTGCCAATTCAGAACGTCAGGGGGCAGCAATGGAGAACATCGCTGACAGCATGGAGCGTGTGGCCCGATCTGTGCTCCCCCCTGCTCGGCAGGTGCTACTCCAGCAGCAGGCGGCACGGTCCACGGCCCGCTCACTCAGGCTGGGCATGGCGGCCTCAGACAGGGCACGCCAGGCTGAAATGTCGTCTCTGCGTCAAGCAATTGCTGCTCACGCAGAGGCGCACATGGATGCCCTGAGGGAGGAGTATGCCTCCCTCAGATCCACTCTGGGTGTCCTTATGATGTCCCAGAGGCAGCGGGCAGAGGAGAGGTTTGCACAGCTTGAGCGCACCATCTCGGCTGAGCTACAGGCTTGCCGGGAGGTGCAGCGGTTGTCCAGCCAGGCCTTGCAGGAGGAACTCCGTGTTACACGTGCTACCTTGCAAGAGGAAGCACGTGTATCACGTGAGGTCCTGCATGCAGACCTATGTAACATCGCCACACAGAACCAGGCTCACCTGTCCGGCAGACTTGCTGCCGACGAGGGGCAAGCTGCGGCTAGGCGTGGCCAGGCTACTGTGCCATGTCCTCCTTTCCAGGATGAGCCAGACTCGGACGACCATCTATCTCCCACATAGGTCGTGCTGTGAAGGCGTTGAGCCCATGGAGGTATTTTTTTTTGGCTCAGCATCATCGCATGTGGATGTTGAGCAGCACCCTGTACCTCCCCCCTCCTGGGTGCCTCCCCTCCCCCCCGGGTCGTATGTGGCCATTTTTGATTTTTCATTTAGTTTAGTTAGTTAAGTTTCTGTTTGATAGTTAGTTTAAATAGGTAATGTAGGTTTTCCTTAGTTAGTGTAATTAGTTAATAGTTGAGTTAGTTTAAAATTTGTAGTCTATTGTGCTTACATGTGACAGTGCGGTGCCTTGTGGTTTTTGAAGGCATCCACTGTCTGTTCCAGCTGGGCCCTTCATGGTTGTCTTGTGTATGTGTTTGCTGCTTGGGTTCCTTGACTCACATATGCCACTCCTGCCTCCCTTATCCATGGGCTCGCAAGGATGGTTCGGTGTAACAGAATTTTACACAAGGGCTTTGGACTGTCATATCTGTGGCATGTCTGGTGCTTTTTGACTTGTGTTGACACCCCTAGTGGGGATGATTTAGGTGTAATTGTCCACTGTTCAGCTTTTGCTAGATGGGGCGTGTCATGATTAATGTGGACATTGATTGCTATGCATTGTGTATTATGTTTCATATCTTTCCTGTACACGTGCTTGTTGCAAATCATGCTGTAGTTAGTGTTCCACACTTTGGAGGTGAAAGACGGACTGATGGTGTGATTTGTGATGTGACTCTCTGACATGGTCAAGTAATGAGATGCCTGATGAGACACACACAGATCACTTTGATGCATTAATCATGTGTTTCATGCACTTTCTGCAGGGGGATGAGGCATCAGAGCACCTTTGCCAGCAGACATGGCCCATTGGACGACCTAATTCCTGACCCGTTTGTTGGTGCCCACATGCACATGTGTGCACAAGCAGAGCCACAGTGATTGCAGACCCACATCCTAGAACTGCTGACATGTTCCAAGCAACTCCAGGCAAGGTGAGCATCACAGGGGGGCCACGAGACAGCAAAGCTTGCACCAGGCGAGTTGCACGTGCAGGCTTAGTCACAGCACTGAGGGTGAGCTTAGACAAATATTGGTGTTGAAGCACAGAATGCAGCTCAGATGTGTTTGTGGACTGATGGCTGTTGATAGTAGGGTTGTCTGGGACACATGCGGGGGCAGTGGCACATACCCTGCGGTACACCAGGGTTCATTGAGGCACTTGTATCAACCATGTAGCCTTCCAAGACATGGAAAGGGGCAGCTCACAGGGACATACAGCAAGGGACATACTCGGGTGCAGTGCATGTCTATTCCACGTACTTCATGATAAATGCACTGGCAACTTTCTTTTGGTCATGGTGGTACGCAACTTGATCTGTAGTCATGGCTTGCCATATGGGTCTGTCTGCTTACCCAGGGAACATTGCATGTTGTGTGCATTGTGACACATTGGTGTTCCATTTGCCACGCACCCACCAGCGGCTGACTTACTGCATTGACTGTGAATGACCCGTCACAGGGTTGATATTATATATGGGTACGAAGCATGGAGCACAGATTTTCTGTTTGTAGAGGTGTATGTTGTTATGGGGCATGTTTTGTGTTGTGTTTTTGTGCAATTGGCATGTACTGGTTGCTGACTGTGTCTCTCTTTGCAGCATTGCAGTGCTCCTGTAACTGGACCTGAGAGTGCGCAGGCAGGAGGCCAGCACTCAAAACCAGAGCTAAGTGTCTTGTTGTATTTTCTTACAAACTGCCCTGCATAGGCTTGCTGGGGAGTGTACTGATGCATGGATGTATGTGTGGTCCTATTTGGTATGTTTTTTACCCTAATCACCCTTGATCCTATGCAATTTCGAAACCTGTACCCTCTACCCGGTGTTCCTGCTTCCCATGCCTATCCAAGCAATGTTCCCTGACCCTCTTTCCCCACTGGGGTTGCGGATGCCTGTGTAAGCCCCGAACTTGCAGGCGCCAAAACCCTAGAGGGGGTGGTTGGTTCGTACCACTCCTGAGCCTGGACTACAGAAGGCCATGACAATGATGTCCAAGTTTGTTTGTATTGTGCATGTGTTCATGCAGGTTGTACATTTTCGTGCATTCCCTGGTTTCATGTGTCATTCCTGCTCCCCTCACCTGCCACGCATTCCAGTCATCCAGTGTGTCTACACCTGTCCAGACTGCATATCCCTGAACCTCTTTCCCCACCAGGATCTCAGGGGCCTGTGTGAGTTTGACCTTGCAGGCACCCGGGACATGGTGTGGGTGGTTGTTTCATGAGACTCCAGCGCCTGTACAGGGGATCTGTGACAGTACACATCCATTCATGGTGCATCATCCTATGTCATGTACCACACATGTCTCACATCCAGTCGTGACATTGTTTTGCTGTGCTACCTTGGTTGTTGCATCATTGTGGTAGTACTTGGCCTTTGAGACGTACTGCTATGTCAAGTCATCTACTGGAGGGTGTTTGGGTTCCTTTTCATGCCTTGGATTATGTGAATTTGGAAATGAGTGTGGATTCTGAGGGTTCAGGCATCTCTTTACACACAAGGTGGGAGATGGACACGAAGGGTAAAGGTGATCCTGTGGCCAGGTGGGAATGAGGGTTGGAGGCTCCATGACCCAGGTGCAGTTGTTCAGTGGGTCATGGTCATTTGCGAGGGGGGGGGGTTGTTGTTGATAGTTGCGTTGCCCTGCAGTGTGATGGGAACTCTGACATTGTAATGTTGTTGTCCTATGTACATGTTGTGTTCTGCTGATCAATGCCTGTTCATGTGTTGTGTTTTCCTTTCAGGTGCGAGGGGATAGTAGTGGTTTGACATGCTGGGGTGTACACATGGTGGATGTTCACATGTGATGTGTAGGGAACACTGATGGTCACTTGAGTGCACATGCATATGTGGAGTGCATGTCCTTGCAGAACCACACACTTGCACTCGGATGCACTCCATGTACTCCCACCCTTGCATATCCACGTGTACACTGTTTGCCTTCTGGTGGCCACTGTGTCCCGCCAGCACATGTTCTGTGACCGATTATGGTTCGAGTACATGCCTAATTTGATGTTTGATGTAGTCTGTCACTTAGATGTGATGCTCAGGGTGTGCATCACACACAATGGCTGTTCACTGTGCTGTGCGCTGAGCAGTGTGATGCAGGAGTAGGACATTGCACACATGAGCTGCGGTGTTCATTTTGCAATGCATCATGTGCATATAGCCAGGCATTCATTGTGATGTTACGTCTACGACTGTTGTAATGCATTTGGAATCGACTAATTTTTGGTGGGACATTTTGTTGGTCTGTCATTTCATCGGATTCCGGGTCAGGCATCATTGTCCGATGCCACTGTACATTTAGGACATGGAAATGTGTACCTTATCGTTACTGGGTGGGTGTATGGGTATTGCTTGCCATGTCATGTTGATGTTTGGGAGGGTTTGACTGTCATGACAGTGATGGCCATGGCCTGTTTTGCAGGTGTGTGTGATGCACACCTTGCATGTCCAGGTCATCCGCTTCTCAGAGCAACTAGCTGGGGGTAGGTTTCTCTCCGCAGCAGGGCCCTCCCCCTCAAACAGACTTCCTGACTTGAACTTGAGGGGAACCATCTCCAGTTCAGGAAGCACCTCAAGACCTTCCTCTTTGCTTCTGCTTACTCTCTGCCTCTCCCTTGCAGAATTATTCACTGGAACTGCACATGAGCTGCAACTGGGCCACTCTCACCAACCTCGGTCCCTGGGCCAGCCACTGTCCACTTGCACTGCCACCCTGGCAACCCCTGCACTGCAGTACTGTCTCTCTATCCCTACAGCCCTCCCTTCCCAGCACTCGTCTGCACTTACCTTAGCAGTTGCCACCAGGCGACCTATGTATAATTGTTTGGCCTACTTCCCCTGTACTGGACTCCCCCCCACCCTTGCACTTTTCCCTTCCCCCTACCCCTGCACTTGCACAATCACAATGACACCTGGCCTAGTAGTACCATTCTCTGTGTTCCCTTGTTCCCCCCCCCCCCCTGCCTCATTGTGCCTTGTAATACTTGTGTATGGCTCATGTCATGTCACATGTCATATGTGTGCATTTTGGTTGCACAGGATAGCTTGTGTTTAAGTAGCTAGGGATGCAGACGATGTGGCACTTCCATGGCAACTATCTCAGGGTGGTAGGGTTGTGACAGTTGACTGTCACTTTGTCATCATCGATTGTCACCTGGTATGTGCCAGGCCTGTGTGCACTCCGCAGGGGTGGGAGTTTAGGTGAAAAATGTGGCCACAAGCTGGGTCCGGGCTACCTCGCCACGTGCCCTGTCCCCTCCCATGGCCAGCGCCTGTGCCTGTGGTTGGGGATGTGGGGGCACCACCATGTCCACCGGGACGCCCTGCCGTGTTGCAACATTGTGCAGGACACATGCTGCCACAATGATCCTGCACACAACTGCTGGTGCATAGAGTAGTTGCCCACCAGAGCGGTCAAGGGAGCGGAAACGTGACTTGAGCACTCCGAATGTGCGCTCCACTATGCCCCTGGTTGCAATATGGGCAGCGTTGTATCTTACCTGGGGTGGTGTGGTGGGGTTCCGGATTGGCGTCATCATGTGGTTGCTCAGAGGGTAGGCACTGTCCCCTGGGGAGGTGATAATTGTTCAGATTATTGGGGTTGGTATATTTGTCTGTGTGTGACTTGCATGCATGTGCAAGGGCATTTGTACTCACCTAGGAGCCATGTGTCGCCATGCTGCCCAGCTTCCAGGGCCCGGCTCAGGGCGGACATTCTGTATATGAAACTGTCATGGGTGGAGCCAGGGTAGTTTGCATACACAGAGGTGATGATTCCCTTTGCATCGCATACCACCTTTACATTGATGGAATGCCAGTGCTTGCGGTTTCGGTATATGTGCTCAGTGGCCCTAGGTGGACGTAGGGCCACATGGGTGCAATCTATGGCACCGAGCACTTTGGGGAAGTGTGCCACCCTGAAAAAATCCAGGACAACGGCCTGCCTTTCTGCGGGTGTTCTGGGCATGTATATGTGCCTGCGGACTGAGGGGCGCGCTGTCATGATTGCCAGTACCTGGTGTAGGCAGCGTGACTGCGTGGCCTGTGAGACCCCCCCCACTATGGCAGTGGTCCGCTGAAACGACCCAGTGGCCAAGAAATGCAAGACATTGAGCAGCTTCTCCAAGGGGCTCAATGCTTGGGAGCAAAGGGTGGGGGATGTGAGGTCATCTTCCCACTCCCTGACCAGGTCTAGGATGATATGGGGTGGAAACCTATACCTGCCGTAGACCTGGTCGTCAGGCATCCCAAAAAGGCCTGTCCGTGGTGCAAAAATGCGTGGCCTGGCTATTCTCCTCCTCCTGCGGTGTCCCACAATCACTGCAGCAACAAATGGGGCATTCATCGTCGCTGTATTTACGCGTTTGTTGTTTGCGCGCACTTTTATGCTGTGCGCGGGACGCCTCCGTGTGGGCGGAATCGTTGGTTTCCCGTATTCTGGTGTCATCGCGTGTGATCGGAGGGGAGCGGGCGTACACGCGATTGGCCTGGGTACGTGTGTTTCGGGGTGCGCGGGTAGTTCCACACGCGATTGGCCTAGGTACGTGTGTTTCGGGGTGCGCGGGAAGTTCCACACGCGATTGGCCTGGGTACGTGTGTTTCGGGGTGCGCGGGTATTTCCACACGCGATTGGCCTGGGTACGTGTTTCGGGGTGCGCGGGAAGTTCCACACGCGATTGGCCGGGGTACGTGTTTCGGGGTGCGCGGGAAGTTCCACACGCGATTGGCCGGGGTACGTGTGTTTCGGGGTCCCGTGAACTTTCACACGCGATTGGTTGGGATCCACGTGTGTACTGTCATCACGTGCAATGAGGGATACTCCCTCGCACGTCACGTCACAGACGCGCTCACGCGCTGAGGGCCTTTGGTCCAATGAAAATGCGTATGCGTGCAGACGCGCTTACGCGCTAAGGGCCTTTCCTCGAATTACACGCTGACGTGCAGAATTTTCACGTGCCTAATCACTCCGTATCAAGCTGGCCACGCGTAAGCACACGGAAGACCACGCTCCTGCCCAGAAGGCCGAACTACTGCCCCCCAGAGCCCCGAGCACGCTCCCACCTGCCATCTGCTGCTGCCTGACTGCCTGCTGCCCACGTGCCCTGCCATTTGCTGCCTGCACATCAGCCAGGGGTGCTGTTGGTGTGACCACCCCTGCTGGAACCAAAGACTCCCGACTGGGATTCCATCGCTCCACAGCCCAGCCCCAGGACCCAGTTGCCCACCCACTCCTGCCTCTGGGGTTGTCATGTCGGGGCCAACTCCATCTGTGACCACTGACAACCCCCGGCCAGAGAGGCAGAGGGGCACCAGCTTCAGTGCCACCGAAGTTGGTGTCCTGGTGGAGCAAGTCCTGGGCCAGTATGATGCCCTCTTCGGAAGTTGCCGCGCCGACAAGGAAGGACGGACTCGGATCTGGACTGACATCGTGACTGCCATCAACGCGGAGGGGGTGGCAGTCCGCGACTTCCAACATGTCAAGAAGCGCTGGGAGGACTTCAGGTCCAGGACCCTGACCAAGGCCCGGCGCCTCTTGAAGGCAGCGGATGCCAAGGGGCGCCGGGGCCACTTGTCGGAAGAACAGATGAGGGTCCTGGAACACATATCCCCAGCGCTCCACGTCCAGGTCCTTGAGAGGCAGACCCGTCTGGAGTCGAGCGGTGAGTGTACATGCATCCTGATTGTGAGCAGTGCGTGTGGTGATTGTTCAGTAGTGTGCAGGTTGCACATCTGTTTGTATGGGGTCGAATATGGGTGCGGGTGTACAGGGCCGTGGGGCTGACACATGCGAGGGCTGTAATGTGTGAGACATGGATGGTGCCTGTGTGTGTGGGCTTGCATGCCAAATGCAGTTGTGTGGGCACACAAGTCTGTATGAATGTGTATGTGAGTAGACATGTCCGTGATGTCACGCATGTATGTTGTTTTCAGCTGATTGTATCAGCGCTGTGTACATGTGCATGTGTGTGTATTTGACAAGGGTGCAACAGTGATGCAACATGGATGCATGTGACAGCGGTATGTGGAAGCCTGATTGGCAGATGTGACATGGATGCCCGTCTGAACACTGCGACACTTAGCAGAGGTGTACACATGCATGCAAGTGTGGTGGTGTGTGTACATGTGTGGTGCACTTCCTGTGTTGCATGTGATGTCTGGCTCACCTTTGCCTGCTGATGCTGTTGTATGTGTATGGATGGTGTTGGCAGTTGCAACATGGCTGTGGTATGGCTCGTGTGTGCAAGTTGTAATGACATGTGTGTTGGGGATTGTGATGACATGTCAGAGGTTTGCCAATGCCACTCATGTACAACTGTCATGTGTGTATGTGTACATTGTACAGTGCCCTGATGCCTGTGTTTTGTTTCTCCCTGTCTGCAGCGTCAACTGATGAAGAGGGCGGAGAAGGTGCTGTGGAGCACAGCGGCGGGGATCCGACCGCCAGCCGGAGACGCAAGGCCCGGCTCCCCTCCCAGGTTGTCATCTCGTCGGGGAGTGAGGAGTCCGGTGCCGCGTCCCAGGCCGCAGCTGCCGGGGGGAGGTCCAAGAGGCGGAGGTTGCAGTTGGACTCCTCGGCAGCAGAAGGGGCAGCTGGGACCCCACAGGGCCCAACGGGGGAAGATGGCACAGAGTCATCCAGGTTGGTGGGGGGTTTGGTGGAGGAGGAGGCCGTGCAAGCACCGGAGACGGGGTCTGGGGGTGGGGATCCCACTGGTGCTAGTGGTGCAGTGCAGGACCAGGGACAGGAGGCAGCACAGGCCGCCGCGGAGGTGCCTGTGTGCAATCCTGTCTCTGATCCTGTCCCTGCATCATCTTGCACCAGCAGGGATGCCCATGTCCAGACCAGTTTTCAGGCAGGGGATGAGCTGACGTCAACTGGCCTTCCCCTGCCTGCGGACGTGGCTATCCAGGCCCGGGTTGAGCCTGTCCTGGCTGGAGTGGCGTTGCGTCAACGGGCCATGCGAGGCGACCTGCAGTCTTTTCATGAAGAGACTGCAGGTCATCTCGAATGGCTCGTTGACCACGTCAGCCTGCTGGGACAGGTCACCCAGGCCGGATTCCTCCGTCTGATGGGGCTTGCCACGACCCCCTCCTCAGCTGGACCCCCTACGCGCCAGTCGTCCTCTGTGCCATCTTCCCACCCATCAGTCACCTGGGTGCCCTGTGGAGCTGCCTCTGACGGTGCGGCCAGGCTGGTGGAGGAGGCATCCCTGCCACAGTCGGGAGTCGGACGTCCAGCAGGGGTGGCCACGTCAACGACTGCACCCCAGCCGGCGGAGGATGTGCAGGCAGCAGGAGGCAGTGCAGGGGCAGAGGCACAGCAGCAGCAGCTCCATGGTGGGAGCCATGAAGGCTCGGGGCCTTCGACATCGGAGGGGCAGGCATCGGCCGGAGGGCAGGAGGACCCAGGACAAAAAGTGTCTTCCGTGTGGCAGCGGTTGGGCCACGCCATAGATGCGGAGCGGCAGCGGGCGGAAGAGGCACGGCTCTCAATGGTCAGGGCGGAGAACTCCATGCAGAGGGCCCTGAGGCGGGTCGAGTGCCTCGAGGCAATCCGCAGGGCTTTGGAGGTGGACACGTCGACGGCCCTGCGGACCCTCGGGGCCATGGAGGTGGACCGCCTCCGGGACATAGAGGAGGAGTTCGATGATGCCCTGGCCCGGCACATCCAGAAGTGAGCCGTGGAACTAGCCCGCTGCCCTTGTACATAGTTATGTAGGTAGTGTTAAGTTTCATTTTTGTTTTTATTTCATTTGGACCTTTTGGACATTGGCCACATTTTTGTATATAGTTTTTTTTATTAGTTAGTGTAGTTAGTTAGGTTTCCTTTATTTTGTTGGGATGATGGACCCTGGCTTCTTGCTTTGTACATAGTTGTGGACTTGTACATATTTTTTTTTTTGAATTATCCATGGATCAATGGCTTATGTTTTTTTTTCACATTGGATTTTGTTTGGTGGACATTGACTTTGTAGTACATTACTTTGGATTTCTATATTCTTTGATTTTTTCTTTTTTTTGGACGGACATGCTTCTTTTCATTTTTTTCCATTCACATTTCAGTTTCTTCATTTTTGTTTCTATTCATCTTTCCTTTAATACATTATTTATTTGTTGCACTTCAATGTGTGGTGTCTCATTGTTTTCATGCATTTCATGTTATGTGTTTTGAGATTCACTGACACCCATTGGGTGTATGTGAGGGACATGTGTTTGTTTTGGAACTTGCAATTGGTGTTCTGTGATGTAATTGCAGAATATGAGTGGGTGGATGCAATACTCGGGTGGGTGTTTTGCATTTGGGGGCTGACCATAGAGACCAGGGATCTGGACTGTGATGACATGTTGGGTGGGGAACATGAGTTGGACATGGGTGGGGGCCTGCTGGCAGGTGCCCCACAGTGCTGGGGGGTGGGAGACATGAGTGGGGGCCTGGTGGAGGGTGCCCCTGGATGCTAGGGGGTGGGGGTGCAGGGGGACATGAGTGGGGGCCTGTTTGAGGCTGCCCCTGCACTGCTGGGGGGTGGGGGTGGGGGGAGACATGAGTGGGGGCCTGGTGGAGGGTGCCCCTGGATGCTGGGGGGGTGGGGGTGGTGGGAGACATGAGTGGGGGCCTGGTGGAGGGTGCCCTGCACTGCTGGGGAGTGGGGGTGATGGGAGACATGAGTGGGTGCCAGGTGGAGGGTGCCCCTGGATGCTGGGGGGGTGGGGGTGGTGGGAGACATGGGTGGGGGCCTGCTGGCAGGTGCCCCACAGTGCTGGGGGGTGGGAGACATGAGTGGGGGCCTGGTGGAGGGTGCCCCTGGATGCTAGGGGGTGGGGGTGCAGGGGGACATGAGTGGGGGCCTGTTTGAGGCTGCCCCTGCACTGCTGGGGGGTGGGGGTGGGGGGAGACATGAGTGGGGGCCTGGTGGAGGGTGCCCCTGGTGGCTGGGGGGTGGGGGTGGTGGGAGACATGAGTGGGGGCCTGGTGGAGGGTGCCCCTGCACTGCTGGGGAGTGGGGGTGATGGGAGACATGAGTGGGTGCCAGGTGGAGGGTGCCCCTGGATGCTGGGGGGGTGGGGGTGGTGGGAGACATGGGTGGGGGCCTGCTGGCAGGTGCCCCACAGTGCTGGGGGGTGGGAGACATGAGTGGGGGCCTGGTGGAGGGTGCCCCTGGATGCTAGGGGGTGGGGGTGCAGGGGGACATGAGTGGGGGCCTGTTTGAGGCTGCCCCTGCACTGCTGGGGGGTGGGGGTGGGGGGAGACATGAGTGGGGGCCTGGTGGAGGGTGCCCCTGGTGGCTGGGGGGTGGGGGTGGTGGGAGACATGAGTGGGGGCCTGGTGGAGGGTGCCCCTGGATGCTAGGGGGTGGGGGTGCTGGGAGACATGTGTGGGGGCCTGGTGGAGGGTGCCCCTGGATGCTGGGGGGGTGGGGGTGGTGGGAGACATGAGTGGGGGCCTGGTGGAGGGTGCCCCTGGATGCTGGGGGGGTGGGGGTGGTGGGAGACATGAGTGGGGGCCTGGTGGAGGGTGCCCCTGGATGCTGGGGGGTGGGTGTGCTGGGAGACATGTGTGGGGGCCTGGTGGAGGGTGCCCCTGGATGCTGGGGGGGTGGGTGTGCTGGGAGACATGTGTGGGGGCCTGGTGGAGGGTGCCCCTGGATGCTGGGGGGGTGGGGGTGGTGGGAGACATGAGTGGGGGCCTGTTTGAGGCTGCCCCTGCACTGCTGGGGGGTGGGGGTGGGGGGAGACATGAGTGGGGGCCTGGTGGAGGGTGCCCCTGGATGCTGGGGGGGTGGGGGTGGTGGGAGACATGGGTGGGGGCCTGCTGGCAGGTGCCCCACAGTGCTGGGGGGTGGGAGACATGAGTGGGGGCCTGGTGGAGGGTGCCCCTGGATGCTAGGGGGTGGGGGTGCAGGGGGACATGAGTGGGGGCCTGTTTGAGGCTGCCCCTGCACTGCTGGGGGGTGGGGGGTGGGGGGAGACATGGGTGGGGGCCTGCTGGAGGCTGCCCCTGGTGGCTGGGGGTGCAGGGGGACATGCGTTGGTGGGCAGTAGTGCTAGTTGATATGTGGGTTGGCTGGTGGGCATGGCCATGGTGGATGGGGTGCCTGCAGGACATGTGCTGGGTAGGCCCCTGTGGTGTGAGCCACCTGCAGGGGCCGTGGAGGGTGTAGAGGGTACACTGTAGAGGGTGTGCTGCTCCCCGCGCACCCCCGAAATACACGTACCCCGCTCAATCGCGTGTGGAACTTCCCGCGCACCCCTGATATCCACGTACCCGGCCAAATCGCGTGTGTCACTTCCCGCGCACCCCCGAAATACACGTACCCCGCTCAATCGCGTGTGGAACTTCCCGCGCACCCCTGAAATCCACGTACCCGGCCAAATCGCGTGTGGAACTTCCCGCGCACCCCTGAAATCCACGTACCCGGCCAAATCGCGTGTGGAACTTCCCGCGCACCCCTGATATCCACGTACCAGGCCGAATCGCGTGTGGAACTTCCCGCGCACCCCCGAAATACACGTACCCCGCTCAATCGCGTGTGGAACTTCCCGCGCACCCCTGAAATCCACGTACCCGGCCAAATCGCGTGTGTCACTTCCCGCGCACCCCCGAAATACACGTACCCCGCTCAATCGCGTGTGGAACTTCCCGCGCACCCCTGAAATCCACGTACCCGGCCAAATCGCGTGTGGAACTTCCCGCGCACCCCCGAAATACACGTACCCCGCTCAATCGCGTGTGGAACTTCCCGCGCACCCCTGAAATCCACGTACCCGGCCAAATCGCGTGTGTCACTTCCCGCGCACCCCCGAAATACACGTACCCCGCTCAATCGCGTGTGGAACTTCCCGCGCACCCCTGAAATCCACGTACCCGGCCAAATCGCGTGTGGAACTTCCCGCGCACCCCCGAAATACACGTACCCCGCTCAATCGCGTGTGGAACTTCCCGCGCACCCCTGAAATCCACGTACCCGGCCAAATCGCGTGTGGAACTTCCCGCGCACCCTGATATCCACGTACCCGGCAAAATCGCGTGTGGAACTTCCCGCGCACCCCCGAAATACACGTACCCCGCTCAATCGCGTGTGGAACTTCCCGCGCACCCCTGATATCCACGTACCCGGCCAAATCGCGTGTGGAACTTCCCGCGCACCCCCGAAATACACGTACCCCGCTCAATCGCGTGTGGAACTTCCCGCGCACCCCTGAAATCCACGTACCCGGCCAAATCGCGTGTGGAACTTCCCGCGCACCCCTGATATCCACGTACCCGGCCAAATCGCGTGTGGAACTTCCCGCGCACCCCTGAAATCCACGTACCCGGCCAAATCGCGTGTGGAACTTCCCGCGCACCCCCGAAATACACGTACCCCGCTCAATCGCGTGTGGAACTTCCTGCGCACCCATGAAATCCACGTACCCGGCCAAATCGCGTGTGGAACTTCCCGCGCACCCCTGATATCCACGTACCCGGCCAAATCGCGTGTGGAACTTCCCGCGCACCCCCGAAATACACGTACCCGGCCAAATCGCGTGTGGAACTTCCCGCGCACCCCCGAAATCCACGTACCCGGCCAAATCGCGTGTGGAACTTCCCGCGCACCCCTGATATCCACGTACCCGGCCAAATCGCGTGTGGAACTTCCCGCACACCCCCGAAATACACGTACCCCGCTCAATCGCGTGTGTCACTTCCCGCGCACCCCCGGAATACACGTAGCCCGCTCATTCGCGTGTGTAACTTCCCGCGCACCCCCGGAATACACGTACCCCGCTCAATCGCGTATTTTACTTCCCGCGGCGCCACTTTTTTGATGCGCTGGGACTCTACCGCCTGCCTTCGTGTGGCGGACGTGTTTCAGCTTGTGCGCGGCTTTGGCTGTGCGTGGGTTTGCCCTATTCCATTCCATGAATACGTGTGGTTCGTGTGCGTGTGGGCGTTACCTCTGCTTCCGTGCAGTGCATCCCCAGTTACGCCCTTATTTTCGCGTGTTGTTCCCCATTCCGCGCGTTACGCCCCATGTCCCGCCCACTTTCTGCTGTGTGCGCTGAGGTTGTGCGCTTTCACTGTGCGCGTCGCGCACCGTCGCGCACGCCTTTCGCGATGTTGCAGTGACTTGTGCGCCATGCACGGGTTTGGCGCACATCGCGCGGTGAACACGCGCAGGGACTTCCATGAATCGCGCGCGTGCGCGTGCGCCTGTTTTTTTCCGCTTGCGCCTGCTTGCGCCTGCTTGCGCCTACTTGCGCGTAGATTTTCGGCGCACGTTTGTTCCATGAATCGGCCCCCATGTATCACTCATATCTGCTTCACACGAAGAAACTGGGGCCAAGAGGAGAGGTTCAAACACAAGACTTTAAGCAAAGTGGCATCTCTGTAAGGTCCCAATGTCTGGTGGCAAAGATGTTTCAAGCAAAACAAAATGGCTGTACATGGCTTCATATTCAATGCCAAGAAACCCTAACTCACTTCTTAGGATGCTATTTTGCAAACTATATGGGAATGCAGTCCGCATTCTGGGAAATATTTACCGGTGCCCTGGATTGTCTGCAAATGGTCAAGTCACTTTTTTTGATTTGATCTTGCCAAGAACCATTCGTTGCAAATTTCGCCTCAAATAATAGACATAGTAAAGAGACTTCCATTCACCTGATTAACAGACGCCTTATTATGTCTATGCTTAATGTAATAGTGTCGAAACAATAACTCACACACTTTTATCAGCATTCAAATGTATTTACTAGGTATGTGAGAATTTGGTTAAGTACTATGTCAAATTACAGCACATTTCACAATACTGAGGTTTTCTCTATCATGTCTATGCTTAATGTAATAAATTGCATATTCTTTAATGTGCAAATGATGGCATGTTTGCCAAAGCCATCTTGGTTTTCCTTTTACAGGGCAAAGGCTGGCATATTGGGGCAAAGCCATCTCAGCTGTGTCCTTATTGAGAGAAAACGTTTGGCATTTAGGGGCAAAGCCATGGCAGATGTGCACTTGCAGGGGCACGTGTTTAATAGACACCTAGAAGATGATACTTGCTGCAGCAGAAAAAAAAACGTATGCATGGAAGGATTGTTGTAACTGATAGTAGTGGCATAAACAAAGGCGATGGTGTACAAAGAATAAGAAGACAGGATCCAAAGAAAGGAACACAAATGCAAAGGTTTTGTGTAGCTAGAAACATTCATTTGGTGACATATATGTAGTCCCTGGGCCAATTTGAGCTTGTCTATTTAGGGCCACATGCCTGCCCCCTGAGGGAAATAAAGAAATAAAGATGCAGACACCAGGGTGGGTAATAGTCTATCTATGTATTGCTGGGTTTATGCAGTTTTTCTGTGTTTAGATAATGTAGTTACCTGGATTATACCATCCAGCCCAGAATGGGGCTGGATGAAATGCTGGGCAGAAAAGAGAAAGAACAGTGCCTCCCCTGCCTAGGAGTGGACTGGCCAGGGGAGAAAATGTGAAGAGAAAAAACGTTTGAACTAACAGTTGGGGGAGAAAGGTGACCGAAGGAGGCACGTCACAGCTGCTCTCTGAGGGGTTGTGGCCTCGAACAGGCCCCCCAGGGACTAATATTTATCCCAAACCAGGCCACATAGGTCAG